>NW_028230438.1:13252691-13916621 GCF_043228905.1 Azolla caroliniana
TGTCTCAATCCCGAGGATTAAAAGTAATCCTCCCCTTTATTTACACTCTTGTTTAACCCTCACACTTATTCAGGTGTATAGAATACTACGGTAAATTCTCACCATGGGATATTATATGGTCATTCCCGTAACACGACTCTTTTAGGCCCGAACAGTTGGCTCCTCCCACTGGAGGGACATATTCCCAACAAACTCCCCCGTCAGTCCAGTGGGTGCGAGTCGGTTAGTCCTGTCTTCTATCCACTGACTCTAAGTCTGTCCATTCGTAGGTTCTTCGTGAGCATGTCAGATCCATTGTCGTGGGTATGGATTTTCACGAGGGAAAACTCTCCTTCATCTACATTCTCTCGCAACCAGTGATACCTCCTTTGTATATGCTTGGTCCAAGAGTAGTATACAATGTTCTTTGCAATATGTATGGCCCTCTTATTATCACATTGGAGCAATAATTCTTCTTCCTTCGTCCCAAGTTCACTGAGGAAACTCTTCATCCAAATCAGCTCCTTGCTAGCCTCTACCACTGCCATATACTCTGCCTCTGTGGTCGACAATGCCATAGACTTCTGTAGTCCTGATTGCCACAACATTACTCCCCCCTGCATAGGTCATCATGTACCCTGACGTGGATCGGCTCGAGTCTGCATCCCATCACATGTCTAAATTGGTAAACCCTTCGAGCATGGGCTTGCTGAAACCATACCTTAGGCATACCCCTGAGGTGCCTTTTAAGTACTTGAGTATCCATTTCACTGTTGCCTAGTGTTCTCGTCCTAGATTACTCATGTATCGGCTTACTATTCTCACAACAAAAGCTATGTCTGGTCTCATGCAGACCATAGCATACATTAGGTTGCCTATGGCTGAGGCATATGGTACTTTCTTCATCTAAGCCTTTTCTTTCTGTCAGGAATAGTACTGAAACAGAGAGGGAATTGGTACTAAGAGATTGATGATTAGTACTAAGAGGAAAAGAGGGTGTAGAACAATCGAGAAAAAGGAGAGAGAGAGAATGATGATAACAAAAGGATATATTATGTGTGAAAAGAATATACAAGGATAGCTAGGAGGCTTAAGACTGGTGTTGAACCGATTTGGTTTTCGATAATACCATGTGCCTCTTTTTATAGTGGCTTTAGGAATACTCTTGACATTTCTAGAATGTTCTAGAGAAATCTAGAATATACATGGATTTCCTAAGTGAAATAATATTCTTTGTATTACAATGTATAGCTTAAGTGTATTACAATAATATTCGCCCATGTGCCACAAGGTCATGGGCTCAAATCTTTTTGAAGCCATACCATGCTAAATCATGACACTTTCTCCCCTCTCGAGCATTGTTTTCCATTTAATCTGCAATTAGTTGGCAACACCGAGCCAACTGACTTTGCTTCCAACATGTTGAATCTTTCTAGGATCTTCGTCACATATTTCTCTTGTCACACCACAAAACTTTCTTAGTTCTACCCTGAACTATGTGTATCCCTACGATCTGCTTTCCCGGTTCAAGATCTTTCATAGCAAAAGATTTGCCTAGAGCTTTTTTCAAGCTTTCGATCTTCCTTGTATCTTGATCGACTATCAACATGTCATCTACATAAAGCAAGAGAATCAAGAAATCACCTTCTTTGTACCTTTTGACAAACACACAGTGATCAGCCTGTGTTTTCTGGAACCGATGTTCCGTCATGAAGGATTTGAACTTCTTGTACCATTGGCGTGGAGATTGTTTCAATCCATACAAGTTTTTCTTTAGTCAAAACACCAAGTTCTCTTTTCCTTTCTCCACAAAGCCTTCGGGCTGCTGCATGTAGATCTCTTCCTCTAGCTCCCTGTGCAAGAATGTTGTCTTGACATCCAACTGTTCGATCTCCAGATCCATGCTCGCAACAATGCTCAGAACAGTTCAGATGGATGTCATCTTGACGACTGACGTGAATATTTCGTAGAAGTCAACACCCCTTTTCTGTTGGAATCCCTTCACCACAATGCAAGCTTTATACATGGGTGCACTGTCGACTTCTCCAGTCTTCACCTTGTAGAACCATTTATTCATGAGTGCTCTCTTATCTTTCGGTAGTTCTATTAGGTCATAGGTGTAGTTTTCATGCAAGGAGTCCATCTTGTCTTACATTGCACTCAACCATCTTTCTCTGTGCTTGTCACCAATGGCTTCGTCATAGCACTCTGGTTCACCTTCATCAGTCAAGAGGATGTATTGACTAACATACGTCGTCGGGGCTCTCCTTTCTCTGAGTGGGTATCTCCTTCCACTGATTTTCGGCTCCAAATCGTATGTCTCTGCCGACTCTACTCTCCACTCAGGTTCATTCATGTTGATTGGTTGTCGGATGTACACTAACTCTGATTCGTATTCTTTGATTGACTTCTATAGGTCTGTCAACTCTAACTCATAGTCGGTCGGTCTCTCCGAGTCGACTAACTCGAATTCAGCTGTGCTGATTGGCTATCTCTAAACAACTGTCTGTTTTGGTTCACTTGGCCTTAAGCCGACTGTAGTTGTGGTTAATTGGCAAGTTGATTCCAATATCTGTTGCTTCCAGTCCACTATCGTCTTGTCTTCTAAAAAGACTACGTCCAGACTTCTCACTACCTTCTTGTCGACTAAGTCCCACAGCTTGTAGTGAACTCATATTTCGAGTATCCCATGAATATGCATGGTTTCGACTTACTGTTGAGCTTCGACCTCTGTTCCTTAGCCACATGCATATACACTAAGCATCCAAACACCCTCAAGTGTCGATAGGAGACATCATTTCCTGTCCACACCCTTTGTGGGACATCACCCTTCAATGGCATTGAGGGAGACCTATTGATAAGATAAACAACTTTATACATCGCCTCAGCCCAATAGGCTTTCGGTAGTTTAGCATAAGAGAGCATGCTCCTTACTCTCTCCATGATTGTTCGATTCATCCCCTCTACAAGCATGTTCAACTCAAGGGTCTTCGGTACTGTGTATTTGATTCGAATACCTTGTGCTTTGCAGTATTCCTCGAACTACCCTCTATATTTGCCACCATTGTCGGTTCGAACAACCTTCAACTTCCGACCCGAATCTCATTTAGTTCTTTCTTGGAACTCCTTAAACATTGACAATACTTGATCCTTCAACTTCAGTACAAAGACCCATGTCTTCTGACTATGGTCATCAATAAATGTTACAAAGTACTGTCCACCATGATGTGATGGAGCATCCACATAGCACACATCTGTGTGTACTAGTTCAAGTGGAACTTCTCTTCTTCTTGGTGGTTTTGAGTGGAATGTTGCTTTATTCTGCTTTCTAACTAAGTAGTCAACGCATTTCTCCAGGTGCACTCCCTTTACCTCTGGTAGAAGTTTCTGGTCAGCCAACAGATGCAAACCCTTCTTATGCCATATCTGTCCTGTCGAGTCGGCTGCCACATTCACTTCTAACTTGCATAGCTGGGCTTGCATCATATACATTGTGCCTTCTTTTTGTGCTCCGGCCACTATAAGATTTCCTCGGCAGAACTTCCACTTGCCATTCCGAAAACTACCGTTGTAGCCTTCATCGTCCAATCTTCCAGTCGATATCAGATTCAATCTGATATAGGGGACATGTCGAACATCCTTCAGCATTAGTCGACGTCGTCAAGTAGACACTTCCGACTCCGGCTATCTTGCACTCTCCATTGTCACCCATCTTTACAAAGCCATGATCCTCGGTATGTAAGTCGAGAAATACTCTCTGGACGGAGTTATATGGAATGATGCACCAAAGTTGATCACCCAAGTGCATTCTTCGCTTGCAAGATTTGCACTTGCATGTTAACAAATGAGCGTGAGTTCTTCTTCATTGCTCGTAGCAATGGCTGAAGTGTTCTTTTCATCAAGAATCTTCCTGGGTTCAACATTATTACTCACACTCTTTTCCTTCTTAAGATGTCGGTAGTCCTTTTGGAAATGTCCAGGCTTTCCACAATAAAAGCATGTTAATTTACCTCTGAACTTCGATCTGGCGTCAAAGTTGTTAGGTACGTTAGGTACGTTAGGTACAATACGGATACCATACGTATTTAACGTATTAATACTCGTATAGTACCTCCCAATTTAAAAGTACGTTAAATACTTTTTCTTAATATGTTAAATACTTATAAAATATGTATTTTACGTATAGTACGTTAAATACTTCTAGAATTTGAAAATGATTTACCTTTCTAAAAAATATCTATAATATTGTAAAAAACATCTATGTTTACACAATTTTGTGATGTACAATATAGTTCTACATCCTAAAATGCATATAAGACATTTGAACATTTCACATCCTAAAATACTTGTAGTAATATGGATGTCGACATTTCCTTATTCTATAAATCAGTGTAAGTGTGTATCTCGATGTTCTACTTCAAATTGTAATTATTTACAATTATGCCTTCATAGATTGAGGAATCGTCTACAATTATCACACTCATGATAGGTTTCTCTTTTCTTTGTTTTCTTCTTCTTCTTCTTCCATCTTCTGCGATTATCACACTCAAGACAGGTTTATGTCTTCTTTTCTCTCTTCTTCTTCTTCTTCTTCTTCTTCTTCTTCATCTTCTTCATCGTCGTCTCATCTATTCTTCTTTCTTCCTTCCTTTGGCTTCTTCTTCACTAAAATCTTTTATTTCTTTTGCTTTTTGTTAGGGTTTTACTTACATTTTCTTTATAAATAAGTATTATACCTGTTTTTTTATAAATACATTAAATACTTTATTGGACAAATGTACATGATATTTGACTGAACAACATTGAGGTATAGTATGTACTATACAAATGATGAGGTACTATACGTATTTAAACGTTAAATACAAGTACGTAAACAACCATGTCTAGCGTGGGACTTTTCTATCATTGGTGTCTACTAGTGTGTTGACTCAAATTTGACTCCAACTGGACTAGGACACCCTCTTCCTCTCTCGCTTCCTCATTTAGGATGCTTGTCTTCACCGCTTGTAAAGACAAGTTCTCTTCTTGACATGAGCTGCTGAGAGTAACCACCAGGTTCTCCCAACTGTCCGGCAGTATGCACATCAGTAGGATGGCCTGGATAGCATCATTAAGGGGAAACCTGGTTGCAACAAGTTGATTTACATACCCCATGAATGTCATGATGTGTTCGACGATACTCTCACCGTCTCTGTGTTTCAGCCATACGATCTTTCTCATTAGTAAGGTTTTATTTAGGGCATTCTTCCTCTCGTATAGACCTCATAGCTTCTACCACATCTCGTGGGCATTTGTGTCATTCGCCACAGGCTGAAGGACACTTAGATCAACACACTATCTGATGGTGGCCACCACCTTTCTGTTAAGAAGTTCCCAATCTGACTCTAATACCCCCTTGGGTATTTCTGCTCTACCAATCGGCTCATCCAGGTCTTTGACTATGAGAAGGTCCTCCATCTTTATCTTCCAGTCTACATAGTTCTATGGGTTTAGAACTATCATACTTGGGAAGCCACTCACACCTCCTTGCATGCTTGCACCTCAAGCTCTCATACTAGTTTGTAGAGAAACTAATCGTCACTACGCAAGAAAAGGAATACGCTGAAATACACAACTTGGAAATACAGAAAACAATATACACAGATTTAACGTGGAAACCCTGAAACGGGAGAAAACCACAGACAACAAAACTTCCCTATATAATGGATATACAATGGAGAAGATTACAACACTTTGTGTGTGGAGTGTATCAGACTCACAGGGCTCTTGGCATTTGTTGTTACAGAACACAGCTATGCCACCGCTCTCTCTCTCTCTCTCATTTTACTCCGGCCATCATTGTTTACATTCTATAGCTCAAGGGAAAGCTCTTTCAGGGAGCTTTCTAAGGAATGTTCATTTACTGAATTCCGTTACCGTGGCAAGAAGCTATGAGCATTTTCGTCTGCATCCATCTTCGCCCCACGGTTCCTCAAATGCAAGGTGGAGTTTGAAACCCTAAACCAAGTGAAAGGTACATTCTCTCTCTCTCTCTCCCTCTCTCTCTCTTTTCAAAGCTCTCTGTAAGTTCACTCCGTCTATCGTTTTCTACGTTCTATAGCTCGTTGGAAAGCTCTTTGAGAGAGCTTTCTAAAGAACGTTCATTTATTGAATTCCGTTACCGTGGCAAGAAGTTATGAGCATTTTCATCCGCAGCCATCTTTGCCCCATGGTTCCTCAAACGGAAGGTAGATTTTGAAGCCCTAAATCGAGTGAAAGGTACATTCTCTCTCCTTCCCTCTCTGTCTCTCTTTTCCCATAGGGTTTGTCCCTACAATGGCAAATACTCGTAAAACCGCCGCAAAGTTCGGGGGTATGATTGATAATGAGCCGAGATCACTAACAAATCTCGATTCTAATGCAATGGACAAAATGCTTATGAGTCACTTGATTCCACTTCAAGAAACCACAAACAAGCAAGGTGAAGAGATTAGGATGTTAATGAAAGAGAAAACTAAGCTCCAAAGTGTTATCATTGAGAATGAAAGGCTTAAACAAGTGGTTGCAAAACTTCAAGAAGAGATTCAAGAATGTAAACGAGCTTCTTTTAAAACAAATGAGCGCCTTAACAAGATTGAGTTAAAGGAAGCATTAAAGGAAGAAAAATTGGACACGATGAGGCGGGATGTAAGTAAGATGAAAAATGTATGTACAACGAAGTCATGGGCCGATGTATGTGGTGGGGATGTGCTATCAAACTCATCTAATATGCATGTGATGCATCAAGAGAACAATATAGAAAGCATAGATGTCTGAGAATTGAAAGAACATGAACGACGATCAAAGAACATTGTCGTCCGTGGGATTAAAGAAGAGAGTATGGAAACACCGGCATCCCTTGGAAAGGCCATTGGTCAAATTCGTAGCATGCATTATGGGATGTCAGATGTGAATGTATATGGGGCACATCGAGTTGGGAAACATGGTGTTACTCGCTCCGGAGAAAGGCCTATTGTATGCACAATGACAAATGATACAAAGCGGCGGATCATACTCAAAAATAGTTCAATATACCTCAAAGGTACACAATGCTTTGTGAGTGAAGATCATACTATCTCACAACAAAATGCTCTTCGTAAAGCATATGAAGAAAGATTGAAAAACAAGGTTAAGGATGTGCCTAAAGATGGAAATGTAGGCAAATAGGGACACGTGATCTATGAGACTAACCCACGCCTTCTACGACTATGCTTTTGGAATTGCAATGCATACCCATGGAATGCAGGATTTGGCATAGAGCAGTTCACCGATGACTTGGATATCACACTTCTTGTTGAAACATGGGAGCATGATACTCAAAGGATTGATGGTTTAGGAAACTATAATGTACACTCTTTGATATGGAAGAAAAATCCAAGACAAAGAAGAGGACAAGGAGGGGTGGCATGTTTGATTAAGAAGGAAATAGAGAAATATGTGTCAATCATAAAAACTGTTGGGATTACGGTCCCTCCGGATGGGATGGTCAGATGTCCGGGAATCGGGAATGAAGACCCGAATGAGGAGTACCCGGTATCGGAACCGGATGATGAAGACCCGGTTTCGGATCCGGATGATGAAGACCCCGGCTACGGAGCCGGATGACGAATGTACCCGGAGAGAGATCCGGATGCGGGGACATATTTGTGAATATGTTTGCCAAGGGCCCTCTAGGCTATATTTGTAAATAGCCCGAAAGTCATATGTGTATAAATATGACTTAGGGCAAACAGTTTTGTGGTTGTTGCTCATTTTTCTGTTTTTTCCACTTAGAGGGAGCGAAGTGAGAGCAGCCGAGAGAGAGAGTGAGAGAGAGAGAGAGAAAGGAAGAGGTCGACGCCTCTGTGTAATACCGCCGCCTGTGGCGAGGACAGCGAGCTCAAGGTCGTCGCCTTGCAGCTCGCCATTCTACATTCCCTACGTATAGTGATAGTTGGAGTCTTGCACTCCCGTGGTTTTTCCCGTCTAGGGTTTTCCACGCTAAACCCTGTGCATTCGAGTCTCTCTCTGTGTTTTTCGATTTACTGCTGCATTGACTCGTGTGTCCTCGGTTGTGGCCGAGAGGTGAAGGTTTTGAAAGCGTCAATTTCTAACAATCTGGTATCAGAGCGACTACAGTGCAGAAAATGGAAGGCGGCAGCAGCGGGCAGCCGGGGATGATGGTGCTGAATGCGCAGAACTACGCCGACTGGAAGATAAAGATGGAGGATCTGCTCATTGTTCGGGACCTGTATGAACCGATCGACAAGTCGGAAATACCCAAGGGGGTACTTGAGACGGAATGGAGGCTTCTGAACCGGAAAGCCGTTGCAACCATTCGGCAATACGTCGACGTGAGCGTTCTACAACATGTGGCGAACGACACCAACGCATATGAGATGTGGCAGAAGCTGTCGGACCTCTACGAGAGGAAGAATGCGTTGAACCGGACCTCCCTGATGAGGAAGATAGTGAACCTCAAGTACCGGGACGGCGAGAGTATGGTGGAACACGTAAGCACGTTCATGGGATTCGTGAACCAGCTTGCGGCGATCAAGTTCCCGTTGGAGGATGCAATGCAAGTCATCATGCTGATGTGTACATTGCCGGAAAGCTGGGAGAACTTGGTGGTGACTCTCAGCACCTCCTGCACCGAAGATAACTTGTCCCTACAAACGGTAAAGACAAGCATTTTGAACGAAGAAGCGCGTCGGAGAGATAAAGAACCGGCCTCCGATCCGAAGATGCTGCTTACCGAATCGGATCGGGGAAGACAACGGAACCGGAGTCCGCAAAGACGGGAGAAGTCGGGGACCCGGTCGCAGTCAAGAGGAAGGCCCACATGCTTCCACTGTGGGAAGCCGGGGCACTTCCGAAAGAATTGTCGGCATTACCGAAAAGACAACGGAGCCGACGACACCGATTCGAAGAAGTCTTCGGAACGGAACGGTGCTTACCGGGGAGCCACGGACCGGAATGGTTCGGATCGGCGAGGGCAGGACCGGAAAGGAACGACGGCACTCGCGGCAAGTGAAGAGGAGATCATGCTCATCACCGAAGAAGGTGAACTAAACATTGCCGGTGATGAGACTACCTGGGTGGTCGATTCCGGAGCGTCGTTCCACCTGACCCCGGAAAGAAGATACTTCTCATCCTACACAGCCGGTGAGCATGGCTGTGTTCGGATGGGAAATGAAGGTACGTGCCGGATTGCCGGCATAGGAGACGTGTGGTTGACAACCTCGACCGGATGCAAAATGTTGCTAAAGGATGTCTGACACGTTCCGGAGGTTCGATTGAACCTGATTTCGGCCGGGAGGCTAGACGATGAAGGTTACACAGGTAGCATCCGGAACTGCGTAATGAAGTTCAGCAAGGGGAGCCTGATAGTGGCTCGGGCCCGGAAAGTCAACACACTGTACCTTATGAATGCCTGGTTGTGTCCGGAGGAGTTGAACGTGGCAGCCGACACTGCCGGTGAGCTATGGCACAAGAGACTGTGCCACATGAGTGAGAAGGGGATGAAGAGGCTTGCAGAAGACAACCTTATTCCAGTGAAGCATGTGCACCTGGAGAAGTGCACCGATTGCCTGGCCGGTAAGCAGAACCGAACCTCCTTCCACTCAAGGCCACCGACGAGACGTAGCGCACCATTGGAGTTGGTGCACACTGACGTGTGTCAAGTAGAAACGAAGTCACATGGCGGAGCCCAGTACTTCGTGACATTCATTGATGACCACAGCCGGAAGCTGTGGACGGCACCGTTGAAGACAAAGGACCAAGTGTTGTGCGTCTTCAAAGAACTCCACGCGAGAGTGGAAAGGGAATCCGGCAAGAAGCTGAAAGCGATACGAGCGGATAACGGAGGGGAATACCGGGGGCAGTTCAAGGAGTACTGTCGCTCGAAGGGAATCCGGCTCGAGTTTACTGTGCCGAAGACGCCGGAACTGAACGGGCTGGCCGAGAGGATGAACCGGACCATAATGGAGAGGGTCCGGAGTATACTGGCGCATGCGAAATTACCCCAGGGGTTTTGGGCTGAGGCAATGTCGACGGCGACATACGTGATAAACAGATCACCCTCAGTACCTTTGGACGGAGACACGCCGCAGAGAGTGTGGACCGGTAGGGAAGTATCCTACTGGCATCTGAAGGTGTTCGGGTGTCTCGCATATGTGCATGTGGCAAAGGACCGGAGAGGAAAGTTAGATCCAAAGACCCGGCCATGCATATTCCTCGGTTACGGCGATGACGAGTTCGGCTACCGAGTATGGGACCCGGTCGACAAAAAGATATTCCGGAGTCGTGATATCATCTTCATGGAGGACAAGACACTCGCCGACTGGGAGTCGGAGAAGAAGATGAAGAGCTCCAAGTCGACCGGTGAGGATCAACTCTACGAGGAGCAGTATCGACCGGCAAGGGACCAGTTAGCACTCGAGGATCCGGCCGAAGACGGTGAAGAAACAGAACCGGCCGAGGAAGATGAAACTGATACCGGAACCGGCCCCGATCCCGAAATGGATTCGGATGAAGAGGAAACGGAGGAGCCGGTTACCGAAGCTCCGGAACGGAGATATCCTCTAAGAGAGAGAAGGGCCCCCCGGAGATTTCCGGAACCAGAGCACGTGCTGCTAACCGACGAGGGGGAGCCGGAGAGTTTTGAAGAAGCAAAGCTTGACACCCATAGCCGCAGGTGGTTAAGTGCCATGCAGGAGGAGATGGATTCCCTGCATGAGAACCACACATATGAACTTGTGGAGTTGCCGAAAGGAAAGCGGGCACTTCGAAACAAGTGGGTGTTCAAGCTGAAACCGGGAGATGCCGGAAACCCCCCGAGATACAAAGCCAGGATCGTGGTGAAGGGGTTCCAGCAGAAGAAGGGCGTCGACTTCGACGAGATATTTGCCCCGGTAGTGAAGATGACCTCCATCCGGACGGTGCTGAGCATAGCGGCAAGCATGGACCTCGAGGTAGAACAGATGGACGTGAAGACGGCATTCCTTCACGGTGACCTCGAAGAAGAGATCTACATGCAGCAACCGGAAGGATTCGAGAAGAAAGGGAAGGAGCACCTGGTATGCCGGTTGAAGAAGAGCCTTTACGGACTGAAGCAGGCTCCCCGGCAATGGTACCGGAAGTTCGACTCTTTCATGACCGACAAAGGGTACCACAAAACGCAGTCCGATCACTGCGTGTTTGTGAAGAAGTTCGAAGGAGGAGACTTTCTAATACTCCTCCTGTACGTGGACGACATGTTGATCGTCGGACGGGACCAGGTCAAGATACGGATGCTGAAGAAAGCGCTTCACCGAACCTTCTCAATGAAGGACCTGGGTCCGGCGAGGCAAATACTAGGGATGCACATCATCCGGGACCGGAAGAAGAAGCAGTTGTGGCTGTCACAGGAGAAGTACGTGACAAAGGTGCTTCACCGGTTCAACATGTCGGAAGCAAGACCGGTCGGGTCAACCCTCCCGGCAAACTGCAAGTTGTCCAGCAAGCAAAGCCCCAAGACAAAGGCTGAGAAGGAGGACATGATGAAAGTACCATATGCCTCTGCCGTCGGAAGCTTGATGTACGCAATGGTGTGTACAAGACCGGACATAGGATATGCAGTCGGAGTGGTGAGCCGGTACATGAGCAATCCCGGCAAAGAGCACTGGAACGCGGCCAAGTGGATACTCCGATACCTGAAGGGCACGGCAAACGTGTGCCTCCGATTCGGCTCCGGTAAGCCCGAACTCGACGGCTTTACCGATTCGGATATGTCGGCTGATGCAGATACCAGCCGGTCCACATCAGGGTATGTGATGACGTATGCAGGGGGAGCTGTTTCGTGGCAGTCGAGGCTGCAGAAGACGGTTGCGTTGTCAACCACGGAGGCGGAGTACATGGCGGCTGTTGAAGCCGGCAAGGAAATAATATGGATGAAGGACTTCATTAGAGAGCTCGGTATCCGGCAGGAGGAGTACCGACTCTACTGCGACAGTCAGAGTGCCATCCACCTTGCGAAGAATGCGGCCTATCACTCCCGGACGAAGCACATCCAGCGAAGATATCACTGGATCCGGGAAAGGATAGAAGACCAGGAGTTCGTGCTGACGAAGATCCACACGGACGAGAACGGGTCAGATATGCTGACCAAAGTGCTCACACCCGACAAGCTGGAAGCGTGCCGGAAGAGGGTCGGACTGGAAAGACATCCCATGCCGAAGTGAAGGGGGATCTTGTTGGGATTACGGTCCCTCCGGATGGGATGGTCAGATGTCCGGGAATCGGGAATGAAGACCCGAATGAGGAGTACCCGGTATCGGAACCGGATGATGAAGACCCGGTTTCGGATCCGGATGATGAAGACCCCGGCTACGGAGCCGGATGACGAATGTACCCGGAGAGAGATCCGGATGCGGGGACATATTTGTGAATATGTTTGCCAAGGGCCCTCTAGGCTATATTTGTAAATAGCCCGAAAGTCATATGTGTATAAATATGACTTAGGGCAAACAGTTTTGTGGTTGTTGCTCATTTTTCTGTTTTCCACTTAGAGGGAGCGAAGTGAGAGCAGCCGAGAGAGAGAGTGAGAGAGAGAGAGAGAAAGGAAGAGGTCGACGCCTCTGTGTAATACCGCCGCCTGTGGCGAGGACAGCGAGCTCAAGGTCGTCGCCTTGCAGCTCGCCATTCTACATTCCCTGCGTATAGTGATAGTTGGAGTCTTGCACTCCCGTGGTTTTTCCCGTCTAGGGTTTTCCACGCTAAACCCTGTGCATTCGAGTCTCTCTCTGTGTTTTTCGATTTACTGTTGCATTGACTCGTGTGTCCTCGGTTGTGGCCGAGAGGTGAAGGTTTTGAAAGCGTCAATTTCTAACAAAAACTGATGAAAATAAATGCTACATATGACTCAAAATAGAAACACCTAATGATTTGCCCACTTTTGTAGTTGGATGTTACATTCCTCATCAAGATTCTAACTTTTATGCTTGTTTGGATAAAGATCAACTGTTTGGCAATCTAGAAGATGATATTGCTTATTTCCCATCCAAAGGGGAAGTTATTGTCTTTGGTGACATGAATGCTCATCCAAGAAGTTTCCAACTTGATTCACAAGAATCTTTCATGCCACATATCTCAAGGATGCAAGAGGATATGCAAATGTATAACCGCTCTTCTAGCGATGAAAAAGATCCGGACCAATTTGGGAAGTTACTCCTACAAATGTGCAATAGTACCGGATTGCTTATTGCAAATGGTATTTCCTTATGGCCCAACACTAATGGTTTTACATGTAGAAAACACAACGGACATAGTGTGATTGACTATGTGCTACTTTCCAAAGGTATTTTGGATCGTATACATAAATTCTCACTTGGTGAATGGACACAGGAATCCGATCATAGGCCTTTATGTATTGATCTCAAATTTATGCATAGGTTTGATTGTGAGAAGGCTATTGAAGATAATAAACAACCGCACTTGAGCATGAACCTTAAGCGAGCACCCATGTATTCCAAGATGGTTGAGGATATGTTACAAATGACAAAGATACAACATGGTGCCACACTAGAATGCAAATGGGAAGCTTTCAAGAATGTCATTCTCTCATGTACAAACAAATGTTTTTCGACCAACCGCACATCTTGGAAGTGCACCAAGAAACTTAGAAAAATTTGGTTTGATAAAGAATGTCATGAAGCTCGAAAGTGCCTTATGGTTTTGGATGTAGTTAAGGATAAAGAAAATTACCAAAAGCATTTGCATGAGTATAAAAGGTTTATTCAAAGAAAGAGACGAATATGGGAAGTTACTCAACAATTTATCCAAACGCAAGAGAAAGCACATGCATGTGCTAAATTTTGGGGAAATCTAAAGGGAAAACGTGTTGAGAGTTATGGTGACTTAACTCTTCACGACTTGTCTATGCATGGTAAGAATTTATATGAGTTATCTCGTGCCGGAAAGATGATGTGTTATGGTTCTCTTTCCCATATGCCTCCCTTCTTTACAATTGAAGATATATGCATAGGACTTAAGAAATTGGCCTCTCGAAAGGCAAGCGATCTTCAATGTATAAAGGCTGAAACGCTCAAATGAACGAGAAAGGAAGCACATATATGGATAAGCGATATGTTTAATGATGCAGTGCAACATGGTATGCCGTACGATTGGACTACAAATTGGATCAAACCTTTACATAAAGGTGGAGATATAAATAATGTGAACAACTATCGAACCATCATGGTTGACTCATTAATGGCAAAACTATTTGGATGTATAATGGAATCAAAGATAAGTGTATGGGCTGAAAAAAGTGGTAAGAGAGCTTATGGACAAGCTGGCTTTCGGAAATACCATAGCACCATTGATCACCTTATCACCCTTCGAGTATTAATGGAGGAAAGTTGCCTTAGAGGTAAAGGTTTATATTGTTGCATTGTAGACTTGAAGAAAGCTTTTGATATGGTACCTCGTGAGCATCTTTGGAGGCGAATGGAAGAACTTGAGGTGCCAACTGAATATATGCTTACAATTTCCCGAATTTATGAGCAGGTTATATGTTGTGTGCGCACGAGAGATAAACTTTCAGATTTTTTCAAAAGGACTATTGGTGTTAAGCAAGGATGCCCACTCTCACCAACACTATTTGGTCTATGCATTGATGAATTGGAAGAAATGGTTACCAAGTTTGCAAAGGAAGAATGTGTTGAAGAAGTTGCCATTGGGAATGTAGTAATTATGCTTTTGCTATATGCAGATGATGTAGTGCTTCTTGCAAATACTTTAGGAGATGCACAAAAGCTTATGAAGGCATTAGAAAACTTTTGCATGCATACTAAATTAAGTGTCAATAGCTCTAAAACAAAGATTATGCTTGTGAAGAGCCAAAAAAGAGATAAACCATGCATTATGTACAGCAATGAGCCACTTGAATGTGTGGAAAGCTTCAAATATCTTGGCCTTGAAGTTCCTTCAAATCATAGATGGAATGAATGTGCTACACGCCGCTTAGAGGCGGGCAAGCGAGCATACTATGCATTTGAGAACACATGTAATCTTGGAGATATTAAGTGTTGAATACATGCTTAAGGTTCAAAAAGTCCCTCACATCGACTTCCTAGAATTGCGTGGGAAGCAAGCAAAAAGATCCAAAAGACGCATAAAAGAAAAAATTTGTGTTCCGGTTGGATGCAAGATATAGAAAAATTGTTTGGTAGATGGGATGCGAGACACTTGCTTCATGATGCATCATTAGATTCCTCTGTAAATGAGGCATTTTTGCAATGCCAATGTATCATGACATGGGACAAATGTGGAGGCTCACGCTTCACATATTATACTACACATGTTGCACCTAACTACAAAACCATATTCTTTGCGGAACGGCGAAATCGTACACATCCATACATGTTAGAGGCCATACCGTTATCTGCCATTCGAACCATTGCTTCCATGCGACTTAGCTCACATGCATTGCGATGTGAAATAGGGCGTTGGGGTACAAGTGATGAGAGTGGTTGGCTATGCACACTTTGCCCTAAACAAGTTCGCGAGTCTGAGTATCACACTTTGATACAATGCTCTGCCTTTGATCATATTTGACCATGCTTTCCATATCTCTTCGATCGAGCCCAATCCTTGCATGAATTCCTCTCACAACCACAATGTGCACTCTCCATTGCAACATTCATTGGTAAAGTTCTTGAACATCAAGAGTCACTACTCACTGTCACACGTATCACGTGAAATGTAATATTTTTGGTCTCATAGGTCATATTTGACCTCCGAAGACGATAATATAATCTATCTCTCTCTCTCTCTCTCTCTTCTCGTAGGGTTTGGTCCTACAATCACACACACTCGTAAGCCCACCTCAAAGTTCAGGAGTATGATTGATAATGAGCCGAAATCACCAACAAATGTTGATTCCAATGCAATAAACACAATGGACAAAATGCTTATGAGTCACTTCATTTCTCTTCAAGAAACTATAAACAAGCAAGGTGAAGAGATTAGGATGTTAATGAAAGAGAATGCTAAGCTCCAAATTATTGCCATTGAGAATGAAAGTCTTAAGAAAGTGGTTGCAAAACTTGAAGAAGAGATTCAAGAATGTAAAAGAGCTTCTTTCCAAACAAATAAGCGCCTTAACAATATTGAGTTCAAGGAAGCATTAAAAGAAGAAAAATTAGATACAATGAGGCAGGATGTAAGTGAGATGAAAAATGTATGTACAACAAGATCATGGGCCGATGTATGTGGTGGGGATGGGGTATCAAACTCATCTAATATGCATGTGATGCATCAAGAGAAGAATATCAAAAGCATAGATGCCCGAGAATTGAAAGAACATGAACGAAGATCAAAGAACATTGTCATCCGTGGGATTAGAGAGGAGAGTATGGAAACACCCGCTTCCCTAGGAAAGTCCATTGGTGAATTTTTTAGCATGCATTATGGGATGTCGGATGTGAATGTATATGGGGCACACCGAGTTGGGAAACATGGTGTTACTCGCTCCGGAGAAAGGCCTATTGTATGCACAATGACAAATGATACAAAGCGGCGGATCATACTCAAAAATAGTTCGGTATACCTCAAAGGTACACAATGCTTTGTGAGTGAAGATCGTACTATCTCACAACAAAATGCTCGTCGTAAAGCATATGAAGAAAGATTGAAAAACAAGGTTAAGGATGTGCTTAAAGATGGAAATGTAGGCAAATAGGGACACGTGACCTATCAGACTAAACCACGTCTTTTACGACTATGCTTTTGGAATTGCAATGGATACCCATAGAATGCGAGATTCGGCATAGAGGAGTTCATCCATGACTCGGATATCACACTTCTTGTTGAAACATGGGAGCATGATACTCAAAGGATTCAAGGTTTAGGAAACTATAATGTACACTCTTTGATATGGAAGAAAAATTCAAGACAAAGAAGAGGACAAGGAGGGGTGGCATGTTTGATTAAGAAGGAAATAGAGAAATATGTGTCAATCGTAAAAAATGATGAACATAAATGCTACATATGGCTCAAAATAAAAACACCCAATGATTTGCCCACTTTTGTCGCTAGATGTTACATTCCTCATCAAGATTCTAACTTTTATGCTTGTTTGGATAAAGATCAACCTTTTGCAAATCTAGAAGATGATATTTCTTATTTCCCATCCAAAGAGGAAATTATTGTCTTTGGTGACATGAATGCTCATACAAAAATTTTCCAGCTTGATTCACAAGAATCTTTCATGTCACATATCTCAAGGATGCAAGAGGATAAGCAAATGTATAGCCACTCTTGTAGCAATGAAAAAGATCTGAACCAATTTGGGAAACTACTCCTACAAATGTGCAATAGTACCGGATTGCTTATTGCAAATGGTGTTTCCTTATGACCCAATACTAATGCCTTTGCATGTAGAAAACACAACGGACATAGTGTGATTGACTATGTGCTACTTTCCGAAGGTATTTTGGATCGTATACATAAATTCTCACTTGAGGAATGGACATTGGAATCCGATCATAGAATTTTATGTATTGATCTCAAATGTATGCATAGGTTTGATTGTGAGAAGGTGATTGAAGATACTAAATAACCGCATTTGAGCATGAATCTTAAGTGAGCACCCATGTATTCCAAAGTCGTTGAGGATATGTTACAAATGACAAAGATACAACATGGTGCCACACTAGAATGCAAATGGGAAGCTTTCAAGAATGTCATTCTCTCATGTACAAACAAATGTTTTTCGACCAACAACACATCATGGAAATGCACCAAGAAATGTAGGAAAAAATGGTTTGATAAAGAATGTCATGAAGCTCGAAAGTGCCTTATGGTTTTGGATGTAGTTAAGGATAAAGAAAATTACCAAAAGCATTTGCATGAGTATAAAAGGCTTATTCAAAGAAAGAGACGAATATGGGAAGTTACTCAACAACTTCTCCAAACACAAGAGAACGCGCATGCATGTGCTAAATTTTTGGGAAATCTAAAGGGGAAATGTGTTGAGAGTTATGGTGACTTAACTCTTCATGACTTGTCTATGCATTGTAAGAATTTATATGAGTTATCTCTTGCCAGAAAGATGATGTGTTATGGTTCTCTTTCACATATGTCTCCCTTCTTTACAATTGAAGATATATGGATAGGACGTAAGAAATTGGCCTCTCGAAAGGCAAGCGATCGTCAATGTATAAAGGCTGAAATGCTCAAATTGACGGGAAAGGAAACACATGTATTGATATTCGATATGTTTAATGATGCATTGCAACATGGTATGCCATATGATTGGACTACAAATTGGATCAAGCCTTTACATAAAG
The DNA here is from genome assembly GCF_043228905.1 of Azolla caroliniana. Classification (NCBI taxonomy): domain Eukaryota; kingdom Viridiplantae; phylum Streptophyta; class Polypodiopsida; order Salviniales; family Salviniaceae; genus Azolla; species Azolla caroliniana. Next base: position 13,271,000 of record NW_028230438.1, read on the forward strand.
GTGGAGGTGTAAATAATGTAAACAACTATCGAACCATCATGGTTGGCTCATTAATGGCAAAACTATTTGAATGTATAATGGAATCAAAGATAAGTGTATGGGCAAAACAAAATGGTAAGAGAGCTTATGGACAAGCTGGCTTTTGAAAACACCAGAGCACCATTTATCATCTTGTCACCCTTCGAGTATTAATGGAGGAAAGTCACCTTAGAGGTAAGGGTTTATATTGTTGCATTGTAGACTTCAAGAAAGCTTTTGATATGGTACCTCGTGAGCATCTTTGGAGGTGAATGGAAGAACTTGAGGTGCCAACTGAATATATGCTTGCAATTTCCCGAATATATGAGAAGGTGATATGTTGTCTGCGTATGAGAGATAGAGAAGATTTTTTCAATAGAACTATTGGTGTTAAGCAAGGATGCCCACTCTCACCAACATTATTTGATCTATGCATTGATGAATTAGAAGAAATGGTTACCAAGGTTGTAAAGGAAGAATGTGTTGAAGAAGTTGCCATTGGGAAATTTTGTGATTATGCTTTTGTTATATGCGGATGATGTAGTCCTTTTTGCAAATACTTTAGGAGATGCACAAAAGCTTATGAAGGCATTGGACAAAAATTGCATGCATACTAAATTAAGTGTTGATAGCTCAAAAACAAAGATTATGCTTGTAGAGAGCCAAAAAAGAGATAACCATGCATTATGTACAAAAATGAGCCACTTGAATGTGTGGAAAGCTTCAAATAACTTGGCCTCGAAGTTCCTTCAAATCAAAGATGGAATGAATGTGCTACACGTCGCTTAGAGGCAGGTAAGCGAGCATATTATGCATTTGAGAACACATGCAATCTTGGAGATATTAAGTGTTGGGTCCTCAAGAAATATCTTTTCGACACTTTGGTGACACCGGTTCTTCTCTATGGGGTGGAAGTATGGGGCGGTAGCATCCCTAAAGCTACGTGGAAAGAGTTTGAAAATGTCCAAAAACATTTTCTTACAAAGTTTCTACAAGTTAAGAAACAAACGCCCTACACCCTCCTCCTCCTTGAGACGGGATCGCTTCCCATTGAGATCATGGCCATAGAAAGGGTTGTTGAATACATGCATAAGGTTCAAAAAAGCCCCTCACATTAACTTCCTAGAATTGCATGGGAAGCAAGCAAAAAGATCCAAAAGACATATAAAAGCAAAATTTTGTGTTCCGATTGGATTCAAGATTTAGAAAAATGGTTTGGTAGATGGGATGCAAGACGCTTGCTTCATGATGCAGCACTAGATTCCTCTCAAAATGATGCCTTTTTGCAACGCCAATGTATCATGATGTCGGAAAAATGTGGAGGCTCACGCTTCACACATTATACTACAAATGTTGCACCTAACTACAAAACCATATTCTTCGCAGAACGGGGAAGCCATACACATCGATACATGTTAGAGCCCATCCCGATATCTACCATTCGAACCATTGCTTCCATGCAACTTAGCTCGCATGCATTGTGATGTGAGACGGGGCATTGGGGCACAAGTGATGAGAGTGGCCGGCTATGCACACTTTGCCCTAAACAAGTTCGAGAGTCTAAGTATCACACTTTGAGACAATGCTCTACCTTTGATCATTCGACTATGCTTTCCACATCTCTTTGACCACGCCCAATCCTTGCACGAATTTCTCTCACAACCTCGATGTGCACTCTCAATTGCAACATTCATTGGTAAAGTTCTTGAACATCAAGAGTCGCTACTCACTTTCACACGTATCATGTGAAATGTAATATTTTTGGTATTTGACCTCTGAAGACGATAATATAATCTATCTATCTGTCTATCTATCTTCTCTCTCTTGCTCTCTTTCTGCAACCTCACGCTATCGCACTCATTAATAGAGGCTACAATTGTTTTGTACCTCATGATACTCTTCTACACATGCCCTAAATGTATTTATACTCATACATCATATGGGCTATAATTTACAAATGTAGCCCCAACTACACATCACTATTATTATTATCTATAGTTATAATAATAATAATTGACAATTCATAAACCAACTCTCTATTGTTGACTCTTCGACTCTTGGCACACAACCCAAACAATCGGCTCCTCCTTATCTTCAACTATCAACTCTTCTAGGCCCAAACAGTCGGCTCCTCCCACTTGAGGGACATATTCCCAACAGATCAAGCGAAATCAGACGACAAAGACTCTCCTACTCTCCCAGTCCGACTACCTCTGCAAAGTGTTGAAGCGCTTTAGCATGGAGAACGCGAAGCCAACACCAACATCGCTTCCCACATTGATCCGACTTTCAGACAGAGACTCTCCTTTGACAGATAAGGAGAAAGAGGTTAATGGAAAGATACCCTATGCATTGGTCGTAGGAAGTATCATGTACGCAACGGTGGCGACCCGACCCGACCCGACCTTGGCTATGTCGTAGGAGTCGTCCGCCACTACATGTCAAACCTGGGACGGAAGCATTGGGAGGACATCAAGCACATCTTTAGGTACCTAAGAGGGACCGAAGATGCACAACTAACTTTCGGATCGTCAAAATCAACCTACGTCGAAGGCTACACGACGCAGCTAAGGATGTGATCTGGCTACACTGACTGACTACCAACTTCTCGGCGATGAGCTGAATCGAGTTGGCCAACCATCTATTGCGACTCACAGAGCGCAATACACCTCATCGAGATCCAGTCTATCATGAGAAGATGAAACACATTGAGGTGCGGGTTTTGTGATGGCTTAAAGTGTGCGGCACTTCATCAGGGGTTTGTTTGTGGTGGACTGAAGTTTAGACGTTTTTCACGTGTCTAAACCTAAGTTTATGGTAGGGGAAGGGGGGTATGTGAGGGGGAAAGGAAGGGATAAGGATATGTTTAGCGGTGAGATTGGGGTATGTTTAAACTTAAGAAAAAACAAGCGAAAAGTTGAGAGACAAATTCCATTAACAAACAAAATTTTGAAAGAACCTAAGATGAGAGAATCGAATGAGTGATTTAGGATTAAAGATAAAGATGAAAGAGAGAGGGGGAATGTTTATTAAACCAAAAAAAAGATTTAGATCTTCCCTTTGTGAGGGAGATTTATTTAAAACAAACAAAACATTTAAATTAATATTAAGGATTAGGAGGTAGGGAGAAGACGGTTTGAGATCGGGATCAAGGGGAGAGTGTTTGAGTAGACGAACTTAAACGGATTAGGGATAAGTTTTAAGGAAGGAGGGTACTTAAGACAACTAGTTAAAAATGTACTAGAATAGATAATATTTAAAGGTTTAAAATAATATTTAAGCAAAAGATTACTTAAATAATTAGTTAAAACAAAAAGGAAGAGGATTACGATGAATACTTAAACAAGTTCTTAAGAGAAAATGTGAAACAATTACTAAGATAATTACTTTAAAAATATGACAAAATTATTTAGACAAGTACTTAAATGAATGAGAAAAAAATTTGGACAAATGTTTAAGCAAAGGTTTAAACAATATGAAAAAGTTATTTAGACAAATGCTTGGCAAAATATTTAAGCAAATACTTAAACAAATGTTTAAACAAAATACCAAATCAAATTATTAGACAAAACATAAAAGAACATGAAACAATGAGCAACACATAGAGAGGAAGAGTATCTGGGAGCTAGTAACCGAGAAGAAGCTCGAAGTCCAGAAGATCGATACCGAGTTGAACATCGTTGATTGCTTGACCAAGCCACTCCCAGATCAACGCTTCGGAGCACTGAGGATGAAGATGGGACTAAGACAAGCAATCAAGACAAAGAGAGCCAAGCAAGGAGTAGAAGGTAAGATGATCCAATCGTTTCAAACAAACCAATCCGAACGACTAGGCTAGATACTTATTCTACCTCTGTCGACTCGTTTGTACGCCAACTGACTTGTACTATTTAGATCAATTTTGTAATCTAAGTTTATGGGGCAGATAACCCCAATTACTTGTACACGTAGGAAAGAGTAGTTCTTTTACGGGGGAGTTTGTTAGCATAAAAGGCAAACTCCTTCTACTTTGTGTCCTCACTAGTGTGAGCACGTCCAATAGTTAGGATTTGAGTATATAAGCTCTAACCTAATGTTGTGATACGTGCAACTGATTATTCTTGTATCTTGACTCTCAGAGAGAGCGAGAGAATAACAGAGAATAATGAGAATCACCATTGAAGCTTATCTTCTTGTCTGCTTACTCCTCTTGCTACATAGTTGTGCATGTTGTTGACGGTGCACTTTTAACACACAGGTCCTCACACATCTTCCACACATATCGTGCTAGAGAAGGGTGGTCATTTTCACCACTAGTGAAAAGATTTCGTCGAAATCAACGCCATATTCTTGTTGGAACCCTTTTGCTACTAATCTAGCCTTGAATTTTGGGTTGGCCGAATAAGACGTCTCTTTCGGAAGATCACGTCATTTTTTCGGAAGTTTGACGTGGTCCCAAGTCTTATTTTGTCGAATGGAGTTCATCTCTGACTCCATCCCAAGAGCCCATGTGGCCGAATCGGGGGATGTCGATGCTTCTTTGTATGACGTCGGTTCGCCCGTGTTTGTGAAGAATATACCAACAGAGTACCTCTCTAGAGGTTGCGATAGTCTTTTGAATCTCCTTGGTATGACTGGGCTAGCCTGATCGAGTGTTTGGGTTGGATGTTCTAGAGCCAAAACGTTCGGTTGTGCCATATCGTTTGGAGTCTATTAGGTGCTAGAGGATTCGGCTACTCGTGAAGCCGATCTCATGTTTTGGGGTAGGCTATCATGAAGGCTCGACACTTCTGAAAAAGTTACCCTTTGGACTTCAATAGGCCTTTCAGTTGTTGATCTGAAGGCATTTCAGCTTTTGGCCAAACTGGTTCTCTACCATGGCGAGCCATTCAGAAAAGATCGAGAACACCCGATCTTTGGTTCAGACAAGGTATGCCCACACCTTTCGAGTTGAATCGTTGATGAAGTAGGAGACTCCACCAAGAGACTGAAGTGGCATTGGGCCACACATGTCTGACTGGACCAAATTGAGTTGACTCGATTCTCTTGGTGTTGCCATGGGGTGTAACGCGGCTGTCTGTTTTCCATACCAGCAATGCTCACAAAACTGATTATCGTAACGGAGAGTTTGGGGATGTATCTAGCTCTAGATAAATGTGTGATGCTGGCCTTGCTAAGGTGTCTGAGTCTGTCGTGCCATAACGATGACGCGGGAATATCAACCATAAACAAGTCACCCTCTCTAAGTGTGACATATAGTGGGTATAGAGAATGTACTTTCGAACCTCGAGCAAGTAGGAGATTCCCCCTATGGAGTGTCCACCCTCTTGATGAGAAGCCAACATGGATGTCGTCTTCATCAAGTTGTCCGACCGAGATCAGCAGTCTTGAGAGCTCAAGTATGTGTTGGACATGATGTAGTACTAGTGTGGAGCCACCATGTGTCATAGTGTGCTCCATTCCTCAGTCGTAAGCAGAACATCAAATACGACTGAGTGTTCTATGAACAAAGTGTTTGGGTCATCCCTCAGTACTTCAGCTGAAGAGCCGATGTAGTTGACCTCCTCATGCCGGCCACCCTTCTAGTCATCTAGTTGAGCTTTATCATTCTTGGCTTTGAGGGCGGGGCAATCAGCCTTGATATGTTCGGGTTCCTTGCAATAGTTGCAGGTTCAATTATCCTGGGGCTTGCTTTGGCTTCGCAAATCTGTCAACGATCGGGAAGAACTTCTCCCTCGACTGTTCAGTCGGTTAGCTTAACTTTGTACTGCATAGATGTCACTAGCCAAATCGTTTGCAAAGAATTTCCTCCAAGTTGCTTCAATCAAGATTCAGCCTGTGAGTACATAGTACTTTACTGCAATGCTGATGCATTGCACATAGTTTTGACCAAAGTTTCTGATTGCTTTTAAATCTTCTTCAATTGTCATCCCTTGAGCCGAAATTTGGGAGCTTAAGCATTCGTACTCATTTAGGTGTGCTTGGACCAAGTCAGATTCTTTCATCCGAAGGTCGTAGAGGCTTCGGATCAGGTATATCTTTGTTGCACCGACCTTCTTTTCATAAGTGTTCGAGAGTGTCTTCTGTAAAAGAATATGTGTGCAGAAGTGTATGCGAAACACAGATACATAGTTCAAGAAACGACAGTTCGGTGAAACACAGAAAACGCAAAGATGGACAAGGAGAGACAAAGAGAGAGAGAGAGAGAGAGAGAGAGAGAGAGAGCAGACAACTCAATTCTATTTCAAAAAATAATAACGCTTAGTGAGCACTTCTTATACACGCCCTTAAATCGGGCTGACACAAGTACTAACAGTACTTGACTGCTCATAAATGAGCCTACTACACTTACTCCCAAAACTATTCCTTACGAGGAATATCTTACGACCTCTCGGTGTCTGCACCGTTACGGCCATGTTGTGCGTAACTGTTTTACACACCCAATTACACACCAAATGTTGAGCTTGTCTCTCAACACTCCCCCTCAAGCTCAACTTGAGGTTCCACCTACTCTTCCGGATCTTCATTGCGGCCTCTTCTAGCTTCATGCCTTACTCGCGCTCCTCGACCCTTTCGGTCGCCTTGTCTACTCGTTGGACCCTTCTCAGCTCCTTCGTTGTCGCGGTGTTGGCGCCTCTTCTGCTACCCTTTTCTCCGCTTGGCCCTCAATTGATTCATGATGTCTGAATCGAACATTCTGATTGAACCGAACTCTTCCGATTCAATTCCGCTCTCATCTGAATTGGTTGTCTCCAATTTGTCTTCTGTCTTCAGGCCTTTGACAATGTCGGACCACGTTTTGATCTTGGCCTTACTTACTCCTTGTTCAGTTGTCTTCGGCTCTTCCCTAAGATTACGACCCTTGCTTGCTTCTTTGGCTTTTTCAGGTGGCCCGAAATCGAATTCTTCATCTGACTCCACGTCGCAGTCAATTCTGCTCCTTCCACGCTCTTGTTCATGTTCTTCCTTTCTCCCCCTCAAGTTCGGCATGTCGAGGTGACGCAGCCCAAGCTCACCTAAGAAATGCCACAACTTTTCGAGACCAAGGGGCTTGGTGAAGATGTTGGCAACCTGCCGATTTGTCGGAACGTAAACCAGTTCGACTTCACCTAAAAGGACCCGCTCGCGAACAAAGTGATAGTCCACCTTAATGTGGTTGGTTCGGGCGTGAAATACGGGGTTTTTCACAAGGTGGATACTGCTGAGGTTGTCGCAATAGATCGTTGTCGGATCAGACATCTCCACATGCAGATCCCGTAATATCCGCTTCAGCCAAATGACTTCGCACATAGCGACAATCGCCCCTTGATTTTTGGCCTCCGTGCTCGACAGTGCTACTGTCGGCTGCTTCTTATTGCTCCACGTGATCGCCGCACTTCCTAATGAGAAGGCATATCCGGACGTGGATCTACGATCGTGGGAATTTTTGGCCCAATCAGAATCCATGTAGCCGACTAATTGTTCGACTACACCTGCCCGATATAACAACGCCATGTCTGTACTGCCGCTGACATATCGCAATATCCTTTGCGCGCACTGAAAGTGTTCAACTGTAGGCTGCGACATGAATTGAATGATCAATCTGACCGGGTAACTAAGGTCCGGCCTGGTGATCGTCAAATAGATGAGGCTTCCGACAATTTGTCGAAACCGTGTCGGGTTGCATGCCTTTCCCAACTCTCGGTGAAGCTTTGTGTTTCGATCAAGAGGGGTCGAGATGGGCTTACAGTCTGCCATCCTGAACTTGAAGACCATATTCAACATGTAATGACGCTGGCTGATCAATATGCCTTCGGGGGTGCAGATCACTTTGATCCCAAGGAATTAATGAAGGTCTTCAAAATCCTTCATTTCGAATGATGCCGCAAGTTGAGACTTTATGCAGCGGATTTCGTCCAGGTTGGCACCAGCTATGACTCAATCATCAACATAAAGTAGAATACTTACCGGTCCATATTGACCTTGCCAAACAAATAGTGAAGCGTCTGATTTCGACATCGTAAACCCCATCCTATGCAACTGTTGCGTAATCTTGGCGTTCCAGTCTCACGAGGCTTGCTTAAGTCCGTAGAGTGACTTCTTCAGTCAGAAAATTGCCGAGGTGTTTTGTTCAAATAGAAATCTGGGGTGCTATACCATGTACACTTGTTCCTCAAGATCACCTTGTAGGAACGCGTTCTTTACATCCATCTGATGTAAGTGCCACCCCTCTGCCGCAGTTAATGATAGCAGAACACGCACGGTAGTCATCTTCGCGACAGGCGCGAAAGTCTCGTCGTAGTCCACGTCGTGCTTCTACGCATAGCCTTTCGCAACTAAACAGGCCTTGTATCGATTGATTGAGCCGTCGGTGTTGTATTTCACTTTATACACCCACCTACATCCGATCTTCTTTACACCCTTCGGTGCATCAACCAAGTCCCAAGTCTCATTATCAGTCAAACTACGCATCTCTTCCTCCATTGCGGCATGCCAGTTTGCATCTTTGGCCACTTCTGCATAGCTCTCTGGCTCACGCACTTCCGCCACTCATGTCATGTACGTGTAATGGTGCGCCATGTAATCATTATACCCGTATCTCTTTACGGGGTTCTTCAGTCAAGTAGATCGGCGTAATTCGTGATTACCCGATTTCACGACCTTTTCAGCTAATGTCGACCTCTTTCGTGGAGGTTCCGTTTCAGTTTGCCCATAGTCAGACTTGCTCCGATCTAACTCAACATTGTCGGATCGTACTCCAACATCGTTTTCTTCCCTTTCTCCTCGCGCGCAAACTGTCTCCTCGGTTATTTACGCGGGGACATCACGGTTGAGTCTTCACTACTCATCATCTCTTCATTTGGTTGGCCATTTCGGTCCAACCCCTCATTCGGCCTTGTTAAGATTCTATTACTAATCAATAGACCAAACTAAAGTAAATGAAGGAAAATAGAATGGATAGAAGAACCCGTTCCACCTAACCACCCCCGAGCTATGATCTAGACATAGCCAACCTACCACCGACGTCCCATACCGCCGGATATTAGGATGACTAATACCTTGGAAGAGATAAACACAATCTCCGAGACAAAACCTAGCCCGAAGCACCGGTGTCTAAGACAGCAACCTTCTGACGTAATGTCCCTATGAGGGTAGCTAAGCCTCATATTTATACCTTTTCCTAGGCCCCTTGAATAGATGTGCCTTTCTAAAAGGCTCTCCATTCATTGGTTGTCCAAATCATGATAGTGCATGCACCAATCATTCCTTCTATCCAATCATTAGTCCCCTTTTTAACATTAGTGAACATACCCTTCACTAATGTAAATATTGGTGACCTACCCTCACCAACGTTATGTGTACATAACAGGCCCACTCAACGGAAATGAGATCAGACTCTCTCTCAAAGCTCCAATGTCCTCATCATGCGAAGGCATCTCAGCCTCGCTGACTTCTTCTTCAGAATTCGGAATGGATTCATGGGGTACTGGAAGGGAAGGGAAGTACCACGAAGCGAACTCGTCGAACACGACATCTGGACTTACGCGTACTTCCTTTGTTCGGGGGTGATAACACTTATACCCCTTCTGCACGTCTGAATAGCCGACTAAGATGCACTTTTCGGCTTTGGCGTCCAGCTTCCCCCTCTTTTCCTTTAGCACATGCACATATGCAATGCTATCGAAAATCCTCAAGTCTGCCAAGTTTGACTTCTTCCTGAAATACAATTCATGTGGCGACACTCCTCCATTAGTAGAAGTCCAATTCTGCAAGTAGACAGCCATCCTCACGGCATCAGCCCAATAGAATTTCAGCATATGCTTCTCTTCACACATTGCCCTGGCCGCTTCTTCGATTCTCCGATTCTTCCGCTCGGCCACGCCGTTCTGCTACGTGTATCTATACGAGAATTCGCGTCGAATTCCCTCCTTCTATAGATAAAATGTGAACTGGTTGGAGAAGTACTCCTTCCCACCATCAAACCGTAGGCATTTGATCTTACGCCTTGTTTCCCTTTCCGCAAGGCTCTTCACCTTCAAGAAACATGCGAAGACTTTGCTCTTCTTCGCGATCGTGCATACCCACGTGTGCTAAGTGAAGTCTTCGATGAAGGTTATGAAGTAATGACTTCCACCGAGACTCACGTTCTGTGCCGGACCCCACACATCCAAATGGATCTAATCCAGTGGATTTCGACTACGATTACGCTCGTTGGGGAATGGAAGTCGGTGTTGTTTTCCCATCTGGCAGGCTTCGCAGACTTGGCCATTCCGGCCTCGAAATTTCGGCAAGCTGAACACAATGTTCTTCGTCTGCATTTCACAAAGTCGTGGGAAGTTAATATGGCCAAACCGCTTATGCCACAGGTCAATGTCCGACTCGACCTTCTGTCCTTTCACAAACATAACGGTGCCCACATTGTTGGTTTCAAGGATAAACATCCTCCCTTCACGGCGCCCTTGCGTGATTACTTTGCCCTCCTCTTCTATGAAGCACCCTAGATGCGTGAATCGAACCTGCATCCCTTGGTCGACGATATGACCGATCAACACCAGGTTCTTCGTTATTGTCGGGACGTGTAGCACGTTCAAGAGTTTCCCTTTCTACCCGACATGGCTGAGGGGAACTTCACCGACATGTTCGATGGTATGTGGGTTGTCATCTCCCGTTTCGACTACCCCTTGCTTTTCCGGCTTCTCCAAGTACGAGAACCATTCCTCGTGACTCGTCATATGATTTGACGCTCTAGAATCAACATACCACACCTCGCTCGATTTAAAGGTGTTCACGGCCATTGAATTGGCCTTGTGCTTCATTACAAAGGCAGGTCCCGATCCATTTCCAACTTGTTCGGAGTCCTCAGCGTAGTGCGACTTTTCACGCCTTCCTGTGTCTCTTCCGCTCGATCCGGCTTTGTCCAAATCGGCTTTCTTTTTCCAGCACTCCCTCTCCTTGTGGCCTTTCTTGCCACAATACCAGCATTCTGTCCACACCGTTACGGCCATGTTGTGCATAACTGTTTTACACACCCGATTACACACCGAATGTTGAGCTTGTCTCTCAACATCTTCCATAGTTGGAACACAATTGAACATGATTGCAATGTGACGTACATTGATTCCGACATGTGCATCCGAATGGTGGCGCGGACAATTCAGTCCAACTTCATCCACTCATTTCGCTTCTATCCTTCTACAGTGTTTTCAGTCTCGATTGGGTCCATCTGACCCTTGACTATCAAATAGTCTTACATCTACTCCTTCAAGAAATTCAAGTTTGATACGTTGAACTTAGAATCATCTTTGATATGCTGGATGTTTTTGCCATCTGTATCGATTGGTAAGGCTTTGTCTAGAACCGACTACGAACAGTGGTAGGGTGGAACCGGCTAGCTCACCTGAATTCGTTCTAGACGGATTTGGACACGAGTCGATCGGCTTCACTATTGGCAAGTTCTGTCCAGAGTGACTACAGCTAGTCGGCCTAGCCGAATTGGACCCAAATTACCGATTAGGTTTCGATGATAATTGGATGCTATGTTTGCTCAAAGTGGCTACAACGAGTGGAGGGATAGAATCGACCAGTCTTCCTGAATATCGCCTAGTCGAGTTGAGCACAGTGCCAATCTGGTTCCGAATACCAATTTCAGAGGCTGATCACATATTATGTGCCATTCTTGACGTCGAGCCTGTTCCAAATGGCTATAGTGGTTGGGTAGATAGCGTCGACTGACCTGCCATATGGAAAACAGTTGGGGCCGTTATAGTAGAGATCCCACTTTGAGTGGTTACAATCATAGGAGCAAAAAGCAGCTGACTTGCTTACTTTAGAGGTGATTAACACAGTGAGATGCAGATCTGCAATTGTCTTTCTCTTTTCAAAATGAGACCTTGGTGGTTGAAGATAGATGAGGAGAAACAACGAATTGAAGAACCTTGCTCTGATACCAGATGTTGCAGATAAGCCCTTCAGTCTGGAAACGAGAACAACATCTTCTGATAAAGATCACCAAGTTGATAACAAAGATTAACAAGTTAACTTCCTAATATCAAGATCAAGATAGATTCTTAGAGAGAAAGAGACAAAGAGGCACACAATATGTAAGTGTATTATTTGAACTCAAAGTTACAATGGAGGAAACAACACCACCACATAACTAGGTTACAAAGGTCAGTTTAAATACTAACCGACCTCGGGCAACTACCCTTCCCAATAAATTTACAAATATGGCCTAGACCTAATCTGTCCAATGGGACAGTGTGAATACGTCCATTATGAATCCGTATTCGACACTCTGCTCTAATGATGTCATGAGGCACAATCGATTTGCTTCGGAGTTGATGTGTAACATCATCATCATCAGTGGTTTCTCTAATTGTGCCCACATCAAAGGGTGGTATCCATGGAGCCCAAACCACTAATGCATACATGAGGGAAGGGGTCATTAATCAGTTGAAGAGCCACCCCTTAATTCATGGGTCTTGAAATTATGCATGGTGGCGTTATCTCTCTAAGAAAGAGAGGGATGCATATCCTCTTGTTAGTCTATCTTTGGTTGCTTGTGTCATCGAAAATTTACTTGAGCTAGCATTGAAGGTGACTCCAAGATATACATATGATCCAACTACTTCAACTAGTCTATGAGAGAGTGTTAGGTGACATTTAGTCCTAGCTCACGCAGATGTGTGGAAGATAATGACTTTTCCCCTAGATTCACTACCAATCTACTTTGTGTGCAAAAGTCATCTAAAGCATTAAAGGGCCTTTGTAGGTCGCGCTCAGACTCCCTAGGACTACTTAGTTGCCTCCCTTACTAGCAATAAAATTAGTGATCTCATTGAATGTAGATCTCAAAAAGAGTCAATGATAGGGGACAACCTTGTTTTACACCAATGGTGCTAGTGAAACGATTGGATAGGCCGCCTAGACATTGTACGCACCTAGAGACTTGCTCATATAAAGTGCATCGATGGCCCAAATCTTGTAATCTAGTATCTCCAAGCTTTTAAGCCTATCAAATAACCGTTTTCTAGGGACTATGTCAAAGGCTTTGTGGAAGTCCACAAAACAACAATATAATTTCTTCTTGCAAGCCTTGGTATGGTCAATTAAGCATGTAAGTGTGAAGATATAGTCAATAGTAAAGAAGGCTCATCTAAAGGGGGTTTGTCACGTGCTCGAAGACTTAATGTCTCCATATAATCATTGAGCTCTGCTTCCATCACTACACCTTATAATTTAGCAAGCATATGACCAATCATAATGGTCCTATATGTATTTGGGTCCATGGAGTCCCCTCCGTTATGTATAGTGGCTATTGTGTTCATGGTCCACTATGGTGGAAAATCCTCCGTGCGAGCACAGTTGAAGAGTAAATTGAGAAAATGAACAAGGCACTCTCGAGCATATATCATATGTTCAACTTGCAATCCTGTATGACCCATGGAATTTCTACGTTGTAATTTTTTTATGTCCTTAGTGACCCTAAAGGTCATGAAAAAATGTCCTTGTGGTAGGTCGAGGTGTAGAAGGCATAAGAATGGGTGGCTAGTTTGGGACTTGGAAAAGTATCTCTGTATACATATGCCAAGTGTTAAGATCCTCGATGGGTGTTTGTGGTCTTGGTTCCCATAGTCCCTTCCATGCAATCAAGCAATCGCTACTCATGAGCATATGGAAGATTTCCCAATATTGAGATGCCTCCCACACTCTTACGATGTGTCAACATGCGCATTTCTTTACGAGCATGTATGTACTGAGGTAATAGTACCACTACGTCAGAAGACTTTAAGTTGTCTATATAAGTCTCTACAATCCTCATTATACCATCTATTTTGTGGCATTGACCTTTCTCTACCTTGCTTAGAGTATTTCGTGTGTGGGAAACTACTAATTGCTACGAAATGAAGGATGTGTGTGAGTTGTGTGGTAACATTCTCTAAAGGCAAGGAAGAATCAAGAGAGGTGAGGTGAGTTTGAACATGCTGAGAGTAGATATCCGAGAGCTCATGTGTGAAATATATTATGGTGTGATGGATTGGTTAGGTAGAGTTGGTGGTGTCGGTGATATCACTTTTTAGCTCAAAGTATAAGAAGCTATGGTCACGACTCACCACAATAGGGTATGGGCCCACTAGAAGGAGTTGATCATGTGGATACCTTCAAGGCATTGTATTAGATAATCGATCATGCTTTCCCCTCCTCCATGCGGAAAACATGTGAGCCCAACCACTTTGCTAAACCAGAATATATGAGCATCTAGTGCCAACTTCCAAGTTTGAGCAGATGATGGCCAAAGCTTGTGGTGTTTGCACCTTGGTCTTTTGATCTATGTGTCATGCCTATAGCTAAAGAATCAACACTGGTCATTTTTAGGTTTTTATCTATCTGAAATATTATGCATTGTCGGGATTGGGTTCTCACATTGAAATCTCCTACAAGGAAGACTTCCCCTCTGGATTATGTCATCCAATAAAGGTTTGCATTGGAAAGGCCCATGTCACACTCCTTGATCAACTAATCTCGCATCTCTAGCCATATTAGAACAGGATCCTTTTGGGGGAAAGTAACAAATGGCGAAAAATATGCATGTTCTTTGGTACTAAGGACTTTCACCCACATAGAACAAGCTTCTAGGTCTATTCTTAGTATTTCTTAATTTAACCCTTTCGTTATCATTTATGTATGTGGCCATCACCGCACACACTATACTTTAATAGCTAGAAGGTTCAAATTTCAATGCAAACAACCTTGTATAATAGTGATAAAGCAAGGCTTGTTCGGACGGACTACCTACTAGAGATAGTCAAAGCGTAATGAAATAAAGAATTTGAGCACTAGAAAAGCCAAGCATTAAATTAGGACTACCCTATGCCAATCATGCAAAGATGGATAAAGATGGATAGTTCTAGTATCTATGGTATGGCTTTCTTAGCCCTTGGTTTTGTTGTTCAAATCTTCACGAAGAATGGTGATTCAATTTGTGAAAGGTACAAACACAGATTGGTCATCGTCCTTTGCCAATCGTGCCTTTCCAAATAAGGGCAATGTTCATAATGCATTCTTGGCCATCTTGAAGTTACATCTCTTTTGGGTTTTTCTTACTTTATACCAAGTGCATCCAGAATTTTGTGATTTGGACATCCATAAAAATCAAACCACATGGTTCTCAAAGACTTTGATACCCAATCGATATGAACTGTAGAGAGAAAGTTGTGGCTAGATTATTTGATCTCAAATCATGTTATTGATAAGAGTAATTAACAACCCTTTACAGTCTTCACATTATGATCTCAAATACTATTATACATAGATCATAACAAACCTTTATAGTCTTCAGAAGATAACTCTAATACATGAGTATTTTGAAATTACAAACAGGGATCACGCGAAATATATATAGTATCCCAGTTAGTACATTTTTCCTCGGAATGTACTTACTTGTACATTATTGCAGAGCAGACGAACCTGGAATGTTCAAACTTATCAACGGAATAGAAAACGGCAAAGCCTCATACAAAGCGATGATCATGAAACAATTGATTTGGACCATCACGTCCAGACTCTGAAAAGCTCTTCTTTAATATATGGGTTCCTTCTTGTCGCCTCACCATCACATCCTCAATGGATTTTGCACATTTTAACACCAGCAAATCTGAATCTACCTCCCCCGCAGCTGTAAGAAGTTTAATCCAGTTCTCTGAAAGGACAAAAAATAGCAATAATTTAAGTTTCCATTACCCTTTCCAGAGGGGCAGCGAAACATAATTTAACTTTTCATAATTCTGGTATGGAAAATGAAGGTGCTATACAAAAGCGTGCACAAACCTTGTGTAGGCTGTATTTGTATTTCGCAAAGAGTCTTCAGAATGCCAATTCCATACTGGAATTCAGAAACAATTTGTAAGGGCAAGATTGATGTATATGTATTTTAACGCAGTAGCCTGAACTGACCTTGTGTGCCGCTTGGAGGAGGTCAATGCCCCTGTGTCCAATGAACTCAGGATCTAATGAGCCAGTATAGATGAACTTAATCATTGCCTTGGCTATGCTGAAGGATACATCTCTGAGCTCGAGTACATTCGAATTGTGAATTGCCAAGCCCTCCAAATTCAATTTGAGCTTCTGCATTATTTTAGATTGAAACAGGTCAAATGCATGAAATGCAAAATATTAGTTTCTAATCAGGCTAATTGAGACTTACCTTTGATGCCCCACTGAGCAATATCCTGAGGGCATTGATTTCCTTGCCTTCAACACTTACATTGATGGTACTATGATTTCCACTTTCAAAAACATTACTCCATCCTTTTGTCACAAAACTTGTGGTGTCTGGAGAATTTTCATGAACTCCCTTCTTCGCCATTTTCTTCAAGGTAGCTCCTGCCAGCAACTTCAACACTGCATCCCAGTGTCGGTACTCCCAACCTGCAAGTAAAGATAGCGTGATTTCCAACTACTCCAGGTGCATGGATAGACAAGTTTAAATCTACGAGCATCCCCTCAATTTGGATTGAGTAGCCATCTGTGAATGTAACGAAATAGAAATTATTCAACAAGCCAGGCAACATAGAACAAACCACAGTGTATTGAAAAAGCCTGCTCAGAGAACATACAATGTGAACAGAATTGCTGATTGACGTCTCCTAAAAACATTGGATCATGCCATATTGCAGGCTAGCTAATATACCTTTGAGATATTGCAATATATTCAAGGGATATTATCTTTCAGGATCTCATTTATTTAGATTATAAATCCTTTATAGAAAGAAAAAAGGAAACAAGTCATGCTTGCAAATACTATGAATTCAAGCAAAACAGAGACAAATGGAAATAAGGAACAGAAACATGACGCAATCTGCATGAGCAGAATATAAACTTTTAACCAATGTGAATAAACAGCATATGCTCCATAGTAAGAAATCCATCAAAGTATTCATCTTCAAGTTGAATCCTTTCATATTGATACTGAGTTTGATTGATGTTGTTTCATGCATGCCTATAAGATAATGGCAACCTTTTCTGGATGAACTAGATAACATACGGCATTGCAATATATATATTGAAGTGATAAGATGCTGGGTCTTAGTCTTTGGATTATAAGACATTAGGGCTTCTAAAAATGACGCAGACAGCTCAGCACCAAATGCTAAAGGAAATAGAGCTAGTAAAGTTTGATCCATTTCTGTTGCAAAGTAGATTGTAGGGCTTTAGCCTTAAAGTGCATCAAGTATTTCTATTGTAGGGTTCCATCAATGTTGGACGCCCTCCTCAAAATCTGTTACACACATGGGTATATACAGCGTTCTTCAGTTTCTGGTCTGTTGAGTTCACCACGTTTTGCATTCGTATCTGAAAATATTAAACTTCCTCAGCTACACAAAATATCTATAAATGTTGAACACGTTATATAAATTAGAGTACCCACATTAAACAGGATGTAAGGCAGCAGATGGCATTTCCTCTATTTTAGAAAACAATTGTCACATGACCCTATCACTATATGGCCCAATTTGGAGGTCCAATTTCAGTATGCGCATTAAAATCTTAAAAATCAAATCAAAGCCTAGACTTACCACTAGAATCTTGTCTAACAACTTGACATTGCCATTCTTAGGAAGGTCTTCTGGACACTGGTAATGTTAACAAAATAATATTGATACCAAACAGGAGATTATCTAGCTCTAGATGGATATTAATTGTTGAGAAAATTAGTCTCATTATTCCCTTACCTCCCCGCATCTATATTTGTGTTGGTTATGAACCTTTTAAATCTGTCTTCAGGATTCTTATTGTTTCCAGTTAGCTTCAATTCAGTGAGACACAACTTGCTAAGACACAATATAGTTTTGCGGCTGCCATGAGGAGAAACGATTATAACAAACACATGCAAGGATAATGAAGAACTCTAGCAACTGACTATCTGAAACTACCATAAACACATGCAAGCATGATGAACAAGAATCAAACAGATGGCTGCAAATCAAGAAAGTCCTTCACTACCTTGAACTTCACCAGAAGTTTATACGCATGCATGTAATTGTATAGTTTGGGCAGAAGCTAAATATCACAAAATACAAGGATGCATAAGATCCAGTCAAATCACCTAACTTCTGGCAAGTTATTATCATTACAAAAAACAAGACTGTAAAATATTGCTAATTGCCAACTTTTCTCTAGAAAATGTCATATAATTGACCAGTAGAGCTCCTTTGCAATCATTGCATATCCTATGTTAAATTTTCCAACTGAAGATTAAATTTACCAAAATATCTTGAATATCAAACAATTAGCAAGGATTCGATAAGAAGAAATACCACGTAAGTAAAGCACTGACTTCAGTTCCAACGCTAGAAGTAGTGGTGTCTTCTGGTCTAAGCTGATCTTTTTTGTTTCCAGGGATGGAGATGCTGCATCAGAGTAACTCTTTGCATCATAGCGCCGCACAATTGACAGCTTCTTTGATATCCCTTGCGAAGGCATTGGTGCAGCTTTGAAACATGGATCTGCACCTCCCTGGTTCAGCAGACACTCTATCACATCCAGCTTCCGCCGCAACTCAAACTTATACACAGACAAGTGCAGAGCTGTCATGCCCTATTGACACCACAAAAAACATGAACAGACAAGCAAGAAACAAATTCTCTCTGTCTCTCTGATATCCATTGAGCTTATAGCAGCTTTACCTGGTCATTATAGGCATTGACATCGATTATGCATTTCTTGAGTAGGATATTTAGAAGCTGAAGATTTCCTTCTTCAACACTCCGGAAGAAGCTGGATACGTTTTGTGAAGCTTTTTTCTGGTCATGATAATCGTCGTGAGATATGGCAACATCTTCACGGTGAAATGAAGCCGTAGGTGATGAAGGTATGTCACCTTCATATCGAGGAGGTTCTTCCATCTCCTTGTCTGTGTCATACGGAAGAAGCTGAATATATAAAATGAGAATTTCTTTCTATATATGTACATACTACATATACTATATATATATATATATATATATGTACATATTAATTAGCGAACGCCGTAAGTAAAATGGATTCTTAAGCAAATAAGTGAATATTAATTAGCGGCACCATTAATCATCTAATCATCTAACCATTAATACTACAAATGTTGCACCTAACTACAAAACCATATTCTCCGCGGAACGGGGAAGCCGTACACATCAATACATGTTAGAGCCCATCTCGATATCTACCATTCGAACCATTGGTTCCATGCGACTTAGCTCGCACGCATTGAAATGTGAGATGGGGCGTTGGGGCACAAGTGATGAGAGTGGCCGACTATGCACACTTTGCCCTAAACAAGTTCGAGAGTCTGAGTATCACACTTTGATACAATGCTCTGCCTTTGTCATATTCGTCCATGCTTTCCACATCTCTTCGATCGAGCCCAATCCTTGCACGAATTTCTCTCACAACCAAGATGTGCACTCTCGATTGCAACATTCATTGGTAAAGTTCTTGAACATCGAGAGTTGCTACTCACCTTCACACGTATCACGTGAAATGTAATATTTTTTGTCTCATAGGTCATATTTGACCTCCGAAGACGATAATATAATCTATCTATCTGTCTGTCTATCTCTCAATGAAAACGCACAATTATATTAATAAATGTGTGTGAAAAACACGAGTTACAATGGGTCTCACAATAGAGTATGGTCACCCTGTAGCCCCTACTAGAAAATCTCCTGCTTCTTATGAACCTAACTAAGATTTAAAATTTTTAACCGGCCACTTTCCTACAACTGATAATGTCATTTTTAGCATATACCAAATCAAATTATTATTTTTAGTGCAATACCAAATCAAATAAATCACACAAAAAAATAGCACTGCCCTTTGCCTTTCGTTTTTGTTGTGGGCCATAATTGATCAATATTGTAGAAAACGTTGGACTAACATAATCTATGGATTCCATTTACAAGAAAGGGAAACATATTTATACACAATCCATGTATTCCAAAGAGAATAATAAAATTAAGAAAAGTAAAATATCTCGGATATATGGAAGATATGAAACAATAAAGGATCTTGTTTCAACTATGGATCTTCCAATATATCAAAAAATAAAGAAGAAAGAGGAAGGGTCATATTAGCCTACGCGCACATGAAGTCACATTTTAATGTAAAAGAAATCGAGTCAATGCACATGTAAAGAATGGAGAGTGTAGTTGATGTTGTGCAGCGGAAGAAAACTATGTGTTTGTTTGTGTAACAGAAACAGAGAGAGAGAGAGAGAGAGAGAGAGAGACAAAGACAGAGCTTAGAGAGACAAAGAACAATAAGCTATATTAGAAAATATGAAATACATCCAACTATGACTTAGTTGCAAAAGGGTTGGTTTAAGTACCAAATAACTTAAGGAAACTGTCCTTTCTACTATTTACAAAAACTAGCTTGAACCTAGAGTGTTCGTTGCTAGTGTGAAAGTCATTGCATTGAGGTAGTCGGGTTTGATTCTCAACATGCCCCTTCAAACACAACTTCCGATCGCTAGAAAGTCATCTTGTTGTTTGGTTCATTTTGGCTCTCTGAGTTCCTCGATGCTATGTTCGGATAGTCAATTGGGTCGGCTTTGACTGTTCTCCTTCGTCTTCAACTCCCCTCGTGAGATCGGTTTCTTACTTCGATCGACTAATTGTCTGCTATGTTCTACTCATCGGTGGGGTCATCAGTGGTGTTGTACTCCCCCTCAAGCTCGACAATGCAGGTATCGTTAGACCAAGGTCTAACATGAATTGCTTGAGCTTGTCGACTCCTATGGCTTTCATGAAGATGTCGGCTACTTGAAGGTTCGTGTTGATGTGCTGCAAGTCAACATCTCCAGCTTGCATGCGCTCTCAGATGAAGTGATAGTGCACTTCAATATGCTTGGTGCGCATGGAACATTGGGTTCCAGGCTAGATAAATATTGTTCATGTTGTCGCAGTAAAGGAGAATTGGATCCTTGATGGGAACGCCCAGATCCTTCAATATTCTTTTTAGCTAAACGGCTTCACATGCAACCACGGCCACACCCCTATATTCAGCTTCTGTGCTCAACAATGTTGCATCTTGTTGTTCCAAGATATGGCTCCACTGCCAAGGGAGAAGGCGAATCCGGATGTGGATCGTCAGTCGATCTTTTAGCAAGCCCAAATTGCATCTGTGTACCCTTCGAGTCAAACGACTGTGTCTGACTTATACATGACACCATAATCCATTATCCCACTAACGTACCTGAGTACCCTCTTAACGCAATCCAAATGAATATCCCGAGGTTTCTGCATGAATTGGCTGAGTAGATCGACCGAATAGCTGATGTCGGGTTGAGTGATGGTGAGATAGATTAAGCTACCGATCAGCTGACAATACTTAGTTGGCTCACACTCTTGTATTCCAGAGTTGGCATCGAGCTTTAGGTTTCGATCAAGAGGGGTTGACATATGTTTGCACTCTGTCATCTTGAGCTTGTATAGCAAGTTGACAATGTAGTGACGTTGAGAGATCATCATCTTGACTAGTTCCCCATGACTTTTATGTTAGGAAACAGGTCCCTCCAGAAGGGAAGGAGAATGCGAGTCAGAGAGAAAGGTAAGCTAAATTGGTCAATAGCAACTCGCCCGAGGCCGATAGGCCAAGGCCGAAAATTTGACTGATTCCCTATTCGATAGAGGCCGAAAAATCGAATAATAAACACATTCGGGTTCACAAGTTGAAGGATCGCGCGTTCCACTTGTAGAATCTTCTTGAAAATATCCAAATATACCCTCTCTACGAAAATTGGATGCACTAGTATCACATGTTCCACAACTTGATTAGAATTTGCAAATATAAAAATCCATGATAGATCTCCGAGTGGAGATCATTAGAAATTCAAATAAGTTTGGATGTGTTGATAAGTTAATGTAGGCATAATAAAGTTCAACAATGGCTCAATATCTCACTAATTTGTGACATGGCAAACACTAAGTTAAAGACTTATATTATTTTGGTAAGTTTTACAAAAATATGAGATGTACTTGTGACCATACTAATAAAATGAGTTATAATTTATACTTTGACCCATACTCGTATGTATATAATTGTGGACAATGTAGGATAGTGAACTTTAGGATAATGTGATTAGAATAACAAACTTATTAAGGTATTTAATACTTGTATTTAAAGTTGATCTAATCTATTCCTTAGTTTGTTCGCATGGGATCAAACCATATGTATTTAATTGTGGACAACGTAAGACAGTGAACTTTAGGATAATGTGATGGAAATAACAAACCTATTAAGGCTTTCAATACTTGTATTTAAAATTGATCTAATCTATTCCTTAGTTTGTTCGCATAGGATCAAACTCTGAACAATAACGCAAGTGGAACTACAAGCGTATAAAAACATGCGGATAACGCTAGTGGAACCATTATCCACACATTACACAATCTAAGCAGCAATGGAAGAGAAACATAATAGTTTTAACAATAGAAGACAAAGGTCCATAATATATGGATTGGTATATATTAGACACGGAATGACAATCTCGACAATTGATTGCAAATAACAACATGGACAGTCATGGCAACAATTCTACGAGCATGTTATGTTAAGGTAAAGTTTGATTGAAATCAGCCTTAATGTAAACTAATTCTTATTTCTCCATATTGGTAATTAGCAATGCACGCGGTGAAACCAATGACATAAGTCAATAAACCAAGTATATAGAAATAAATTTGAAACATATAGAAGATTATAAAGAATGGAATACACCATGTAGAACCCAAATTTTGTATTATTAATGTGAATTCCAAACAATATATTTCGTGAACAAAAGAGTCTATTACATAACAATCAAATCGTCAATGTCATATCTCTTATAGAAGTCTCTTCGGCTATACGTGCATTGTCTTCCCCTGTTAGCCGAGCGAACGTAATGTTACGACCATCCTGGGGGCTTCACTGTCAAAACTTGTATGATAGCACGTGAGTTCATCAAAAGGGGTTTAAATTAGTCACTGAGATATAGAATGTATATATATAAGGGTATTAATAAATATTTTGAAAATATATTTACATAAGGCTATTATCAACTATGCTTGATTTTTTTTTTATATAAGCCCATGAAATATTAGATATGTCAATGAGATAGTAAAGAATATATTATGCATACATATATACCTACATTCAAACATTACATCCATGAATATATATGTACATACATTACACCCATTTATACATGCATATTGACTAAACATAGATATATGTACAAATATATATTACCATATGTAAAAATGTACATATACATACGTACATACATTACATACTACATACATATTAGAATAAGCCATATATATTGACATACATATATACATAATACATACATAAAAATGACATATTACATATATACATACACATTCTTACAAACATATTTTATATATTATATATTACACACATATATTGTTATACACAATTTATACAAATGCATATATACATTCCAACACAAAAAAATAAATTACATATTATATACATACACATACATAAATTAATACATGAGATTACTTATTACATGTACATACAAATACAAACACGTTACACATATATGCATATATGCACATAAATAAATTAGAAATTGCATATCATATAATCCATATTTATTACACAATATACAAATTTACATACATAATTTACATATATAAATGTACATATATATAATTTACATATATATAGATACATCTGTATAGATATATTACATATATACATACATACACACACATTAGATATATGTATACTTACACATACATCGGATATATACATGCATATTATGTACGTATTAGAAACATACATCCATATATGAGCTATGTACATACAAAACATGAAAAATATCCCAAAAATATACATACATAAATACATTACATATATACGCATCCATACATTCGTACACGTACATACATATCACCATATACACACACATATAGATACACGTACATTAGATATATACATATGTATTATGCACATATTACAAAGACATCCATGCACATTGAATCATGAATATGGACATATACATATATGCATACACATACATACATATCACCATATATATACGTACATATGCCTACAATGTTATAAGTTTTACAAACATACATCCATACACATATATACATACATTACATACATGCATACACATACATATGTTACATATGTATATTACATAGACATACATATCATCACAAACTACAATGTACATATATACATACATTACATACATGCATACACATACATATGTTACATATGTATATTACATAGACATACATATCATCACAAACTACAATGTACATATATACATACATATTACGAACAAACATCCACACACACACGTATGCATGCATGTATGCATACACATACAAACATACATACATTACATATTACATATACACACATGTACCTACATATATATGCACACTACAATAGTACGTATATGCATACACATACATACATAAATACATTACATATGCATGTATGCATACACATACATACATTGCATATGCATATATGCATACACATATGTACATTCATACATGGACATACATGATATTCCTTTATACATTGCTACATATACATACACACACACACACACACACACACACACACACACACACACATAACACATAGATACATTATACATACTCACATGCCATACATACAATATATACAACACATGCAATTCAATACATACATACATATACACATGCCATACATACAATGCATATATACAATAATGCATTTAATACAATACGATACAATGCAATACATATATGTACATACATGCATACACACATCCATATGTAGACACAACACATACATATATATGCATGCAATACAATACATGTGCATATTGTATATAGAACACATGCTATACATACAATACATACTTAAGCACATGTATAGAACATAAACACACACACATAACACATACATACAACCATGCAATACAAAACATACATATATATGCACATATATAGGACATACACACAAGCACATAACACATACCCTACATACTCACATGCCATACAATATGTACATACATACACACATGCCATGCATACTGATACAATATATACAATACAATATGTACATGCATACATACATACAATACATACATATATATACACATGCACATATATACAACATACACACATGCCATAAATATAATACATATATATGCAATTGTATAGAGCATACACATACATACACACAAAGAACATACATACATATCCATATGCATAAACACACACACTTGTATAGAACATACATACATAGTACATACACAAGCTATAACGCTCTTTTTAAAATGCTAATTGTTTTAAAAAATGGGGGAAGAAAGGGGGGGGAGATTACATATGCGTTGTGTTTTAGCAAAAAAAAATGGGGGGGGAAAAGAAGAAATTGAGAGAGAGAGAGAGTGTGTGTGTGAGAGAGAGAGATGCCATCCTTCCCATTTCCCTCCACACAAAAAGGAAGCTATGGCTGAAGGAGGAGAAGATGTTCTTGTTGAGGCTGCTGCAGCCACATAATCAACACCTGCAGTCGGAGAGCCAATGGATATCCTAACTAGGCTACAACTTGTGCTTAAGAAGGCTCTAACACACAACGGTATTGCAAGAGGGCTACATGAGGCAGCAAATGCTATTGAAAAACATGCAGCTGAGCTTTGTGTATTGGCTGAAGATTGCAACCAGCCTGATTACATGAAACTTGTACAAGCACTTTGTTCAGAGCATAATATTAACTTGATCTCTGTTCCTAGTGCCAGGAAGCTCGGTGAATGGGTTGGGCTTTGCAAGATTGATTCAGCGGGGAATGCCAGGAAGGTTGTTGGTTGCTCATGTGTAGTTGTGAAGGATTATGGCGAGGAGACAGAGGGTCTCAATGTGATCTGGGAGTATTTGAAAAATCAGTGATTTTGAGGCTGAATGGCTTTCATAGGTGGTTTAGGGTTTCCTACGTCGTGCCCATGCTCTTGGTACGTATCAAAATCCGCGGGTACCTTCGGTAGTTCCTGTTTTTCGGGTTTTTGTTTGGAGAGAACTGGACTATAGTGATGAGTTAGAGGAGGATGATGATGATGCAATGGATTCTTTTCTTCCTTTTATGCAATACTAGATTCCTTCTACTTAGTTTGGTTCACTTTAATGCATATACTTAAAACTAAAAGGTCATATTTTTATGGATCTTTTGATTCCTTTTGAAACTTAACATTAACACTCTTGTTGTTGTTTCATAATGAGATAATCTAATGTCAACCATTGATCATCAAAAGAGAGAGAGAGAGAGAGAGAGAGAGAGAGAGAGAAGGCTACATGAGGTGACCTCTTCAAAGTGGCCTTCCACTAGCAAACAAGGATGTGCAAGATGAGCTACAATAAGGCGGGAGTTTGTTTTCATCAGGATCTAGACCACTTTCTGAGGGTTCTTGGTTAAGTACCATATATATATAAGTTTTTAACCCTATTCGTATGTGTGTATGTGTATTTGCATATGCATGCTTGTGTTTGTATGCATATATGAATGCATGCACACATGCATATGCAACATTCCCTCTTAATTTGTGTATTTGCTATTGTCATTTCACAAGCAAGAAGAGCTCTTTTGGTCTTGCGTAGCCTCATGCGGCTTCAAGAAGTGATTGACAACAGAGGGCGGATATTCCAATGACAATCGAACAAGAGTTTGTTGTGATCTTTTGTTTGCAACTATCGTTCTGATCTTCTTATTTTATTCATACAACATATTAACCTTTGGTTTCATATTGTTACTATATAGGTGCTCAACTTACTGAATGAGGGTGCTCGACAAAGAAGAGGTAAAAAATGTGTTTTCATGTGTGTAGGTTTGCAAATTTCAGATTAGGTGTTCTTAAATTGAAAGCTTTGCGGATTCTACAACTTACTTACTCTATTTCTGTTGTAGAGAGATTAATGGCTATGGCTATGGAAGAGAAGATGTTTTATAGGTTAAAAGTATGATGTGTGAGTGGTTGCATTGTAGCAACTTAGGGCTCAATGTTTCTTAGAGAAAAACTCAGTGTGTTGTTTCTAATATTGCAGTAACTTTATGTAGTAAGTTCTTGCTCAAGTTAAATGTTGTGAATTATTCTTAGATATCATATGATATTCTTGTTATGATATATGCTCTTTTAGATATATCGTTTTGCACTTCCATGAAGCCACAATATAAGCATTATTATATAGACATGTTATAGAAGATGGAATGGAATGAAGATCGCCTTTAATGCTTAGTGCTTAGATGGTGATCCTTCTTTGGAATGAAGATGGTGTGAAGACACATGCTCCACACTAACATACAAACAATTTTTTTTAAACAGAAATAAGGAAGAAAATATATTTAAAAAGTAGAAGCAAAAATTAATGTGTTGCAATTCAACTCATATATAAATAAACATGAAATACAATACAATACATATGTACATAGATTGACCCATGCGTAATATACATGGTATTTGACATGTATATTTCATAGTATATTTGAACATGTATGATACTGGTATCAATGTGTTTTATAAAATCATTGAAAAAGTACTAAAATCAATCAAAATATTCCTTATCCTTCCACTTGTGAACGCGAACGTGTTAATAATAATAATAGATTTGGCTGATAGTCGAATCGGCCGAAGTCGACTTGAGGCCGGATTTGTAAATAGTCATATATGAAAATGAGTATACATAGACTTAGGGCAAGTAGTTAGGTATCATTATAATGATTGTTGTTGAAAAAGTTATTGTGTGTAGTTGCCTCTGTAACCAGAGTGTAAGTGAGAGAGAGTGTGAAAATTAGAAGTAACTCTGTTGTAACCATCTGTTAAACGAAGACGAGCTAAAATACATTGTAGCGGAAATCCAGGGGTACATGTAGGATCCGGGCGGGACCACTGGGGTCTTGGACCGAGGAGAGATGGGTTTCCAGAAGGTAGAGCTCTCTGTAGCCGGATATGCCGTCGAGACACCAACCAGAGCAGTTCCGAATGCGACCTGGAGACAACCGATCTGGACGCATGTCGGAATACGACCAGAACGCGTAGAGGGAGAGCTCGCCCTTCATAGTCGTGTTTATAGAAGGCTGAAGGACTTAAGTATATATATTTATATGCATATTAATAAGTACGCGGACTACGGTCCAGTTCACCGTGCTCACATGCACACATATATACACTAGGAAGAGGAAAACCCCAACACACCGAACCGAAAACCAACTCTTTGCACAAAAAACACACAGAGAAGTTTATATATATATTCATACAAGACAAAGAAATACAACTCCGACCTCGAGCCAAACTAAGGTAGATTAGGTTACAACAGCGGTCTACTGCCAAGCCGCCGATCGGGGAGCACTCGAGCTCATCGCGTCGAGCAGGGTGTTGCATAGGAGATAGAGCGGAAGCAAAAACCCCCTGAGTACATACGAGCTCCGAACCGGACCAAACCCTAAACAGACACGAAGACTCCACCCACACGAGGACGAAGAAGAAGAAGAAGACCTAGATTAACCCTAAAGAAAGTAAGTAAGAAAGTCATTCAGAAGACAAAGCTACCATACCTTGGACCTAAGTGGTATACCCCCAAAACTCAAAATGGGCAACCCTTTTACAAGAGACCCTCCCTTCCTTTTATAGCCCAAGGAGGGAGAGACGTTACAATGTGGGATAAATCCCTTATTACATGGGATTCTCTGTCCCAACTTAACTCCTATTTGGCATCATAAAGGCACCTCCATTATGTTACACGGGTATACAAGGGTGAGTGCTCACGCCGCACCTCGCCGATATTCCCATTAGCGTCGGTTTTCTCACTATGGCCGTGAATCTCCACGACATCAGCCCCCACCAAACTGCACATCCACCGGTACGTGCCAAATCTGAAGAAGGGTGAGAGATTCCGGCCGTAGTGAGCAACCGGCCTTCGGTAATCCGCATCCCGGCTACCGTGTGGCCTTCGCTGGTCCAAACCGTCGGCTCCGGTTCCATCCTCGCACTAGCCTCTCCGTAGGCTCGATCGACCAGTCGACATGCCGTTTGCCGCGATCTTCTCTCGTATGCGTGCTCGTCCTGTGGCCCTTGATTGACCATATGCACGCTCCTCGCTTCCCCGAATACTGGTGTCCTCCACGTACGAGGAACACCTTGTAGTGGCCCCTTGGCCGCTTTCAACTAGCACCGCTCCAACCAGTTCGGTGCCTTCTACTTGTCGTCGTCCCCTCGCCCCCACCAGCTTGTTATCTCGGGCTTGGCTTGCCACGCCAGTCGTTTCCACTCAGACTAAGCCACTGAGATCTCTGAAGCAGGTGTGGAGGATCCTTCTCCGGCCTCTGATGTTGTTTCTGGCCACCGACCCGAGCAACCTATTTTGCCCCAGGTTTTCGTCCCGACACCTCCGTGCGCCATCTCGTTCCTTGTTCGGCACTACCTGTGCCAAACCGACCCATATCTGCGCCTTTACGTCGGCCTGCGATGGCCATACGCACGTCGTCCTATCCGCTCCCGGGTATGCCCTTTTCGGTTCGACATACCGCTCCCTGCTTGGGTGTCCTCGGTAGCTTTCCGTGCTACTACCCACGAAGGATCACCCTCGCCCGTTTCGGCCCGCTTGGCCTCCGTTGTCCTCGTGATGCCTTGGTTGCTCAATACCTATGTTGCTAGTGCCTTCATCCCCTTGCCGCCACTGTCAGCCTCTTGGTCTTACGTCGACCCTCGTGGCCGATGACCGAACTCTCTAGCCCAGTGTGGAGGATCCTTCTTGGGCCTCCCATCCGTTAGGCAATCGACTCGTGTACCAAGAGCGCTCGATCTTCGTCCTTCTGACCCGGCCGATCAGGTCTAGTTTCGGTATGTGGCCGCATCGTCGGCCTTATACCTCTTTTCGCTCTTCCAGACCTCTCGTAGGACCTCGCTCGCCTTCTGTTGCTATTGTTGCCTTCGTCCCCTTGTCCCCTCGCCGCCACCATCAGTCTCTTGGTCTTACGTCGGCTCCCGATGCTGAACGCCGAAGTCTCTAGATCCGGTGTGGAGGATCCTTCTTGGGCCTCCCGTCTTTCCCGACTCTATCTCGAGTCGTCCTTCTCCGCAAGTCGGGAGGGTGGCTCACTCCACACCCTCTCCCGTTGTCGAGGTTATCCTCGCGGACACGTAGAAGTCGGGCAAGACCACGGGGGTCTCAAACCAAGGAATCGAGAAAACGAGGAGGGAGGAGTTTGAGGACCGCGTAGGTCTTGAGACCACGGGAAAACAGGTAAGGCTAGTGAACGAGAGAGGGTAAGAGAGTCGTGCGAAGACGCAAACACGGGAAAGACACTGAGAACAACGTTTGTTAGGTAGAGAAGGTTTTTATTAAACAATACAGGTGCACGGTGCTGTGGGTGATTACAACTGGATCAGAGCTGGCGATGGAGCGTAGAGCTTGGCAATAGCCAGACACGAAGGTACGTGGACACGCTGAAGGTCGATTCCCCGGTCGGGAGCACTCGGGCGTCTGACACATGCAGGGGGGGAAGCGCCTTCCGACGATCAGTCCTTACCCTCCTCTCTGTATCTCCTCTCCTCCCAAAAAAAATGGCATCCCCAAGACAGTTGAAGGTCGCCCCCTTTATAGCACAAGGAGCGACCGTTACAACCATTCATGACCCGTCGCTTTCCCTTCCTAGATTCTCTCCCCTGATTCGCTCCCCTCGTAACTCTCCCTACATATGCGATGTCTATTTCTTCTTTAATGCCCTAACTGCCTAGTACCCCTCCGTATACTCATGCCTAGTACTTTCCCTATTTAATTCTCTCGAGGCGTGCATTCGCGTAAACTGGTGTTCCTGTGCGTTTCACCTTGCTTCTACCTATGGCTTGGAATCTTCACGATATCCACCCCCACTAAACCACACATCGTCCGGTATGTGCTGGATAATGAATTTAGTGGAGGATTTCGGGCCATCAGTTACTTGTCCTCCTCTCCTAAACTGGTGTTTTCGGCTCCCGGGTCCGGTTCCTCCTCGTTCCGACTCTTGAAGGCTTTTATCCGCTTCCCGGCCACCGGAGTCGTTATTCGCGTCCCGTCGAGCTCCGCGAGATGATACGTGGCGTTATCGTTGACGCTATTTACCACGTACGGCCCGAACCATCGCTTCGCGAACTTGTGCGTAGACCTATGCTGGTTGTCGAGGCTACTGTCGTAGACTAACACCCAGTCGCCTTCCTCAATCTTCCTTGGCCGGAGCTGGTGTGTTCGGTCGAATCGGGCTTTGTTTCGGATCCTTGCTTCTCTCACCCTCGTCGTGGCTCGTTCCATGTCTTCCGGTCTTTGCTCGAGTTTCCGGATTCATGCCACTAGCAACTCTTCTCTGCTCATTTCGCTAGCCCAATTGATCACTGCCCAGGAGGCGATCATTCGCTCTACTAGCATGATGGGTTTCTGTCCGTACATTAGTTCTGTTGGCATGTACCCTGTCACCGAACTGTGGGTAGTCATGTCCACCTATAACGCGTACGGGAGCAACCTCGGCCAGTCGCCGATGTACAATGGCCTTTACAATCAGACCGTGGCCCCATTCAATCTTTCCGTTTGCCTCCGGGTTGTACGCCATTGTGAGGGACAATTTTACACCTAACCGATCGAACAGTTCCTCGGCCTCTTCCTCGTCCAGATCTCCTCAGTCAGCTACGATTTTCCCCACGCACTCATATCAGCATATGACATCCTCGATCAGAAACTTGTATATGACCGCGGTGGTCTTGTTTGTTAGTGCTCGTCCCTCTACCTGGTTGGTTAGGTCCTCTCTAGCCAGCACTAGGTATCCATTCTGACCTTCGCCCATCGGCATCGTAACTAGGTCAACCATCCATTTGAAGTGCACGGTCGGAGGATAAGTTGGGTGTAGTTCGTCGCGGTGTCAAACCACCGAGTGCATCTGGCAGCTTTCGCACGTGGACACGAAATCATGCACGCTCTTGTACATGCCTGGCCACCAATATTTTCCCTTTATCTTCTCGAATGTAGCCCATGTACCCCGGTGTCCAGACCAAGGGTTCTCGTGGAACTCCGATATCAGCTTTTGTTGGTCATCCGCCCATGCTATTACACGGAGCGGCGCGTCGTTTCGCCTTTTTGGGACCCTCCAGATTTTTCCGTTTCACAGGAAATATCGATATGCCTTCTTCCGGAGTTGTCCGGCCTCCTCCTTAGTCATCATGGCGTCTGTCGTCATTGTCTCCAGAAATCTCCCGATTAGAAGCCACTCCCCGTCGTAGCCGTCTTCGTCGAACTCATTCATGGGCGGAGCGCTTCGCCCTTTTATCCTCATCCTTGTTGATTTGAAGAAGTCTGCGCCAACTTCTTCGCTCTCTAATACCATACCGTCCTCATCCTCAAATCTTGCTCTAGAAAGCATATCGGCCATGGTGTTGTCTTTACCCGAGATGTGTCGTACCTCTGGGTTCAAGGACTTGATGTATGCAATCCACTTGAGCATGGCCAGGTCGGGAGTTGTGCATATGGAGACCATACCAAGAATCGGCAAGCAGTCCGTTTCGATAATTACTTCTGTCCCGATTAGGTAATCTTTGTCGACCTTAACCGCCAATACGATACCCCATAGCTCGCGCTTGACTTGGGCGTACCCTCGTTGTCGCTCACTCAGTACCTTCGCACCAAAACGGATAGGGAAGCGCATGCCATCTTTGTCCTCTTGATTTACGGCCCACCCGATCCCGGTCGGGCTGGTGTCCACAGTGATGTAGACCGGAGTTACCGGTGCATATTCCGCTTTGCGCAAAGCCGGTGCCGCAGTAAGCGTTCGTTTTAGTTTCCGCACCGCCTCTATATGTACCTTCGTCCATTCGAATTTCCTGTTCTTCTTCAGCAGGCCGTAGAGTGGTTCGGCAACGTGCGCGTAATGAGGGATCCATATGTGGTAGAAGGCGCATGCCCCCCAGAACCGCCGGACCTCTATGACAGATCCGCACTCCTCCATTGCCGAGATGGCCTCTACCTTGGTCGGCGATGGCTTCCGGCCGTACGACCCACATAGGTGGCCAACCACTAATATCTCCGGTTGTCCGAAAGCCGACTTTTCTCCCGAGAAGGTAAGCCGTGCGCCCTCGAGCCTCTGTAGTATCTTCTCACAGTCGGAGATGTGGTCCGCGACAAACCTTCGGTACCCGTCCGCGCCGACTGACTCATCCTTAGCGTCTTCCGGACACCCCTTTATGGGGACATCATCTAGGAAAGGCATGGTGATTTCCGGGATGCAATCCCTTAGAACTCTATTCATTGCATTCACCATGTGTGCCACCGAGTTGGTTCCGCCTTCTGGTAGGGTACACATTCAAACTAGGCTGAGAGGGGTCCACATCGTCGTGATGTCCCTGCTTTCCACGGCGAGCTGGAATTGGTCGTACCCCGAGTAAAGATCTTCGACCGAGTATATGGACCTTCCGGCAAAGGCTTCAACGAACTCGTCGATCGACGGCCCGACTCCCGTATTGCGGATGGTTACTTTGTTGACCGGTTGTAAGTCCTGGATAAACCGCAGCGTGCCGTTCTTCTTTGGTACCGTAAACCACCGGTTAGAATAGGGGGCACTCAACGGTTCGAGGATGCCCAACTCCACTTTCTACTTAAGAAGATTCATCAGCATCGGCATGTGAGCTCTCAGTACTGGGATCAGCTTGAGACTCCATGGTATGTGTGTTATTGTAAAGATCACCATTGGCTCGATGATGGTCGGGTCGACGCACCCGATCTCTCCCGGTGAGAATGCGAAGGCCTTCCCGTGCCTCTCGAGCATTTTTCTGAACCGGTCCTCTTCCGCCGGCAGTAGGAAGCTACCCCCACCGATCTTCAGCTCTCGTAGCGTTTTGTCGGTGAAACGGTGTCCTATGCCGGCCGGATTTCGTAGGCTCAGGTTGGTAGTGACCCCCTTTATTCGTCCCCAGCTGCCCTCCAGTAAGGGAGCCGCTACGAGCTTCACCTTCCGGTCCACAGTCTTGTATTTAGTGTCTACTTAGGCGATCCGATGCGCCCTGGTTCCTCTTTCGAAGTCTGCAATGACTTCATACATGTCGATCGAGTTGACCGGTATGACTTGGTCTTCGCTCAGACCTCCTTCGACTACCTTCTCGATTTCCCCCATGGTGTCATCGAACAAGACCGCCTCCACGGTTTCCCCAATTCCTTGGTCGTGGCTTAAGGCTCCGCACGCCTTCAAGCGTATCTTGGCCTATTTTCTTTCTCTACCGCTGATGCTGGCTATGGTACACCCTCCGTTGTTGGAGAACAAAACTTTCCTACCTATTTTACAGGTGTGGGGAGTTTCCCGGTTGTTCGGACTATCGTGGCCCCATGCCTTGATAGCCCTATCTAAAAATCCGGCTTATCATCACTTCCGAGGGTGTCCCAGTTTTGTTCGTGGTTCTTCCGAACGGTCAAAAATTGGACGGAGTGACGACCGTCCTGACTTTTTACCCTCGCATAGGCTGAACCATTGTCTAGCACTTTCGTCTCCATTCTAGCCGCCGTGATGTATGGTTCCCTGAGGATGACCAGGTGGGAGGACGTTTCTTGCACAAAAAAGTGTTGGTTTATGTCCACGTCTCCGATGCTCACCTTGACGTTCAGGCAGGTCCCGTGCAGCTCTTCCGTGGCTCTTGTTGCCACGCGTATTTTCCACCCGTGTTTGGTGTTGATCGGCCAATTTCCCTTTTTGTAGAAGTCCATGGACATTAGGTTAATTTCCGACCCGTGGTCGATTAATGCCACCACCGGTTCCTTGACATTCCCGATTCGAACTGGGGTTTCTGTAGTAGCTCTTGCCCAGTGCGGCTTGGCATAGTGGCTTTCCACGAGCTCGTCTTCTGTGGAGATCTCGTTGAGGAGTGCCGCCCTCACCTCAACCGGCTTCTCGGGCTCCAGTTCCGTCACGAGACGCTTTCTCTTCATGAGGTCCTCGATGTTGTCGTGGAACTCCCTTCTTGCTATACCGAGCACTTCCCTAACCGTGAGTTCTATGCGACTGTCGAGAACTCGCTCTTCTAGAACCTTTTGTAGGTTCGTTGTTTTCTCGATTTCCATGCTTATGCGGAAGCTCGGAATCCTGCCCTTCTCCTTCTCCTAGGACCCGGTCGGAGTGACATTGTTCTTTTTGGGCGTGCTTTGGGTGTCATACCTCCCCGAAGGGCCCTCTCCCCTGGTTTTCCCCGCTCGTCTTTCGTCGATCAGGGCCTTGTAGTTCCCACACGCGGCTTCCACAAAGCCGGAGCTTTCTTCAACGGTGGAACGCTTCAACGGGGTCGTTCCACCCGGTAATTTCATGCACACGTTCTTCTGCACGCTCAGCTTCTCCCTTCTGCAACCTTCCTCCCGTCAAGGTCTCAAGAATAGCCGGCCAGAACCCAGGGTTTGAATCGGGTTTGGCCGCCTTTTCCCCTACTCGGATGCTGGCCGAAGCCGAATAGTGGATGGCTTCGACGTGCCGGGCCGCAGCCTCTTCATGCCACCTCCTCTGAAATTCGTGTCGAGCAGTCTTCGTTGTTACCCCGTACGAGATGTACGGAGAGTCAAGTGTGATGAGCGAGGGTTGAATGTGATCATGATGTTGTTGTGTATGTGTAGGGGGCATAAATGTAATTGTGATCTATACGTATGTGAACACATGCACACGTGTGTGCATGTGGATGGATACGAGGAGGTGTGAGTGAGTGTCCAATATGAATGCTCGAGGGGGGTTACACCCCTATGTATCTACCCCCTCTTGTACTATTTAACCCCTTATGGGGAATGAATGAAACATGAATGAACATTTCTGTCTTAATCTCTCTCTCTCTTTCTCTCTCTCTCTCTCTCTCTCTCTCTCTTTGTCATCTCTCTTTCTCTCTCTCTCCCCCTTAACGTTGAATCCCCTTGGGAGGGGGGTGGAGCCATTCTAGGCACCACCCCCCACCCCGCAATGCTTCTCAATGCACATGATCTCTCTTGCCATCAATCCCATACCCTCCATCATCATCATAACCACCATGTCTATCTTTATCATGATTATCATCGTCCTTAACCCTAACCCTAAAACCGATAACACCTTTTGGCGACCACTAAGGCGACCCCCCTTTGGAGACGGAGTCCAAGAATGATACGTGGCGATGCAAGAAAAGTGACAAATGATGGTGATGATGTGCAGGAACTGACAATATGTACAAGTGAGTGAGAAATTGAAGATTGACAATGTATTCATCACAAAACGAGGAATCGATGAATTGACAAAGAAGTGTTAAGCATCTCTAATTCATGTTTAGTTATAAGCAGAGACAAATATATCCTCTGATGTGTGTTAAAGTAGAGACAAAGTTGTCCATAGTTTACAAGTTAAAGCACAAATGTGTCTCCTCATTATCACCATTTCAATCATCATCATCATATCCACCTAGATCATTCTTAACGAAGAGGGAGAAGATGATGATCATGATGAAGGCGAATATGAACATGAAATGCTATGTGGTTCGTGCAATTATGCTTCGTTGACAAAGACAGTGAAGGACGGAGAAATAAACGCACAACCAAATAGAGACGATTGAAGGGCCCGAAAGAAAGTGATGGCCGTACGGCCAAAAGGACCGAACAGAGCCGAAGACAAACACGGTTAGACACAACCGAACCGTGGCCAAAACGGAGGCCGGAAGAACGCTCAGATAGTGACGATTGAACAGAGCGGCCACGCGACTGGAGGTTGGCCGGACAGGGCTGGCGACGACTAGAAAGGCGTCAGGAACGGTCACCACCAACTGACAACAGCCGGAGTGGAGCGGCCGGAGAGCGGTCAGAATGGCCAGATAATGGCTAAAGAGTAGCCGGAATGGTCGAACAACGGTTGAAGAGCAGCCGGGCAACAGTCGGAATGGTTGGAGTGGCCGGATAGTGGCTGAACAACAACCGAAGCAACCGGGCAAAGGAAAACAACAGTTGGACAAGAGACCAGACGAGAAGACACGGCGTCAGAGCGGCAACGGCCAGACCGGTGGCTAGAAAGGCCAGACCAATGGCGGGACAACAGACAATAGCGACAACCGGAACAGCCATGAACGATGGCCGAAACAACAACAAAGACACTGCCAAACCATGGAGGTGACGCACACATGAAGGAAATAGGACATAACAGAGATAGAGGAAGAAAGATGAAGAAGAAAACAGGAAATGACATAGAGCAGAAGGATAGGAAGCAACAAAAATGGCGGTGGTAGAAGAAGAAGAAGACAGAAAGGAACGGAATAGAAAGATGAATTAGAAACAAGAGAAAGAAGAAGATAGAAGAGAAAATGAAGAGAAGAAAGCTAACGAATCGCAAAACGGCGGGAAGAAGAGAAAGATGCAGACAACGGCAAGAGAGAAACGTAAGAAGCAGAGAAGAAGAAAAAAGAAAGAAAAAAAAAAGAAAGGAAAAAAAAAGAAAGAAAAAAAAAAAGAAAGAAAAAAGGAAAACAATATGACCTAAATTAAAGCTAAAAATTGGAGGGGTATTAGACAAAAGGGTACATAATTAAATTTTTAAAAATCAAAGGGCACTGACAGAATTTTTTAAAAACTCATCAA
The DNA here is from genome assembly GCF_043228905.1 of Azolla caroliniana. Taxonomy (NCBI): domain Eukaryota; kingdom Viridiplantae; phylum Streptophyta; class Polypodiopsida; order Salviniales; family Salviniaceae; genus Azolla; species Azolla caroliniana. The sequence goes on from NW_028230438.1 coordinate 13,308,589, forward strand.
CCTAAATGATATGGACACGATCCACACACAACTCACAAGATACAAAGAAGAACATACATATACACGACATGATTTTGGACCCATGACGAAGTTCGTAAGCCGACAGAACGAGAATGTTCGTGTCGCGGAAAGATTTGCTGACCGACAAAGATGTTCGAGTCAAGCACTCCGATCGAGGGAGTCGATCGTTGAAAGGACCGATAGAAGTCCCGGTCGAAGAAATATCATCATCAAGGCATGTGGGATCGATGTGCAAGGCACTCTCCCACGAGCGTGCCATATTGTGTTACCCCGTATGAGATGTACGGAGAGTCAAGTGTGATGAGCGAGGGTCGAATGTTATCATGATGTTGTTGTGTATGTGTAGGGGGCATAAATGTAATTGTGAATCTATACGTATGTGAACACATGCACACGTGTGTGCATGTGGATGGATACGAGGAGGTGTGAGTGAGTGTCTATTATGAATGCTCGAGGGGGCTTACACCCCTATGTATCTACCCCCTCTTGTACTATTTAATCCCTTATGGGGAATGAATGAAACATGAATGAATATTTCTCTCTTAATCTCTCTCTCTCTCTCTCTCTCTCTCTCTCTTTGTCATCTCTCTTTCTCTCTCTCTCCCCCTCAACGTTGAATCCCCTTGGGAGGGGGGTGGAGCTATTCTAGGCACCACCCCCCACCCCGCAATGCTTCTCAATGCACATGATCTCTCTCGCCATCAATCCCATACTCTCCATCATCATCATAACCACCATGTCTATCTTTATCATGATTATCATCGTCCTTAACCCTAACCCTAAAACCGATAACATTCGTGTGTCACTCGCATGTACCCAGCTGTTCGAAAGGTAGACTACATTACTCCTGACTGCTTCTCTGAAGTCAGCGCATGCTCTCCAGGCATGTCCGGTGGCGTCACACCATACACACCTCTGATTGGTCGCCAGTCGCCAGTCGCGCGGCTAACCCTCATCACTTCGGCGGGCTTGGGTGATCTAGAGGTCGCGTACCATCCTTGTTAATTCTTCTAGCCCTGCACCGCCCGCAGGTCCCGCGACTATGTTCGTCGGGGTTGGGCCTAGCTCGAGCCACCTCCTCGTTTCTTCCATTCGGGTCGGCATCGGTTCGGCCCTAATTTCGACAGCCGGTCTGACGGACGAGGATCCCTTTTCTCTCCAGTCTCGGCGTTTGTCAATCCAGTTGCATACTTCTTTGACAGTCGCCCAGTCAGTCGTTAGATCTCGACTGGTTTTCAGAAGAAGACCCACGCTTTCCCGGACGCGCGAATTGAAAGACATCACAAAAAATAGGACTTTGCTTGTTTCAAGCACGGTTCGGTCCAATCTAGAGAGTCGCGCGAACCGTGGCTCGAACTCCTGGAGGAGCGCCGAAGCGTTTTGACCCTTGTCGGGGCTATTGACGCAGTTCATAAAATCCTTTCTTGATAGACGGAGTGAGTCATCATAGTTGTACCTCTCGAGAACTTCCTCTGCGAATTCCGCCCAATCGTGATAGCCTGCTTGTATCTCAACCATCTCTATATGGATGTGTGGGGTTACGACCCGGGGAAACCCTGCTAGCCGTCTATCTTCGCGTTTGTTCCTCATCTGCATTTCAGATTTGTAAGCCTCTAAGTATCTCATGGTGTCCTTTCTGCCGAACCAGCCTATCTTGCTGACTGTTGCTTCTATGGCCTGGTCGAGGGCACTCGCGCCCTCGCCAACACTAACCAGGCAGTCTACCGCCACCGCCATTGCTTCTGCAAGTTTGCTTCCTCTCATCTCCAGATTCCTTTGCCGCCCTTTTTCACGTGGGGTTCACCAACGATGTTGAGGTTATCCTCGCGGACACGTAGAAGTCGGGCAGGACCACGGGGGTCTCGAACCAAGGAATCGAGAAAACGAGGAGGGAGGAGTTTGAGAACCGCGTAGGTCTTGAGACTACGGGAAAATAGGTAACGCTAGCAAACGAGAGAGGGTAAGAGAGTCGTGCGAAGATGCAAACACGGACAAGACACTGAGAACAACGTTTGTTAGGTAGAGAAGGCATCCCCAAGACAGTCGAAGGTAACCCCCTTTATAGCACAAGGAGTGACAGTTACAAGCATTCATGAAGCGTCGCTTTCCCTTCCTAGATTCTCTCCCCTGATTCGGTCCCTTCGTAACTCTCCCTACATATGCGATATCTATTTCTTCTTTAATGCCCTAACTGCCTAATACCCCTCCGTATACTCATGCCTAGTACTTTCCCTATTTAATTCTCTCTAGGCGTGCATTCGCATAAACTGGTGTTCCTGCGCATTTCACCTTGCTTCTACCTATGGCCCGGAATCTTCACGAGACCGTTGTACCGCATTCTGGCCTCCCCGTAGGCCTACCTCTTCCTCCCTTCTGAATCGGTTATCCGGAAGTCCGCTCCGCCCGGTTCTCGTCCGGGTACGTCCGTCACTCTGCATTTCCGGGTCCCGTTCTCTTGCCGCCACCATCAATATCTTGGTCTTACGTCAGATCTGATGCTGACCACCGAAGTCTCTAGCCCGGTGTGAGGTGACCCATAGGACCGGTCTTCGTTCCTTCGCTTCCCTAATCTTCTCTAGAACTCGTCGTCGACCTCCTTGTTGTGCTCCCGCCTCCATCTTCCATCTGTCTAGGTCTCACGCTAGCTCTTGGGCCAACCGCCGGAGTCTCCGGATGAGATGTAGGGATACCGATTCTAAAATGACTCCCGACGACTTGTCTGAGGCCACCGACCCTTTTAGTGGTGTAGGTGGAAAGCATCCGCTCTATGATCGATCAAGCCCTGCTTGGGCTTGATTCTCCAATGTTCGGAGTTTCAGCACCGATGCAAATCCCCCCAGACTCGTTTCGTACCCTCGATCGTCTTCTTCCCGAATTCTGACCTTCGCCTTGGTCGATCTTTCTCCCCATGTAAAGAGGGTGGCTCGTTCCGCCTGCTCTTCTGTATCGGCACCTCTAAACCGAACCCAACCCTTGTCAATCGGGCTCTACTTCCTCCCCTTTGTCTTCCGTGTCTCGGGACGGTTTCGGTCGAACGATCCACATCCGGATCATGCTCCATCCGAATTGGAATGCGGACCAGTTCGATCCTCAGTCGAGTCAACTTCCGATTCCGCTCCCTTCGGCGCCGCCTCTCATTTCCTCCTTCTCTTCAGTGGTTCTGTCCTTGACCTCCTCGTAGGCCGTTTCCCATCCATCTTCGCTGGCATTGTGCCAGGAGTCCTCGTTGGCGCCTTCCATCTCTCTGGTCTTATGTCGACACACGGGCTCGACTACCGGAGTCTCCGGAATCCGCGTGGAGGGTTCTTCTCCCCTCCTGACCTCCTTGTCAGACGGTCTTTCTACACAAGTTGAGAGGGCGTCTTGCTCCACACCCTCTCCCGTGGTATCATTGTACCATTCTTCGGCCTCTGACTGGGCCATGTCCGCCTTGTTCGGAAGGCCGACTAGCTCTGAGTCTTCGGAATCCGTCCACATGTCGGATCTCTCTTCTTCGTCAACCATCATCTTCAGAGCCTCATATGCTTCTCGGACCAAGGCTTCGACATCGAGCTTCGCTGATCCTTCTTGTTGTGTGCCCACCTCCTGCGTGATGGCGCACTGTCGCACGTTATCTTCCCTTTACCTTTTGCAGACCGCTCCTCATCCAACCATCGGCAAACTCATTCAACTTTCGACCAATCCTCAGTGAGGCCATTCGCTCTGTCGTCATCTTCAAGCTTGATGCTGATTGCGTCCCATTCCACTCTGTCGATCGACCTAACGAACAATAGGACTTTGTCCACCCCCACCAATCTTTTTTCCCGCTTTGGGAGCCGGGTAAAGCGCCGCTCTAACTCCTGGAACACCTTCGTTGCACCCTGGTGGGTCGTCACCAATGCAACGCACTGGTCGAAGTCGCATCGTGCCCGTCCTCCGTATGCCTATAGGAGCGCCTCTTCGAAGCCCTCCTCGGAACTATGTGCTTCTCAGAGCTCCTTTACTTCCGCGTGCATATGGACAACAACGACCCGACAGAAGAACTCCAGCCTCAACGCCTCGTCTATGCCACACACCTCCATTTCCGTGTTGTAGGCTTCCAAGTAGAATGGGCCTTTGTCCCCATTGAAATGACTGACTCTTTCGACCACTCGCTCAATAGCTTGTTGCGCGTCTTCTCGTCAATCTTTGCACTTTGGTTAAAAAAACAAATGACCTGAAGGCCTTCATGATGATGAAAACCACTTCTTTTCTTCGGCCGGCTTCTTCCGCCTTTTTGTCCGCGGAAGCAGCGCATGGTGCTTCTCCGCCAGGCCGGCCGTTATGCTTTCGATTTGATCTCACTATGCCCGGATTTGCTTGTGCAAACTATAAGCATGGTAATTCCTTCATCGTCACTCGTCCGAACTCCATTACCACTTTAGCCACAATTTCCCCGAAGTCTTCGTCTTCCAACTCCATGCTCCCTTGCCGCCCTTTCACATTGGGTTCACTAAAGATGTCGTCGAAATCCGGGGGTATGTTGTCATGGAGAAAACCGTCCCTAGGCGGAATCGGAGAATGATGTGTGTGAATTGGCCCTTACATGCGGACACAAGTTTTGTTGTAATGTACATATTTAGATACAAGTAAGCTGATGTGAATATCCTAGGTCGCACATATTTGATAGGTAGGAAATCGAGGCATATCTCTATCCGAAAGGACAGAGAATAAAGATGATGTAACAAGTTGTAACGGCCTCCCTCCTTGGGCTATAAAGAGAGGGAGAGGAATCGTAAAAGGGATTGCTTTTGTCAAGGACGAAGTGCTACCGGTATGGGACCGAGCTCTTCTCCATCTTTCTCTGTATTTGCTCTGTGCAGGTTTTCGGGAGGCTGACTCTGCTCTACGGAACACCCGAGTGCTTCCAGCAGAGTCTCCATCTCGCTCTTCTACGTGCGTGTGCGTAGCCGTAGGAGATTTGTCGCTCACCGGCCTGCCGGTTATAACCCCTTTTTCATCAGAATATATATATACATATACGCATTCGTCTCGTTTCCATTGTTTCATTCAGTTGCGGTTTCTATGTATTTGTGTGTGTGTGTGTGTGTGTGTGTGGAAGCACAGCCGTTGTCTTTCTTGCTCCTACTCCTGATCGGTTATTCCTCAGTCCAAGACCCCCATGGTCCCGCCTCGTTCTATACGCACGCGCGTAACAACGTGACAACGTGTCGGATCCGGGCGGGACCACCGGGGTCTTGGACCGGGGAGAGATGGGTTTCTAGAAGTTCTGGCTCTCTGGAGCCAGATATGCCATCGAGACACCAACCAGAGCAGTTCCGGATGCAACCTGGAGACAACCGATCCGGACGCGTCCCGGAATACAGCCAGAACGCATAGAGGGAGACCTCGTGCGTACACGCATACGCTGGCCCTTCTTAGCCGTGTTTATAGAAGGCTCGAAGGACTTAAGTATATATATTTATACGCATATTACTAAGTACGCGGACTATGGTCCGGTTCACCTTGCACACATGCACTGTTACGGGCATGACCATATAATATCCCGTGGTGAGAATTTACCGTAGTATTCTATACATGTGGATAAGTGTGAGGGTTAAACGAGAGTATAAAGAAGGGGAGGATTACTTTTCATCCTCGGGATTGAGACAACCCATTAGGCCAAGTGTGAACTTGCCTGGGGGCCTTGGGTATCTCTATAAATAAGAGGCCTAGCTACCCTCATTTCATCATCTTTTGACTACGTCAAGACTCTATTCTTGTGGTGGGTCAACTCTTGTAGCGAGCACGCCAGCACCAGGCACGACTCGACACTACGACGGTGGTATGGGACGCCAATAAAGGCTCGAGTCCGTCTCGATCCCTTCGCTCGGGGGTGGTCAGGTGGATCAACACCCTTCTTTCTCTCTCTCCTATCTATCTATCATTCTTTTCTTCTTATCATACGCTTACATAAGATCATATCACTAATAGTTGGTTTCAGAGCTCATGTTCTAATGTTTCTTTTGTTGTCTTTTGTCTTCTTGATTGACGGTGATTGATCGATGTGCGGTCGGATTTGATCCAGACAGCGATCAACAAAGGAACTTCGGTAATCTTTCTTGTTTTTTTTTTCTATTTTTTCTTCTCCCTTCTAATCATGTATATGGTCATATGTAATTTTTTTTTCATTAATTCAATGATGTTGTAGTGGTAATTAATTGATTATATAAAACGTTTACCTATGTGCACAAGGTCAATACCTCATTTGACATATATTTAATATGTGATTAGTGTCGTATGCATACGAGGTTAATACCTCAATTACGTATTACGTTCACAAACATATTTTACGTTTGTGTATGAGGTCATTACCTTGATTTGTATGTAAATGATATGCGTTTGGTGTCATATGCATATGAGGTCAATACCTCAATTGCGTATTATGATTAACCCTTATGTTTAGATGTTTCGTGTGCGTAGAGGGTATATGCCTTGATTACGTTGTCATGCCTTTCGGCGCCGGATCGTTGCGTGAGTCGAGTGGGAACCGCCGGGGTTTTGGACTAGGAGGAGGAAGAATTTGAGGCTAATGTAGTTATGAGTAGATTATAAGAAAGAGATATAAATACGTCGTGAATCCCAGGACTATAGTTTGTTTCGTGAATCCCACGAGTATAGTTTATTCCGTGAATCGCCAACACCAGGTACGACTCGACGCCACAACGGTGGTATGGGATGCCGATCGAGGCTCGAGTCCATCTCAATCCCTTCCCTCGGGGGTGGTCGGGTGGATCGACACCCTTCTTTCTCTCTCTCCTATCTATCTATCATTCTTTTCTCCTTATCATACACTGACATTAGATCATATCTCTAATAGTATTTTCATCAGTATACTTTCCTCGAAGGTGATAATAAAGATCTGATGTTATTTCAGTGAAGCTAATCATGTTAATTTCATGGAAACTTTACAATATCGTATGGAAAAATTAAAGTCCTGGATGAGATCAGCCCATCATGCCTTACAACCTTTCAGGTCTTGTTGGTCACAAAAATATTTCAAGGACTCGTGGTCCATAGTTACCACAAATCGATTTCCATAAAGATAATGGTGCCATGTATAATTGCAAATAATTCCTTTTCTTGAACAGTATACTGACATTCAGCAGAATCAAGTTTCTTACTCTCGAATGCTATTGGTTTACCATCTTGATATAAGACAACACCTATAGCATAATCACTTGCATCGGTTTCAACCTCAAAAGGTTTTGAAGGATCAGCTAAAAGAAGAGAAGGAGCCTTGCATACCAGGTCCTTGAGTTCCTTAAAGGCGAGGTCTAGTGTAGCATTCCAGAAAATAGGTTTTGTAGACTTACGTGTTTGACCTTTTCGAAGATCAGTAAACGGTGTCGTCAATTGGGAGTAATTATGAAGGGATTTTCGCAAACACCCGACAAAACAAAGGAATGATCGAACTTCTCGAATATTCCGAAGAGTGGCCAAAGCTTGATTTTCTCGATGCGAGAAATATCAATTTCAACTCCTCTTTCGGTTATGAGATGTCCAAGATAAGTAATTGATTTCTTGAAGAACTCAAATTTTGAGAACTTTGCATAAAACTGTTTGTCACGCAATGTTTGTAAAACAAAGCGAACATGTTTAGCATGTTCTTGTAATGTACAACTATAAACTAAAATATCATCCAAGAAAATAACGACAAATTTTCCAAGTTGTTCTTGGAAAATGTCATTCATTTCTTGTTGAAATGTAGCCGGAGCATTGGTCAAACCAAAAGGCATAACTAAAAACTCATAATGGCCATAGCGCGTACGAAATGCCCTTTTAGGAACATCGTCCTCACTTATACGAATTTGATGGTAGCCAGTATGGAGATCAAGTTTCGTAAAATACTGAGCTCCCTGGAGACAATCAATTAGATCCTCAGCCCGGGGCAATGGATACGAATTCTTGATCGTCACTTTATTCAAGCGTCGGTAATTAATACACATACGCCATGTGCCCTCTTTCTTTTTAACCAAGAGAACTGGTGCACCCCATGGAGATTTACTGTAATGTATATAACCCATTTGTAAATAGTCCTTGAGTTGCTTAGATACCTCATCCTCTTCGGATCAACTTAAGCGATAAGGAGGTATACTTATTGGTGCAACGCCAGGTATAATATCTATACGATGGTCTATATTACATTTAGGAGGTAACCCATCTGGTAGTTCACTCGAAAAAACATCACGAAAATCATTTAAGATTTCATCAAGTTGTTGTTCTTCAAAATATGTTAATTTAAACGAGACATTATCGATATTGTAAATGTGAATGTCCGGATCAAGTACACAATAAAATAGAGGAGAACAAGACAACTCGGATATTGATGGAGAGGAAACAATCGAGAGGGATTGTTTTTTTACGCATTGAATAAAATGAGTAGAATTGTTCAGTACAAATGTTATTGAATGATTAACCCAATCAATAGATAAAGAAGAGTTTTTATTATAGAACCAGGGATAACCCAGTATTACATCAACGGTACAAAGATTCATTACATGGAAGTCTACTTCCTCTATATAAGTATCAATAGAAATTCCTAATGAATGAATCGCCCCATTGATGTATTGTACTCTTCCATCAACCAAGTGCACCATATAGGTGTGATCACTTACGGTGGGTTGGATTCTCCATATCTGAACCAAACGATCATTCACAAAGTTGTGTGAGCTTCCCGAATCAAACAAAAATTGTACGGGAGATCCATTGATATACCCATTTGCGCGTAGTAAATCACTGGGACCCAATACATAGTGAGGGAAAGAACATTGATAATTACTTAAATGATGTGTATAGACCTGAAGGACATTAGGAATCTGAGATTTATGGTGTGTAGCTTTAGCTTTGCTATCGTGCTCTTTCCATTGGAGCTTTCGACATTGCTCTTTTGTTGACCCTTCTTTTTGCAGAATACGCAAAAAGGATGTTGTTGCTTAAAATCGCGATCCATGAATTCGTTGGGTGTCTTGCGTTTCCCAGCGAATTGCGACTGCTTAGTCCCAGGCGCTTCATTGGGTTTGTTGTGGTCCTTCTTCGAAGTGCGTAGATAGCGAAGAACTATTTCAACGGCCTATTCGAAGGATTTTGGATCCTTATCATGCACTATCTAGTGATAGTCTGAATTGGGGATGCCATTGACAAAACAAGCTATTAACCAATTGTCCCTTCTAGACCCGATTTTTGGATTTGGGTTCTAGTATGGTGAACATAGTCTTCTAGCGAGGAAAACTTCCTACTAGAGAGGTTCATTAAAGCTTGTGCTGCCTCAGTTCGAGATGGAGGTTGAAGAAATTGACCCTTAAAAACTGTGACAAAATTTGTCCAGGTATCGGGCAATTTCCCCAAAGTTCAGAGCCCACGCTACCAGGCGGCAGCCTTACCCCCTAGTTCTCGGCCGACATATGCAATCTTCGTACTATCTGGCATGGGATAGAGCTCAAAATGAGACTCCCATTGGCCCAACCACGTGCAGATTGCTTCTTCGGTTCTTTCATTTTTTTCTCCCATAAATGGCTTAACGACAAACGATGGTTCACCTTGTTGCTCATCAGGTCTATTAGTCTCATGTTGTAAACTAATGACACGTGCCTCAAGAGCACTTTGACATTGCCAAAGTTCGGTCATCTATTGAGTAGTGAAACTAAGTTATTGGCTTAATATTGTAAAATACATATCAATGGACATTTCTCCAAGAGGATTTCCTTGAGTTCCTTCCGCTTGAGCGAATGACATCAGGCAGTTATTTTGAGCCATTGAATGGTTATTTCTAGCAAAGAAATAGGATAAGCTTAGACAAATATTCATAACATCATGTTGTGATGTAAACATATCATGGGCAAACATTAATCGATATCATGATCTTAGGTCAATACCCCTCTAGACGTATGAGATGAGGTTGAAGATAATGGAAACACAAAGGTGTTTCACAAACACCGTGGAGGTGACAAATTAATGTCTTTCCCTTATCTCTATATCGATTTTTTCATGGCGGATCCCCGAGGCTCAACAACCATGTATGTTTGCGTCATGAATAGTTTATACATGAAATTTTTTTAACAATAAACTATGTTTGGGTGCCCACATATGTGGTTTCGGCTCTTTAAGTCCTATTACGAGGACCTCGAAGTGCACTTAGACCTCAAGTCTAAACGTGTGTTATAGTCATATGTATCAACGATGTTGTATGGTCTTGGTCATATTTGAACTCGAGACCTCGAGAACAAATGCATTAAACACTTGAGCCAACCAAGTAGGTTGCTTTCTTGAATGTTTAATATTTAATGCGTATAAAAGATATGCGAGGCATTTGCCCATATATGTGTTTTTAAAAGAAACATATATGTCAAGAGTCCTTATTTCCCCCTCGTTTAGCTCAAACTTTGTTAGTACGTTACCTAACCTCAAGTCTCATAATTACGATGGCATACGCCAAAGTGCAACCTAATGGTCAAGCCAAATGACCCCTCTCTTCGTACTAGGCCCACATGGCCCATCACATGGTTACGTCATTACGAATGTCTTTCGTAAGAAGGATCTCATGGTGGCATCGTATCCATGTAATGAGGGAGGGATGTTGGATATGGGTGTCATAGGAGTGACCTCACATGAAGTGGGTTAAGCCCTATGTACTCAACACCATTGTGGCTATGATTGTTTCATTACATAACGAAATATCGAAGTGACCAACGGGGATGTCAACGAAAAATTGTTGAAAAAGGGATGGTGAAAACGCCATTCTCAAAAAAATGTGAGGGCGTCCACCAAGATCCTTTCCCCGAAAAGGAAAACATTCGATTTAAAATCACGTAATAACTTATATACGCATATGTATATTATCACATATATACGATCAACAACGTATACACGTGACCACATATGCCTATATTAACAAATCATTATATTTAATAGCCAAAAATGACGTAATCGAGATACGTTGTCGTAGTGTATTTCGTACACTATGTGAAAAACTTATAAAGTACCCGATTTAATAAATATGAAGAAAACGAAAAAAATGTGAGAATACATGTTACATGCATAGGGCAAGATTGGAACCTTGTACCTCCATGTTAATAATATGAAGGCTTACCATTACACTAACACATCATGAGTGTTAAAGAAATAGATATCCCACATAGAAAGGTTATTTCACGCATATTTTCTAGGAAAAAAGCTTTAGTTACAAGAAAAACGCATGATAGAAAAAAGCTACACATGCACATTTAACATGCATGAACACTATAGTTGATAAAAACGCATGAGGTTAGAAAAAGCATTATCACTTTTAGAAAAAGCATGTTAGAGAAAGCATATAGTTTATAGATAGAGAAAGCATGGACTCAATAATTAAAGAAAGCATGGATTGTTAAGACTCTCTCATCATTATATAAGGATGGGGAGCACAATTTAATAGGAGTGTGAAAACTTTGGAAATTGGATATATTTCTAAGAACACCAATTAATAAATAATATTCGTGGGATTCACGAAATAAACTATACTCGTGGGATTCACGAAACAAACTATAGTCCTAGGATTCACGACGTATTTATATCTCTTTCTTATAATCTACTCAGAAGTACATTAGCCTCAAATTCTTCCTCCTCCTAGTCCAAAACCCCAGTGGTTCCCACCCGACTCACGCAATGATTTGGCGCCGAAAGGCACGACACAAGTGGTGAACCCGATGTGAAGACGGGTGGCAAGGAGATGGAGAATCAACAAGAGGCGATGAGTACGATGATGATGATGTTCGAGCGGATGCTACAAGAACAACGAGCCATGTTGGAGATCATGGTGGCAGTAAAGCGGCTCCTACAACGAAACAGACAATTCAACGGTGTCGTGCCTTTCGGCTCCGGATCGTTGCGTGAGTCGGGTGGGAACCACCGGGGTTTTGGACTAGGAGAAAGAAAAATAGAAATAAGGCTAGTATAGAATAGGTATAAAGAGTTATAAGATAAGAATCTCGTGAATCCCACGAGTTTAGTATATTTAGTCAATATTTAGGTAGTAAGAGAGAATTATTTTAGCAAATTCGTGAATCCCACGAATATTTTAGATTGATTGATCATTATAGAAAAATAATCAACAAAAACTACAATGTGCTCCCCATCCTTATATAGTGATGGGAGAGACTAAGCATAGCTACATGCTTTTTTCTAATATGTTCATGCACACTAAATGTGCATGTGATGCTTTTCTAATCCTTGCTTTTATTTGCTAAATATAGTGCTCATGCACGCTAGATGTGAATGAGTCACTTTTTAGTTGCTTGCGTTTTTCTATAAAATATTCACGCACTCTAAAAATGCATGATTTACCTTTTAATAAAGGTAGGCGCAAATAAAGCACTTATAGTTATTAAATCTATTTGTAGATCACTAAAGATAAGGTAGCATAATGGTAAAGTTGAGGTTTGGCTACGTGGAGGTACAAGGTTCAAATCTTGCCCTATGCACGTGATAAATATCTTGATATTCTTATTTTATTTATTGGTGATAAATATCTTGATATTCTTATTTTATTTATTTATATGTAATTAAATCGGTTATATTATTTTTACTTTTTCACGTAGTGTACGAAATACACTACGACACTCGCCCCCTCCGAACCCGCACATCCTCCGGTATTTGCCGAAGTTGCCGATGCTCGTTGTCTCCCCTTCATCCTCCGTTTGTCCCGCTATGTCAACTTTGTCTCTCCATTTTGAGTAGACCCATTCTTTCCACCCGAACCATTGTCGCCATCCGATCCACCATATTCTTTGTTCATTCGTGGTAGTGTCTTTTACTGGGCTCTTTCTTGTCTTCATCAACCTTGACTTTTTTCCGGATCGCTCTCGTCCGATCAACTTTCGGTTTGATCGGCTTCCGATCGGATTCGTATTCGGCCGAATCGGAATCGGTTGTTTGGTTTCGATTGAGTCGGTCTCCTTCCGACCCGGTTTCGATCTATCGGTTTCGGTTTCGGTTGGCTTTCTTTTCCTCGTTTTCACCAGCCTCGACTGGTCCAACCTCCGATTGAGTCGAATTAGCTTCTTTCCGGATCGGTCTCGTCCGATCGGCTTTCTTTTCCTTGTTTTCACCAGCCTCGACCGGTCCAACCTCCGATTGAGTCGGATTAGCTTCTTTCCGGATCGGTCTCCTTCGATCGGCTTTCGGCTAGGTCGGCTTCCATCCATATTCGCGTTCGGCCAAGTCAGACTCGGTCGATCGGTTTTGACCGAGTCGACCCCTTTTCGGGTCGGCTTTCTTTCGGGTCGTCTTTCGGCCGAATCCTCATTCGCCCGGTTCGGCTTTCGTTTGTATCGTCTTTCGGCCGAATTCTCTTCCTTTCGGTTCGGCTTTCTTTCGGATCGGAATCCCGTCCGGATCACCTTCCATCCTAATTGGCTTCCGACTTTACCTTTCTTGCCGCCACCTCCCGTCTCTCCGGTCTCACGTTGCTTCTCAGACACAACCGCCGAAGTCTCTAGAATTAGTGGGTAGGAATCCTCGGTATTATCATCCTCCATTGTTTCACCCATAGCCATATTCTCGGCTATCTCTCCGTCGTATGCATCGACTTCGACCTTTGTTTTCTCTCCGCCACCTTCCGTCTCTTCGGTCTCACGTTGCCTTTCAAACGCAACCGCCGCAGTCTCTGGAATCAGTGGTGGGGAAGTCTCGATATGGCCATCCGTCGTTGATTCGTCCATAGCCACCTTCAATTCGATGTCATCTTTCGTGGTGACCTCCTCAATCAAGTCCTCCTTGCTCTCTTTCACTGCATCAATTATGCAAACATCAATTATGCTTACCCCTTTTTCACCCGATGTTTCGGACACTTGTATTCCGAAATCTTCTTCTACACTTGGGTTATCGGCCTTATCCTTCGTCGTTGTTCTTTCGCAAGACAAGAGGGTAGCTTGTTTTACACCCTCTTTCGTCGCACCATCATGTTGTATTTCGGCCTTCATATCGGCTCCATCGTTTGTCTTCAATCGACCATCCTTCATCGGCCATGTCGTTGACAAGATTCTCATCTTCCTCTCATCATGTCTCCGGCATACCCTTTGGACTTCGGCCCAATCTTCAGTAAGACCATTCGTACCTTCATCGTCTTCGAGTTCAATCCCGATGTCCTTCCTTTCTTTCCGATCAATCGATCTTATGAACATTAGGACTTTATCCTCCCCCACCAATCGTTGTTCCCGCTCCGAGAGTTGAGCAAGATGATGCTCGAACTCTAGGAATGCTTGTGTTGCACTTTGGTGGGTCTTCTCCGATGCCACCCATTCATCAAACTCTCGCCGATCTTGTCCCTTTGATCTCTTGTAATCATATGCCTCTCGTAAAGCTTCTTCGAATGATCCCCATGTCGAGTTTTGTTGCCGTATCTTGTGGATTCTCTCTTGTAGCTCATCCGTGGCCACCCGATTGAAGGATGTCACTTGCAATCCTTCCGGTATCCCACATCGTGTCATCTCCGCCTTGTAGTCACGTAGATAGCGTGACACATCGTTTCCGTTGAATTGTCCGTTTCGTTGTACGAGCCGTTGTACTACTGTCGTGATCTCCGACATCTCGCGTTGTTCTTGTAGCATTCTCTCGAACATCATCATCATCATGTTCATCGCCTCTTGTTGATTCTCCATCTCCTTGTCACCCGCCTTCACGTCGGGTTCACCAACTGTGTCGTGCCTTTCGGCTCCGGATCGTTGCGTGAGTCGGGTGGGAACCACCGGGGTTTTGGACTAGGAGAAAGAAAAATAGAAATAAGGCTAGTATAGAATAGGTATAAAGAGTTATAAGATAAGAATCTCGTGAATCCCACGAGTTTAGTATATTTAGTCAATATTTAGGTAGTAAGAGAGAATTATTTTAGCAAATTCGTGAATCCCACGAATATTTTAGATTGATTGATCATTATAGAAAAATAATCAACAAAAACTACAATGTGCTCCCCATCCTTATATAGTGATGGGAGAGACTAAGCATAGCTACATGCTTTTTTCTAATATGTTCATGCACACTAAATGTGCATGTGATGCTTTTCTAATCCTTGCTTTTATTTGCTAAATATAGTGCTCATGCACGCTAGATGTGAATGAGTCACTTTTTAGTTGCTTGCGTTTTTCTATAAAATATTCACGCACTCTAAAAATGCATGATTTACCTTTTAATAAAGGTAGGCGCAAATAAAGCACTTATAGTTATTAAATCTATTTGTAGATCACTAAAGATAAGGTAGCATAATGGTAAAGTTGAGGTTTGGCTACGTGGAGGTACAAGGTTCAAATCTTGCCCTATGCACGTGATAAATATCTTGATATTCTTATTTTATTTATTGGTGATAAATATCTTGATATTCTTATTTTATTTATTTATATGTAATTAAATCGGTTATATTATTTTTACTTTTTCACGTAGTGTACGAAATACACTACGACAACGGAAACGATGTGTCACGCTATCTATGTGACTACAAGGCGGAAATGATGCGATGTGCGATACTGGAAGGATTGCAAGTGATATCCTTCAGTTGGGTGGCCATGGATGAGCTACAAGAGAGAATCCATGAGATACGACAACAAAACCCAACATTGGGGTCCTTTGAAGAAGCTTTATGAGAGGCATATGACTATAAGAGACCGAAGGGACGAGCTCGACGCGAGTTTGACCTGTGGGTGGCATCGGCGAAGATCCACCAAAGCACGACACAAGCATTCCTAGAGTTCGAGTATCATTTTGCTCAACTCTCAGAGCAAGATCAAAGATTGGTATGGGAGGATAAAGTCCTAATGTTCGTAAGATCAATTGATCAGAAAGAAAGGATGGACATCGGGATCGAACTCGAAGATGATGACGGTGCAAATGGTCTTACCGAGGATTGGGCTGAAGTCGAAAGAGTATGCCAAAGATATGGTAAGAGGAAGACGAGAATATTGTCGGCAACAACATGGCTTATAAGGGATGATCAATTAAGGATGAATGATGTGGTTGATATGAAGGCCGAAGTACAATTCAACGATACCACAAGAGAGGGTGTGGAACAAGGCATCCTCTTGTTTTGCAAAAGAATGATGACCAATGATAAGGACGATGACTTGAGAGTGGTGAATGCTACTTTAAGGGTGGAAGAAAGTTTCGGGATACAAGTGTCCAAAACATCGATTGAGAAAGGGGTAAGCATAATCGATGCTTGCATGATCGAGGGAGATAAATAGTGTGAGGCAGTCATGATTGAGGAAGTAGCCACGAAAGATGACATCGAATCAGAGGTGGCTATGGACGAGTCAATGGCGGATGACCGTATCGAGACTTTCCCACCACCAATTCCAGAGATTTTGGCGGTTGCGTTCGAAAGGCAATGTGAGACCGAAGAGACGGAAGGTGGCGGAGAGAAAACGAAGGTCGAAGCTGATGCATACGATGGAGAGATAGCCAAGAAGGTGGCAATGGGTGAAATGACAGAGGACGATAATACCGAGGATTCTTGCCCACTAATTCTAGAGACTTCGGCGGTTGTGTTCGAGAACCAACGTAAGATCGGAGAGATGGGACATGGTGACAAGGAAGGCAAAGTCGGAAGCTGGTTCGGATGGAAGATGATCCGTATGAAATTCCGATCTAAACGAAAGCCGAACCAAGTGGGTGTGGATTTGGTCAAAATTCGATCGGTCGAGCCCGACCTGGACGGAAATTGTTCCAACCGGAAGCCGATCGGACGAGACCGATACAGACAAAATTTAATCCGACTCAACCAAGGGTCAAACCGGTCAAGGTTAGTGAACATAAGGAAAAGGAGGCCAACCCAAACCAAGACCAATCGGTCGAACCCGAACCGAAAGGGGCCGACTCAGTCAAAACTGATTAAACGAGTCTGATTCGGCCGAACGCGAATACGGATGGAAGCCGACCTAGCTGAAAACCAATCAGACGAGACCGATCCAGAAAGAAGATAATCTGACTCAACCGAAGGTCGAAGCAATCGAGGCCGGTGAATACGAGGAAGCTGCCAACCAGGCACACTACCATAGACGACAAGGGCCAAGTGGATTTGAAGGATGTTACCGAGGATGAGATCTCAAAGAAGGAGGGCTTTAACATAAAGATTGTCAACTCTAATGCGAGATTGTACGGCGAAGGTGGATGAAGTGCGGAGTGTCTTGACCAAGGAGATAGTCGGAACGAAGGTGGCACAAGCACGAGACATGAAGGGTTAAGCTCAAAAAGAGCACAAGGAGTCATGACAACCTGTCATGGCCATGCAAAGAATGAACGAAGAATATGGTGGATCAGATAGCAACAATGGTTTAGGTGGAAAGACTGGATGTGCTCAAAATGGAGAGACAAAGTCGACATAGCGAGAGAAATAGAGAGTATTACAAATGGAGAATAACGAGCTCCAACAATTTTGTTGAGAGACAAGCTCAACATTTGTGCGTAATACGATGCGTAACTAGTGCGTAGACTGGGTGCATAAAACTGGTACGCAGACCGGTGCGTAGAAAGGCTGTATCGGTGCGTAGACCGAAAGGCCGTTGGAAAGATATTCCTCGTAAGGAATAATTTTGGGAGTAAGTGTCGAGGCTCATTTATGAGCAGTCAAGTACTCTCAGTACTTGTGTCAGCCCACTATCAGGGCTTGTATAAAAGTGCTCACTGAGCACATCCTATGTACAGATTGAGTATTATTTTCGAATTTAAGTTCTTGTGTTACTCTCTCTCTGTGTCTCCCGTGCGTACTATGCAAACCTAAGCTTTCCATTAAACCTGCGTTTTCTATTGTTTGGTTTTCCTATATTGCTTCCGCACGCCATTCTTTTCATGGTATCAGAGCGCGAGGGTTGAGAACTTCTGTAGCTGACTTTGCTTGAAGGAAAAACCAACAAAGAAGAACAAGAAAACTGATGGACAGAGGAATGGCTAGCTCGCTTCCAACGGAGAAGCTCGACAGAACCAACTACGCATCTTGGTCCTACAAGATGCACCAGTACCTGCTCGGACATGGTTACTGGAGCTATGTCGATGGAGCAAATGACACAACACCTGATTCGACACACAAAGACTTCCCAGCGTGGGAACAATCGGCGAGCTGAGTGCTATACTGCTTCGCGTCTTGTGTGGGTGAACAGCTGCTAAGCTACGCTCGGGATGCAAAAATGCCGAAGGGTGCATGGGAAAATCTGAAGAAGATTTTCGCCGCAAGCACCACAGCCAGGAAGCTTAAGCTTCGACTGGAGTTGAACAACCTACGACAACGCGATTTGTCGGTGGTTGACTATACCTCGAGGATTAAGGACATATGCGACTCCTTAGCCTCCATCGATGTGAACATCGAGGAAAGCGAGATGATCCAGGTCTGTCTCGGGGGTTTGGCGTTGAAGTTCGGGGTGTTCCGAACTGCAATGTGTACGCAAGAGAATATGTCGTCCTTTTTCG
The DNA here is from genome assembly GCF_043228905.1 of Azolla caroliniana. Taxonomy (NCBI): domain Eukaryota; kingdom Viridiplantae; phylum Streptophyta; class Polypodiopsida; order Salviniales; family Salviniaceae; genus Azolla; species Azolla caroliniana. The sequence continues at coordinate 13,327,054 of NW_028230438.1, forward strand.
ACTTATAGTCGATGCTCCTGGTAGAGGAGAACCACGCGGGTGCGTCGACGAGTACGCACACCAACAACAAGATGTTGTACATGGAGGGAGAAAGGCCCCGTGGTCGTGGCGGACGAGGCGAGTCGGTACGCAATGGAGGCGGCCGACGGGATCAAGGAAGAAGGCACCGAAGTGATGCCGACAGCAATTCCGGACCCTCCGGAAACAGGGGGAGTCGAGGCGACGAGAACCAGAAAGGGAAATCCGCCACAGAATGCTGGTACTGTGGCAAGAAACGCCACAGGGAGAGCGAGTGCTGGAAGAAGCGCGCCGAGTCGGAGAGGTCTGATTCTGGACATACCGACAAAGGAAATCGGCAGCGATCGCACTATGTCGAAGGATCTGGAAAAGCCGGAAAAGGGTCAGTCTTCATGACGAGACACGAAGCAAACTCAATGAAGCAGTTCACGCCGAAATCAGACGAGGTGTGGTATGTCGACTCCGGCGCGTCAAACCACATGACGTGCCACAAGGAGTGGTTCTCATACCTTGAGAAACCGACGCAACCAAGAGTAGTCGCAACTGGAGACGACACTCCGCATCCGATCGCGAATGTCGGTGAAGTTCCCTTGAGCCATGTCGGGCAGAAAGGGAAACTTATGAATGTGTTACACGTCCCGACCATCACGAAGAATCTGGTGTCGGTCGGGCAAATCGTCGACCAGGGATGCAGGTTCGGTTTACGCATCTTAGGTGCTTCATTGAGGAAGAGGGCCGTATTATTGCGCAAGGCCGCATAGATGGGAGGATGTTTATCCTCGACTCTACTAACGGTGGCACCGCAATGTTTGCGAAGGGACAAAAAGTCGAGTTGGACATCGACTTATGGCACAAACGGATAGGCCACGTCAATTACCAGCGGCGTCAAGACCTGCAATCGAAACAAGTGGTGTTTGGATTGCCCAAATTTAGTGGCCGGAAGGCACAAATTTGTGAAGCCTGCCAGCTTGGGAAGCAACACCGACTTCCTTTCCCAAACGAGCGTAATCAGAGCCGGAACAAGCTAGACTTGATACACTCTGATGTGTGGGGGCCAGCACAAAACATTAGTCTTGGCGGGAGCCGATATTTTGTCTCCTTCATCGATGACTACACGCGGCATACGTGGATCTACCTCATTGAGAGGAAAAGCGAAGTCTTCGACTGTTTCCGAGACCTCAAAGGGTTCGTGGAAACGGAAACAGGAAGAAAGATCAAGTGCCTGCGGTCGGATGGCGGAAAAGAATACTTTTCCGGTCAATTCAACGGTTATCTACAACAGATGGGAATTCAGCGCGAATTCAGTTGTAGATACACGCCAGAGCAAAACGGCGTGGCCGAGAGAAAAAATCGGTCAGTTGTGGAAGTTGCACGCGCAATGCTGGAGGAGAAGAGCTTGCCCAAGTTCTATTGGGCCGACGCGGTAAGAACCGCGGTATACATCCAGAACCGGATTGGAGAAAAAGTGTCGGCGCACGAGCTATACTTTGGAACAAAGCCGAACTTGCGACACTTATGAGTTTTCGGTAGCATTGCGTATGTACATGTGCCGAAGGAGAAAAGGAGGAAGTTGAACGCAAAAGCCGAAAAGTGTATCTTGGTCGGCTATTCGGACGAGCAAAAGGGTTATAAGTGCTATAACCCGCGCACCAAACAACCGCATGTGAGCCGCGACGTTGTGTTTGATGAGTCTGCATCCTGGTACTTGCCTCCGACTCCGGATCTCACCTCCAATCCGAATTCTGACGATGAGGACAACGAGGCTGAGGTGCCTCCGGCTGAGCCTGAAATCGGGACCCCCAAAGAGAGTCCGATTTCGTTTCGGTTAAGTGGACCGAATGGACGACTGAGTCGGTACGACCAGTCTGATGAAGAGCCGGCGAGTAGTGGAGACTCGGTCGTGCATTCCCCACGCAGGAAGCCGAGGAGACGGCTTACGCGCGAAGAGAAAGGGAAGCAGAAGGTGTCGGATTCCGGCACGGATAGGAACGAGTCAGACCGACGCGAGTCCGACTTCGAGGGAAGTGGTGACGGGCCTTCAGGAACGAAGTCCGCATTGGCCGAGAAGACCTCGACATCGGCAAATGACCGATTACACCGATCTACCCGCCAAAAGAACCCAGTTGTGTGGTTTGGATACAACGAGTACATGGCGCATCACTATGCGTACATGACCCGTGTAGCGGAAGTGCGCGAGCCGGGGAGCTACGCAGAAGTGGCGAAGGACGCGAATTGGCGCGCTGCGATGGAGGAAGAGATGCACGCATTGGCGGAAAACGAGACCTGGGATCTGGTTGACGCACCGAAGCGTGTGAAGCCGATCGGATGTAGGTGGGTGTAGAAGGTCAAGTACAACACCGACGGCTCGGTCAACCGATACAAGGCCTAGTTAGTGGCAAAAGGCTACGCTCAGAAACATGGCATCGACTACGATGAGACGTTCGCGCCGGTCGCAAAGATGAGGACCGTCCGTGTTTTGCTCGCAGTAGCCGCGGCCAAGGGGTGGCACCTACATCAGATGGATGTAAAGAATGCATTCCTACAAGGTGAGCTTGAGGACCAAGTGTACATGGTACAGCCCCCCGGATTTCACTCCGGAATGAACACGTTGGCAGTATGCCGATTGAAGAAGTCCCTTTACGGACTGAAGCAAGCCCCGAGTGCTTGGAATGCGAAAATCACGCATTGGCTGCGTCGGATGGGCTTCGCGACATCAAAATCGGACTCCTCGTTGTTCATTCGGGAAGGTCGACTCGGGCCGATCAGTATTTTACTCTATGTTGATGACTTGGTCATCACCGGCGCCGACCTAGGTGAGATCAACCGCGTGAAGCTCTAGCTTGTGGCATCATTCGACATGAAGGATCTGGGGGACCTTCATTACTTCCTTGGGATCGAAGTGATCCGCACCCCCGAAGGCATACTAATCAGCCAATGTCATTACGCGCTGAATATGCTCTTCAAATTCGGGATGGCAAACTGTAAGTCCATCTCGACTCCTCTGGACAGAACTGTCAAGCTTCGCCCCAATTCCGGCAAGGTTTGCGATTTGACAAGGTTCCGAGAAGTTGTCGGAAGCCTTATCTATTTGACCATCACCCGACCCGATCTCAGTTATCTGGTCGGGGTGATCAGTCAATTCATGGCGCAACCTACCGAGGAGCACCTTCAGTGTGCGCAACACGTACTGCGGTACGTAAGCGGCACTAAGGACCGCGGACTGCTATATCAGACCGATATAGCCCCGCAGTTGGTCGACTACACTGATGCTGACTAGGCCGGCAATGTCGCTGATCACTGATCCACGTCCGGACATGCATTCTCTCTTGGGAGTGCCGCGATAGCGTGGAGTAGCAAGAAGCAGCCGACAATTGCACTGTCGAGCACCGAAGCCGAGTATAGAGCAGCGGCTGTCGCAACATGCGACGCCATATGGTTGAAGCGGCTACTTAAGGATTTGCAAGTCGAGGTGTCCGATCCAACAACGATCTACTGCGACAACCTCAGCAGCATCCAACTCGCGAAGAACCCCGTCTTCCACGCACGAACCAAGCACATTCAGGTGCACTACCATTTTGTCCGTGAGCGTGTCCTTTCTGGTGAAGTCAAACTTCAATATGTTCCGACGGATCGGCAGACCGCCGACATCTTCACCAAGCCTCTTGGTCTGGACAAGTTGAGGCATTTTTTGGGTGCGCTTGGGTTGCGTCACCTCGACGTGCCAAACTTGAGGGGGAGCAACGTCCCAGATGACCACGAAAGGGAGTAGGAAAGGAGTGGAAAAGACCTCGGATCGGCTGAAGAAGTCGAGAGCGGATCCGCGGAAGAGTCCGAAAGCGGACACAAGGGGAGCAGCCGAAAGAAAGAGCCAAAGCCAACCAGGCATGGGGGAGATGACGCCGTCAAGGGCGAGAAGACCGGAGACGAGTTGGAGACAGCCAACTCGGATGAGAGCAACTCGGAAGAGAGCTCGGACGAGAGCGAAAACCGATCGGAGGTAGCTGAGTCGGTTCGGATGTTTGATTCAGATACACTAAATCAACTGAGGGCCAAGCGGAAAAGAAGGCAGTAGGAGAAGCGCCAACACTGCGACAACAAGGGACCTGTGAAGGGCCATAGGAGTAGACAAGCCTACCAGAAGGGTCGAAGCGCTCGGAGTCGAACATGCCGAGGAGCGCGAGCGAGGCGTGGAGCTAGGAGAAGCCGGAGCGTAGGTCCGACAGAGTAGGCGGAACCTCAAGTTGAGCTTGAGGGGGAGTGTTGAGAGACAAGCTCAACATTTGTGCATAATACGATGCGTAACTAGTGCATAGACTGGGTGCATAAAACCGATACGCAGACCGGTGAGTAGAAAGGCCGTATCGGTGCGTAGACCGAAAGGCCGTTGGAAAGATATTCCTCGTAAGGAATAATTTTGGGAGTAAGTGTCGAGGCTCATTTATGAGCAGTCAAGTACTCTCAGTACTTGTGTCAGCCCACTGTCAGGGCTTGTATAAAAGTGCTCACTGAGCACATCCTATGTACAGATTGAGTATTATTTTCGAATTTAAGTTCTTGTGTTACTCTCTCTCTGTCTCTCCCGTGCGTACTGTGCAAACCTAAGCTTTCCATTAAACCTGCGTTTTCTGTTGTTCGGTTTTCCTATATTGCTTCCGCACGCCATTCTTTTCAAATTTCGGCACATACCGGAGGATGTGCGGGTTCGGAGGGGGCGAGTGTCGTAGTGTATTTCATACACTACGTGAAAAACATATAAAGTACCCGATTTAATAAATATGAAGAAAACAAAAAAAGAAGAGAATACATGTTATATGCATAGGGCAAGATTGGAACCTTGTACCTCCATGTTAATAATTTGAAGGCTTACCATTACACTAACACATCATGAGTGTTAAAGAAGTAAGATATCCCACATAGAAAGGTTATTTCACACATATTTTCTAGGAAAAAAAGCTTTAGTTACAAGAAAAACGCATGATAGAAAAAGCTACACATGCACATTTAGCGTGCATGAACACTATAGTCGATAAAAACGCATGAGGTTAGAAAAAGCATCATCACTTTTAGAAAAAGCATGTTAGAGAAAGCATATAGTCTATAGATAGAGAAAGCATGGAGTCGATAGTTAGAGAAAAGCATGGATTGTTAAGACTCTCTCATTACTATATAAGGATGGGGAGCACAATGTAATAAGAGTGTGAAAACTTTGGAAATTGGATATATTTCTAAGAACACCAATTAATAAATTATATTCGTGGGATTCACGAAATAAACTATACTTGTGGGATTCACGAAACAAACTATAGTCCTGGGATTCACGACGTATTTATATCTCTTTCTTATAATCTACTCAGAAGTACATTAGCCTCAAATTCTTCCTCCTCCTAGTCCAAAACCCCGGCGGTTCCCACTCGACTCACGCAACGATCCGGCGCCGAAAGGCATGACAACGTAATCAAGGCATATACCCTCTACGCACACGAAACATCTAAACATAAGGGTTAATCGTAATACGCAATTGAGGTATTGACCTCATATGCATATGACACCAAACGCATATCATTTACATACAAATCAAGGTAATGACCTCATATGCAAACATAAAATATGTTTGTGAACGTAATACGTAATTGAGGTATTAACCTCGTATGCATACGACACTAATCACATATTAAATATATGTCAAATGAGGTATTGACCTTGTGCACATATGTAAACGTTTTATATAATCAATTAATTACCACTACAACATCATTGAATTAATGAAATTTTTTTTACATATGACCATATACATGATTACAAGGGAGAAGAAAAAATAGAAAAAAAAAACAAGAAAGATTACCGAAGTTCCTTTGTTGATCGTTGTCTGGATCAAGGCCGACCGCACATCGATCGATCACTATCAATCAAGAAGACAAAAGACAACAAAAGGAACATTAGAACATGAGCTCTGAAACCAACTATTAGAGATATGATCTAATGTAAGTGTATGATAAGAAGAAAAGAATGATAGATAGATAGGAGAGAGAGAAAGAAGGGTGTTGATCCACCCAACCACCCCCGAGCGAAGGGATCGAGACGGACTCGAGCCTTGATCGGCGTCCCATACCACCGTCGTAGTGTCGAGTCGTGCCTGGTGCTGGCGTGCTTGCTACAAGAGTTGACTCACCACAAGAACAGAGTCTCGACGTAGTCAAAAGATGACGAAATGAGGGTAGCTAGGCCTCTTATTTATAGCGATACCCAAGGCCCCAAAGCAAGTTCACACTTGGCCTAATGGGTTGTCTCAATCCCGAGGATTAAAAGTAATCCTCCCCTTCTTTAGTGCTTTGATCTTCCCTTTTCTTGAATAGCTTAATTCGCTTCCCTATAATCAACAATTTTAAAGCAGCTCCATCCATTTCAGTTAGGAAATAAGTTGCATTTTTATTGACTTGTCTAATGACATATGGTCTGAACCATCTTTTGGCGAACTTACTAGAAGTACTATGTTGGTTATCCAAGTTGCTATCATATACTATGACCTAATCACCTTCTTGGAGCTTTCTTGGTCGACGGTGATGGGTTTTATCAAATCTTTCTTTGTTCCGTAGTTGACATTGTTTCATTCTTTCTGTAGCCATTTGAACATCTTCATCCCTTCTTTCTAGCCATCTTATTCTAAGACCAAGCAAATCTTCTTGACTCATTTCATCTACCCATGGCAAGGCAACCCAAGAAAATACTAATTGGTCTATTCGCATAATTAGCTTTTGACCTAGTATCAATTCTGATGGCATAAAGCCAGTCACGGAACTGTGAGAAGTGCGGTCAGCCCATACTGCATTCGGTAACAGATGAGGACAATTAGCCATCTTGCCATCACAAGCTTTCACCAAAGCTTTTACTATAGGGCCATGTCCACACTCAACCTTCCCATTAGCTTCAAGGCTATATGTCATTGTTAAGGAAAGTCGAATTCCCATTCTTGAAAAAAATTTGTTCAACTTCGTTAGAATCTAGTTCTCCTCTGTCTGCAACAATCTTCCCAATGCACCCGTACCTACATACACAACTTCAAGAAGGAACATACAAAGAGATGAAGTGGTTTTTTGGTGTAGCGCTCGACCTTCCACTTGATTTGTCAAATCTTTTCTTGCCAATACAAGATATCTCATTTGCCAAACCCATACAAGCATCTTACATTATCGACAACCCATTTATAATGTATAGATTGTTAGGATTTCGGTCCCTCCAGATGGAATATGAGTACCCGGAAATGAAGGCCTGGTGAGAACAGAATGATGAAGGCCCGGTGAGAACCTCTCACCGAATGAAGGGACATATATGTAAATATGTTTCTGAGAGCCCATTGGGGCTATATTTGTAAATAGTCCTAAAGTCATATTAGTATAAATATGACCTAGGGCAATTTGTGTGTAGTGGTCATTTTATCTTGTATAGAGTTATTGGTGTAACTGCGGTACAGAGTGTAGCAGAGGAAAGAGAGAGAGAGAGAGAGAGAGAGAGTCTCTGTTATAACCGCCGCTAGGCGAAGATTGTGAGCACGAGGTCGTTGCCTTTGTGTTCCCTTGTTGTATTCTCCTTGCATAGTGAGAGTTGGAGTTCGGGGACTCCCGTGGTTTTTCCCGTTTAGGGTTTTCCACGTTAACATCTTGTGCATTCTCTTCTGTTTGTGTACTTACTTCTATTTCTTATCTTTCTGTGTTTGATTATCATCGAAGTGATCTAAGTCTCAGTTGTGGCCGAAGATTATTTTGCATAGTTCTTGTCAAACTAGTATTAGAGCGAAACAACACAGAAAATGGAAGATTCATTTGGCAGCATGTTCAAGCTCACTGGCTCCAACTACTCAATGTGGAAGTCGTAGATGAGGGACATGCTCGTGGTTAAAGATCTTTGGTTGCCGGTTCAGTTCGGGGACAAGAGACCGGACAAGATCGATGCCACGATATGGGAGGTGATGCACATCAAAACAACGTTGTACATATGGTGCTTCATCGACATGAGCTTGTACAACAACTTCAATGAAGAGAGCAAGGCTCATGAGCTCTGGGAGAAGATCGGCATTATGTTTTAGAACAAAAATGTTGTTAATCAAGTTTCGGTATTTCGGAAACTAGTGAGGCTCTGGTATCAAGATGGCTCCAGTATGGCGGAGCACATGAATGCCTTCCAGGGGCTGATACACCAGGCAACCTTGTTGGAAGTACCTCTCGTCAATGAGGTACTTGCTCTACTCCTGCTCGGTTCCCTCCCGGATAGCTGGGAGACGTTAGTTGTCACTTTGGGCAACACCGGGACGGAAGGAAAACAATTATCCCTAGCAAGAGTCAAGTCGAGCTTGCTAGATGAGGAGGCGCGTCGGAAAGACAAGGATAGGAGCTCTGACTCCAAAGCGCTCCTTACCGAATCGGAACGCGGAAGACAAATGAACCGTAGTCCCCAGAACCGGGAAAAGTCGGGGACACGGTCAAAGTCAAGGGGGAGTCCTACTTGCTTTTATTGCGGCAAGACGGGACACTTCTAGAAGAACTGTCGGCATTTTCGAAAGAACAAGGAAACCGACAGTACCGATTTGAAGCCGTCACCGGACCGGAACGGTAAAAACCGGAGGGGACTGGACTGGAAGGGAACGACGGCAATCGCGGCAAGTGAAGAAGAGTTTATGCTCATCACCGAGGAGAGTGAGTTGAAACTTGCCGGCGACGAGACAACGTGGGTTGTCGATTCCAGAGCATCATTCCACTTGACCCCAGACCGGAAATGTTTCTCATCCTACACAGCTAGTGAGCACGGCTGTGTCCAGATGGGGAATGAAGGTACATGTCAAATTATCGGCATAGGAGACGTGTGGTTGACAACACCAACCGGATGCAAGTTGCTGATGAAGGATGTCTGACACGTTCCGGAGGTTCGACTGAACCTAATATTAGTCGGTCGGTTAGACGATGAAGGCTACACGGGTAGCATCCGGAACGGAGTCATGAAGTTCAGCAAAATGGCTCGGGCCCGGAAAGTCAACACTCTGTACCTAATGAATACCCGGTTATGCCGGGAAGAAGAAGTGAACGTTGCATCCGACACTACCGGTGAGCTGTGGCACAAGAGACTGTGTCGCATGAGCAAGAAGGGGATGAAGAGGCTTGCCAATGACAACCTCATTCCAGTAAAGAACATGCATCTTGAGAGGTGCACCAACTGCCTAGCCGGTAAGCAAAACAGGACCTCCTTCCGATCAGGGCCAGCGATGAGACGTAATGCACCATTGGAGTTGGTGCATACCGATGTGTGACAAGTGGACACGAAGTCACATGCCGGAGCGCAGTACTTCGTGACGTTCATAGATGACCACAGCCGGAAGTTGTGGGCCACACCATTGAAGACGAAGGATCAGGTGTTATCTGTCTTCAAGGATCTCCACGCAAGAGTGGAAAGAGAAACCGGCCGGAAGCTGAAGGTGGTTTGAGCAGATAACGGAGGAGAATACCGGGGGCAGTTCGAGGAGTATTGCCGCTCGAAGAGAATCCAGCTCGAATTTACCGTGTCGAAGACGCCGAAACTCAATGGGTTGGCCGAGAGGATGAACCGGACCATAATGGAGAGGGTCCGGAGTATGCTAGCACATGCAACGTTACCCAAGAAGTTTTGGGCTGAGGCGCTAGCGACAACGACATACGTGATAAACAGATCACCCTCAGTGCCCTTGGACGGAGACATGCTGCAGAGAGTGTGGACCGGTAAGTAAGTGTCTTACTGGCATCTGAAGGTGTTCGGGTGTCTCGCTTACGTGCATGTTGCAAAGGACCGGGGAGCAAAGTTGGATCCAAAGTCGCGGCCTTGCATATTCCTCGGATACGGCGATGATGAGTTCGGCTACCGAGTGTGGGATCCGGTCGACAAGAAGTTTTTCCAAAGTTGAGATATTATCTTCATGGAGGACAAGACCCTTGCTGATTGGGAGTCGGAGAAGGAGATAATGAACTCCGAGTCAACCGGTAAGAATCGGTTTGATGAGATTCGGACCTACCCGGCTAAGCGCCGGTTGACACCCAAAGAATTGGCCGGTTATGGAGATGAAACCGAATCGACCGAAGAAGAACAAGAAGCAGAAACCGGAACCGGCCAATACCCCGAATCAGATTTGGATGATGAACAAACAGAGGATCCGGTTGCCGAAAGCCAAGGACGCAGATATCCTCTCAGAGAGAGAAGGGCCCCCCGGAGATTTCTGGATTTAGAGCGCGTGTTGCTAACCGATGAGGGGGAGCCGAAAAGCTTCAAAGAAGCAAAGGAGGACACCCACACCCGTAAGTGGTTGAGTGCCATGCAGGACGAGATGGATTCCCTACATGAGAACCACACATATGAATTGGTGGAGTTGCCAAAACGAAAGAGGGCACTCCGAAACAAGTGGGTGTACAAGTTGAAACCGGGACATGCCGGCAACCCCCCGAGGTACAAAGCCAGGATCGTGGTGAAGGGGTTCCAACAGAAGAAGGGAGTGGACTTCGACGAGATATTTGCCCCGGTAGTAAAGATACCTTCCATACGGACGGTGCTGAGCATAGCGGCAAGCATGAACCTCAAGGTAGAGCAATTAGACGTGAAGACGGCGTTCCTCCACGACGACCTCGAAGAGGAGATCTACATGCAACAACCGGAGGGATTTGTGAAGAAAGGGAAGGAGCACTTGGTTTGCCGGTTGAAGAAGAGCCTCTACGGTTTGAAGCAGGCTCCCCGGCAATGGTATTGGAAGTTCGACTCCTTCATGACGGATCAAGGATACCACAAGATGCAGACCGATCACTGCGTGTTTGTGAAGAAGTTTGAAGGTGGAGACTTCTTGATACTCCTCCTGTACGTGGACAACATGTTGATCGTCGGACGAGACCAAGTCAAGATACGGATGCTGAAGAAGGCTCTGAACCGAACCTTCTCAATGAAAGACTTGGCTCCGGCAAGACAGATATTGGGGATGCACATTATCCGAGACCAGTCAAAGAAGCAATTGTGGCTGTCATAGGAGAAATACGTGACAAAGGTGCTTCAACGATTCAACATGTCAGATGCCAAACCGGTCGGATCGACACTCCCGGCAAACTGCAGGTTATCTAGTAAGCAAAGCCCAAAGATGAAGACAGAGAAGGACGATATGATGAAGATACCATATGCCTCTGCCGTTGGGAGCTTAATGTACGCAATGGTGTGTACCCGACCAGATATCGGATACGCAGTCGGAGTGGTAAGCCGGTTTATGAGCAATCCCAACGAGGAGCACTGGAATGCGGTAAAGTGGATACTCCGGTACTTGAAAGGCACCTCAAGTATGTGTCTTCAATTCAGATATGTCGGCTAATGTGGATACCAACTGGTCAACATTGGGATATGTTATGACATATGCAAGGGGAGTTGTTTCGTGGCAGTCGAGGTTGCAGAAGACGGTTGCGTTGTCAACCATGGAGGCGGAGTACATGGCAATAGTGGAAGCCGGCAAGGAAATATATGGATGAAGGACTTCATCGAAGAGCTAGGGATCTGGCAAGAGGAATATCGGCTCTATTGCAACAGTCAAAATGTCATCCACTTTGCAAAGAACGCAGTGTATCATTCCAGGACGAAGCACATCCAGCGGAGGTACCACTAGATCCGGGAGCGAGTAGAAGATCGAGAGTTCGTGCTAACAAAGATCCACACGAAGTAGAAGAACGGGTCGGATATGCTGACCAAGGTGTTGACGCCCAACAAGTTGGACGCATGCCGAAAGCGAATTGGACTAACCTGACATCCCATTCCGGAGTGAACGGGGAGTTTGTTAGGATTTCGGTCCCTCCGAATGGGATATGAGTACCCGGAGATGAAGGCCCGATGAGAACCGGATTATGCAGGCCCGGTGAGAACCTCTCACCGGATGAAGGGACATATATGTAAATATGTTTCCGAGAGCCCATTGGGGCTATATTTGTAAATATTCCTAAAGTCATATTAGTATAAATATGACCTAGGGCAATCTGTGTGTAGTGGTCATTTTATCTTGTATAGAGTTATTGGTGTAACTGCGGTACGGAGTTTAGCAGAGGAAAGAGAGAAAGAGAGAGACAGAGACAGAGCGATTCTCTGTTGTAACCGCCGCCAGACAAAGATTGTGAGCACGAGATCGTTGCCTTTGTGTTCCCTTGCTGTATTCTCCTTGCATAGTGAGAGTTGGAGTTTGGGGACTCCCGTGGTTTTTCCCGTTTAGGGTTTTCCACGTTAACATCCTTTGCATTCTCTTCTATCTGTGTACTTACTTCTATTTCTTATCTTTCTGTGTTTGATTATCATCGAAGTGATCTAAGTCTCGGTTGTGGCCGAAGATTATTCCGCATAGTTCCTGTGATAGATAAAGATAAGTAGCTTGCAACCCATCATGATGCCGAATATTCGAATACATTTGGTGGTTCTCACACGATTGTACATAATCTGCAACATCGTTGTACATTCCAGCCCACAAAAACTTCTCTTTTAATTTCGAGTAGGTGGCCCAAACTCCACGATGACCACTGTGATGTCGATCTCGTCGTACAAGAGCAAACGGAAAAGAAAATCGTGAATCTGGGAAGTAAGCATCGGGCTTCTTGTCAAAGAAAGAGGAGAAATGAAAATAGCTTGTATTGATATATCAAGATGATTACAAAGTATTTCTTGTTAATCTTTCTTACAATAATATAGCTTGTCTCTCGTATTACTATAGTATTTTTTTAGTCTACTATTCTTCCCCCTTCATAAGATGACTCACCCCCCTTTTATACATGAGGAAGGTTGGTGCATGAGTGTCAAGTGTCACCTAGCATAAGAGGCACCTACATTAGTGGGTAATAGCTTTAATAGCTAAAATACTTGATAAAAATGTGCTTTGAATAAGTATTTAGCTTAAAAACTAGGTTACCATAATAGCTAAAATAGCTAAAATAGTTGATACTGATAATAATAAGTGTGTTGATAATAGGTATTTAGCTTTAAAACTGGGTAATATCTTTAATAGCTAAAATAGCTGATAGTGATAATTACAAGTGTGTTGATAATAGGTATTTAGCTTTAAAAGTGGGTAATAGCTTTAATAGCTAAAATAGCTGATAGTGATAATAACAAGTGTGTTGATAATAGGTATTTAGCTTTAAAAGTGGGTAATAGCTACAATAGCTACAATAGCTGATGGTGATAATAACAACTGTGTTGATAATAGGTATTTAGCTTTAAAATATTTTACTCGATATTATGTTTTATTGTAGATTCAACTGGCTATTATCATCCTATGACGAATGATTCTTATCAAGTTATTAGCTATAGCTTAGCTAAACAACCATTTACAAAGATTTGAATCAATTTGTATAATTTAGTAGAGGTTATTTTCTCATCGTGGCAAAAAAACGTCACGACATCATCGTGGCTAATTATGGTGTTATCATAACATGGTGTTTATTTATGAACCCTACGGATGTCACGCGCGTAACTAACTTTTCTTTTCCATCATTGTCTTCTTTTTTATTTTTTTTCATTTATTTTATTTTATTTTATTTTATTTTATTTTATTTTCAATTTTGTACATACGACGTACGTCAATCGTACGGTGTGATCTATCCGCCGACTCTGAATGTCGTGGCTTTTGCTAACCCCGATTGGCTCGGTCCTCTGGCCTAGTTTCCTTTATTACCTTCCCGGTGACTCCGGGCTCCGACCTGTGGTTTCTTCGTTGTCATTGCCGTTCTTCCGATTTTAAAACAGATTCGCCAGCATCGGTCCCTTATACGTCTTTAGCCAAAAACCATTTACCCATTTGTCGAACAATTCCTCGGCTAAGGTTCCCAACTAATACGACCCATTGAAGTCCTTAATTATCTATTATGGTCCCGTCCATCAAAATCATAGCTTCCCCGGCATCAGTCCCATCCGCGTTTGGAATACCAATATCGGTTTCCAGATATCAAATTGAAGCTCATTTCCCTTCTGGCGGTTCTCGTCGGACAACAAATGCTAGATACTCCATAATCACTCCTCGCGGAGCGCCAACAACTACTCTGACTGGATTTGCTCCAAAGTTGTTTCATCTGATCATTCCTTGACCTGCACCTTGAGACTTGGCACCTGGAATTCCATCAGCATTACTGCTTCTAATCTAAAGGTTAGCTAGAACGGTGTCAACTGGATGCTTGTTTTAAAGCTCGTTCTATATGCCCAAAGCGCACTAGGGAGTTTAGTGTCCCAATCGGTTCTGTTCTCGTTGAGATCTTCTTTAGTATTGTCTGTAGCATTTTGTTTGTTGATTCCGCTAATCCGTTTGCTTGCAGGTAGTAGGGCATGCTCTTCTTATGTATGACAGCGTAATAGTGGGTTAATCCGTTGATTACTTTATTAATAAAATGCCCGCCTTGATCGCTCATTAGCTCAATCGTACAACCGAACCGGCACCAGATATACTCGTATAGAAATTTAGATGTTGATGTCGCTGACTTGTTCCGCAACACCTTGGCCTCTTCCCATTTTGTGCAATAATCAGTGGCGACTATGATAATGGTTTCCGGTTCGTGCTTCCACTGGCTTAAAGGGTCCGACCACTTCCAGATCAAAGGAAGTGTGGTACGTTGACTACGGAGCATCTAACCACATGACGAGCCACGAAGAGTGGTTCTCATATCTGGAAAAACTAGAGCACCCGGGAGTTATCAAAACCGGAGACGACACTCCTCACCTGATCGAGCATGTTCCTCAACATCAATGATGAATGTTGGACAAAAGGGAAAGTTGATGAATGTTTTACATGTTCCTCGACATCAATGATGTCGAGACCGCTTTGTTCACAAAAGGTCAGAAGGTCGAGTCGAATATCGACTTGTCGCAAAAGAGGATCGGCCACATCAACTATCAGAGGCTTCAAGACCTCCAATTGAAACACTGGGTTGTTTTCAAATTGCCCAAATTTGTGAAGCCTGCTAGCTAGGGTAGCAACACTGGCTTCCGTTCCCCACTGAAAGAAACCAGAACCGTAACAAGCTCGACTTGATACATTCGGATGTATGGGGACTAGCACAAAACGTTAGTCTTGGCGAGAGCCGATATTTCATCTCCTTCATCGATGACTATAGCTGGCACACGTGGACCTATCTCATGGAGAAGAAAAACGAAGTCTTTGACTGTTTCCAGAACCTACAAACTCTTGTCGAACGGGAAACAAAGAGAAATATCAAGTGCATGTGGTCGGGATGGCGGAAAAGAGTATTTTTCCAGCTAATTTAGCAGTTATTTGCAGCAGAAAGGAATTTGGAGGGAATTCAGTTGTTGATACACGCTAGAATAGAATGAGTCACCGAGAGGAAGAACATGTCGATTGTCGAAGCAACACGGGCAATGCCAGAGGAGAAGAGCATGCCCAAGTTTTACTGGGCCGAAGCGGTTCGAAAGGCCGTCTACATCCAGAATCAGACCGGGAAGAAAGTGTTAGCACACATGTTGTATTTTGGGCAGAAGCCGAATTTAAGGAACCTTAGGGTATTCGGCAGCATTGTCTATGTGCATGTGTCGAATGAGAGGCGGAGAAAGCTAGACAAAAAGTCAGAGAAGTGTATCCTAGTCGGCTACTCTCATGAGTAGAAGGGGTATAACTACTACAAACCCTGGACAAAGATAGTCTGATTAAGCCGAGATGTCGAATTTGACGAATCAGCATCCTGGTACTCCCTACCGACTCTGACTCCCGACTCCGACCCGATTCCAGAAGATGAGGCCATTGAGCCCGAAACGATCCGGGCAGAAGAGGAAGAAGATTTTGGTACTCTAGATGAGATTCCGATCTCATTTCGGCTGAGTGGCTCGAATGAAGAGTTGAGTCACAAAGACCAGCTAGATGAAGAGCTAGTGAGTAGTGGAGACTTAGTCGTGCTCTCCCCACGCAAGGAATAGAGGAGACGGTTCACGCACAAAGAGAAGGGGAAGAAGAAGATGCTGGAATAAACCACTTGTAGAGATAAGTCAGATCAAAGCGAATCCGACTCCAGAAAGAACGAAGATGGACCTTCGGAAACGAAGTCCAAGTCGGCCAAGAGGTCCCTGAAATCGGCTAATGAGAAATTACACCTATCGACCCGCTAGAAGAACCCCGTAAAACGGTATGGGTATAATGAGTACATGACGCATCACTATGTGTACATGACAAAAGTGGTGTAAGTGCATGAGCCAAAGAGCTGTGCATAAGCAACAAATGGCATGTCGCTATGGAGGAAGAGATGCGGGAACTCGATGTCAATGACACATGGGATCTGGTTGACCCTACCCGACATTGCAAACCGATTGGTTGCAAGTGGGTGTACAAGGTAAAGTACAATGTTGACGGTTCAGTCAACCGGTACAAGGCCCGGTTAGTGGCCAAAGGATACGCACAAACCCAAGGAATCGACTACAATGAGACCTTCGCACCGGTCGCGAAGATGACAACAGTCTGTGTGGTGTTGGTAGTTGTTGCGGCAAGGGGGTGACATTTCTTCAAGGTGACATTGAAGAACAGGTCTACATGACTCAACCCCCCAGTTTTCAATCGGAGATGAACAAATCGGCAGTGTGCCGACTCAAGATGTCACTCTATGGCTTCAAGAAAGCCCCCCGAGCTTGGAATTTGAAAATCACACACCGGTTACATAAAATGGGGTTTGTGGCCTCGAAGTTTAACTCGTCATTGTTCATCCAAAAAAGTCTGGTATGTATCTTGCTACATGTGGATGATCTAGTCATCACCAGACCCGGCCTTGCTGAAATCGGCCGAGTGAAGTCCCAGTTATCGGATGCATTCAAAATGAAGGACATATTTCCTCGGGATCGGGGTGATCCATACCCCCGACAACATATTTCTCTCACAGCGACACTATGTGTTGAATATGTTGTACAAGTTTGGCATGACCGACTGTCGACCAGTGTCCATACCCCCGCCCCGGACCAGAACCTGAAGCTTTGTCCCAACTTCGGACAGGCCTGCAACGAGAAATGGTTTCGAAACATTGTCGGAAGCCTCATCTATCTCACTATCACCCGACCTGACATCAGCTATCTGGTCGGGATGATAAGTCACTTTATGCAGAAGCCGACCGTGGAGCACCCCCAGTGCGCGCACCAAATACTCAAGTATGTTAGCGGCACTAAGGACCGAGGACTATTATACCGACATGGTACAACCAAAAAGGTAGTTGGATATGACGGGAATTGATCGTTCCTTATGCGCAAGGCTCGGCCACAACCGAGCTTAGAATGATACACAGAAAACGGGAAATAAAACTCGACACAAAGAAGAGACAAGGTACACAGGAGGTTTACGTGGAAAGCCCCAAACTAGGGGAAAAACCACGGCAGCCCACAGGCTGCAAACTATCACTATGATGGAATGTACAACAATGAGTTCACTGAGGCACCGACCTCGTGCTCACAGATCTTCGCCACAGGCGGTGGTTACAACAGAGGCAACGACCTCTTTCTCTCTCTCTCTGTACACTATTACGTGCTCTCTCAATTCTTGCACCAACAAGAATGACAACAACCACAACTAAAGGTTTGCCCTAAGTCATATTTATACTAATATGACTTTTCGGCTATTTACAAATATAGCCTCGATGGCCTCTCAGAAACATATTTACGAATATGTCTCTTCCTCCGGTTCTCACCGGGTCTGCGTCATCCGGCTCTCCGTAGCCAGGTGCTCCTCATCCGATTCTCACCGGGCCTGCACCATCCGTCTCTCCGTAGCCGAGTACTCCTCATCCGGTCTTCACCGGGTCTGTATCATCCGGCTCTCTGTAGCCGGGTACTCCTCATCCGGTCTCGGCCTCGGCCTATCGTCCTCGGCCGAGTTTGT
Organism: Azolla caroliniana; assembly: GCF_043228905.1. Lineage (NCBI taxonomy): Eukaryota > Viridiplantae > Streptophyta > Polypodiopsida > Salviniales > Salviniaceae > Azolla > Azolla caroliniana. Next base: position 13,344,944 of record NW_028230438.1, read on the forward strand.
TCATCGGCACTGTTCTTCTCCCTTCCCATCCGGAGGGACCTGCCTCCCAACAGGATATACAGATGCCCACTAGGCCGGTGATGCGTCGGATCAGTGGTCAACATTTGGATTTATGTTCTCTCTTGGTAGCAGGATTGTTACATAGAGGAGCAAGAAGCAGCCAATAGTGGCTCTTTCAAGCACTGAGGTTGAGTATCGGGGTGCTACCGTCGCCGCCTATGAAGCCACATGGCTGCTACAAGAGCTTTGGATCAAAGTACCAACTCCGATCCCAATCTACTACAACAACATGAGTCGCATGTAGCTGGCCAAGTACCCTGTGTCCCATGCTCGGATGAAGCACATAGAACTGCATTATCTCTTTGTGTGCAAGCGGGTCCTCAGTGGTGAAATCAAACTTGGGAGTGACAAGTTGCAACATTTTTCGAAGATGCTTAGACTACAACATCTTGACTTGCCGCACTTGAGAGGGAGAACCGGTACTCATACGGGGAGAACCGGAACGGAAACCAAGAAAATAGGCACTGAACAAGCAACCGGCGAAAAGGAAACTGAAATAGGGGGAGACAAGAAGAAAAAGGGATCTGAGTCGACTAAAGAAGTCGGCACATCCGAACAAGTCGGAATAAGCGGAGACGGCGGCAGAGTCAAGAAGGACAGAGCCGACCAAAAGAAGAAGCTCAAGACCCAGACATGGTCTGATGTGGTAAAGGGCCTAAAGATTGAAGAAGAATTGGAGACAATCAATTTGGACAAGAGCTGGAAATAATCGGAGGCATCCGATTCGGAAGAGCTGAATCAACTAAAGGCCAAACGGATGAGAAGGCAACGGAAGTCGACACCAAGACGGAGGAACCTACGGGTCGAGAAACACCAAAGTCACAGCAACAAGGGAGCTTAGTTAAGCCTTATCAGCAGGCAGGCAAGCCGACCGAGAATGCGGGACAGGTCGTGGAATGCGGGACCAGATGGGTCGAAGAGAGCGACCAAGGCGGGAAGACGCCTGGAGGAGCCGGAGGAAAGGACCGGGAGACACTTATACTACAATCTAACCTGAAGTTGACCTTGAGGGGGAGTGTTGAACGAACAAGCTCAACTGGATCCAGATCAACTGAATAAGCCAGAGCCGGATCGGTATCCAGAACGGAGAACTAGATAGGTATCCAAATCGGTATCCGGAACCAGAAGCAAGATCAAAGAGCCAGATCGGATTGCAACCGGTAGGCCATTAGAGGGCTACGGTCCTAGCCTAGTACATAGGCATAATTCTTGGAATCAGTATCGGTCGCTCGTATGAGCATTGAAGTACATGTCAGTACTTTTGATAGTCCTTTGAGGACTTGTATAAAAGTGTTGTCTAAGCACATTGTATATACAAAGTGTTAGCGCTCAAGAATACTAAATGGCAATTGTTAGCGCTCAAGAATACTAATCCGTTTTCTCGGAGCTCCAATGCTTAAAAGAAAAGTTTGTAGCACTAGAATAAGAAAATCAAAGTTTGTTGGGGGATCTTCAACAAATAGCTCTAGAAAAACAACAACAACATGGGGAGCTGACATTATGCGTTGTCGTGTTGTTACACGTGCACGTAGGAAACTAAGGCGGGACTGCGGGGGCCCTGAACCAAGGAGTGCGCGAAAGTAGAGAACGAAGAGAACGAAAGCGATGGATCAGCAAGTACTGGTTACCGGCAAGCACCGTGCTCACCGGGTCATACAAGAACACAACTACGCGCGAGTTAGACAGAGAAGCGTGCCTGATCAATTATGGAGACAACAACAAATTAGAGAATGTCAGAATAAAACAAGGAAATCACTTCCCAAGAGGAATCAATTATGACTAACAAGTGATTACAACCTTTCTGATATTACAACCGGCACGTCAATGACCAACCAAACACATGCACGCACACACACACAACTGAGTTACGCAGTGGAGAATCTGTAGGAAGCACCCTGGTTTTCCTCGCGAGCAGAGGCAACCAACCAAAATCCTACAGAGATCACATAGAAGCAGTGCTCGGTTCCCAGTCCGACAGCACCTCCTCCTTTCTCCCAAAACACGATACCCACCAGTCTTTCTCTTGTGCATCTTATAGGCCGATGAGGGAGGACTATCACGTCTCCCGTCACATCATCCTTTTTCTCTGTCCCTTCGGGCAGAGATACGTTTTGATTTCCAAAATATGTTCTATCTAATCTATTTACATCGCATTGACCTATTCTTAGCTATGTACAAGTTATTTTAATTCCGTGTGTCTATGTGTACGCGCCGGTTCATGAGCTCGGATCCTCGATTCCTTTCATGGCTGGTTTTCTTCTTGACATCCACCCCACCAAACCACGCATCCACTAGTATGCGCCAGAAAGAGACCAATACCGGTGGAAACCGGCCCGTGTTCACCCGTCGTTGTCCGATTTGCCATCCAATCCGGTCTGGTCGTCACCGTCATCTGCGCTCCCTAGGTCCGGTTCATCTTCGTGCCGTTTCTTGAATGCCTTGATCCTCTTCCCAGCTACTGGTACTGCTATCCGCGTTCCGTCGAGCTCTACGAGGTGGTAGGTGTCGTTGTTGTTTGTGCTTGTTACGACATAGGGCCTGAACCACCTTCTCACGAACTTACGCGTTGGCTTGTGCTGGTTATCGAGGCTGTTGTTGTAAACCAACACCCAATCGCCTTCCTCGATCTTCCTCAGTCGTAACCGGTGCGTTCGGTCGAACCGGCCTTTATCCTTCTCTCTTGCCGCGTGCAGCTTCGCATTCACCCGATCCACGTCCTCCGGTCTTCACTCGAGCTATCGAATCCGCGCCGCTAACAACTCTTCCTGGCTCATCTCGTCTCTCCAGTCCACCGCAGCCTATGAGGAGATCGTCCACTCCATCGGCACGATCGGCTTCTACCCGTACATCAGTTCTGCCAGCATGAACCCGGTTACTGAACTATGCGTAGTTCAGTCTGCCCATAGTGCATAAGGTAAGAGCCACGGCCAATTCCCAACTTGTCCTTCGCACGTCCGTACTAACGCTTTCACAATTGGCTCGTGCCCACACTCCACCTTTCCGTTTGCCTCCGGATTGTACGTCGTAGTGAGAGAGAGCTTAACCCCTAACCGGCCGAACACCTCTTCGGCTTCCTCCACGTCCAGCTCCCCCTGGTTAGCCACGATTTTCCCTACGCACCCGTACCGGCATATCACCTCCTTAATCAGGAACCGGCACACAACCGCAATCGTCTTGTTCTGCAGTGCATGGCCCTCCACTTGATTAGTCAGGTCCTCTCGTGCAAGCACCAGGTACTGCATCTGCCCTACCCCCATCGGCATCTTCACTAAATCCACCATCCATTTGAAATGGACGGCCAATGGGTAGGTCGGGCACAACTCGTCCCGATGTTGGATTGCGGAATGGATTTGACAGCTCTCGCAAGTCGTCACAAACTGATGCACGTCCCGGTACATTCTCGGCCACCAATACTTCTCCTTTAGCTTCTCGAATGTGGCCCACGTCCCGCGATGTCCGGCCCAAGGACTCTCGTGATACGCCATTACCAGCGCCTCCTACTCCTCCTCTCTTACCACCACGCAGAGTGGAACGTCATCTCATTTCTTCGGATGCTTCCATATGCTCCCGTTCCGTAGGAAATACCGGTACGCCTTCTTCCGAATCCGGTTTGCCTCGTCCTTCATCCATGCCGCGTCTGGCGCCATTGTCCTCAAGAACCTACCGATCTGGAGCCACTCCCTATCATACTCATCCTCATTAAATTTGTTAACTGCCAGAGTGCTTCCCTTCCTTACCGCTATGCGAGCCGACTCGAAGAAGTCTATACCGACTTCTTCGTCCTCCGAAACCATGTCGTCCTCGTCATCGAACCGTGCTCTTGAAAGCATGTCGGCCATGGTGTTTTCCTTCCCGGAGATGTGTCGTATCTCTGGATTCAGGGACTTAATGTACGTGATCCACCTGAGCATTACCAGGTCTAGTGTCGCACATCTGGAAACCATACCGAGGATCGGTAGGTAGTCCGTCTTGATTATAACCTTCGTCCCGATCAAATAGTCTTTGTCAGCGTTGACTGCCGAAACGATACCCTAGAGTTCGTGTTTAACCTGGACGTATCCTCACTGTCGCTCACTCAGTACCTTTGCTCCGAACCGGATGGGGAACCTCACGCCACTCTCGTCCTCCTGACTGACCACCCATTCGATTCCGGTCGGGCTCGTGTCTACGGTCACGTAAATCGGGACCTCCTTGCCGTAAACCACTTTCCGAAGTGCCGGTGCCGCTGTTAGTGCCTCCTTCAACCTTTCGACCGACTCCGCATGTTCCTCCTTCCACTAAAACTTCCACCCTTTCTTCAGCAACCTGTAGAGTGGTTTTGCGATGTGTGCGTAATGCGGGACCCAGATGTGGTACAACGTGCATGTGCCCAAAAACCTCCGTACCTCCGTAACTGACTTGCATTCTTCCTTCATTGCAGAGATGGCTTCCACATTCGTCGGAGACGGTTTCTGACCGTAAGGCCCACACAAGTGTCCGACCACCATAATTTCAGGCTGCCCGAAAGCTGATTTTTCTCCGGAGGTGTGTTACCGGCCGGCAAGAAGGCTTAAGGAGGTCCAAACCAGAGTGTGAAAGGAATAGTTATTCGGGAATTGTTGTAATTAGTAGTCTTAATATATACATATTATTATATAAGAAGATGTGGACGGACGGACCGGAATTGGTATGCCGATCCGGATCCGGAACGATTTCGTAAAGGTGCCGGTTGGCACTGTTTTGTATTTCGCACCGGAGACCTATATAAAGGCCCGGTTACAATGTAATCAGGAGCGGATAATTAATAAAGATTATTGTCTTAATCTTCCAGTGTTGATTACCGTTCTGTATTCATTGTTATATCTTACACGTGTTAATTACGGATGGCTAAGTAATCGATTAAGGTCTAAGTAAGAGTTGTGTCGTAAGTCATTCTGCCGTACCATCCTTTGGTGATGTGTCTTAAGTGGACACCCTGTGTTAGGTTGTTGTCCGGCCCTAGCAATAACACAGTTTTTGGCGACCACGATTCCTGCATTATCGCAGTGAACAGCGGCAGGAATGGATGACTAGGCCAACAGACGACCCGGTTACAGAGAGAGCACAAAGACTTGTTGAACAAAGACGGCGGCGAGAGGCTTTCCAGGAAGCAGCGGAAGAAATCCGAACGGATCGATCATTTTCCAAAGTGATCCGGAAAGTGGCGGAGGAGTCGCTCCATATGCAACAAAACGCCTACCCGGACATAGGAAGCAGCTTACGCAGCCTCCGGGAAGCGAAAACCCTTCTCCAGGCCTTGGCCAGAAGAGACGGCGAATCCAAAGCATTTTCAGCGGTGGAATCGGATTCGGAAGGGGGTTACAGCGCACATACGAACTATCACAGCAGTAACGACACCCAGGAGGACCGGAGGATGAGGAGTCGGATACTTTACCGACACCGGAACCAGAGTTGGCAGACCAAGAACCTCCGGCACTCGTCGTGGAGCAACCTCCGGAGACGGAAGTACACCGGCAAAAACCTCCAACACCGGAAATCGAGCCGGCAACACCAAAGGAAGACCGGCTAAGACCTCAGACGCCGACGAAACAGCAAGAAAGACCACCGACACCGCCAGCCCGCGTACCGACACCGGACGACGATATGTCGTTCCAATACTCCAAGTATCGGGATGACCCGTACGCAGAGGCTCATGTTCACGCGTTTGAACAAACATGGGAAGCAAACCATGTGTCACAACGGTTAACCGCGGCAGAAGAGGAACGATCTAAGATAGCCGAATTCGGCGTGACATTAGCAGGACCGGCCGCCAGATGGCACCGGACGTGGGATCGTAGCACCATCACCACCTTTGCGGACCTAAAAGACAAATTCTTGCACTTCTTCCAGAAGGAGGTGGATTAGCGAGAAATGGTGGGCTTATTTTATACAATTCGGCAGGACCCCGGCGAGAGCATCCCACAGTTTGTCATCCGGTTTCAACGGATGCACAGTCAGCTTACCCGCGCACCTCCAGAGGAAGAAACGCGGGCTATATTTTTAGCCACGCTCCGAGAACCTCTACGAACGGTATGCACAGTCATTGACTTTCGCACAAGCACCGTTGACCAGGTCATCGACCGGGTTAGAGAAATGGAAAAAACGAGCTCTTGGCTAACAATGGGAGCCCTCCAATGAGCATTACCAACCGATGAGGATCTCCGTTTCCGGCAAGCAATCCAATGCACGACCTGCTTGAATTCCGGACACTCGTCACTGGAGTGCACCATGTGGACACACTGCTTACTCTGCCAATCTACGAGCCACACGATGGACCGGTGCGAATATAACTTATTGAATCGGCAAGCTCCACCAGTCCGGCAAATTGAGCCACGTAGCAGCCGAGACGAAGAACACGAACGCTAGCGACGAGAGGAGCGATATCGACCAGCACAAGATGTCCAATACGACAATCGGCGAGACAACTACAACCGGTACAAGAGATACGACAAGTACCGAGATTACTCCGGCAAGGGTACGAGCATCACAACCGGGATCACTCCCCCGGGTATCACCAACGATGGGAAGATTACGGGAGGTATGACGACCAACCCCGGCAAGGGTACCACAACAAAAAGAAATTTAATAAAAAACGGCATTTCAAAAACGGGAGCCACCCACGTGAACCGGAAAAAGGCGCCTCAAGCAGCCAACCAGACCAGAGCCCCGCGGTTACCACAAGTCCTCCACCGGGTACAGGAAACAATGTTGAATCCAGCAACACCCGGAAAGCATATTGCTATTACTACCGGCAGGAAGGACATTATAGTAAACAATGTCCGACAAAGAGCTATGATAAGCGACCGGCAGTAAACATGGTAGTCACCGAAGTTGCAGACCTCCAGCAGGTCACCACAAGGTCGCAGGGGAAGACTACGGAATGGGAGACACAAGAGGCCATCCGGAAACAGGCAACGGAATGGGTGAAAAAGGCCAATGAGTGAAACGTAGCAGAACTCGCGCAACAGAAGGAGAACACCGAAGAGCTCGCCGGCGGCAGTCAGTCCGAAAACGCGACATGGCAGGTATTGCAAGAATGCTAGATCACGTTGTCGTTAGGACGACTCTTGCAGGTAGTACCAAGATTCACAGAAGGACTCAAGGAAGGCATGACGACAGGCGGAACACCACCGGCTCCGGCATTCTTCTCAAATCCGGAGGAGGGACCGGTGGTGGTGGACACTAGTAGTCCGGCAATTACGGCCATTGTGAAAGGGAAAGAACTCCCCGGCACGATAATAGACGAAGGCTCTGGTGTTAATGTAATAAGCCTCCGGACATGCGATACTCTTGGAATCCAAGAGTGGGAGCCATGTCCGTTCTGGCTCCGAATGGCGGACACAAGCTCGGTGCGACCGACAGGTTTAATACGGAACTTGGAAGTAACCATCGGGGCCACACATTCCGAATCTCAGCCCTTGTTTAAAGACGGCACATATCAAGCAGAACTGGAGGAGGAATATGATTACGTTCCGGTGGGGAAAAGCGAAGGTACGGGTACCAACACAACCAAGGAAGGGCACCGGCAAGGATCTAACACCGTTATATGCGGAGTGTGTCAATATGCTGGAAGGATTAACAGACGAAGAAGAAGAGCAGTACTTGTTGGAGAACCCGAAGATTGTACCCCTATTCGAAATTGACGTTGCGGAAGCGGTATCACCCTACTTACTGCAACCGGACGGAACCGAAGTTGAACCGGATAAAGAAGCAATTCGGGAGTTACGGCATGCGCAGGAGGCATTGGAAAGGGAAATGGCCGTATCCCAGCGCGTAAAAACGTCCCAATTAGAAGAGGTAAATCTAGGAACGGCGGAGGAGGCAAAACCGGTGCACATCGCCAAAGAAATGAATGCAGAGAACAAAACGGCGATAATTACACTCCTCAACGAGTTTCGCGACGTCTTTGCCTGGTCGTACGAGGATATGAGAGGCTTGGATCCTCAATTGTATCAGCACCAGATACATCTGAGCAAAGACGCCAAGCCAGTAGCACAGCGTCGGTACCGGATGAACCCAAACTACGCCGCTAAAGTCGAGGAGATCGACAAATTATTGAGGGTCGGCTTCATCCGTCCCGTAAAGAAATCTACATGGTTGAGCCCGATCGTAGTCGTACCGAAAAAGAATGGCAAAATTAGAGTTTGTGTCGACTACCGGAAGCTGAATGCGGCAACAGTAACGGATGCATTTCCACTTCCGTTTACGGATGGAGTGTTGGATGCCGTCGCCGGCCATGAAGTCTACAGTTTCTTAGACGGATTCAGCGGGTATAATCAGATCTGGATGCACCCTGAGGATCAAGAGAAAACGGCTTTCGTCACCAAATGGGGAGTGTTTGTTGCGGTGGTGATGATGTTCGTGTTGAAAACGGCACCAGCAACATTCCAACGGATCATCATGGAGATCTTTGGCGAATACATACCGGCTTTTATGCAGGTGTTCCTTGACGACTTCGCCGTCTATAGCAGAGAAGAAGATCATTTGCAGCATCTCAGACTATGTCTAGAGAAGTGTAGGGCGTACCGGCTAAGCCTGAACCCGGCGAAGTGTGTATTTGGAGTGTCCAGCGGAACGCTACTAGGGCATATAGTGAGCAAGGAAGGCATTGTTGTAGATCCGGACAAAGTGAAAGCAATCCGGGAAGCACCGGCACCGGCAACGGCAACGGCAAAGGCATTGAGCCGTTTCCTAGGACAAATCCGCTGGCATAGCTGTATGCTTTGATATTTGGCAAACTTGGCTACACCTCTGCATGCGGCAATACACCAAACACCGTTCCAATGGACCGACATCGAAGACAAGGCGTACCGGGCACTAAAGTTGTTATTGTCACAAGCACCGGTAGTGTAGCCTCCGGATTGGAGTAAAGAGTTTCATGTGTTCGTGGACGCTTCCGATATCGCAATCGGCAGTGCGCTCATGCAGTTTACCAAGCCAAGGTGGTACCGGCCAGTGTACTATGCCAGCCGGAAGCTATCCCAAGCGGAACGAAATTATTCTACCACGGAAAGGGAAGCTTTAGGAATGATCTACAGTGTAACAAAATTCAGGCATTATTTATTGGGAAGAAAGTTCTCCTTCCATGTAGATCATTCGGCACTCCTCTACCTAGTATCCAAAGCGTCACTTACCGGTAAGTTGGCCCGGTGGACTTTGTTGTTGCAAGAGTTCAAATTCGAGATATTCCACCGACCCAGCATACAGCATGCGGTAGCAGATTATCTAAGCCGGTTAGATTCCGGGGAGACAGGTGACGGAGTACCAGACGAGTTTCCGGATACAAAGCTTTTTCGAGTCACCACGGAAACGGCAACAGATGAAACGGTGGCACAAGAAGATAAGTGGCTAACTAATATGCACCAGTTTCTGAGTACCGGATTGCCTTCGGAGGGGATGAACCGGGACGAGAGAAAATGCCTGGCGGTACAGAGCCGACACTTCTGTTTATTACAGGACACGCTATACCACAAAGGTGCGGACGGTATCTGGCGAGGAGCGGTGCGCAGCGACGAGAAGGCGGTAGTACTACGGGAGGCACACTGCGGAGTCGTCGGAGGCTATTATGCCGGAGATGTGACGACAAGGAAAGTATGGCAAAGTGGCCTATGGTGGCCGACCACATTGAAGGATGCAGTTCGGTATGCGAAGGAGTGTGATCTATGCCAACGAATGGGTCAGCCAACAGAACAAACTCGGATGCCACACCAGCCAGTCCTACCACTAGAACCATTCCAGAAATGGGGACTAGATTTCGTCGGGCCATTTAAACCATTGGCAATGAGAACCGGCAACCGGTACGTGATCGTCGCGACGGATTACTACACTAAGTGGGTGGAAGCGAAAGCCCTACGAGACAACATCGCGGCGTCAACGGCGAAATTCTTATACGAATGTATTTGGTGCCGGTACGGATGCCCCATAGAGCTGATAAGCAACCAAGGAGGGCACTTTCTTGGACAGGTGGTAGAAAGTTTGACGACGTTCTATGCGGTAGTACATAAACAAAGCACATTGTACTATCCGCAAGCAAATGGGTTAGCTGAGTCGACGAACAAAACGCTCCAGAATATCCTCTAGAAGATCGTCAATGAAAATCGGACAGATTGGGACACAAAGCTACACCATGCGCTCTGGGCTTACCGGACAGCGTACAAAACAAGCATCCGGACAACACCGTTCCGGTTAGCATTCGGATTGGAGGCAGTCATGCCGGTCGAGTTCCAGGTACCAAGCTTACGGATTCAGATTCGGGAACGATTGAACGAAAAGGAATCGGAGGCAATTCAGTTAAAGGCTCTGTGCGAACTGGAAGAACACCGACTGGCGAGCATTATGCACCTGGAATTGGAACAACGGAGACGGAAAGCATTTGTAGATCGGCATCGAAAGCGAAACGAAAAGATGTTCGGGACCGGCAAGCCGGTGCTCGTGTTCCAGACCCGAATGGGCAAAATTCCAAGTAAACTACAGTTTAGATGGACCGGACCATATTGGATCACACGCGAGTTCAATGGGTCCTACCAGTTGGGGACACTTGCCGGAGAAGTGTTGGGCAAATGGGTCAACGGATTTAGACTAAAACCATACAAAGGACCTACGCCTAAGAACCCATTTGAACGAAAGGCCGCCACCGAATCAGACGCCGGCAAACCAACCATAACGGCAACCGGTGAAGACGACGGCTACCACCAAGCCAGTAAGGAGGAGTATGAGCCAGCAACCGAGGAGAGCAGAACGGCGGCAAACCGTCAAGAGGCCGGCAAGTTGCACGCTTCGGGTAAAGGTCCGACGGAACTAGAGAAAAACTAACCACACAAGTAAGTTAAAAAAAATATAAATAAATAAATAAAATAAATAAAATAAAATAAAAATAAAAATAAAGGAGCGAATCAAATAAATCATGGAAAGGAGTGGTGGAAACGGCCACGCACACGAAGAGTAAAGAGGCACGTCGAAAAGGTACGAGGAGCTATGAATAGGACATCAAACCACCGCCACATGGCACGCAATGCTATTATAGTACACGACCTGCACATGCGGAGGCTCAAAAAAGGCGCCAAGATGCATAAAGAAAAACCCCCACGCATCGAGACCTTCTCCTATCGTGAACCAAGGAGAACAGACACAGAGCTATGCGCGAAGATCAATCGTAGAGAGCTCACACACAGAGAACCCCCTCCCTCTGAACTTTCTCTCTCACACTCTCCCCACCACCAAACCTCGCCAACGCTCTCCGAGCTCGACGCAGAGATGGACTGCCAAACGCTGTCTGAAGCCGCCAAGAAATGATTACGACAACACGGTCTGGAGGGTTTCTTAACGATCATGGAGGTGGCGCCACACAAGGAGGCTGAAAAGATTATAAAAGAAATCGACACAGAGGTGATCACGAAGGAAGCGATCTGTGCGTTAATAGGCCTTCTAGAGGGAGGTATCTACACGATCGACAATCCTACGTCCGAGCAACTCATCAAATATTTTGGTGAGTACTCACTAGCCAGCAAGGGCTATAGGACACAGGGCGGCGAAGATATGTTATTCCGTGAAATTGCCCGTGTGCTCCACGAGTTCGGCCATGTGTACCCTCGACCCCCCGTCATGCCTCAGAACCGAGCAGGCTTGATCATCGCAACGTGCAAAGGGGTCAAGGTAGATTGGCCGGTGTTGATCGCCAACGAGCTGTGTACGGCCATTGATATAGTAAGAGGAAAGGACGGCAAGGAAGGCCGGAAAATATGGCATGCGGTGACAAGATGGCTCACCCTATTGGCGCCATCGGTCGAGCCCGTCCAAACCAAGAAGTGGGGAAGAGCAACGGACAGCACCCCGAAACCTGCTTCGAAACGGCAACAACTGTTGGCCTCCAAGGCCACTAAGGGGAAGACTGCCGAAGCAGAGAAGGCGGCAAAGGAGTGCGCCAGCCGGAAGCGGCCGACGGATGCAAGTGAGGAGACACCGGCACGGCCCTTGAAGAGCCCACTCCACCGACCGGTGCAACAGGAAACGGACACCCTGGCAGCAAGAATGAATGTCGGGACTCAGGCGGAAGAAATGGAGGAAGAACCCACGGAGCACCTCCAGCGGCGGCCGGTGAAGAGCACCGCTGAATCAGCCAAGAAGCGTTCGGAACCACAGAAGGATGGAACGCCCGCAACTCACGCTGAGCAACCCACGCCAAGGGAGGCACCGGAACCAGTTCGGATGGAACCAGTCACAGAAGTGCCGGCACAACAGGCAGCACCGGCAAGCCCCGTCACCCAAGAGCCGGAGATACAAAGGCCAACCGCCCCAGCCGGCCAAGAACAAGCAGACAAGGGGCGACTAGCCGAAACACACTCAGAGCCGGAATGGCAAAGTGGTCAGCTGGCAGAACCAGAAGCGCAGCTTGACGCAGAACGGCGGGACCAGCCACCGGCGAGTGAACCCATCAGCCAACTCTCCGTGCAAGTGCAACAACAGTGCACCGACAGCCAATGGTTCCGGTGGATAGGAGACCAAATTGCCGGAGTAGTCGGATGCATAGAGGCGGAGGAAAGAGCGCAAACGGAACGGTTGCTAGTCACAACCGATGAACTGGAGACGGCCCGGTCAAGGATCCAGTGCCTTGAACAAGACTTGGATCGGAACACTGGAGATATGGCCAAAATGGCCTTAACCGCAACGCAGATCCAAGCACCGGTGACTCCGGTTGATGTACAGAAGAATAAGACCCCGGAGACACAAACTGTCCCGGACAAACATGCGGCGCAAGCCCAAGAGCTTGCGGAATTAGGAGATGAGCTTGCCGCACAAGAAGCATTACGGAGCCGCGAACGTGACTTGAAGAAGGCGGCCAAAGAAGAATTAAGAAAGACTGCTGAGAACCTTCGCCGTGCAGAGGAAAACCTGCGTAAAGGACATCATGCTTACGACCGGCTGAAGGAGGAAAAAGGGAAAGTGCTACAGGAAAAAGACAAGTTGCGACGGATGGCAGAAACGGAAATCGAGCGGCTGAAGGAAGAGCTCCGGCAACAGAAGAACCGGGAGGACCACGCACGTCGTCAGATCAACCAAAGGCTGAAGCAGAAGACCGATGATTTCGATTATCTGCATCGGGACTACAAGCAGCTGGAGACGGAGCATCAGCAACAACAGGAACGGATGGCCGAGCTCCGGCAAGAGGTTGATAGGGCCACAACGGCACTCGCCGAAGAATGAGCGGAAAGTTCCAGGCTATTGGAGGAAGCGGCGAATGATTGGATGGAGCTCCACAAACAGAACCATGAAGACAAGGAAAGAGCGTCAATGGTACTACAGAGGTTGCAAACAACCTATCAAACTCAATTGTCGCATTATAGGGAGCAGGAAGCGGACACGGTTCGGATCATCAAGCAATTGAAGGAGGAGCGACAAGCCGCAGAAAATAAATCATAGATGGGAGCCGAACGGATCCAATGCATCCTCCGGTCATGGCTCACTAAGACCAAAAGCTTGATTGATGACAGCTCTGTGCGTTGGTGGGAAAAATGGGCGCAGAATACGGCGGAACTCCAATTGCTTAGGGCGGACGTTGAAAACCGGCGAAAGGAGGGCGACGACTGTTATATGCTGACCTCAGAGGACTTCACCACCATCAGGGATGAGCTCGCAGAAGATTTCATAGCCCTGGCGGATGAACAATTGGTGTAGGTCTGGCAGCTCGTAGCTCAACTGGACGATGATCGGCTGGAGGCTGAAATCCAGTTCGAAAGCTATGAGCAATCCCGGCTCCGGGAAGAAAAAGCGCGAAAGGCGGCAACGGTCAACCTTAGTGATGAGGAACCGTCGCCGGTGCAAAGACCGGAGGGGGAACAGGCCGGGGTCAGTCAGCCACAGACAACTCCAACGGAGGAACCAACGACGGAAACATCGGTGCTAGAGCGACAAACGGAGCCACAGCCACAAATGGAGCAGTAGCCACAGCCACAAACGAAACAACAACAGCAGCCACAGCAACAACAACAGATTCCCGACGAGCCATTGGAAATTTTGGAGCAAAGCATTCTGGACATTTTAGACGAAGCGTAAAAGGGCCGGATAGTGGGTTCGACGTACAAGGTACTGTCCCACGAGCGTGCCATGTGTTACCGGCCAGCAAGAAGGCTTGAGGTCCAAACCAGAGTGTGAAAGGAATAGTTATTCGGGAACTGTTGTAATTAGTAGTCTTAATATATACATATTATTATATAAGAAGATGTGGACGGACGGACCGGAATCGGTATGCCGATCCGGATCCGGAACGATTCCGTAAAGGTGCCAGTTGGCACCGTTTTGTATTTCGCACCGGAGACCTATATAAAGGCCCGGTTACAATGTAATCAGGAGCAGATAATTAATAAAGCTTATTGTCTTAATCTTCCAGTGTTGATTACCGTTCTGTATTCATTGTTATATCTTACGTGTGTTAATTACGTATGGCTAAGTAATCGATTAAGGTCTAAGTAAGCGTTGTGTCGTAAGTCATTCTGCCGTACCACCCTTTGGTGACGTGTCTTAAGTGGACACCCTGTGTTAGGCTGTTGTCTGGCCCTAGCAATAACAAGGTGAGTCGTAATCTCTCGAGCCTCTGTAACACCTTCTCGCAGTCGTCGATGTGGTCCGCCACAAACCTTCGGCACCCATCTAGCCCAATCGATTCATCCTTATCCTCCACCGGACACCCTTTGATTGGGATGTCATCCAAGAATTACATGGTGATGTCCGGGATGCAATCCCTTAGCACCTTATTCATTGCGTTCACCATGTGCGCCACTGAGTTGGTCCCTCCTTGCGGCAGGGTACACATCCGTACTAGGACGAGAGGGGTTTGCATTGTCGTGATATCCCTACTTTGTACGGCTAGCTGGAGTTGGTCATACCCCCAATACAGATCGCCAACCGATTAGATTGACCTTCCAGTGAAGGCCTCCGCAAACTCGTCAATGGTCGGCCCAATTCCTGCATTTCGAATGGTCACTTTATTGACCAGCTGCAAGTCCTAAATGAAGCGTAGCGTGCCATTCTTCTTCAGCACAGTAAACCATCGATTTGAATACGGGACACTCGACGGCTCGAGGATGCCCATCTCCACCTTCTACTTCAGTATCTCCATCAACTTCAGGACCTGTGCCCTATGCCGTCCGGATTCCGCAAACTCGGGTCCGATGCGACCCCCTTCATCCGCTCCTCGATGCCCTCTGGCAAGGGAGCCGCGCGAGGAGCTGCGAGGAGCTGCAATTGGCCTCACCTTCCGGTCCACACTCTTGTACTTCATATCTACATAGGTCGTCCGATCCGACTCGACCTTCTCCCCGATGTCGGCAATGACTTCGTACATTCCCACAGAACTAACTGGAATCACCCGGTCTTCACTGAGGCCTTCTTCGACCACCTTCCCTATATCTCCTAGGGTGTCGTCGAAGGAGACCACCTCCACGGCGCCGCCAATCTCTTCGTCAGGGCGGAGGGCTCCACACGCTCTGAGACGCCCCTCTACCTTCCTCCTTGTTGGGGACGAGGTCGTCTATGCGGAAGATCAAGAAGCATTCGATTGGTGTTTGAATACCTGCGTATGACAGTTTCTAGGTCGTTGCACAGAGAGAGAGAGAGAGAGAGACACAAAAGACTTCTTATTCCACAAAGCAATAATACAACACCCAACCTTACAAAAAGGTTACAAGGTCACTATATATAGCGACCGACTTAGGGCAACTACCCTTTATGCTAATTACACAAATGGCCTAAAGGGATAGTGTGAATACGTCCATTATACACTTGTATTCGACACTCCCCCGTAATGGGCGTATACATGGGTTATCTAAGATTACAGGTATAGACTTAGGTTCTCGGACATATCAGCTTTGTTCGAGTCGGCAGGGTCCGAAGGCAGAAGACCGAACTGGTCGGGTCGGAACAGTTGAAGCCGATCATTAAGGAACTGATGTCGGTTGTCGGGAACCATCCTGCTCTGTGTCCGGCTCTAACCGGACTGGTTTGTCGTTACGCCCATCTGATGCCGAAGAGACCGAAAGCGGTCTGCCGAAAGACACTTGGTCATTCCATCTGCGACATTGTCGGTTGTGGATATTTTCTCTAGACCGATTTTCCCTGAAATGACGCAGTCCCGAACGAAGTGATATCGAACGTCGATATGTTTGGAGGCGTTGTGGTGAACCGGATTTTTCGACAAGGCAACAGCACCTTGACTGTCGCTGTAGACAACTGGAGCCGAGTCATGGTCGACTTGTCGAAACGTGTGCGCCAGCCGACCGAGCCACAAAGCTTCTTTTGCTGCGTCGGACGCAGCTACATATTCTGCTTCGGTCGTTGAGGTCGTTGTGCACTCCTGAAGTTTCGACTTCCACGAGATTGCTCCATTGCCGAATTTGAAGCAGTATCCGGTTGTTGATTTCCGACTGTCTATACAGCCGGCGAAGTCCGAGTCGGTGTAACCGACTACGCCTGAGGTTCGGTTCGGACCGAAAAGAATGCCATGGTCTTTTGTGCCAGCCAGATATCTGAACACATGCTTGACTGCGTTCCAATGCGATCGGCCAGGATTGTGCATAAATCTGCTAACGACTCCTACGGCATGAGAAATATCAGGCCGTGTCGCGACCATCAGGTACATAAGGGAGCCGACTGCCGATGCATACGGTACCGACTTCATATCTGCCCCCTCCGGGCCGGATGTCGGGTAGTCTCGCTGAGAGAGCCGAAGATTCATTGGGAGCGGGGTTGAAGCAGATTTGGCTGATTGCATGTTGAAGCGTTCCAAGACACGTCCGATATAGTCGGTCTGAGACAAAAAAAGATGTCGTTTGTCGCGATGCCGACTAATCTTCATGCCGAGTATGTGTCGTGCCGGACCGAGGTCCTTCATGGCAAACTTCAACCGCAGTTGCCGAATGAGATCGGCAAGTTCGCCCGCGTGGCGTCCAGAAATTAGCATGTCGTCCATGTAAATGATGAGGAAGATGGGTGATCCATCTTGAGCTGTGTTGGTGAAGAGACAATGGTCCTCATCGCTTTTGGAGAAGCCGATCGATTGGATGAAGTCGTCGAACTTCTTGTACCATTGTCGCGGTGCCTGTTTGAGGCCGTATAGACTCTTCCTGAGTCGGCAGACTAGATGTTCTTGGCCAGTTGCCACAAAGCCTTTTGGCTGCTCCATATAAATTTCCTCGTCAAGATCACCATGGAGGAAGGCTGTTTTGACATCTAGCTGAATCAGCTCCAAGTTGTCGGCTGCCACTACGCCGAGTAGAAAACGAAGGGTTGTCATTTTCACCACTGGTGAAAAAATCTCGTCGAAGTCGACGCCATATTCTTGTCGGAAGCCCTTCGCAACTAATCTGGCCTTGTACTTTGGGGTGGTCGAATCAGACGTCTCTTTTAGTCGATAAACCCACTTGCAAGGAAGAGCACGTCGGTTCCTAGGTAATTCGACCAGATCCCAAGTCTTGTTTGCCCGAATGGAGTGCATTTCCGACTCCATCGCCAGATGCCAGGTGGCTGAATCGACAGATGTCGATGCTTCTTCGTAAGACGTCGGTTCGCCGGCGTCGGTGAAGAAAATTCCAGGAGAGTACCTCTCCGGAGGTTGCGACAGTCTCTCAGATCGTCGAGGTATGATCGGACTGGTCGCATCGGGTATCGTGGTCGGATGGTCCGAAAGCGGATTGTTCTGTTGTGCCGAGTCGGAGTTGTCCGAGTCGGTAGTGTAAGGTTCAGCTACCCGTGAAGCTGACCGTGTGTTGAGAGCGGGGCCTTCTTGAAGGGTCGGCACATCGGAAAATGTTACCCTTCGGACTTCGATCGGTTTTTCGACTGATGGATTCATAGCCGACTCGTTGAACACAACGTCCGAACTTCGAACGATTTGTCTGCGTTCGGGGTCCCAGAGTCGGTATCCCATTTCGCCGTCTGATCCATATCCAAGGAAAATGCATTTCCTGGACCGAGGTGCAAGTTTTCGGCGATCATCTTTCGGAATAAGGGCGTACGCCTCGCATCCGAAGATCCTCAGCTTGTCGTAATTCGGCTTACTGCCGATCCATAGTTCCTGAGGAATTTGAAGTCCTAGAGGTCTACTTGGCGACATATTGATTATGTGTACTGCCGTGAGTAGAGCCTCTGCCCAGAAGCCATCCGACAGTCCGGAGTGTTGGAGCATGGAAACTATCCTTTCTTGGATTGTCCGATTCATTCGTTCTGCAATCCCGTTTTGCTCCGGACTGTGTGGTGCCGTAAATTCACGTCGGATGCCGCGTTGTCGGCAGAATTTGACGAATTCATCGGATTTGAACTCTCCCCCATTGTCGGTCCGAAAGCATTTCAGTTTTCGGTCGGTTTGATTTTCTACCATAGCGAGCCAATCGGAGAAGATCGAGAAGACACGATCTTTGGTGCGAATTGGATACGCCCACACCTTTCGAGTCGAATCGTCAATAAAAGTGACGAAGTAAGAGGCACCGCCGAGAGACTGATGCGGCATTGGGCCACAGACGTCCGAGTGGACCAAGTCGAGAGGTCTCGTTTCTCTTGGTGCTGATGTCGGGTGTGATGCGGCTGCTTGTTTGCCATACTGGCAATGCTCGCAGAATTGATGGTCGGAGAAGGAGAGTTTAGGGATGTATCCGGCTCTAGATAGATGCGTAATGCCGGCCTTGCTGAGGTGTCCTAATCTTCTGTGCCATAGTGATGACACAGGAATATCCACCAAAAACAGGTTACCCTCTCTGAGCGTAACATGTAACGGATACAGTGAGTGTATCTTGGGTCCTCTAGCAAGCAGGAGGTTCCCCCTGTGGAGTGTCCACCCTCCCGAAGAAAAACCGGCACGAATGCCGTCTTCATCTAGTTGTCCGACTGAGATCAATGGCCTTGAGAGCTCGGGTACATGTCGGACATTGTGGAGTACAAGTGTAGAGCCACCTGCAAGGTTGAGCTCTACTGTGCCGATTCCGATGATGTCACAGTGTTGTGAGTTGCCGACTCGAACTGAGTCGGAGTGACGGATCGTATATTGCCGAAATTGGGATCGATGAGGAGTCACGTGAAATGACGCGCCCGAATCTAAGAGCCATGTGCTCGACTCTTCAGTCGTGAGTAGGACTTCTGATCCGACTGGATTTTCGATTGATAGTATATTCGGGTCGTCTGGTAGCACATCAGCTGAGAAGCTGACGTAATTGATCTCCTCATGCCGGCCACTCTTCTTGTTGTTCTTGTTCTTGAGTGCGCAGCAGTCGGCTTTGATGTGTCCGGGTTTCTTGCAATAGTTGCAGATTCGGTTATCCCGTGACTGGCTCCGTCTTCGTTGATTGTTCGGCGGTCGTGAGGAATCTCTTCCTCGTATGTTCGATCGGTCTGTCTAACCTTGTACTACATAAGCGTCGTCTGTTGAGTCTTTGGCGAAAGACTTTCTCCGAGCTGCTTCGGTCAGGATTGCGCTCGTGACTTCGGAGTATTTAACAGCCGTGGTTGACGCGTTGCACACGGTTGTGACGAAAGTTTCCCATGATGAGGGAAGGCTACTCATGAGTATCATTGCTCTGAGTTCATCCTCGATTGCCGTCCCCTGTGACGAGATTTGGGAGCTTATGCTTTCGTACTCATTGAGGTGTGCTTGAACCGAGTCGGATTCTTTCATCCGCAAGTTGTAGAGGCGCCGGATCAGAAACATCTTTGTTGCGGCGACCTTCTTTTCGTAAGTGTCCGACAGTGTTTTCCACAGTTCGAATGCTGTCGTACACGATTGCACCGTAAAGTATACCGATTCCGATAGGTGCATCCGAATCGTGGCGCGGACGATTCTGTCCAGCTTCTGCCACTCAATTGGTTTGTATCCTTCTGGAGGTTCTTCATTTTCGATGGGATCGATTTGCCCCTTGACTATGAGATAGTCCTGCATTTGTTCCTTCCAGAAGTTGAAGTTCGATCCATCGAACTTTCGTAGACTCATTTCTGACGAGCCGGATGTTGATGCCATCAAATTTGGTTTCGGTTGACGAAGCTCGGTTCGGAGTTGACTACGAGCCTTGTTGGAGTGCAGCCGGTTGGCTCACCCGATATCGCTCTAGTCGGATTTGAACCCGAGTCGGTTCGGCTTCGGAACTTGCTCGAATTGACTCCGGTAGCTTGAGGGAAAGAACCGACTGGTCTTCCCGAATGTTGCCGAGTCGGAGTGAGCCCGGTTCGCTTCGGATATATATGCCGAATACCGATTATTGAAACCGATTATCTGGACCGATTCTGCTTCGGTTGACTGCAGCAACGAGAGAGACGGATCCAACTGATCCTCCCGAATGTCGATCAGCCAGATGAAGCACGAATTTGGGGTTGTTGTCTTGAGACCGATCTGCACCGAGTGGTTACAATGAGCGGCGTTTGATTACCTCTTCGGATGCCGTTTAACCGGGTGGAGCACGATCGTGTCAATGTTGCACAAGGGGATTTCACCTCGAGCGGTTACGATCACAAGGGACAGAGTACAACCTACTGGCTTACTCCAAGCGAAGATGATCTAACGCGATGAGATGCAAGCCTCGTTTCTCTTCTTCTTCTCTCTTCTTCGAATGACGCTGGGAACCGAATGTTGTGCAGGCTGAGACGACGGCCGACAGCAGATTGAAGGACCGACTACTGTGCAGGCTCTGATACCAGATGTTGGGGACGAGGTCGTCTATGCGGAAGATCAAGAAGCATTCGATTGGTGTTTGAATACCTGCGTATGACAGTTTCTAGGTCGTTGCACAGAGAGAGAGAGAGAGAGACACACAAAAGACTTCTTATTCCACAAAGCAATAATACAACACCCAACCTTACAAAAAGGTTACAAGGTCACTATATATAGCGACCGACTTAGGGCAACTACCCTTTATGCTAATTACACAAATGGCCTAAAGGGATAGTGTGAATACGTCCATTATACACTTGTATTCGACACTCCTTTCCCGGCTGTAGATGCCGGTTATCATACAACCTCTGTTGTCAGAGAACCAAAATTTCCTACATATGGTACACATACGGCATTCCTCTGGGGTCTCCGGACTATCGCGGCCCCATGCCTTGATAGCCCTCTCTAAAAATCCCCTCGTCCATCATCGCCGAGAGTCTCACGGTTACGCTCATGGTTCGGTCTCAATATCAAGAATTGGACGGAGTGTCGTCCGTCTTGGCTCTTCATGCGTGCATACGTTGAATCGTTGTCTAGCACCTTAGTTTTCATATGGGCCACCGTGATGTATGGCTCTCTGAGCATAATCAGGTGTGAAGACGTCTCCAGCACGAAGAAGGTTGGTCTATCTCGACATCGCCGATCTTCACACGCACATTCGGGCATGCCCCGTGCAACTCCTCCGTAGCACGTGTCGCCGCGTGTATTTTCCACCCATGCCTGGTTTTAATCGGCCACTTACCCTTATTGTAGAAGTCCATGGACATTAGGTTTATTTCGGACCCATGGTCTATCAATGCTACCACCGGTTCCTGGACGTTCCTGATCCTGACCGGGGTCTCTGTAGTAGCTCTCGCCCAGTGCAGCTTCAAATAGTGGCTTTCCGCTAGCTCATCTTCCATGGCCTCCTCCTCTAGGTGCGTTGTCCGCACTTCCACGGGCTTCTCCGGTCCCGGCTCCGTCGAGAGCCGTTTACGCTTTACTAAGTCCATGATGGAATCGTGGAACTCCTTCGCAATTCCGAGCACCTCCCTCAGCGACAGCTCCACCTTGTTGTCGAGCATCTGCTCTTTGAGGACCTTTCGTAAGTCCCTCTATCTCCATGCCCAGCCAGTTACCAGCCTGTTTCGCTCTATCTTGGGGACAAGAACTACCAAAGTCGTTTTTACCCAGTCTGCTCCACGTCTCGTACCGTTTCAAAGTTCCGGCTTCCCCATCCTTCCCCGCTTACTTGTCCTCCACCAGAACTTCGTAGTTTTGGCATGCGGCTTCCACGAGACCGGTCTTCTCCTCGACCAGATCGTCCCATCCGATAACCTCCCGGATCCGCTTCGTCCTTCCTCAGTCGTACTCCAGAGAGGCCTTGTAGCACCGATGGCCAGAATCCAGAGTCCTTCGCTCCTTTGTTGGCATCGTCACTCGCGACCCGGATTCCGGCCGATGCCGAGTAATGAATGGCTTCAGCATGTTGCGTCGCAGCTTCTTCCATCAACCGCTTCATTCCACCGCGCCGGTATTCAACTCCAGGGCTTTCCGGGTCTCGCTCGCGTGCATCCGCCCATTCTAGAGGTACACCACGTGGCTCCTAAGTGCTTCTGCAAAATCCATGCACTCCTTCCGGACGTGTCCGACCGCGTCGCACCATGCTCACCGGGTCAGACGAGAACACAATTACGCACTAGTTAGACATAGAAGCACGCCCGATTGGTTACAGAGACAACAGCTGATTAGAGAATGTCACAATAAAATAAGGAAACCACTTCCCAAGAGGAATTGATTAATACTAACAAGTGATTACAACCTTTCTGATATTACAACTGGCACGTCGGTGACCAACCAAACACATGCACGCGCACACACACAGCCGAGTTACGCAATGCAGCCTTTGCATGAAGCACCCGGGTTTTCCTCGTAAACAGAGGCAACCAACCAAAATTCTGCGGAGATCACATAGAAGTAGTGCTCGGTTCCCAGTCTGACAGCACCTCCCCCTTTCTCCCAAAATGCGATACCCGCTAGTCTTTCTCTCGCGCCTCTTATAGGCCGGCAAGGGAGGACTGTCACGTCTCCCATCACATCATCCTTATTCTTTGTCCCTTCGGGCAGAGATATGCTTCGATTTGCAAAATATGTTCTATCTAATCTATTTACATCGCGTTGAACTATTCTTAGCTATGTACAAGTTATTTTAATGCCGTGCGCCTATGTGTACGCGTCGGTTCATGCACTCTGATCCCCGATTCCCTTTATAGCTGGTTTCCTTCATGATAGCATGCAACAACTTGAAGCAACTATTGTATCATTGCGACAACAAGGACCAAGCACTCAAGGGACTCCCAAAGAACCCAAGATCAATCTTCCTATGAAGTTCGATGGAACGCGATCACACTTTAGAGGATTTCTTAATGAGGTACGTTTGGTGATTCAAATGCATCCTTCTCGATATCCCTCCAATGCATCACGAGTGGGACTAGTAGGCATAACTTTGGCTTGGTTCACTCCTTCACTCCTTTGTTAGAAAAAGGATCTCCATTGTTAAATAATTTTGAGGAATTTATTAGCGAGTTTAAAGCATGTTTTAGAGACACCGACAACATTAGGACGGCAATCAATAAAATCCGAAGATTGTGTCAAGGGGATCATCCAACCTCAGCTTATGCTGCGGATTTCCATCTACTCGCCATCGATATTCTCTAGGATGACCTAGCATTGATGGAGCAATTTCGATATGGCCTGCGAAATGATGTCAAATACTTACTCCTGACTTTCCCCGAAGAACCAAAGTCACTCATAGAGGCAATCAGTCAAGTGGTACAATGCGATAATAGGCTTTTCGAACGACATTCAAAATGTCAGTTACAAATGCCAAGAACAAGGTTGAAGCCCACGTACACCTCACTTGTAGCAAAATCATTTGCAAGGGAGTCATATAATGCGTCTCCAACAAACACTCCAACACCGATGGAAATCGATACCGCACGTCATTGTGGACCATTATCGGAAGAGGAAAAGCAACGACGCTGAGCAAATCGACTATGTCTTTATTGCAGTGGACTAGGGCATATTGCAGTGAACTGTCCCCATAGGCCAAGAAGGTAGGTACATCAAATAGTCGCTAGTACTAAACTTGAGTCTATTTCATTAGGAGTGTCTGATAGTCCTAATAGCCCAAGCCTATCAAACAAAATTGAAGTCCTTAGTCAACTAGAAGAAAAGTTAAATGACTAAGTCCAGCCAAAATAGGAGTCGTTTGGTTGGATAACCCTAGATCTGTCTCCATTCCCTCTAAGCAAGTTGGCAATGTCTTCCTAGCTCAAGTAACAATTAGTACTAAATGTAACCCTCCAGTACATATCTTAGCACTCTTAGATTCTTGAGCCAATTCTTTCTTCATGGATAAGAATTTTTCCCAAGCTCATCAGATATCCCTAAGAAAACTCCCTTGCCCAGCTTCTGTAGTAGTCATTGATGGTCGCCCCATTGCTTCCAGAAATATCGACACAATCCGGACATAGATTGGAGAACAAGAAAAATCTGGTATCGACAACCTCGAGGATCTACTCATAAGATTTCAACCATTTCATTACATCAATTGTGTGAGGAAGGACGCAAGGAATCAATGTTTGTATTTGAAGTATCAATGAAACCTTCCAACAACACTAAGGAGGAGTCAACGATTCAACTTCCAAAGAAGTATCATCATTACACCGACGTTTTTGATAAGGTAAAAGCTAGTACTCTTCATCACCATCGACCGTATGATTGTCCCATTGACTTACAACCAAGAAAAGAGCCACCGTGGGAACCGATCTACAACTTCTCACCAACCAAGCTTAAAGTTCTTCAAGCCTACATAGAGGAAAATTTGGCAAACTAGGGTTCATTCGACATTCGAAATCTCCAGTCGGCGCACCTATTTTCTTTGTCAAGAAAAAAGATGGATCACTTCGTCTAGAGATGGATTACTGTGGCTTGAGTAAGGTCACCTACAAGATACATGACAAGGAGCTATTAGCAATAGTAAATTCTTTTGCACAATAGAGGCATTTTTTAGAAGGATTTCCTCGTCAAGTCACTGTATTAAGTGATCAGAAGAATCTTGCCTACTTCCAGAATGCTCGCATATTAAATAGACGACAAGCTTTGTGGGCCCAGTTCCTCACTCATTTCGACTTCAAGATTACATATCGTTCGGGCAAGCAACAAGGGAAGGCAGATGCATTATCACGACACTCGTATCTAGCTCCTCATCTTGTTGATCCGGACTTTGACAATCAAAAGTAGGTAATCTTGGGTCCGGCACGACTTCAAGTAACGTGGATTTTTGACACTCCATTGGATTCCCACATTGTCGATACTATACATGAAGATTTGAAGTTAGATGTTTTCGCTCAAGCTATTCTAGATCAAATCCCTCTCGGCCATCTTGAGGAAAGAGGCCTAGACATCATCCATATGGTTTGTTGGAACCATTATCGATCCCAAGCAAACCGTGGCAATCTATTTCTCTAGAT
The DNA here is from genome assembly GCF_043228905.1 of Azolla caroliniana. Classification (NCBI taxonomy): domain Eukaryota; kingdom Viridiplantae; phylum Streptophyta; class Polypodiopsida; order Salviniales; family Salviniaceae; genus Azolla; species Azolla caroliniana. The sequence goes on from NW_028230438.1 coordinate 13,370,216, forward strand.
TTTATCACAGGTCTTCTAGATTCGAAGGGCTTTAATGCGATCTTAACATTGGTAGATCAATATACTAAGATGGCACATTTTGTGCCCTATACTAAAGAAATCACTCGTGAAGAAATTGTAGGAATTGTTATGCGTGAAGTATTTCGGCATCATGCGTGAAGTATTTCGGAATTGTTATGCGTGAAGTATTTCGACAATATCATCAGTGATCGTGGACCTCAATTCGTCTCTAAATTTTGGAAGCATCTCTTCAAAATGCTCAAGGTCACCTGCAATCTCTCCTCTGGCTATCATCCCTAAACAGATGGACAAGCAGAACGTATGAATCAAACGCTGGAACAGTATCTTCAGTTTGTCCTAAGCTATCATCAACAAGATGATTGGGCAGATATTCTACACTTATTTGCTTATAATAATTCTATCCACTCCTCTACTAGCTAGGGTTACACCATTCTACTCTCTCTCTCTCTCTCTCTCTCTCTCTCTCTCTCTCTCTCTCTCTCTCTCTCTCTCTCTCTCGTGACTCTCACACTCTCTTTCCCTTCTTAGTACTAATCCTCATTCTTCCCCACTATCTTTAGTACTAATTCTCCCTACCTTTAGTACTATCCCTGACATAATCTCGTACTCAGAAACACTGAAATATCCATGAGACATTTGTCCTCTGTCTTGGTACTGGTGTCGACTGTGTTTTCCGCTACTATCTAGAATAATTGACCATCCGGGAAATCATCTTCTACTCTGTTTCTTGCTTCCTCCATCTCCAGTTGGCTTAAGTAATCAGTGATGACGTGTTGTACCCCCGATCGGTGGTAGATATTGTGAAAATGTTTTAGAATCTAAGCCATTGAACATTAGAAGAATATAAAGTATGGATAATTCACATTTGGAGGCTAAGAACACGAACCAAGACCTTTAGGAAGAAGTCAAAAGTAAAAGTAAGAGACCAAGAGAAAAGTAAAAAGAGAAAAAACGGATCATAAAAAACAATAAAAAAGGAATGGTCATAACTCCTTTGTTTTTCACCCAAATATTATGTTTAAATATGGGTTAGAAATCTTGTAAAGAAAGCTATCTATATCTTTTTAAATCACTAAATTTGGAGCTCTGATGAGGGAGATATGAGGATTAGAAGTTCGTTGGGTCTTAGCTAAAAATAGGAGATAAAAAGCTTCTAAAAATAGCGTGAACGAGGAAGAAGAAGAACATTATAAAAGAGGAAGTGATTGTCTTAGAAGAGGATCCTAATAGAGGAGGGGTCTTAGGAGGAGGTATCTTAGTGGAAGAAGATGGTTCTTAGTAGTGGGTTTGAGTGATGGGTATTAAGAAGGTCTTTGGTTTTTAAGTTCATTGTGGAGTTTATCCTCTTTGTATTGATTTGAAGTGAAATATTATAACATTCTTATCTCTTTCTCATCTTCCCTACCTTTTATCTTAATTTCTTGAGTTTTCCTATCTAAATCATAGTTACCTAGATCTATATAGTCTATTATAATTCACAACTCCATCTAATCGGTTTGATCAAGCCCTCATATTGTGTACGACTATCATCTGTCTTATACACCCTATCAGATATCAAAGTCGAATTCCTGGAGAAGCAGGGTCCACCGGGCCAACTTACCCGTTAATGAACCTTTGGACACCAAATACAGTAGTGTGGAGTGATCCATGTGGAACGGAAAATTTCGACCCAACAAATAGTGTCGATACTTATTTATACTGTAGATCATGCCTAGGGCTTCCTGTTCTGTTGTAGAGTAATTCTGCTCCGCTTTCAATAATTTTCTAATGGAGTAATAAACTGGTCGGTACGATTTTGGTTCGGTGACCTTCATTAACGCGCTTCTGATTGCAACATCCATTGCATCTACAAACACATGGAAGTCTTTAGTCCAATCCAGAGGTTGCACTATCAAGGCCTAGGATAGCATCACTTTCAATGCGTTGAATGCTTTATCTTCCTCTATTGTCCACCGAAATGGTACTCTATGCACCACTGCATGCAAGGGTGTCACAAAATCTGCCAGGTACTGTAGCATCCAACTATGTCACTGGATCTACTTAACGCTTTTGTGTTTGCCGGTGCCTGTGCCGCGAGGATTTCTTGTACGTTATTCAGATCCATTGTGATCCCTTCCTTTTTTATGATGTGTCTGAGCAATGTGCCGCTTGTTACTCCGAATTCACACTTTTTTGGATTCAAGCTTAATTTTGCGCTCCGGCACTTCTCCAAGCACATCCGAAGAAAATCCAAATGCTCCGTCCTCTGACTGTACGCTGCGCGCTTCCGATTGCAACATCCATTGCATCTACGAACACGTGGAAGTCTTTAGTCCAATCCAGAGGTTGCACTACCGGGGCCTAGGATAGCATCACTTTCAATGCGTTGAACGCTTTATCTTCCTCTGTTGTCCACCGAAATGGTACTCTATGCACCGCCACATGCAAGGGTGTCGCAAAATCTGCCATGTATTGTAGCACCCAACTATGTCACTAGATCTACTTAACGCTTTTGTGTTTGCCGGTGCCTGTGCCGCGAGGATTTCTTGTACGTTATTCAGATCCACTGTGATCCCTTCCTTGCTTATGATGTGTCCAAGCAATGTGCCGCTTGTTACTCCAAATACACACTTTGCCAGATTCAGGCTTAATCTTGCACTCCAGCACTTCTCCAAACACATCCGGAGATAATCCAAATGCTTCGTCCTTTGACTGTACACTGCAAAATCATCGAGGAATATGTGCATAAATGCCATGATGTACTTACCAAAAATATCCATGATTATGTTGTCGCATTCAGTCTCCGGTAGTCTACATAGACCTTAATCTTCCCGTTTTTCTTGGGGACCACCACAATTGTGCTCAGCCATGTTGCCTATTTCACCGGCCTAATAAATCCGACTCGTAACAATTTGTCAATTTCCTTTTTTACTTGAGCAGCATTAGCCACTAGCGTCGACTGAATAGTTTGAAAACCATTCGATGTTGGGGGTCACGTGGAATGTGGCACTAGAATCCAGTATCCACGTGTGTCCATCTTGTGCATTGTAGAGGACTTCTCTGATCATCAAGTGGACTCTAAAGAGACAATTTCTCCGGATCGGGTGTCGGTAACATTAACTTTGTTGCCGACTGGAGAGTGGTCTGAGACGGGTTGTCCTCGATTCCGCTCGTATCGCCAATCACTCTCTTTTCTCTTGATCGACCAACAGTCAGAAACATTGTGGCCAACTTTTCTGTAGTGTGTGCAGAATTCGCCTAATCGGTTGTTCTCGACTTCGACCGATGTCGGTCTCCCCTCGTTTTCGATCAATTGGTATTCTGACCGGTTCTATCGGCTTGTTCTCTCGTTTGACTCTATCGGTCAAACGACCCAATTGAGTGATGTGCTTTTGCCGATTCATCGATGGTAAGCCCCATCGATTTTCGCCGAATGTCCTCGGTGAGGACTTGGCCAATCGTCTCATCCAGATTTAGGCTGATTGTAGGAAGCAATCAAGCACAGATCGGAAAGCTAAAGCGAAGCCTTCATGACAAGTTTGCGATGAAGGAACTCGGACAAGCCCGTCACATACTAGGCATGAGGATTGAGCGAAATCGGACGACCAAGACTCTCCGACTCTCCCAGTCCGACTACATCTGGAAGGTGCTGAGGCACTTCAACATGCAGAATGCGAAGCCAGCACCAACACCGCTTCTGACGTCGATCCCACTATCAGACAGAGACTCTCCTTCAACGGACAAGGAGAGAGAGCTTAATGGAAAGATGCCCTACGCATCGGCCGTAGGAAGTATCATGTACCCAATGGTGGTGACCCGACCCGACCTAGCCTATGTCGTAAGAGTGGTCAGCCGGTACATGTCAAACCCAGGACGGAAGCATTGGGAGGCCGTCAAGCACATCTTCAGGTACTTGAGAGGGACCAAAGATACACAGCTAACTTTTGATTTGACAACCTCAGCTGAAGTCAAAGGCTACACTAACTCCAACTATGCATGAAACACGGACAATTAGAAGTCAACATCAAGCTATATTTCACCTATGGTGGCAGTGCGATATCATGGAGGTCGAAGCTTCAAGAGTGCACGGCCCTGTCAACCACAGAGGCCGAGTACATAGCAGCATTGGAGGCAGCGAAGGAAGCGATCTAGCTGCACCGAATGTCTACCAACTTCTCATCTACAAGCCGAATCGACTGACTAACGCCGACCATATATTGCGACTCACAAAGTGCAATTCACCTCATTAACAATCACATCTATCACACAAAGACGAAGCACATTGAGGTACGGTATCATCACATCCGGGAGCTCATAACTGAGAAGAGGCTCAAAGTCCAGAAAATCGACACCGAGGTGAACATCGCCTATTGCCTGACGAAGCCACTCCCAGATCAACGCTTCGGAGCACTAAGGACAGAGATGGGACAACGACAAGCGACTGAGCAAGAGAAAAACCGAACGAAGAGTGGAAGGTGATAGCTAATCGGATCAACCATGACAACACATCCTACACCTCTGCCGATTCAGCCATATGTTGACTGACTTGTAATATAAATTTAGGTTAGGTTTGTAATCTAGGTTTACAGGGGAGATAACCCCAAATACATGTACATGAAGAAAAGGGTCGTCCTTTTACGGGGGAGTTTCTTGGCATAAAAGGCCGACTCCTTCCACTTTGTATCCTAGTGTGAACTCGTACATATAGTTAGGGCTTAGTATATAAGTGATAACCTAACGTTGTAAAGAGAGAGTCACTTGATCATCCTATACATCGAGTCTCTGAGAGAGAGAGATAAATAGAAATAAAGAAAGCTTCCATTAAAGCTTCATCTTTGTGTATCTATTATCTGTCTATATCTTCTTGCCTTCCGTCTGTGTTGTTTGTTGAGCATAACTGATAGGTCCTCACATACGTATCCGCGCATATGTGTCCTTCATAAACCTCTTACATCAAATTTGAAGCGTAGTTCGTGTCTCCTTTTTGTAGTTGCCGAGCATGTTCATTAATCATTTTGATATCGCAAGTATGGATATCTGTTAGCACTCATTCTCCTATCTCAGATTTGATGTTTCTTCAATCACCAAACCTCTTACATCAAATTTGAACCTTCCGATACGAGTTCGTCTATCACCAGTTTGAGGCTTCTTACAACACAAATCAGCTTATGCAAGATTTGTTTTTGCTTCGTGGCATAAGAGTTCTCTATTATGACCATAGCTTCTATGAAGGGTAACTTTCATTCCTGTATCTTCTTAATTACCTCTATACAACAAGTGATTTCAAAACCTAGTTTCAAAGGGTCTTTGGTTGCTCTTTGGTTTTTTGCTTTACCAAGGGAGAGGTCAAGTGGTGCAAGTGTGTCCATGTTCAATGGTTACATATTGGTGAATACTAAAAAGGTTTTCGTTAACATTTTTAGCTTACTCTCTCTATGTCATTTTAGCTTTACGATTTACCTACCTAGTGTCTTTATGTCCAAGATATCTCTTTGTATTTTTCCTTTATCTCAGCATAAGATGGTCATTTGCATGTAAACTAGTACTCTTTCATTATTTATTTGTGACATAATCTAAATATCCTTTCCTCTCGAGGAACTCCATTAACCCAACCATTTCAATCTAAAGGTGGTGGGATGATACTCTAGGTTGTCCAATGACAATGCTTGGTGCATTTGGTGAGAACATATCTAGATATATTATTCATATAATAAATCCCAACTCAAAGAAATGCATGAAATGTTCCTTAACATTGAGGGAATTGCGCTAACATTTTACTTTTATTGACAACCCTTTTCACGAACCTGAGATAAAAGTGAACATGTCCCAAGTAGGAGTATATAAAAGCCACCATTCTTGATTTGAAGAGACTTCTTTACAAAATAGTTACGCATCTTTTCAAACTGTTTCCATGTGCACTAAAGAGCATATGGTGTTTGTGTCTTGATAAAGCTTCATAGGCAATGCTTCAAAGTCTTCCAAGTGCACTTAAGCTACAAGCCTACAACCCCATAGAATAAGAAACATTGGTGTCATCAACATAAAAATAAGCATTGGTGTCATCAACATGTCAAAAGGTATTTTGGAAGAACTCAAACTTTTTATTTCTACCAAGTTTTAAGGAGAAAAGGAACAAACTCTTACTTTCATCATAATCATTAAAACAGGAGCAAAGGGCATGTTATATTTTCTTAAAGACACCCTCCACCAAATTGAATTAACACTCGACCTCTCCAATTGAATTAACCTTGGCACCAACTCTATACCCAATTATTTAGAATGTGGCAATTCTTAGGTTTCAAACATAGGACTTTATATTGACTTCCAAATTTAGAGTATAACATAAACTATTATATAGCACAAGTTATGTTGGTGCTTCAATCCTTGAGTTAACATAAAATTCCACCAATAGTACCATTTAAGGTCATGAGTACTTATGCACCACAACACGATGTAAATAGACTTCTGCAAGACCAAATGCTTAAATAAATTGAACTACGCAAACCTACTGCCAACAAATGATATCAAGAATTTTAACCACTAAGTCTGCTAATTGTCATTACTATGTTTACAATAATATTCTACACAGTAGATTCTTTACTCTAATGATTGCACTATCAATAGCATGTGTATCGAGAACATATCAATTCTAGATTAGACTTAATACTTTACATTACAGTTTTCAGATATTAGTCCATTTTATCCTATTGTAAAACATACCAGATAGAATATATCATCGAGTTATAGAGATTTATCAAAATTCCAGCCTAGTTTTAAAAAGATCAAGCCCATGTAAGTAATAAATTACTTGCTATTCTAAAATAGATCATTTATAACTTATACCACTCGGTCGGAAACTGAGAATGCAATTAAGTTTAAGTACTTAGGTATGAATCAACATTTCCCATCATTTACAATGATATACTGTCCATAAGACAATCCAATAAGTTAACGGGAAATGCTTCTCCAACATAACAAGGATCCAACATTAAACTTTACAATTACCAAACATTGCACTCAGCTATAATAAATAAGATAACTCAAACAATAGAGACAAAATATTCACTATTTCCCAAAATTGAGGTTGAAACAATTCTAATAAGGAAAACATATCATGTGGCAGGCAAGAGCACACATACCATTTTACATCTAATTTGGAAATGGATAAGATAATCACATCTATGTACGAATTAAAGCAGACTTTCCATAAAAAGATAACATTAAGACGCAACTCTCACAATCATTGGTTTTGCAAGGCAAATTAAATATTATATGCCAATGAGAAACTCTAAGATCAGTACTGAATTCATATTCGAATGATCTAGAATGTTTGACATAAATGACATACATTAGCACAAATCCTTGAGGGACAAATTTAGACCTACAACCAACGGCCAGTCTAGAATTCAACCATCATGGATGCAAATTTCCAATGAACATGCCCTTTTCCTGTAAGCACTGGTCAAGTGAAAATTTTCCAACCCTGGAAACCCCTCCTGTCACACAATGAAGTTCTGAATTCTGCAACCCCCCTATTTGAAAGGTCTACAGACAGTAACTATTTTATGCATGACATCGGTGTTTGACTTAATTGTTAATATTAAAGCACAATCAAGAGAGACCACTGCTCAATTCTGGGCTTCTTAACCACCTCTGTCATGAGCACAAGACATGACCAGGTTGTTCTTTGTTAATTGGGAACATCATAGGCAATGTTGAGTATAACATATCACATGATGCATGCTGTGTTGCATACCCGTAATGATCACACTAGCCTGACCTTACTTACCAATAGTGATTGATCACCACTAATTATAGTGAAAGAAAAGAAGCAAAATGCAGCTGGAAATGGGTACCATTCTTGTTGCCTTACACTCAACTGCAGCAGGGAAAACATGATTATTATTTGCAAAAGTAGGAAAAGAGGCACCTGAAGATAAAATGAGACATGACTTGAAACTACCAGATATGATATAGCACACAAATAAAAATCGAGTACAATTTTCCAGTCAGCTGCTACAGAAAATAATCTGGTGCGGGCTTTTTTGATGGTACTCCCCTTGCTTCCTGTTTAGTGAAATTCTCTCTCTCTCTCTCTCTCTCTCTCTCTCTCTCTCTCTCTCTCTCTCTCTCTCTCTCAATCATGGCAAAATCAAGTGTTGGGTCCTCAAGTAATACCTTTTAACACTTTGGTGACACTAGTACTTCTCTATGGGGTGTAAGTGTAGGAAGGTAGCGTCCCTATGTCCACTTGGAAAGCATTTGAAAATGTCCAAAAGCATTTTCTTACAAAGTTTATCCGAGTCAAGAAACAAACCCCATACACCCTCCTACTTGATATGGGATCACTCTCATTGAGATCATGGTCATGGAAAGGGTTGTCAAATAAATGCTTAAAATTCAAAAAGGTCCCTTGCATCGACTTCCGAGAATACATACACCCTCCTATTTGAGACGAGATCACTTCTCATTGAGATCATGGCCATAGAAAGGGTTGTCGAATACATACTTAAAAGTTCAAAAAGGTCCCTCACATCGACTTCCTAGAATCACCTACACCCTCCTATTTGAGACAGTACCACTTCTCATTGAGATCATGGCCATGGAAAGGTTTGTCGAATACATGCTTGAAGTTCAAAAAGATCCCTCACATCGAATTCCTAGAATCACACGCTCCCTCCTTAAAACAGGATCACTTCTCATTGAGATTATTCCCTTGGAAAGGTTTGTCGAATACACACTCATAAAGTTCAAAAAGATCCTTCACATCTTAGAATCACATGGGAAGCAAGCAAAAAGATCTAAAACACACAAAAGCAAATGAAATTGTTCTAGTTTGATGCAACATTTGAAAAAATGGTTTCAAAGATTGGATGCAGCACACTTGCTTTATGATGCATCACTAGATTCCTTTGTAAATGAGGCCTTTTTGCAACACCAATGTATCATGACATGGGAAAAATGTGGACGTTCACTCTTAACACATTATACAACATATCTGCACCTTACTACCTTTGGTCACATTCGAGTATACATTCCACAAATCTTCGGTGATAAACCCAATCCGTGTACGAGTTTCTCTGATGATCACAATGGCCCTCTAGATTGCAACATTCATTAGTAAAGTTCTTGAACATTGGGAGTTGTTGCTCACTTTTACATGTATTACATGAAAATGTTAATACTTTTTAGCCCCGTAGATCATATCTGACCTTCAAAGACAATAATAAAATCTCTATCTCTGTAGCTGTTTAGCTTGATGGTTTTACACCATGGCATCAAAGTCATAAAATTTAGATAGCAAGCTGTCTCCTATGGGCATAACAAAGATATCCATCTATCTATCCCCCTCCTTAATCGGATCCATTGGGATTTTATCACTAGAGAAAATAAAGTGTTGTAGACAGACAAAGTAGTGACAAAATTGCACGTTAATTGGATGGCCATAGAAAAGATCTAAGTTTGATAACTATTGTGATCACATTAATGAAGATAGTATCATATCTCAGATTTAATCATGTATACATAAATGCCCCTACGTCAAACCTAAGCAAGTTCACACAAACTACATCCCGAGACAGGACGATGTACAGGTTTGGATGTAAGGTCAACTAGGCATGTGGAAAGGTCCTAATAAAAAACATCATTAAACTAAAGATCCAATTTTCTGCATGTTGGAAACCCTTATATACTTTCTCTGGACAGGTCCACTATAGTGGCAAGCAAGTCCCTGGCATTGGGCATATCTACCACAACTATTAGAATTTAGAGTAAACGAACAGATAGCAAAACTTGAACCCTCTCTCTTATATGGGAGGGGAGATCCCTAGCATTTCTTTGGGGGCATACTTGAGGTGCTGCATCGAAAACTCTGAACTTCTTGGTCAAGTGCTCATCAAGCTCCAAAATTGCAGCCACATTGCCACACCTGTATAAGCATTCAGTAGTCAAAGATAAGATACAAGGTTTTGATCAATAAAGAATACTTGTTTGTCATAAACACTACACAACTCAATATTTTCATAATAACCACTGTTTCAAAACTATAAATTTTCTACACACCTGTAACAGTAATTTGGAGCTGACCATACAGTGACTATTTGGTCATTGAACATCCATTTGTAGCCTTCCATAACTAGTTGATGTGCCCGGCATATTAAATCTAGCTTGTTTGTATGATTGAACTCAGTCACTGTACTAGCACCAAATAAATAACCTGCGCCTCTTGGGCTGATTCCCCATCCATCAATTGCTTCTGGATCTGACCAGAGCAGATCACACATTGCTCCTTCATGTGGTACTTCTTGCTTTCGATCAATTATCCTAATCTGATGAATACAATTTCAGAAGTTTGAGCTTGAAAAGCTAATAAATGATTATATTAACCATAGCACCTACTTCATCTAATGACTGAATTGAAGGTGAAAGCCCACCATGAACATTGAATATCCGATTTTCTATCAAAGCTGACAGACTGCCCAAAAAAGATATGAAAATTTTTAGCACAATCATTTAGGCACGATATAACTAGAAGATTCTGCTGATCTCTTCACAGATGACATCCTTGAAATATATCATTGTATCGTTTTATGAAAGAAGCAATCTGCACTCAAGCAATCCATACATATTTTTTATGTGAAATTTATGTGGGTTAGTATATGGAATGTTTGCATGACAGAATGTGCATCATGTTTCACTTGGTAATAGTGTGGCTGACCTTCTATATATACACCAACTGTATGGAGCACATATTCTCAAACATTAGTCGACATAAATTTCTTGCCATATTTATATAAAAACTGAGCATTAAGGACATGACTTTCCATAGCTGCGTTATTGGCCAGCTCAACAAAACATCGCACAAGTTCACCTAGTAGATGGCCATAGGTGCGTTAGTAGAGTGCATGCTCTGCTGCCAACATGATGTACAGAACAATGAGAATTACACATACAAATACCCATCCAACCCAGGATATCATTGATGACCATTTTGCTCTACCGTCTATGCCACTTCTTGGCTGCACTTATATCATTACCATGATTACTGTTATGTATACAGTGTAATGCAGCCTCTACAAGTCACAGTTTACTGCAGAGTCCAGTTTCAGCACTCTGAACTTTGTGAATGAGATCATATAATGGTATTAACTATTTTGCATCCATCGATCACCTTCACTTTTCTTCAGACTAATGATTGCTGTTATGTATACTGTGTAATGCAGCCTCTTCAAGTCATAGTTTACTGCACAGTCCAGTTTCAGCACTCTGAACCTTGTGAATAGATCATATAATGGTATTAACTACTTTGCATCCCATCGACTATCTTCACTTTTCTTCAGACTAATGATAAGTCCCCGGAATCAAAGGCATCTACAACAACCAAAGCGATGAATGATACCTCACCCCTAGTTAAAATTAGCAATGGGCACGGTTTCGGTCAAACCAAACCAAACCGTTAAGCCATGGTTTAACGGTTTATTGGTTCCAAACAAAATTATTGGTTTCGTTTGGATTTTCGATAAACAGTTCGGGTTCGGTTCGGTTTGGTTCTAAAACTCAGGTTTATAGGTTTATAGGTTTGGTTTGAAGGTTTATAGGTTTTTGGTTAACTTTTCTTTTTACCTTAATAATTTTTTAATTTAATGGTTATTAACGGTTTTTTATTGATTTAATTAATTTAACTTAAATGTTTATTTAATTTAATGGTTCAATTAAAGTTTCTTTTATTGATTTAATAAATTTAACTTAAATGCTTATTTAATTTAATGTATTTTTGTTTATTTAGATGTTTAATTAGTTTGATTTAAATGGTTAGGTTTAATTTTTTTATTTAATGGTTCAGTTTGGTTTCAACTTTTCCCTAAACAGTTTGGTTTGGTTTTTGTTTTATATAAACGGTTCGGTTCAGTTTCTTTGCCTTGAAACCGAACCGAACCGAAACCCAACCATGCCCATTGCTAGTTAAAATTGTGTACCCATGCACATTTATGTTCTCCCATGCATATGACATGAACTCCATAGTGTATCCACCCAATTGACTGACCTTAGATAATCAAATATATCTGTGCAATATCGCCATACATTTACTGAGCCATATTTGCGTAGGCATTCATCATAAAATCCATAAACCTAAAATAAGAGAAGAATATACATTGAGTTGAAACCACCTGATGTATGAACAAGCTGAACAATAGGTATAGAACACCAGCACTTTTACCTGTGTTATTTGTCTACTTTCATGATTACCACGTATTAACGTAATTCGATCAGGATACCTAACCTGACATGAACAAATCAACATCATGTTTAATTTTCACCACAAAATGCAGAACTTATTCATTTCACTTCCAACACTGGTATTTCTTAGTACATACCTATTACTTCTACTTTTTATGAGCTGAGATTGCAATCAGATACTTACATCAACAAAAAAATCTAAGGTAGCTAGTTTAGGACACAAAATATGATGTTTCGTTAATTGACACGCAACGATCTTGGTAAGAGTAAACATACCTTTAAAGCCAAAAGTAGCAAAAATGTTTCCACAGAATAGTAACCTCGATCAACAAAATCACCCAAAAAGAGATAATTGGTTTGTGGACATTCTCCTCCAACTTTGAACAGCTCTTTCATGTCATAGAATTGTCCATGAATGTCTCCGCAGATCTGCAGTAAAGAAGGGGGGCGATTACCAAAATATTTAAAATTACAGAAGCAACTTTATCATACATTGAGTAAATTGCATTTAAAGAGCTCTATATAATCGTTAGAAATATCTCAAGCATATTATGCATGAACTGATGTGCATGTAGCTTAAGATGTCCACATTAGAAACTTGAACCAGAACCAGTTTCCCTGTACGAACATATTGTCCTAAGAGTTAAATGTTGCTAATATCAAAGTCATGGTCATAAGCACTGTCAAAATGAAAATCGGCAACCTGTAGCATAAAATGAAGATGAGGCAATTGAAGTGATCCACAGTTTCAAACCTTGGAAATGGCAGACCTAGTCAATTTACACTAGAAACATAAGAAACTGTGCGAACATATTGGACTAGGAGTCAACGTGACTAAGATTAAAGTCATGGTGGTGACCACTGTCAAAACGGGAAATCAGAAACCAGTAGTATACAATGAAGAGGAGGCAATTGAGGTGGTTTCAGTCTTGAATACCTTGGAGCTGACATAACTTATGAATTTACACTTGGAAGAGGTGTCTAACTAGGAGTATGGAAACCAGCACTGTCCAATACTATTACTTTGGGAGAATGTGCCACATAAGCACAACACAAAGATGGGAGATTAGAGCAATGATATTCAGTGAGAGTGTAGCTCAGCTTCTTCTTTATGAAGCTGAGGTTTCAGTATGAAGTATTTCAGTAACCTCATGGAATGAAATAGATAAAGTACAAAAACAAATTCTAGTCATTCAGAGATTAAGAGCACAATCCCATACTCTATAATGTTTTCTGAAATCTGAAGAAGGCCAATCAAGTTTATGCCCTTCAAAAAGTTTGCAAACACGTACTGAAAGTAAGAAAAAAGCCTCAAAAAGCCTTCACAAGGTCACGTAGGAAATTCAACGCTTACCACAGAAAAACCACATAAACAGATTTCTTTCATTCAGCAGGAGCCAATACATCTGGAACTAGTTTGCAAGATGGCATGTTGAAGAATATTTGGATGTTCATGTAGAGGACAAGAAAGGGACAGGAGAACATGAGTAGAATCCTTATTCAGCCAGATTGGAAACACTCAACACGAAATGGAGAAAATCCGAACGTAGATAGATCTAAGTTTGACTATTATTGCAGCCATATTAACACTCAATATTGGAAAATTACCACGGGAGTCAAGCCAATGCCCGAGCTTAAATCCAAACACCTATATCCAAAATGAATGAGACATGCCACCAAGTGATACTCACAATCACACTGTTGAAGATATAAACACATTTTTGGCTGGACATTAATTAGAAAAGGAGAATATCCCAGCAAGGCTGAACATTGGCTGAATAGAAACAGAAGATTGGCAGAACACTGAGCAGAAAAAGAGAATACCGGAAGCAGAAGAATGTGTCCAAGGAATACCTCACATATGAGGACACCAAGTATGCTTTTCAAGAAATCCTACAAGGTTGTAGCTTTCAAGAACTCCTAAAGAGGACAGAATCATCATCAATAACACTAGTCATGCTCTTTGCTCATCCACTTGACCACTGAACCAAACTCATCTATGATCTAAAAAGTGAAATTTTGAAACAAGTTTAGTTTTCTCTTTCAGATTTCACTTTTTCTATATGTTCAATCATTTTAAAATCTCCAATCTACACAACTAGGGAGAGTACTTTGAAGCATTTGCTGTTCTGTGAACATTAATAATCATCATCTCTCTGAGATACTCGGGACATCTTTCACCCAGTATCGCATGATACGAGAGAAAGCTAAGGAAACAAGTAATAGATTGTGTAGCCCACTCCCAGCCAACTTAAGCACAAAGGTGATAAATTTAATAAGCTATACCAACCACTCAAAGAGGGAAAATGGGCAAATTGTCTATGAAGGCTCAATGATCATTCAAGCATTCCAATTATTTAAACCCGCAGTTACATCCTAGGATCTACTATGATTCCTTCTTCTTTTTTTATTGTGTATCCCAGTTCTCAGTTGCAGGAACAGTTCACCTACACTTTGGGTTCAAAACAACTAAGTGTTGGCACAATCTGAGATATAATTGGCTCAACATGTACAACACAAGTTAGAACTTAGATGCATATACCCCAATTATAGTATTAGGATTTGACGCTCTCTGCCATCACCCTGTGGCCAAAACTATGACCTTGATTGTGAATGTGGAATGCTTTTTTAATTCAAACTTGATCATCCAATTGGTACATCATGGACAAATAAAATTTAACGATTTCTGGTGGAATACAATGCCTTTCACATGATTTCATTGCAAAGCACATGCACATGGAAAACATGGCAAGAAAAAATCGATGAGTTTTCAGAGATATTAGAAGATTTGAAAACATTTTAAAATTTGCAGGAATTTCAAAGAGAAAAGTTGTGTGCATGCTAATGTAAATAAAGAGCTATGTAAGCAAATTTAAAGTGCAATAGCTGTGAAATATGCAAGTGGAAGAATTTTATGGGTTGGGTATTTGTTGAAAGCATGATTACTATGCACATCCATTTTTATGTTCTCGACACACTGATGCGCACTAAACAACGTACACATGGTGCATATAGTTATGCAGTAAAGGACAAGGGTATCACCTCAAGACATCTTACATTGGATAAAAATAGAAAATTCTGTATCAAGGTTTTGGAATAAGAAACTAATCTAAAAACGTTGTAAGGGTCTGGCATGATAAAAATAAAGCAACACAGCTTTCATTTGTAGCAATGTGCTGGTTCATGTAAGATCAAGTTGCACACATAGATTATATGCCAAGAATATGAAACCATCCATTTTCCTATTCAGCAGTTCTCCACATCCCCACCTTCTAGAACATAACTCAGGCCCCTGCCAGCCAATTTGAACCCAGACTTAGAGACTTGCCTTAAAATGAAAAAAATGGCATGTAAATTATGGAAAGCAATAGGAAGAGAGACATAGTCCAACAAAATCTAGTCAAATTATGTACATGCTGAAAATCAAATTTTAAATATCCATCAGAATACTTAAGAAATGATTGCTGGATATTCTGAAATCAGTATGTCCAAACTTAAGCAAGTCTCAGCGTTAAAGAATCTAACCGAACTATCTTGAAATTGTACTTATTGGAAGTACTTTGGAATAATAATTTATGGAGAGTTTCTTCATGTACTTTCTCAGAAGAAAGTACATGAAGTGCTTATTGGAAGTGTGTATGTATATGATTGCAGGTTAGTTATATTTGATTCTGCATCGTATGGACACGCAAGAAAACGAGAGAATCTGTTGTTGTTGTTGTTGTTGTTCTGTAACTTGGCAAAGTGGTGTGTGGTCTTCTGATCAAAAGACAGTATGTGAAGAGATGGCATGTTTTTCTTTATATGCAACGCAAGGCAGGCAGCAATAAAACATTAATTAATCTGACAAGCTTAAATTCATGAAACCGAAATTCAAACAGAAACCGCATGGTGTGGTGATGAAGAAAAACAGGAAAAAGGGGAGAACCCACGGTGACAGGAGCATCGACGCGCTGCACGTTGCTCTCCTCCACCAGGATCTCCATGGCCTTGAGGCACAACGCCTTCACCTCTCCTTCTTTCAAAGCCTCGCATCGTCGCAGCTGTTCAATCTGACGATCCAAGTCTGACATCTTCTGATCTTTCTTTCTTTCTTTCTTTCTTTCTTTCTTTGAAACGCAGGGATGCGGCAGAGAGAGAGAGAGAGAGAGAAGAGAGAAAGCCACGCAGGTTAGGCTAGGATGGCTTCGGCTTCCGCTTCCGCTTCGTTAACCTACACTACATAATATACATACATACATACATACATACATACATACATACATACATACATACAGCAAACAAACAGACAGACAGACAGTAGTAGTAGTAGTGGTAGTAGTACTTACTCCTTTACTACTTACTTACTTACTGTCCCGCCGCCGCCTGCCTTGTTCTGTTTTGTTTGTTTACGATTACGAGTTTGCGTGTGGAGAAGAGAATGATGGTGGTTCAAATGGAAGAAACCACATACATAGAGAGAGAGAGAGAGAGAGAGAGAGAGAGAGATGTGTCGTTTGTATTGTTGATTATTGAGCAGCAGCAGAGCAAGCGCAAGAGCAAGAGCAAGCGCAAGATGAAGAGCAGAAGGGCAGGAGGGAGGGAGGAAAGAAAAGGAAGGAAAAAAGAAATTAAATAAAGAAAAGAAAAGAACTCTCCCCCTCCCACAATCATCCATCCATCCCAATCATAATAAACAATACAGCAAAATACACAACCAGCATACATATTTTCGTATACACACACACAACACTTACACATACCTAAATTGCAGCTTAAATGGCTTCACAGTTTAGGCTTATAGGACATTTTCTAAATCAGAAGATTATAACCTATTAACATAATTAGTTATGACTGATTTTCTTCTTTTCTGGATTTATAACTGGGAGTTAGTTCTTTGGTTCGAAAACTCTTTGTTTTAAAGAATTGTTCAAAAGTTAACCTAGAATATTTGCTTTGCACCTACCCCAAAAACCATGAAACCACATCTTAACGACTTATCCATTTTTAAATCTCTTAAAGAGTTTGGTTCGAGTTTCGAAAACTCTCGAACAGTTTGGTTTAAACGTTTTTGCATTTTGGCTTGGTTTGAAACACCCAAGTCGAATCGAATCATTGTTGATTGCTAGTAGTACAAATCGTAGCCCAAACATCCCTTTGGATTCGTCACATCATCAAGAAGAGAGTATGTGATATATTGGGTTCACCATATGTTTCCATTTTTACAATTCTACGACTCGTGTCACATCACGAATCTCAACGGTGTACATTAATCAAGCCATGAAGGGTTTGATGGAATCCAAGATGAAGCTTAATATTGTGCAAGTTAACATGTGGATGTGTTTTTGTTACTGTCATAACATTAAGAACTAGTATTAAAGGTCAATTCTAATCTATTTAATGGTGGGATAACTCGGAAATGGTTATCCTATGACTTAGGACATATGGGAACGAACACATGGTCATCGAGGAGCCTACGGAATTTTGTTATATGAAGGGATTAGCTACCTTGTCAGATACAGTATATTTAGACACATCGTAAAGACTCTACTTGAGAAGCATAGCTCTATTATTTAACATATAAGGTATGTTGGACTTCTCAAGTAGAATTGAATGCCATATATAGTGGTATGTTATGTTGATGGAAGGTTCTGCATTTGTCACTATGATATACTACAATATGCCAACAATATACTACGATAATATTTGTTTACTTCCAATATGCCATATACATGCAAAGAACGATGACGATTGAGCATGATGAAGTAGTTGTAATTGTTGGTACAATGTAACAATATGTAAGTACCCTCTCCTTGTAGCAGTATTGGACAACCATCACTTTTACTTTCTCCTTTCTAATCATTACTATTGTACATGTCACTGTGATATATTGAAAAGTTCCCAACAATATGGAATATAAGTTTGAAATTGACAAGATCAACCAAATGGATATAATCTCTATCTGAGGCCATCAATGTTCATAAAAGAGGTGAGCAAGAAACGCTATTATATGTTGTTGAGAATCAAGCTCAACTTGGTCTAGTGTGTGAACTCACCTTGAGAGTGAATAGACACTCCAACGGTCAAGAGTCACCATTATGTCACCTCTTTGTATTCTAGCATTTAGTATGAGTCATAGAATCATATTCTATGACACATAATGTTGGGAGACAGGTCCCTCCGGATGGGAAGGGAGAAGAACAGTGCCGACGAACAATCTCGGCCGAGGCTGAAACCGGAAGAGGAGTACCCGGCTACAGAGAGCCGGATGATACAGACTCGGTGTGAACCGGATGAGGAGTACCCGGCTACGGAGAGCCGGATGGTGCAGACCCGGTGTGAACCGGATGAGGAGTACCCGGCTACGGAGAGCCGGATGATACAGACCCGGTGTGAACCGGATGAGGAGTACCCGGCTACGGAGAGCCGGATGGTGCAAACCCGGTGTGAACCGGATGAGGAGTACCCGGCTACGGAGAGCCAGCCGGATGACGCAGACCCGGTGAGAACCAGATGAGGAGTACCCGGCTACGGAGAGCCAGCCGGATGACGCAGACCCGATGAGAACCGGAGGAAGAGACATATTCGTAAATATGTTTCTGAGAGCCCATCGAGGCTATATTTGTAAATAATCGAAAAGTCATATTAGTATAATTATGACTTAGGGCAAATATGTGTTGTGGTTGTCATTCTTCTTGTTGGTGCAAGAAAAGAGAGAGAGCGCGTAACTGTACAGAGAGGGAGAGAGAGAAAGAGGTCGTTGCCTCTATTGTAACCGCCGCCTGTGGCGAAGGTCTATGAGCACGAGGTCGTTGCCTCAGTGAACTCACTGTTGTATATACTAGCCGAGTGATAGTGGTGGGCTGCCGTGGTTTTTTCCCTTAGTTTGGAGTTTTCCACGTAAACCTCCTGTGTATCTTCCTCTTCTTTGTGTCGTGTTTCATTTCCCGTTTTCTGTGTATGATCCTAAGCTCGGTTGTGGCCGAGCGTTGTGCATAAGGAGCCTTGAGTTCCAGTCACATAACTTATGAGCTTTCACGTTCCCCATGCTCCACGAGTCTTGTAGTTAATGAAGAGAGAGGGTGACTATATAAAGCACCCTCCTCCCACCTTGTATTCAGTTGAGTCTTTCTCCTTTGTTAATATAATCTGCCTTGCGTATTCTCTGTGTATTATTCTTTGTCTCTCTCACTCTCTCTCTCATACACACACATAACTCACATCTCTTCCGCTTCACAAGAATCATATCCGATTCTTTACATATGCCATATTGAATGGGAAGGTCTAATTGAAATATGTAAAAAAATCTTTGAAATAGAATGCATGGAAGTACCTTTGCAAACGAAAAAATGAAAATGAAGGACTTGTAGATATATTCCATGTAACTTTTCACATCAGCTTGGGTGAGTGTGCTAGACGTCTCTGCATAAAGATGCAAGACACATTAGAAGGTTTCGTTTGATGCATATACCATGGCTAGAGGGCAACTTTAGTCCTACGACTTAGTGCCTTTGCATTTGTCGGTGTCGGTGCTCCCAGGATGGCTTTAACCTTGTTCGAATCGACTACAACCCCTTCCCAGCTCACGATATGCCCTAAGAGTGTGTCGTTGGTAACCCCCCGAAGGTGCACTTCGTTAGATTTAGGCTCAAGTGTGACATCCAACACTTTTCCAAGCATAACCGGAGGTGGTTAAGATGTTCATTATTTCTATTGTAGACGTGAAATCATCTAAGGTCACATGCATAAATCCTAGAATATACTTGCCGAATATCTCCATTATAATGCGCTAAAACATGGCCGGAGTTGTCTTAAGCCCGAACATCATGACTACAACGACAACCCCCCCCAACCCCCCATTCCATGACAAAAGTCATCTTCTCCTTGTCGGCCAGGTGCATTTGGATTTGGTTGTATCCGCTAAACCCATCCAGGAAACTATAAATCTCATGTCCGGCCACTACATCCAATACTCCATGTGTAAAAGGCAACGGAAAGGCATTCATGAGAATGGCATCATTTAACTTCCCGTAGTCGACGCATACCCGGATTTTGCCATTTTTCTTCGGCACAACTACTATTGGGCTGAGCCATGTGGATTGATTTACCGGTCTCGACTCTCAACAACTTATCAATTTCCTCCACTTTGACGGGGTAGTTTAGATTCATCCGGTATCGCCTCGGTATTACTGGCTTGGCGTCTTTGCTAAAATTTCGGATCAAGCCCTTTCATATCCTCATATGACCAGGCAAATACATCCCTATATTCTTTCAATAATTCTACCATTGATTTTCTCTCAATTAGTACCAATTCCTTTACTATATTGACCGACCAAGGGTCCTCTGATATCCCTAAATTTACCTCTTCCAATGTTGACGCCTTCACACACTGGGAGATGGCCATTTCCCTCTCCAATGCCTCTTGTGCATTATGTAACTCCCGGATGGCTTCCGAGTCCGACCCGCTTGAATCCTCCTCTGCTACCGCATCCTTCCCGAACACGTACGGGGGGTGATGGCTTCGACTATGTCTATCTCAAACAATAATTATTGTGGACGGTTTAATATTATTCGTGGATTTTCTTTGAGATAACGGTCCACTTCCTCATCGGCTAAACCGACCAACATGTGGACTCCTTTGGTGTAAAACAATCTTATTTCTTTCGTGGTCGTCATGTGCTCCTGCGTTGGCACTCGAACTTTGATTTTCCCTTGTCGGAAGCTAATCCTAATTTTTTGCTAGCTCTGCTTTATGTGGGCCGTTTTCAACCAAGGTCTTCCCAGCAGCATCAGATAAAGCTCCTGGTGCATCCAATTGCAAGACTACCGCGGATATTGTAAATGCATATTGTTAGGATCGAAACCGGCCACAACCGGTTACTTGTATGTAAGTTCGGGTGCAAAAACGAAAATGATAGTGCATAGACAACAGGAAACATAAAATACAAAGACACAAATGTTTTACGTGGAAAACCCAAAAGGGAAAAACCACGGGAGTCCTCAAACTCTAAACTAGATCACTATAAGGGGAGGAGTACGACGAGACGCTCCAAGGCAACAACCTTAAGCTCTCCTTCGTCAAACAGATGGTTGTAGAGTTACTCACACACACACACACTCTCTCTCTTACACAGTTATAGAGGCAACTATCTTCTTTTTGTCTATACACAATGATAAACTATAATGATTATCACACCTTTCTAACTACTTGCACTAAGTGTATATATACTCACATACATAGCAAACTATTTACAAATATAACCTCAATGAACACATCTAGACTATTTACAAATATAGTCTCCCGAATCGGTTATACAATCGATTCTTGGCCTCGGCCGAATTACCCATTGCTTCCATCTGATTTGGCTCGTACTCATCTTCCCATCCAGAGGGACCTGTTTTCCCAACACATATCCTCCCGATGTTATCTCTAATTGCCGGATAAGTCCCAGTGACCAGATAGAACTTGTGTCGGCCATCCAGAGACAGAATGGGCATGGCGCACATTCCCAGATGTCGATTGTGTCACATATCCTCTTGCTAATTACATTCACTCCTGACCCACCGTCGATTATCGCTTCGGGCACTTCCATTCCCCTGATGATCAAATTTACTACTGGATTTTGATCATCCAGTACGGTTGGTCCCATGGTTGGATTCGCAAAATGTATCAGGGCCTCTAGTAGTTGTTCTTTCCTATGTATTGTTGTTACGGTCTTCGTGAACCGGGGTACTAATTTCAAAAGTCTAAATAACGGCATTGTAATATGACAATAATTGTCTAATGCTAGCAAGGCCGGATCTTCCGTCGACGGTACTTCTTCTATCATCGACTTCTTCCCTTTGTCCTCCTCCGTCAATTCTTGGAGCATTCTTTCCATGTTTTCCTAGTTCGCCTTTTCCACCCATTGTTGCATCACCTCTGTGGTCAGCATGTTGACTGCCGATGCCTTTCCTTTCGCCTTTAATGTACATTGGTTTATATAATACGGCTCTTGTCAAAAAAAGTAGCAATAGAGTTTCTAGGGCTCTTGTGATCCGGAAGCTTGTCACGCCACTTCCTCTTGCCCTCTGGGATTGTATTGGAATGCCTTGGCATACTACGGCTTTCTTCATTCCTCCGGAGCTCTTCTCTAGTCATGTGGCAAGTATCGACGATCGATTCTCACTACACCGCCTTTGATCGTGGCTCCTATGTTGATCGGCAAATCCTTGCCGATCAAAATTCCTTCTTTCCTCTCGTCACCTCGTCGAAATCGCTCATCCGGCCAAAACTGGCCTTCATCCGACCTTCTTTCTTCTCTAGCTCGATTTGTCTTACTAGTGTCGTTGATTTGGTTAGTAAGTTATACTCGCACCAATCAATGGTATGGGTTAGGGAATGGCATAATGCACAATGTGTTCTCATTGTACATGAAAAGAGTTACGTGCGGAAGCTCGTAGACAAAACCAACTTCACATGATATTAATAGAAAATATGTGTAGGGCTTAGTATTGCATCTTTAGCCTCTTAGCGCTCCGATTCTTTTGACTTTGCCTTGTCGGCACGTCCGATCGGGTCGGTCTTCGACTTACCTTCTGCTCCTTGATCGACGCCCTTAAGCTCGATCGCTTGTCGTAGTCCCATCCTTGTCCTTAGTGCTCCGAAGTGTTGTTCTAGGAGTAGCTTTGTTAGGCAATTGGTGATGTTCACCTTAGTGTCGATCTTCCGGACTTCGAGCTTCTTCTCTGTTATGAGCTCTTGGATATGATGAAACTGCACCTCAATGTGTTTCGTCTTCGCGTGATAGATTGGGTTCCGAATGAGGTGTATTGCGCTCTGTGAGTCGCAATAGATGGTTGGGGTTGGGTGGTCGATTCGACTTGTCACTGAGAAGTCTGTTGACAATCGGTGCATCTAGATTGCTTCCTTCGCTGACTCTAACACGGCTATGTACTTGGCCTCTGTGGTAGACAGGGTCGTGCACTCTTGCAGCTTCAACCTCCATGATATGGCGGCACTGCCATAGGTGAAAGAAACATAGCTTGATGTCGACTTCCGATTGTCTGTATTTTCGGCATAGTCGGAATCGGTATAGCCTTCGAATTCAATCAGACTCACTTATCCGAAAGTCAGCTGCACATCTTTGATTCTTGTTAGATACTTGAAGATGTTCTTGGCGGCCTCCCAATGCTTCCGTCTTGGGTTTGACATGTACTGGCTGACGATCCCTACGACATATGCAAGGTCGGGTCGGGTCGCCACCATCGCGTACATGATACTTCTTACAACCGATGCATAGGGTATATTTCCATTGAGCTCTCTCTCCTTATCCGTCAAAAGAGAGTCTCTGTTAGCTAGTTGGCTACAGGGTCGGAAGGTCGGAGTCAAACAAGTTTGAAAAGGTCGGAGTCGACAATGTTCTAAAGGACGAAGGAGTCGGAGTCAGATCATCGTGGCGGATCGATGAGTCAGCATTTACGAATTTTGCCAAGTAGTAAAAATATGTATTAGAGTTAGTTAGATAGTTTTGTAATAGTTCTTGTCGAACAAGGGCAAGTGTAATCTTGAGAAGAGACTCTCGGTCTTACCTATAAAAGAGGGACCAAAAACATTGTAAATCTATTGTTCTAATTTTGGAATTAATATAAGTTATTAGTTAGAGTATTTCTATGTCGATAGTATCTATGCGCATTGTTATCCCTAGTATTGATTTCTGATTTGCTTACTAAGTAATTATATTAAGACCAATTAGTTGATCAAGGTTACTCAAATAACAAGTCCTATTTGCTTACTAGTTAGTCTATCATCCTTCTACCACAATCATCGTGATAGAACGTTCGGATTGGAATGTTCGACCTATTCTGTCAGCTATGTACAGTAATCAACTATCGGCCGAAGAACACAAATTATAATTTTGGCATGCCCGGTTACATATGCAATAGGCAGAGAACAAGGTTGAATGGATGTCGTCTAGTCTGAAAACATCTGTTGGCCGTAAATGTCTTCGCACACGATTAGAGACTTAAAGTGTAGTAGAAGGTAATGTTGACAATTTCGAACATAGCCATCAACTAACAATGGGCATGGTTTCGGCTCAAACCGAACTGAACCGTTAAGCCATGGTTTAATAGTTTATTGGTTCCAGAAATTTATAATGGTTTGGTTTGGTTTAGAAATTCAATAAACGGTTCAGTTTCGGTTCTAAAACTTGGGTTTATAGGTTTATAGGTTTTTGGTTAACTTTTTTAATTGTTTACCTTAAAAGTTTATTGATTTAGTGGTTTAATTAATGGTTTTTTATTGATTTAATAGATTTAACTTAAATGCTTATTTAATTTAATGTATTTTTGTTTATTTAGATGTTTAATCAGTTTGACTTAAGTGGTTAGGTTTAAACTTTTTATTAAATGGTTTAGTTTGGTTTCATATTTTTTGTAAACGGTTTGGTTTCAACTTTTTCTTAAATGGTTTGGTTTAAATATTGAGAGTTCATAAACGGTTTGGTTTCTTTGTCTTGAAACCGAACCGAACCGAAACCGAACCGTGCCCATTACTACCATCAACATCAACAACAAGCTGATCGGGAGTGGAGTACAATTCCCGATTTAACTGATAATCATTCAGACAAGGAGGAGTCTGATCAAAGTTTTGTTTACGACATTTGGGGAGACGACAATATGCCTTGCCCTTACACGAAATATCGAGATGGTGCTAATGCCGAAGCACACATAAGAGATTTTCGGACGACATGGGAGGTGAACCATGTGGCACAACAACTGTCGGCAACAACCGACGAAAAATAAAAAATTGCCGAGTTCGTCTTATCGCTTGACGGTCCGTCGGCAAATTGGTATGCTCAGAACGGGCCAAAAGTGTTTGACTCGTTCGAACAATTAGTTGCAAAATTCTGTCAAAGTTAATATGCGGAAGCTTTGACAAACCGGTTTATTCGGATAGTAACAGAAAACAGAGACAAGGTTAATGGAAGCTAGGAACGGAGAATACACAGGAGAGAGAGAGAGTAGAAAGCATAAACTCAATTCAAAATAACAACACTTTGTACATACAATGTGCTCAATGAGCACTTTTATACAAGCCCATAAAGGATTGACAAAAGTACTGACAAGTACTTCTATGCTCATACGAGTGACTATCACCGAATCCAAGGAATCTGCCTATGTACTAGGCTAGATTCATAGGCCTCTAATGGCCTACCGATTACAATCCGATCGGGCTCCTAGTTCCGGATACCATCCAGACACCGATCCGGTTCATCGTTTCGGAATCCGATTTGGCTCTGGCTTGTTCAGCCGATCTGGATCCAGTTGAGCTTGTCCGCTCAACACTCCCCCTCAAGCTCAACTTGAGGTCGGATCACTATGTTTGTGTGTGTGTTTGCCAGTCGTCTTCTCCGGCTCCACTTGGTGTCTTCCCACCTAGCTCACGTTCCACGTCTGGTTCGGTTTTGCTTCCCACAACGCATTTGGTTGTGCGCACCTCAACCCTCTCGGTCGGCTTGTCTGCTCATAAGGCCCTTCCTAGCTCCTTCGCTGTTTTGACTTCGGCGCTTCTCGACCCGTCGGTTCCTCTGTGTCAGTGTTGACTTTTGTTGCCTCCTCATCCGTTTGGCCTCCTGTTGATTCGGCTCCTTCGAATCGAACTCCCCTTCAGAATCAACTGCCTCCTATTCGTTCTAGCTCTTGTTTGAATTAGTTGTCTCCAATTCGTCCTCAATCTTCAGACCCTTCACAACATTGGACCATGTCCATGTCTTGGTCTTCCCAGCTTTGCCTCCCCCTTTTTCAGTTGGTTTCGGCTTGGGCTCTCTGTTCCAGTGGCTCTGCTTGCATCTGGTCTCGGCTTCTTCAGCCGTCCTGTGCACTCAGACTTCTTCAGTCGGGCCGAAATCGAAATTGGTTTCCGACTCGGTTTTTCGGTCGTCTTCCTCATTCCTCTTTTCATTCCCACCCCTCAAGTTTGGCACATTGAGGTACTACACACTTGTGCACCGGAAAATTACCGCAACTTGTCTAAGTCGAGGGGTTTGGTGAAGATATCGGCCACCTGCCAATCCGTCGGAACATACAAAAGTTCGACTTCACCGGAAAGAACGCACTCGCGGACAAAATGATAGTGCACCTCACTGTGCTTAGTCCGGGCGTGAAAGACGACGTTCTTAGCCAACTAGATCCTGCTAAGGTTATCGCAATAGATCACCGTCGGATCCGATACCTCCACATGCAAATCCTTTAGGAGCCTCTTGAGCCAGATGGCTTCACACGTTGTGACAATCGCTCCTCGGTACTCGGCCTCAGTGCTTGACAATGTAATTGTTGGTTGCTTCTTACTACTCCAGGCGATCGTGGCGTTCCCAAGTGAAAACGAATATCCGGATGTAGACCTAAAGTCGTCAGCATTTCCGGCCCAATCAGCATCCCTGTTGACGACAAGCTGTTTGGCTACATCGGTCTGATACAACAGTCCCCTGTCCTTACTGCCGCTGATGTACCTTAGTATTCAGTCCGACCGGATAACTAAGGTGCGGCTTGGTGATGGCCAGATAGATGAGGCTTCTGACTATTTGTCGGAACCTTTTCGGTTCGCATGCCATTCTAGAGTCGGGGCAAAGCTTTACATTCCTGTCCAGAGGAGTCGAGATGGATTTGCATTCCGTCATACTAATTTTGAAGAGCATACTCAACACATAGTCGCATTGATTGATCAATATGCTTTCGGGGGTTTGGATCCCGAGGAAGTAATGAAGGTCTCCTAGATCCTTCATCTCGAATGATGCCGCGAGCTGGGATTTGATGAAGGGGGAGTTTGTTGGGAGATAGGTACCTCCGGATGGGAAGGAAGAAGAACAGTGCCGATGAAAAAACTCGGCCGAGGCCGATAGGCCGAGTACGAAACCAGATGAGGAGTACCCGGCTACGGAGAGCCGGATGGTGCAGACCCGGTACGAAACCGGATGAGGAGTACCCGGCTACGGAGAGCCGGATGGTGCAGACCCGGTACGAAACCGGATGAGGAGTACCCGGCTACGGAGAGCCGGATGGTGCAGACCCGGTACGAAACCGGATGAGGAGTACCCGGCTACGGAGAGCCGGATGGTGCAGACCCGGTACGAAACCGGATGAGGAGTACCCGGCTACGGAGAGCCGGATGGTGCAGACCCGGTACGAAACCGGATGAGGAGTACCCGGCTACGGAGAGCCGAATGGTGCAGACCCGGTATGAACCGGATGAGGAGTACCCGGCTACGGAGAGCCGGATGGTGCAGACCTAGTATGAAACCGGATGAGGAGTACCCGGCTACGGAGAGCCGGATGGTGCAGACCCTGTACGAAACCGGATGAGGAGTACCCGGCTACGGAGAGCCGGATGGTGCAGACCTGGTACGAAACCGGATGAGGAGTACCCGGCTACGGAGAGTCAGATGGTGTAGACCCGATACGAAACCGGATGAGGAGTACCCGGCTACGGAGAGCCGGATGGTGCAGACCAGGTACGAAACCGGATGAGGAGTACCCGGCTACGGAGAGCCGGATGGTGTAGACCTGGTGAGAACCGGATGAGGAGTACCCGGCTACGGAGAGCCGGATGGTGCAGACCCGGTACGAAACCGGATGAGGAGTACCCGGCAACGGAGAGCCGGATGGTGCAGACCCGGTATGAACCGGAGGTAGAGACATATTTGTAAATATGTTTCTGAGGGCAAACTTTTAGTTGTTGTTGTCATTTTTTTTTGTTGGTGCAAGAAGAAGAGAGAGCATGTAACAGTGTACAGAGAGAGAGAGAGAGAGAAAGAGGTCGCTGCCTCTGTTGTAATCGCCGCCTGTGGCGAAGATCGTGAGCACAAGGTCGTTGCCTTTGTGAACTCACTGTTTTGTACATTCCAACTTAGTGATAGTTTGCAACCTGTGGGCTGCCGTGGTTTTTCCCTCTTTGGCTTTTCCACGTAAACATTCTGTGTACCCTTTTCTCTCCTGTGTCGCGTGTTTTCGTTTCCTGTTTCCTGTGTATGAAAAGAAGCTCGGTTGCAGCCGAGCGTTGTGTATAAGGAGCGTTGAGTTCCCGTCAGATTTCATCTAGGTCGGTGCCGGCGATGACTAAATCATCAACATAAAGTAAATTACTAACTGGCCCGTTCTGACCTTGTTGGATGAAGAGAGAAGAGTCCGATTTCGATGGAACAAACCCCATCCGATGTAGTCTCTGCGTGATTTTCGCGTTCGTAGCACGCGAGGCTTGCTTGGGTCCGTAAAGGGACTTCTTCAGTCAGCAAACGACCGACGTGTTCATTCCAGACTGAAATCAGGGGGTCTGAACCATAAACACCTGTTCCTCAAGATCACCTTGCAGGAACGCGTTTTTCACATCTATCTGATGCAGATGCCACCCCTTCGCCGCTGCTACCACAAGCAGGACATGGACGATCGTTATCTTTGCAGCTGACACGAACGTCTCATTGTAATCGATGCCGTGCTGCTGCGCATAGCCCTTTGCCACTAATCAGGCCTTGTACCGGTTGACGGAGCCGTAGGTGTTGTATTTGACCTTGTACACCCACCGAAAACCGATCGACTTCACTCCTTTCGGTACATTGACTAAATCCCACGTCTCATTTTCCATGAGTGCATGCATCTATTCCTCAATGGCCTTCCTCCAGTTCAGATCCTTAGCCGCTTCTGCGTAACTCTCCAACTCGTGCGCATAATGATGTGTCATACATTGTACCCATACCTTTTCACGGGGTTTTTCGGGCGGGTGGAGCGGCATAACTTTGTGTTAGCTGATTTCAAGGTCCTCTTGGCCGACTCAGACTTCTCTTCCGAAGGTCCATCTTTGTTCTTTCTAGAGTCGGATTCGCTCTGACCCGAGTTGTCTCTGCCGGTGGCGTTGTCGTGAAGATTCTCGGCTATAGTGTGAAACCGGGGTGGAATAGGGCCAGTCGGTGGTGTGCAAACATGTGCACATGTATAGTAGGAAACGGTGGGAGTATTTGTCCCACATTGTAACGCCCTCCCCACCTTGGTCTATAAAAGGAGGGAGGGGTCCCTTGTTGAGGGGTTGCCCATTTTGAGTTAGGAAGGGTATACTGTTAGATTTAGGCAGTTTCCCTTATTCTTACTTCATTCTAGGGTTTCATCTAGGTAGTTTCTTTTCTTCTTCTTCTTTGTCGTGTCGGTGGAGATTTTGTGTCTGTTTAGGGTTTGCTTATGCTCGGTCTCCTGTGCAAGACCCCACTCGGCACGACGATCCCGAGAGCTCCCCGATTGGCGGCTTGGCAGTAGACTACTGTTGTAACCTACCTTACCTTGGTTCGTCTCAAAGTCGGGGTTGTATCTTTCCCCTTGTAATATATATAATCATATCTGTTTGTGCATATTGGTGTATTTGGTGGTGTCAAGAGCATAGCCCCTTGTTTCCTGTGCATAAGAGTCGGTGTCGCGCACATGCTCTCTCTCTCTCTCTCTCATGTTCGGTTGCCTCCGGGATGTGTCCGGAGTCGGCTTCTCGGCATCCCTTCCTCCCTCGTCCGAGACCCCCGTGGTCCCGCCGCTTCCACACGCACGTGTGTAATAACGCGACATCTTTGGTGAACCCAACGTGAACGGCGGTAAGGGAGAATGGAGTTGGAAGAAGACGACTTTGCACAACTTTTGTCGAAGCGGTGTCGTGCCTTTCGGCTCCGGATCGTTTGCGTGAGTCGGGTGGGAACCGCCGAGGTTTTGGACTAGGAGAAAGAAGAATATGAGATGAGGCTAGTAATGAATAGATTATTAGAAAGAGAGATAGAAATTTCGTGAATCCCACGAGTGTATTTTATTCGATTAATCAATATTTAGATAAGAATATGTATTTAGATTGAAAGAAAGATATAAGAAGCTTGTGAATCCCACAAGTATAGATTATACTATTTTCGTGAATCCCACGATTATATTAATTGGTGTTTTAGGAAATATATCCAATTTCCCAAATATTTTTCACACACCTATTACATTGTGCTCCCCATCCTTATGTAGTGATGGGAGAGACTAAGCATAGCTACATGCTTTTTTTCTAATATGTTCATGCACACTAAATGTGCATGTGATGCTTTTCTAATCCTTGCTTTTATTTGCTAAATATAGTGCTCATGCACGCTAGATGTGCATGAGTCACTTTTTTAGTTGCTTGCGTTTTTCTATAAAATATTCACGCACTCTAAAAATACATGATTTACCTTTTAATAAGGGTAGGCGCAAATAAAGCACTTATAGTTATTAAATCTATTTATAGAACACTAAAGATAAGGTAGCATAATGGTAAAGTTGAGGTTTGGCTATGTGGAGGTATAGGGTTCGAATCCTGCCCTATGCACGTGATAAATATCTTGATATATTATTTTATTTATTTATATGTAATTAAATCGGTTATATTATTTTTACTTTTTCACGTAGTGTACGAAATACACTACGACACTCGCCCCCTCCGAACCCGCACATCCTCCGGTATGTGCCGAAGTTGCCGATGCTCGTTGTCTCCCCTTCATCCTCCGTTTGTCCCGCTATGTCAACTTTGTCTCTCCATTTTGAGTAGACCCATTCTTTCCACCCAAACCATTGTCGCCATCCGATCCACCATATTCTTTGTTCTCTCTCGTCATATTCTTGGCCCTTGTCATTCGTGGTAGTGTCTTTTACTGGCCTCTTTCTTGTCTTCATCAACCTTGACTTTTTTCCGGATCGCTCTCGTCCGATCGACTTTCGGTTTGATCGGCTTCCGATCGGATTCGTATTCGGCCGAATCGGAATCGGTTGTTCGGTTTCGATTGAGTCGGTCTCCTTCCGGCCCGGTTTCGATCTATCGGTTTCGGTTTCGTCTTTTCTTTCGGGTCGACTTTCGGTCGAATCCTCTTTTACCCGGTTCGGCTTTCTTTCGGATCGGAATCCCATCCGGATCACCTTCCATCCTAACTGGCTTCTGACTTTACCTTTCTTGCTGCCACCTCCCGTCTCTCCGGTCTCACGTTGCTTCTCAGACACAACCGCCGAAGTCTCTAGGATTAGTGGGTAGGAATCCTCGGTATTATCATCCTCCATTGTTTCACCCATAGCCATATTCTCGGCTATCTCTCCGTCGTATGCATCGACTTCGACCTTTGTTTTCTCTCCGCCACCTTCCGTCTCTTCGGTCTCATGTTGCCTTTCGAACGCAACCGCCGGAGTCTCTAGAATCAGTGGTGGGGAAGTCTCGATATGGCCATCCGTCGTTGATTCGTCCATAGCCACCTTCGATTCGATGTCGTCTTTTGTGGCTACCTCCTTAATCACATCCGCTTCACACTCTTTATCTGCATCAATTATGCAAACATCTATTATGCTTACCCCTTTTTGACCCGATGTCTCGGGCACTTGTATCCCGAAATTTCCTTCTACACTTGAATTATCGGCCTTATCCTTCGCCATCGTTCTTTCACAAGACGAGTGGGTGTCTTGTTCCACTCTTTCTCCCGTGGTACCATCATGTTGTATTTCGGCCTTCATATTGGCTTCATCGTTTTTCCTCAATCGACCATCCTTCATGGGCCATGTCGTTGTTGACGAGATTCTCAGCTTCCTTTCATCATGTCTTCGGCATACCCTTTCGACTTTAGCCCAATCCTCGGTAAGGCCGTTCGCACCGTCATCATCTTCGAGTTCGATCCCAATGTCCATCCTTTCTTTCCGATCGATCGATCTTACGAACATTAAGACTTTATCTTCTCCCACCAATCTTCGTTCCCGCTCCGAGAGTCGAGCAAAACGATGCTCGAACTCTAGGAACGCTTGCGTTGCACTTCGGTGAGTCTTCTCCGACGCCACCCATTCGTTGAATTCTCGTCGATCTCGTCCCGTCCATCTCTCATAGTCATATGCCTCCCGTAAAGCTTCTTCAAAGGACTCCCATGTCGAGTTTTGTTGTTGTATCTTGTGGATTCTCTCTTGTAGTTCGTCCGAGGCCACCCGACTAAAGGATATCACTTGCAATCCTTCCGGTATCCGATATTGCATCATCTCCGCCTTATATTCACGTAGGTAGCGTGACACACCCTTACCGTTGAATTCCCCGTTTCGTCGCAGAAGCCGCTCTACTGCCACCTTCATCTCCGACATCGCACGTTGTTCTTGTTGCATCCGCTCAAACATTATCATCATCATGTTCATCGCCTCTTGTTGATTCTCCATCTCCTTGCCACCTGCCTTCACGTCGGGTTCACCAACTGTGTCGTGCCTTTCGGCTCCGGATCGTTTGCGTGAGTCGGGTGGGAACCGCCGAGGTTTTGGACTAGGAGAAAGAAGAATATGAGATGAGGCTAGTAATGAATAGATTATTAGAAAGAGAGATAGAAATTTCGTGAATCCCACGAGTGTATTTTATTCGATTAATCAATATTTAGATAAGAATATGTATTTAGATTGAAAGAAAGATATAAGAAGCTTGTGAATCCCACAAGTATAGATTATACTATTTTCGTGAATCCCACGATTATATTAATTGGTGTTTTAGGAAATATATCCAATTTCCCAAATATTTTTCACACACCTATTACATTGTGCTCCCCATCCTTATGTAGTGATGGGAGAGACTAAGCATAGCTACATGCTTTTTTTCTAATATGTTCATGCACACTAAATGTGCATGTGATGCTTTTCTAATCCTTGCTTTTATTTGCTAAATATAGTGCTCATGCACGCTAGATGTGCATGAGTCACTTTTTTAGTTGCTTGCGTTTTTCTATAAAATATTCACGCACTCTAAAAATACATGATTTACCTTTTAATAAGGGTAGGCGCAAATAAAGCACTTATAGTTATTAAATCTATTTATAGAACACTAAAGATAAGGTAGCATAATGGTAAAGTTGAGGTTTGGCTATGTGGAGGTATAGGGTTCGAATCCTACCCTATGCACGTGATAAATATCTTGATATATTATTTTATTTATTTATATGTAATTAAATCGGTTATATTATTTTTACTTTTTCACGTAGTGTACGAAATACACTACGACAGCGGTGAGGGAGTTTGGACGAAGCAACAACAAGAAGAGAGACAACACAACAAGCTATTGAGCGAGTGGTCGAAAGAGTCGGCCGTTTCAACCGGGACAAAGTCCAATTCTACTTGGAGGCCTACAACGCAAAAATGGAGGAGCAAGACGTAGACGAGGCGTTGAGGTTGGAGTTCTTCTGTCGGGTTGTCGTTGTCCGTATGCATGCGGAAGTGAAGGAGATCCGAGAAGCTCATAGTTCGTGGGAGGCCTTCGAAGAGGCGCTCCTCTAGGCATATGGAGGACGACAGAAGAGCTGGGGACGACGCGACTTCGACCAGTGGGTGGCATCGACGAAGACCCACCAGGGCGCAACGAAGGTGTTCTGAGAGTTTGAGCGACGGCTTGCTCAGCTCCCGGAGCGGGAGCAAGGTTTGGTGGGGGCGGACAAAGTCCTGTTGTTCGTTAGGTCAATCGACCGAGTAGAACGGAAGGCCATCGGGATTGAGCTCGAAGATGAGGACAGAGTGAATGGCCTTACGGAGGATTGGCTGAAGGTCGGAAGGGTATGCCAACGGCTAGATGACGAGCGAGCCGCGAAGCCTAGGAGGAAGGCGCGCGACGGCACGCCGTCACAACGGGAAGAGGTCGAACGACAAAGAGAGTCGGCAAGGCTCGGCTTTGGGTCTAGGATTGCGGAGGCATATGCAGCTCTCGAGGCAATGCTCGAGGAAGAGGAAAGATCGAGGCCGCAAGCTAACGCCAAGGAGACGGACTTGCCCCACAAGATGGCAGAAGATCGGTACGACGGTACCAATGGAGAGGGTGCATAACAAAACACCCTCTCGGCTTGCAGAGATAGAACAGCCAAGGACAAGGCCGAGATACCGATCGCAGAATTGGAACGTTGGGACCGGCGGTTTCGGGCATGTCAGCCCGAAACTCCGGATGTTGGAGAGGCAAGCCCAAGTAGGGCTTGTGCGATTGGGAAGAAGTCGGCCACCGACCACAAGGAGTCGGCGGCTACATCCAAGGGCGTAAATAGGACGGGCAATTCTACGCGTCTTCCCACACTTGCTCCCGAGACGATGGCAGTCGGGCCCGAGTGCCCAAGTGAGTCCCAAGAGGAGGAAGGCGGTGGCGTGAGACCGAGAATCGCACCGATTCCGGAGAACTCGGCATTTGGGCCCTTACGCCCACGTGAGACCGAGGAGATGGATGACGGTATCGAGGAATCCTGGCATGATGCCAACGAAGATGGATGGGAAATGGCCCGTAGGACGGTCGACGGAGGAACCGGAACACAACCTGAACGGGGACCGAACCACGCGGCATTCCGATTCGGGTGGAGCACGATCCGGTCGTGGATTGTTCGACCGAGGTCAAAATCGGCATGAAGGTGTCGATACAGAAGAGGGTGCGGAACGAGCCACCCTCTTTTACATGGGGAGAAAGACCGACTGGGCGAAGGTCGGGAATCAAAAGGAAGGTGATCAAGGGTTCAAAATGAGTCCTCCAGGATCAACATCAGAGCCGAAACTCTGGACATTGGAGAATCAAGCCCAGGCGAGGCTTGGTTGATCACAGAGTGGATGCTATCCAACGACACTACTAAAAGGGTCGGTGGCCCCGGATGAGTCGTCGGGAATCATTACGAAATTGGAGCCCCACATCTTGACCGGAGACTTCGGTAGTTCAAGCCAACATGGCAATGTGAGACCGAAAGAGACGAGAGATGGTGGGGAAGCGCAAGAAAGGGGATCAACGGCGACGAGGAGAAACGGAAGGGGCGGTTGACCGAAGTATGGGTCCTCCACACTCGTTCCCGAGACTTAGGAGTTTGCGTCCGAGAACCAACGGAAGACCTAAGAGACGGAAAGTGGTGGCGAGGACACTGAGCTCACGGCCAATACAACCGATCCGGAAAGAGGAGGAACAAAGAACAGTCCTATGGGTCACCTCACACCGGGCTAGAGACTCCGGCAGTCGACATCGTATCCGACGTAAGACCAAGATACTGACGGTGGCGGTAGGAGAATGAGACCCGGCAATCCAGAGAATGACGGACGGACCCGGGCGGAGCGGACTTCCGGATAACCGATCCGGAAGAGAGGAGAGAGCAGGCCTATGAAGAGGCCGGGGGACACGGTTTGTCGGTACCATGGGAGAGGGTGTGGAGTGAGCCACCCTCTCAACTTGCGGAGAAAGGCGACCTGAGATAAGGGTCCGAGATACGAAGAGCCCAAGGAGGATCCTTCACACCGGTTCCAGAGACTCCGACGGTCGGCCCGAGAGCTGGCTTGAGACCTAAAGTGACGAACGGTGGTGGTGAGGGGACGAAGGCAAAGGACGGCAGAAGGGGTGGTCCCACGGAGATCCTCACACTGATCCGGTGGTCGGCCCGAGTGCCGGCGTGAGTCCTATAGGAGAGATCGATGGCGGTAGGTGAACGTGATCGGATGACGAAGGCAGAGCAGCAAGGAGGTATCGGGCCGACGAGGCGGTCACAAACCAAAACCGGACCTTCCGGCAAGGTCGATGGAAGGAAAGAGGGGAAGAAGAAAGGGAAAACCGGTCCTATGGGATCCTCACACCAATTCGGAGACACCGACAGTTCGAGCCGACATGGCAACGTGAGACCGAGTGAGAAGGGTGGTGGCGGTAGGAAACGGGAACTGGCGATGTGGGAGATGCGGATGGGCAGTCCTAAGGGATCCTCAGACTGATCCGGAGACATCGGCAGTTCAAGCCGACGTGGCAACATGAGACCGAGTGAGAAGGATGGTGGCTGCAGGAACGAGAATTGGCAACACGAAAGATCGGATCGGGAGCCGATAAGACGGTGTCGTGTGAATCTTCACACACTATGTAAAAAAAATAATGAAATAATTATTATAGATTAGATTAGTAGAGTATTATAGAAAGATGGATATACTCAAGAGCTTCAAAACGTTTTTTACTATATAAAAAATGGAGAAATACATATCAAGTTATGAGAAAATAAAGTTTGAGAAGATAGGGAAATTAGAACTATCCCACATAGATAGGAAAGTTAAGGCCCTGGCTATATAAACACCATGAGCTCCCTCATTTGTCATTTGTGCTAAGAGCACTTTGGCCACTTTGTCTTGATGGATGATGGTGGCCAAATTCCCTAAAACCGGAAACCAGTCGGTAAGCAAATCTGGAAAACGGGGCCGATAAGCAAATCCGGAAACCGGCTGGTATGCAATCCGGAAACCGGCCGGTATGTAATCCGGAACCGGCCGGCAAGCAAACCAGAACCGAAACGGGTATGCAAACCGGAAATTGGCCGGCAAGCAAAACCGGAAACTGGCCGGCAAACAAAACCGGAAACTGGCCGGCAAACAAAACCGGAAACTGGCTGATAAGCAAAACCGGAACCGAAACCGGCAAGCAAACCGGAAACCGGCCGGCAAGCAAAACCGGAATCTGGCCGGTAAGGAAAACCGGAACCGGAACCGACCGGCAAGCAAAATGGAACCGGCTACCGGACGAGGTTGGACGCGGACGGACGAAAGATTGGATCATGCAACAAACTAAAGTAAAGGTCAAGTGGACGGTCGCATGCAACTAAAGAAAAAGCCATGCAACTAAAAATAGATTCAATGAAAAGAAAAGCTATGCAACTAAAAGTGGAGGCATATGATCAATGAGGAACTCCATATATAATTCCATTTTTTTTCCTATACTAGCATACTCTCCATATTATCTTAATTTTCTTCTCAACTCCCTTATCTTAGGGAAGCCATAACTCTCATAAACCCTAAAATTCCCTACGGAAGCCATAACACTCAAAAACCCTAATCTTCCCTACGGAAGCCATAATACTCATATAATCTAATCCTAATCTTCCCTACGGAAGCCATATCTCTCAAAACCCCTAATTTTTCTTTTCTATTAATCTTAGTAAACCTAAAACTTCTAAATCCCAATCTTGGGACATATTGTAATTTCTTTTTCCTTTGTTAATGAAAATTATTAAATTTCTTCTTTCTGTTAATTGTTAAAAATATAAACGCACACATGTGATTATCCTCTGGTCGGAGGCCCCGGGGTCTTGCCTCAAAGTTCACGTATCCTCGTCGTATTTTCGCGACAACGGGAGCCGGCAAGACCGGAGTTGACAAGGGCGAAACCCTTACCGGCCAATTACGGGTTCGGAAGGAAGCCAATAAAGGGTGAGCGAGGAGCGGTGTGCCAAGCCGGATGGGCACACCCAGGAATGGATTGAGAGACGTGCATGTGGTCATTAAGGGCCGGTTTGAAGCACGAGTACGACACGATGTTCGGCACGGGCGGTGCCCAACAAGGACGACGGAAGACGGCACACAACGCCGCCGGGAACAAGGTAACGGGCATGCAACAGACTACATGGGTCAGAGATCAGCAATGATATCACGGGCCGGAGAAGGATCCTCCACACCCGCTTCGGAGATCTCGGCGGCTCATCCGGAGTGGCAACAACTGGCGTGACAAGACAAGCCTGAGATGATAAGTTGGTGGGGGCGAGGGGACGACGGCAAGCAGAAGGCTCCAGACCGGTCGCAACAGCGCGAGATGAAAGGGAGCCAACCGGGCTACTACTAGGTGATCCTCGGGCACGGAGGATACCATCATGCGAAACGACGTCAATGGATGATCTAGCCGGGCAAGGGCCGACGACGCATGCATGGGAAGTAATCGGAGTTCGGCACGAGCGGTGCCAAACAACGAGGAGGGGATGCGTGGCACACGGAGGTGCCAGAGCGGGTGTACATGCGCGAAGGATGGTTGCCGGTTCAGGTGATCTCGCGTAGAAGGCCGGAGAGGGATCCTCCACATTGGGTCCCGAGACCTTGGTAGTTCGAGCCAACGTGGCAACGTACGACCAAGGAGAAGGAAGGTGGCGACGAGGGGATGAAGGTGACGGACGACAAGGGACATCAACCAACACGATGCGAAGGTCTACGAAGGCTAAGACGAACATCATGGGTGCTCCTCGGACGAAGAACACCGCATAATCCGGAGGAATGGGAAGCATGTAGGCGATCGAGAGAAGGACCAACAAGGGAGCACGCGCGTAGGAGGGGTCATGACAAGGATCTATCGATGGGTCAAACGAGCCTACGGAGAGGCGAGCGCGAGGAGGAACTGGAGCCGACGGTTCGGACTGGCAAGGCCGACGCAGTAGCCGGAGGGCGGATTACGGGAGACTGGTTCCACACCTGTCGGAATCTTTCACCTTCCCCGAATTTGGCACATGCCGGTGGATGGGCGGTTTGGTGGGGGCGGATGTCGTGAAGATTCCCGGCTATAGTGTGAAACTGGGGTGGAATAGGGCAAGTCGGTGGTGTGCAAACCTGTGCACATGTATAGTAGGAAACAATGTATAGAATAAGGGGGAGTATTTGTCCCACATTGTAACGCCCTCCCCTCCTTGGTCTATAAAAGGAGGGAGGGGTCCCTTGTTGAGGGGTTGCCCATTTTGAGTTAGGAAGGGTATACCGTTAGATTTAGGCAGTTTCCCTTATTCGTACTTCGTTCTAGGGTTTCATCTAGGTAGTTTCTTTTCTTCTTCTTCGTCGTTGTGTTGGTGGAGAGTTTGTGTCTGTTTAGGCTTGGCAGTAGACTATTGTTGTAGCCTACCTTACCTTGGTCCGGCTCGAAGCCGGGGTTGTGTCTTTCCCCTTGTAATATATATACTCATATCTGTTTGTGCATATTGGTGTATTTGGTGGTGTCGGGAGCATAGCCCCTCAATAGGAACTACACGCTCCCTTTGAAGAACGCTCGGCCACAACCGAGCCTAGAATAAAACACAGAAAACAGGGAATGGAACACAACACGATAGAGAGAAGAGTACACAGGATGTTTACGTGGAAGACCCAAACTCGGGAAAAACCACGACAGCCCACAGACCGCAAACTATCACTATGTCAGAATGTACAATAAGAAAGCACCGAGGCCACGACCTCGAGCTTGCTATCTTCGCCACAAGCGGCGGTTACAATCAGAGGCAACGACCTCTTCCTCTCTCTCACTCTCTCTGTACACAGTTGTGTGCTCTAATCTTGCGCCAACAAGAATGAAAACTACTCTATTCATAAGTTTGCCCTAAGTCATATTTATACTAATATGACTTTTTGGCTATTTACAAATATAGCCACGATGGACTCTCAGAAACATATTTACAAATATGTCTCTTCATCCGGTTCTCACCGGGTTTGCACCATCCGGCTCTCCGTAGCTGGGTACTCGTCATCCGGTTCTCACCGGGTCTGCACCATCCGTCTCTCCGTAGCCAGGTACTCGTCATCCGGTTCTCACCGGGTTTGCACCATCCAACTCTCCGTAGCCGGGTACTCGTCATCTGGTTCTCACCGGGTCTACACCATCTGGCTCTCCGTAGCTGGGTACTCGTCATCCGGTTTCGGCCGAGTTTGCTCATCAGTACTATTCTTCTCACTTCCCATCCGGAGGGACCTATTTCCTAACAAACTCCCCCTTCACTCCGGCATGGGATGTCTTACTAGTTCGACCCGCTTCCGAAATGCATCCAACTTGTCGGGTATCAATATTTTGGTCAGCATATCTGACCCGTTCTCGGCCGTGTGTATCTTCGTCAGCGCGAACTCCTGGTCATCTACTCTTTCTCGGATCCAGTGATACCTTTGCTGGATATGCTTCGTCCGGGAATGGTAGGCCGCATTCTTAGCAAGGTGGATGGCACTTTGACTGTCGCAATAGAGCCGATATTCATCTTGCCAGATACCGAGCTCTCCGATGAAGTCCTTCATCTATAGTATTTCCTTGCCGGCTTCCACAGTCGCCTTGTACTCCGCCTCCGTGGTTGACAACGCAACCGTCTTCTGCAGCCTTGATTGCCACGAAACAGCTCCCCCTGCATATGTCATTACATACCCGGATGTAGACCGGCTGGTATCCACATCAGCCGACATGTCCGAATCGGTAAAACCGTCAAGTTGAGGTTTTCCGGAGCCGAATCGGAGACACATATTCGAAGTGCCCTTCAAGTACCGAAGTATCCATTTGACCGCGTTCCAGTGCTCCTTGCCGGGATTGCTCATAAACCGGCTCACCACTCCGACTGCATAGCCTATATCCGGTCGGGTACACACCATTGCGTACATCAAGCTCCCGACGGCAGAGGCATATGGAACCTTCATCATATCAGCCTTCTCTACTTTTGTCTTCGGGCTTTGCTTACCGGATAATCTGCAGTTTGCCGGGGGTGTCGATCCGACCGGTTTCGCATCTATCATGTTGAACCGGTGAAGCACCTTTGTCACGTACTTCTCCTGTGACAACCACAATTGCGTCACTGACCGATTCTGGATAATATGCATCC
Organism: Azolla caroliniana; assembly: GCF_043228905.1. Lineage (NCBI taxonomy): Eukaryota > Viridiplantae > Streptophyta > Polypodiopsida > Salviniales > Salviniaceae > Azolla > Azolla caroliniana. The sequence goes on from NW_028230438.1 coordinate 13,410,805, forward strand.
CCAACATCTGTCTTGCCGGACCCAAGTCTTTCATTGAGAAGGTCCGGTTGAGAGCCTTCTTCAGCATCCGTATTTTGGCTTGGTCCCGTCCGACGATCAACATGTCGTCCATGTACAGAAGGAGTATCAGGAAGTCGCCTCCTTCGAACTTCTTCACAAACACGCAGTGATCGGCCTGCGTCTTGTGGTACCCTTGATCGGTCATGAAGGAGTCGAACTTCCGGTACCATTGCCGAGGGGCCTGCTTCAACCCGTAGAGGCTCTTCTTCAACCGGCAAACCAGGTGCTCCTTCCCTTTCTCCACGAATCCTTCCGGTTGCTGCATGTAGATCTCCTCTTCGAGGTCGCCGTGAAGGAATGCTGTCTTCACGTCCAATTGCTCTACCTCGAGGCCCATGCTTGCCGCTATACTCAGCACCGTCCGGATGGAGGTCTGTTGAACACAGTGCTCGGCCACAAGCGAGGAATAGGATCAACTCGCAGAAAACAGGAAATACAAAATGCACGAAGACAGTAGAGAGAAGAGTACACAGGATGTTTTACGTGGAAAACCCTAAATGGGAAAAACCACGGGAGTCCTCAAACTCCAACTATCACTATAAACAGAGATGTACAATGGTGAAGCTACAAGGCAACAACCTTGAGCTCACTGTCTTCGCCACAGGCGGCGGTAATACACAGAGGCAACGACCTCTTCGTCTCTCTCTCTCTCTCTCTCTCTCTCTCTCTCTCGGCTGCTCACTTAGCTCCCTCTAAGTGGAAAATCAAAAAAATGAGTAACAGCACACAAAACTGTTTGCCCTAAGTCATATTTATACACATATGACTTTCGGGATATTTACAAATATAGCCTCAAGGGCCCTTGGCAAACATATTCACAAATATGTCCCCGCATCCGGATCTCTCTCCGGGTTCATTCGTCATCCGGCTCCGTAGCCGGGGTCTTCATCATCCGGCTCCGTAGCCGGGGTCTTCATCATCCGGATCCGGAACCGGGTCTTCATCATCCGGATCCGGAAACGGGTCTTCATCATCCGGATTCCCGGACATCCGACCATCCCATCCGGAGGGACCGTAATCCCAACAAACTCCCCCTTCACTTCGGCATGGGATGTCTCTCCAATCCGATCCTCTTCCGGCATGCTTCCAGCTTGTCGGGTGTGAGCACCTTGGTCAGCATATCTGACCCGTTCTCGTTCGTGTGGATCTTCGTCAGCACGAACTCCTTGTCTTCTATCCTTTCCCGGATCCAGTGATATCTTCGCTGGATGTGCTTCGTCCGGGAGTGATAGGTCGCGTTCTTCGCAAGGTGGATGGCACTCTGACTGTCGCAGTAGAGTCGGTAGTCCTCCTGCCGGATACCGAGCTCTCTAATGAAGTCCTTCATCCATATTATTTCCTTGCCGGCTTCAACAGCCGCCATGTACTCCGCCTCCGTGGTTGACAACGCAACCGTCTTCTGCAGCCTCGACTGCCACGAAACAGCTCCCCCTGCATACGTCATCACATACCCTGATGTGGACCGGCTGGTATCTGCATCAGCCGACATATCCGAATCGGTAAAGCCGTCGAGTTCGGGCTTACCGGAGCCGAATCGGAGGCACACGTTTGCCGTGCCCTTCAGGTATCGGAGTATCCACTTGGCCGCGTTCAAGTGCTCTTTGCCGGGATTGCTCATGTACCGGCTCACCACTCCGACTGCATATCCTATGTCCGGTCTTGTACACACCATTGCGTACATCAAGCTTCCGACGGCAGAGGCATATGGTACTTTCATCATGTCCTCCTTCTCAGCCTTTGTCTTGGGGCTTTGCTTGCTGGACAACTTGCAGTTTGCCGGGAGGGTCGATCCGACCGGTCTTGCTTCCGACATGTTGAACCGTTGAAGCACCTTTGTCACGTACTTCTCCTGTGACAGCCACAACTGCTTCTTCCTCCGGTCCCGGATGATGTGCATCCCTAGTATTTGCCTCGCCGGACCCAGGTCCTTCATTGAGAAGGTTCGGTGAAGCGCTTTCTTCAGCATCCGTATCTTGACCTGGTCCCGTCCGACGATCAACATGTCGTCCACGTACAGGAGGAGTATTAGAAAGTCTCCTCCTTCGAACTTCTTCACAAACACGCAGTGATTGGACTGCGTTTTGTGGTACCCTTCGTCGGTCATGAAAGAGTCAAACTTCCGGTACCATTGCCGGGGGGGAGCCTGCTTCAGTCCCTAAAGGCTCTTCTTCAACCGGCATACCAGGTGCTCCTTCCCTTTCTTCTCGAATCCTTCCGGTTGCTACATGTAGATCTCTTCTTCGAGGTCACCGTGAAGGAATGCCGTCATCACGTCCATCTGTTCTACCTCGAGGTCCATGCTTGCCGCTATGCTCAGCACCGTCCGGATGGAGGTCATCTTCACTACCGGGGCAAATATTTCGTCGAAGTCGACGCCCTTCTTCTGTTGGAACCCCTTCACCACGATCCTGGCTTTGTATCTCAGGGGGTTTCCGGCATCTCCCGGTTTCAGCTTGAACACCCACTTGTTTCAAAGTGCCCGCTTTCCTTTCGGCAACTCCACAAGTTCATATGTGTGGTTCTCATGCAGGGAATCCATCTCCTCCTGCATGGCACTTAACCACCTGCGGCTATGGGTGTCAAGCTTTGCTTCTTCAAAACTCTCCGGCTCCCCCTCGTCGGTTAGCAGCACGTGCTCTGGTTCCGGAAATCTCCGGGGGGCCCTTCTCTCTCTGAGAGGATATCTCCGTTCCGGAGCTTCGGTAACCGGCTCCTCCGTTTCCTCTTCATCCGAATCCATTTCGGGATCGGGGCCGGTTCCGGTATCAGTTTCATCTTCCTCGGCCGGTTCTGTTTCTTCACCGTCTTCGGCCGGATCCTCGAGTGCTAACCGGTCCCTTGCCGGTCGGGACTGCTCCTCGTAGAGTTGATTCTCACCGGTCGACTTAGAGCTCTTCATCTTCTTCTCCGACTCCCAGTCGGCGAGTGTCTTGTCCTCCATGATATCTCGACTCCTGAATATCTTCTTGTCGACCGGGTCCCATACTCGGTAGCCGAACTCGTCGTCGCCGTAACCGAGGAATATGCATGGCCGGGTCTTTGGATCTAACTTTCCTCTCCGGTCCTTTGCCACGTGCACGTATGCGAGACACCCGAACACCTTCAGATGCCGGTAGGATACTTCCCTACTGGTCCACACTCTCTGCGGCGTGTCTCCGTCCAAAGGTACTGAGGGTGATCTGTTTATCACGTATGTCGCCGTCGACATTGCCTCAGCCCAAAACCCCTTGGGTAATTTCGCATGCGCCAGCATACTCCGGACCCTCTCCATTATGGTCCGGTTCATCCTCTCGGCCAGCCCGTTCAGTTCCGGCGTCTTCGGCACAGTAAACTCGAGCCGGATTCCCTTCGAGCGACAGTACTCCGCGAACTGCCCCCGGTATTCCCCTCCGTTATCCGCTCGTATCGCTTTCAGCTTCTTGCCGGATTCTCTTTCCACTCTCGCGTGAAGTTCTTTGAAGACGGACAATACTTGGTCCTTTGTCTTCAACGGTGCCGTCCACAGCTTCCGGCTGTGGTCATCAATGAATGTCACGAAGTACTGGGCTCCGCCATGTGACTTCGTTTCTACTTGACACACGTCAGTGTGCACCAACTCCAATGGTGCGCTACGTCTCGTCGGTGGCCTTGAGTGGAAGGAGGTCCGGTTTTGCTTACCGGCCAGACAGTCGGTACACTTCCCCAAGTGTACATGCTTTACCGGTATCAGGTTGTCTTCGGCAAGCCTCTTCATCCCCTTCTCGCTCATGTGGCACAGTCTCTTGTGCCATAGCTCACCGGCAGTGTCAGCTGCCACGTTCAGCTCCTCCGGACATAGCCGGGAATTCATCAGGTACAGTGTGTTGATCTTCCGGGCCCGAGCCACTATCAGGCTCCCTTTGCTGAACTTCATGACACCGTTCCGGATGCTACCCGTGTAGCCTTCATCGTCTAGCCTCCCGGCCGAAATCAGGTTCAATCGAACCTCCGGAACGTGTCGAACATCCTTCAGCAACATCTTGCATCCGGTTGATGTCATCAGCCACACGTCTCCTATGCCGGCAATCCGGCATGTACCTTCATTTCCCATCCGGACACAGCCGTGCTCACCGGCTGTGTAGGATGAGAAGTATTTCTTCTCCGGGGTCAGGTGGAACGATGCTCCGGAATCGACCACCCAGGTCATCTCTTCACCGGCAAGGTTCAGCTCCCTCTCTTCGGTAATGAGCATTATCTCTTCTTCACTTGCCGCGAGTGCCGTCGTTCCTTTCCGGTCCTGCCCTCGCCGATCCGGACCTCTCCGGTCCGTGGCTCCCCGGTATGCACCGTTTCGCTCCGGTGACTTCTTCGAATCGGTGTCGTCGGCTCCGTTGTCTTTTCGGTAATGCCGACAATTCTTCCGGAAGTGCCCCGGCTTCCCACAGTGGAAGCATGTGGGCCTTCCTCTTGACTGCGACCGGGTCCCCGACTTCTCCCGTCTTTGCGGACTCCGGTTCCGTTGTCTTCCCCGTTCCGATTCGGTAAGCAGCGCCTTCGAGTCGGAGGCCGGTTCTTTATCTCTCCGACGCGCTTCTTCGTTCAAAATACTTGTCTTTACCGTTTGTAGGGACAAGTTATCTTCGGTGCAGGAGGTGCTGAGAGTCACCACCAAGTTCTCCCAGCTTTCCGGCAATGTACACATCAGGATGATGGCTTGCATTGCATCCTCCAACGGGAACTTGATCGCCGCAAGCTGGTTCACGAATCCCATGAACGTGCTTACGTGTTCCACCATACTCTCGCCGTCCCGGTACTTGAGGTTCACTATCTTCCTCATCAGGGAGGTCCGGTTCAACGCATTCTTCCTCTCGTAGAGGCCCGACAGCTTCCGCCACATCTCATATGCGTTGGTGTCGTTCGCCACATGTTGTAGAACGCTCACGTCGACGTATTGCCGAATGGTTGCAACGGCTTTCCGGTTTAGAAGCCTCCATTCCGTCTCAAGTACCCCCTTGGGTATTTCCGACCTGTCGATCGGTTCATACAGGTCCCGAACAATGAGCAGATCCTCCATCTTTATCTTCCAGTCGGCGTAGTTCTGCGCATTCAGCACCATCATCCCCGGCTGCCCGCTGCCGCCGCCTTCCATTTTCTGCACTGCCGTTGCTCTGATACCACTTTGTTGAACACAGTGCTCGGCCACAAGCGAGGAATAGGATCAACTCGCAGAAAACAGGAAATACAAAATGCACGAAGACAGTAGAGAGAAGAGTACACAGGATGTTTTACGTGGAAAACCCTAAATGGGAAAAACCACGGGAGTCCTCAAACTCCAACTATCACTATAAACAGAGATGTACAATGGTGAAGCTACAAGGCAACAACCTTGAGCTCACTGTCTTCGCCACAGGCGGCGGTAATACACAGAGGCAACGACCTCTTCGTCTCTCTCTCTCTCTCTCTCTCTCTCTCTCTCGGCTGCTCACTTAGCTCCCTCTAAGTGGAAAATCAGAAAAATGAGTAACAGCACACAAAACTGTTTGCCCTAAGTCATATTTATACACATATGACTTTCGGGATATTTACAAATATAGCCTCAAGGGCCCTTGGCAAACATATTCACAAATATGTCCCCGCATCCGGATCTCTCTCCGGGTTCATTCGTCATCCGGCTCCGTAGCCGGGGTCTTCATCATCCGGCTCCGTAGCCGGGTCTTCATCATCCGGCTCCGTAGCCGGGTCTTCATCATCCGGCTCCGTAGCCGGGGTCTTCATCATCCGGATCCGGAACCGGGTCTTCATCATCCGGATCCGGAAACGGGTCTTCATCATCCGGATTCCCGGACATCCGACCATCCCATCCGGAGGGACCGTAATCCCAACAAGGTCATCTTTACTACCGGGGAAAATATCTCATCGAAGTCCATGCCCTTCTTCCGCTGGAACCCCTTCACCACGATCCTGGCTTTGTATCTCGGGGGGTTGCCGGCATCTCCCGGTTTGAACTTGTACACCCACTTATTTCGGAGTGCTTGCTTTCCTTTCGGCAACTCCACCAATTCATACGTATGGTTCTCATGCAGGGAATCCATCTCATCCTGCATGGCACTTAACCATTTGCGGCTGTGGGTGTCATCCTTCGCCTCTACGAAGCTTTCTGGCTCCCCCTCATTGGTTAGCAGCACATGCTCTGCATCCGGAAATCTCCGGGGGGCCCTTCTCTCTCTTAGAGGATATCTCCGTCTTTGGGCTTCGGTAACCGGCTCCTCCATTTGCTCTTCATCCGAATCCCATTCGGGGTCTTGGCCGGTTATGGTTTCGGCTTCCTCTACTTCTTCTTCTGCCGGTTCGATATCCTCACCATAACCGGCTGTTTCCTCCAGTGCTAACCGGTCTCTTGCCAGTTGGGTTTGTTCATCATAGAATCGATCCTTACTGGTCGACTCAGAGTTCATTATCTTCTTCTCCGACTCCCAGTCGGCGAGCATCTTGTCCTCCATGAAGATAATATCTCGACTCCGGAATACCTTCTTGTCGACCAGGTCCCACACTCGGTAGCTGAACTCATCGTCGTCGTAATCGAGGAATATGCATGGCCGGGTCTTTGGATCTAACTTTCCTCTCCGGTCCTTAGCTACATGCACGTACGCGAGACACCCGAATACCTTCAGATGCCAGTAGGACACTTCCTTACCGGTCCAGACTCTCTGTGGCGTGTCTCCGTCCAAGGGTACTGAGGGTGATCTGTTTATCACATATGTCGCCGTCGACAGTGCCTCAACCCAAAACTTCTTGGGTAGTTTTGCATGCGCCAACATACTCCAGACCCTCTCCATTATGGTCCGACGCGCCTCCTCATCTAGCAAGCTCGACTTCACTCTTGCTAGGGATAACCGTTTCCTTTCCGGCCCGGCGTTACCGAAAGTGACAACCAACGTCTCCCAGCTATCAAGGAGGGAACCGAGCAGGAGTAGCGCTAGTACCTCATCGGCGAGAGGTACTTCCAATGATGTTGCCTGGTGTATCAGCCCTTGGAAGGCATTCATGTGCTCCGCCATGCTGGAGCCATCTTGGTACCGGAGTCTTACTAGCTTCCGAAATACCGAAACCTGGTTAACAACATTTTTGTTTTGAAACATAATGTCGATATTCTCCCAGAGCTCATGAGCCTTGCTCTCTTCATTGAAGTTGTTGTATAGGCTCATGTCGATAAAGCACCGTATGTAAGCCGTTGTCTTCATGTGCATCACCTCCCATATCGTGGCGTCGATTTTGTCCGGTCTCTTGTCCCCAAACTGAACCGGCAACCAAAGATCTTTAACCACAAGCATGTCCCTCATCTTCGACTTCCACACCGAATAGTTGGAGCCGGTGAGCTTGAACATGCCTCCCAACGAGTCGTCCATTTTCTATGTTGTTTCGCTCAGATACCACTTTGACAGGAACTACACGCTCCCTTTGAACAACGCTCGGCCACAACTGAGCCTAGAATAAAACACAGAAAACAAGGAATGAAACACAACACGATAGAGAGAAGAGTACACAGGATGTTTACATGGAAATCCCAAACTCGGGAAAAACCACGACAACCCACAGACCGCAAACTATCACTATATCAGAATGTACAATAAGAAAGCACAAAGGCCACGACCTCAAGCTTGCTATCTTCACCACAGGCGGCGGTTACAATAAGAGGCAACAACCTCTTCCTCTCTCTCACTCTCTCTGTACACAGTTGCGTGCTCTAATCTTGTGCCAACAAGAATGACAACTACTCTATTCATAAGTTTGCCCTAAGTCATATTTATACTAATATGACTTTTCGGCTATTTACAAATATAGCCACGATGGACTCTCAGAAACATATTTACAAATATGTCTCTTCATCCGGTTCTCACCGGGTCTGCAGCATCTGGCTCTCCGTAGCCGGTACTCGTCATCCGGTTCTCACCGGGTCTGAACCATCCGGCTCTTCGTAGCCGGGTACTCGTCATCTGGTTCTCACCGGGTCTGGACCATCCGGCTCTCTGTAGCCGGGTACTCGTCATCCGGTTTCGGTCGAGGCCAGTTTGCTCATCAGTACTGTTCTTCTCACTTCCCATCCGGAGGGACCTATTTCCTAACACCCCTTGTTTCCTGTGCATAAGAGTCTGTGTCACGTGCATGCTCTCTCTCTCTTCTCTGTCTCTGTCTCTCTCTCTCATGTTCGGTTGCCTCCGGGACGTGTCCGGAGTCGGCTTCTCGGCATCCCTTCCTCGCTTGTCTGAGACCCTCGTGGTCCCGCCCCTTCCACACGTACGCGCGTAATAACGTGACAACGTATTTTAGCATCTTCTTCTTCCCATTCTCTTTGCACGTGAACCATCTCCTCTGTTCCTTACGCGGGGAAAGGACGATCGAGTCTCCACTACTTGCCGACTCTTCATTTGATTGGTCATTCCGACTCAGTAGCTCATTCGGCCCACTTTGCCGGATTGAGATCAAACTCTCATCTAGAGTACCGAATCCTTCTTCATCTTCTGTCGAGATCTTTTCGGGCTCACTAGCCCCATCCTCCAAAATTGGGCCGTAGTCAGACATTGGAGCCGGTAGAGAGTACCATGATGCCGACTTATCAAATTCTACATTTCAGCTCACTCAAACTTGTTTTGTTTGGGGGTTATAACACTTATAACCCTTTTGCTCATGTGAGTAGCCGACAAGGATGCACTTCTCTGACTTTGGGTCCAACTTTCTCCGCTTCTCATTTGGCACATGCACATATGCAATGCTACTAAATATCTTAAGGTGTCTTAAATTTGGCTTCTGCCTGAAATATAGCTCATGTGTTGACACCTTATCCCCTATTCAATTTTGGATGTAGATGACCGTCCAGACCGCTTCGGCCCAGTAGAACTTGGGCATGCTCTTCTCTTCAAGAATCACCCTTGCCGCTTCCACAATTGAACGGTTATTCCTTTCGGCCACACAATTTTGTTCCGGTGCGTATCTAAAGTTGAATTCTCTTTGAATTCCTTTGTGCTGTAGATAACTGTTGAATTGGCCGGAAAAGTATTCTTTTCCACCATTTGACCGCAGGCACTTGATCTTCCTCTCCATTTCCTGTTCTACAAGACTTTGCAAGTTTTGGAAACAATCAAAAACTTCGCTTTTTCTTTCGATTAGGTAGATCCACGTTGTCATGAAGAAAACCGTCCACAAGCGGAATCGGTGTACGGAATGAAACCAACTCTTCATGCACGCGCGCCTTAAGTTGTACATAGGAGATCCTAGGTAGATTCGGTAGGTAGGGAGTGAAGGGGGGGAAACGGCTCCTTCCTTGCCTATAAAAGGGAGGGGGATGAGGAGAGTAGGGGATGGCGGAGAGTCGAGGACGAAGAGCTGTCGGATTGGGCGCGAGGGCTTCTCTCTCTCTCTGGTTCGCAGACTCCATAGCTACCTTCTGTGCAGGTTTCGGGAGGCTCGCGTTGCTCTGAGGAATGCCCGAGTGCTTCCGGCAGCACCTCCAACTTGTTCCTGTCTTTCTGTGCGTTTACGAACAGGTATCGGCATCTGTCCGCCGGCCTGTTCGGTTGTAACCGACTTCGTGTTTTGTTGTCTTCGTGTTCTTGTCGTTTGTCTTGTCAATACATACATACTTTCGTGTCTTTCTGTGTCGCTGTCCCACTCGCATCTTTGCTTCGAAGGTCCGTGTCCCTGTGAATCTACGCTCGCACGTAGCGGGTCTCTCTCTCTCTCTTACTCTTCGGTACAGGACCCCCGAGGTCCCGCCTCACTCCACGCATCCGCGAGGAATACCTCGACATATTTGGTGAACCCGACGTGAAAGAGGCGGCAGAAGAGCAGAAGATGAGGGGGTCGGATCTTGCAGAGGCCATGGCTTCGGCCGTGGATCGGATATTGAGCACACGCGAGGGCACCGGTGCTCTCGACAGAGCCATTGAGGCAGTCGTCGGTACGATCGGCCGTTTCAGCGGGAAGGATGCTACGAAGTATTTGGCGTCCTACGGGGCGGAAATGCTGATGCGGGACATTCCGGAAGAGAGGCGTCTTGCCGGGTTCCCTCGAGTGGCGATGCCGAGCATCCATGCTGAGGTGCTCGAGGTACGGGCGGAGAGCCGTACCTGGGAGGAGTTCGAAGGCCGACTCCTAGAGAAATATGGGCTGGACGACGCGCTCCGGCTTTCGAAGCGGGACTTCATGGAATGGGTGGAGTTCCTCGGCAAGGGAAGAAACGCGTCGGCACTCCTCCGGGAGTTCGAAGAATGCTTTGCGCGCCTTTCGGCGCTTGACCGAACCATTCTGGATACGAGCCGGGTCCTATTGTTCGTCAAGTCGGTGGACGAGCGGGACCGGGATCAAGTCGGCTCCTTGCTGGAAACTGAAGACGGGCTGACAACCGATTGGGCTGCGGTTAAGAGAGTCTGTGGCCGTTTCGACAAACGACGAGAATGGGCTGACAACGGGGCGGCAGGTGCAGGCTCTGTTACAACAAGGAGGCTTGAACCGGCACCGCAAGTGCGAAGGGAAGAAACCCGGGAATGGCTCGAAACCGGTCCGGCTTCGACCAGCATGGTCAATGGCTCGTCCGGAGGAGCCGCGCTAGAGGAGTTGACGCGGGCGATAAAGGATCTCCAGATCGCCCAGACTCGAAGGGAAGGCGGCGAACCGGCTCGTGATCGACGGCCGGCAGCGGGGAACAGGTGCATGTGGTGCGACGAGGTCGGCCACATTCGGAAGGACTGCGGCGATTTCGCAGAGGCGTTGAGAAACCGGGCGGTGTACCTGTGGGAAGGCCGGGTGCACGCTGGCGACACCAGGAGGGCCCTGAGCCGAAACGACGGGCGAGGAGGTATGAAGAGATTGATGGAAGAGGCAACGGCCCGACACGTGGAGGCCATCCACTACTCGGCGTCGGCCGGTATTCGGGTCGGGGGCAGCGAGACCCAAAAGGAGAGCAAAGACGGTTTCTGGTCGGCAATGCTAGAAGGCCTCGCCGGCGCGCGACTGAGGAAAGATGAAACGGACCACGCTGAGAGATGGGTCCGGGAAATAACCGGGTGGAGCGATCCGGTCGAGGAGAAGACGGGCTTCGTAGAAGCCGCTTGCCGGAACTACGAGGCTCTGGTAGAAGAGAAACGAGTGGGGAAAGCCGGAGCGACCGGGCCCTCACAACGGTACGAGACCCGATTCGGACAACAACGGAACGATGCCGGTGGGCCCGGCCCGCAAGATAACCCCAGGAAGGGCGGGTACTGACTGGGGACAGAAATAGAAAGGACTACGGACCTACGGAAGGTCCTAGAGGAACAGATCCTCGATAGCAAAGTGGAGCTGTCATTGCAAGAGGTGCTAGGGATCGCCAAGAAGGAATTCCACGACTCCATTGTGGACCTGGTGAAACGGAAGAGGCTGTCAACGGAGACGGATGCGGAAAGACCGGTAGAGGTGCGGACGACGCACATCGACGACTCGGCGCTGGCAGATGAGTGGGCGGAGAGCCACTATTCGAGGCCACACTGGGCCCGAGCGACCACGGAGACCCCGGTAAAGATCGGAGATGTTCGGGAACTGGTGGTGGCGTTGGTGGACCACGGTTCGGAAATAAACCTAATGTCCATGGACTTCTATAAGAAGGGGAAGTGGCCGATCAACACCAAGCACGGGTGGAAGATACGGGCGGCGACGCGCGCCACCGAGGAACTGCATGGGGCCTGCCCGAACGTGCGAGTCAAGATCGGCGACGTCGAGGTTGACCAGCACTTCTTCGTACAGGAGACGTCTTCGCATCCGGTCATATTAGGGGAACCATACATCACGGCAGCTCGAATGGAGACCAAGGTGCTAGACAACGGTTCGGCCTACGCAAGGGTCAAAAGCCAGGACGGGCGCCATTCGGTGCAATTTTTGACGGTACGGCCGAACCACGAGAGAAACCGCGAATCCCTCGGTGGCGAGAGCCGGGAGGATTTTTAGAGAGGGCTGCCAAGGCGTGGGGCCGAGACAGCCCGGACACCCGGAAAAGACCCCACGATTGTACGATAGGTAGGGGATTTTGCTTCTTCGACAGCGGAGGGTGTATGATGGTCGGCATCGTTGGCCGAGAGAAGACAAGGGTGGAAGAGCGACTTCGAGCGTGCGGAGTTCTTGGCCCGGACGAGGAAATCAGCGGAGCCGTGGAGGCGGTCTCCTTCGACGACACCTTGAGGATGCTGAGGAAGGTTGCCGGGGAAGACCTTAACGAAGACCGGACGATACCGGTATGTTCCGAAGAGATGTACGAAGTCATCGCGGACTTCAGTCGGGGGCTTGGGTCGGATCGGACGGCCCGAGTTAGCACAAAGTACAAGACTGTGGACCGGAAGGTAAGGCCAGTCGCGGCACCCTTACCGGAGGGCAGCGAGTCCCGGATCAGAGGGGTTGCGTCGGACCCCAGTTTACGAGATCCGGCCGGCATAGGACACACCTTCACCGACGGGACGCTCCGGGAGCTCAAAATCGGTGGGGGCGGGTTCCTACTGCCGGCGGAGGAAGACCGGTTTCGGAGGATGCTCGGAAGGCACGGGAAAGCCTTCGCATTCTCACCGGAAGAGATCGGGTGCGTAGACCCGACGATCGTGGAGCCGATGGTGATATTCACGGTACCGCATGTACCGTGGAATCTCAAGCCGATTCCAGTACCGAGAGCTCACATCCCAAAGTTGATGGAGCTATTGAGGCAGAAAGTCGATATGGGTATTCTCGAACCGTCGAGCACCCCATACTCGAACCGATGGTTTACCGTACCGAAGAAAAACGGAATGTTGCGTTTCATTCAGGACCTGCAGCCGGTCAACAGAGTGACCATTCGAAACGCAGGAATCGGACCGACCATAGACGAGTTCGCAGAGGCCTTTGCCGGAAGGTCGATTTACTCGGTCGGTGATCTGTACTCGGGGTACGACCAGTTCCAGCTAGCCGTGGAGAGCAGGGACATTACGACAATGCGAACTCCCCTCGGTCTAGTGCGAATGTGTACCCTGCCACAAGGAGGGACCAACTCGGTGGCCCACATGGTGAATGCAATGAACAAAGTACTGAGGGATTGCATACCGGACATCACCATGCCGTTTCTAGACGACATCCCCATAAAGGGATGCCCGGTGGAGGAGAAGGATGAGACAGTCGGGCCGGACGAATGCCGGCGATTCGTGAAGAAACACATCGACGACTGCGAGAAGGTGCTACAAAGGCTAGAGGATGCTAGGCTCACCTTCTCCGGGGAGAAATCGGCCTTCGGGCAATCGGAAATCCTGGTAGTCGGACACCTATGTGGGCCATATGGCCGGAAGCCATCTCCGGCAAAGGTAGAAGCCATCTCCGTGATGAAGACCGACTGTGGCTCGGTTACGGAGGTTCGGAGGTTCCTGGGGGCATGCGCATTCTACCACATATGGATCCCGCATTACGCCCACGTTGCGGAGCCGCTATACGGGCTGCTGAAGAAAGGGCAAAAATTCGAATGGCGAGACGAGCATACGGAGTCGGTCCGGAAGCTGAAGGAAGCTCTTGCGGCAGCACCGGCGCTCCGGAAGGCTGTTTACGGGAAGGGTACCCCGGTATACATAACGGTGGATACGAGTCCGACCGGGATTGGATGGGTCGTCAACCAAGAAGACGAGGACGGCATTCGGTTCCCGATCCGATTCGGCGCGAAGGTCCTCAGTGAGCGACAGCGAGGGTACGCCCAGGTTAAACGTGAACTCTGGGGTATCGTTTCGGCAGTAAAGGCCGACAAAGACTACCTGATCGGGGCAGAAGTGATTATCGAGACGGATTGCCTGCCAATTCTCGGCATGGTTTCCGGATGCGCGACACCGGACCTGGCAATGCTCAGGTGGATAGCGTACATCAAGTCCCTGGACCCGGAGATACGACACATTTCCGGAAAGGACAACGCCATGGCCGACATGCTTTCGAGGGCGAGGTTTGATGACGAGGGCGGCATGGTTTCGGAGGACGAAGAAGTCGGCGTGGACTTCTTCGAGTCGGCGTACGTGACGACCGATGGGACGAGCACTCCGGCACTTAACGACTTCGACGAGAGCAAGTACGACGGCGAGTGGCTCCAGATCGGTGGATTCTTGAGGACAATGGCGCTGGATGCGTCATGGACGAAGGACGAGGCCAACCGGATCCGGAAGAAAGCTTACCGATTCTTTCTCCGGGACGGATACTTATGGAAGCACCCGAAGAAGAGGGACGGCGCTCCGCTCCGGGTGGTGGCGATGAAGGAAGAATAGGAGGAGCTGCTGACGGCCTACCACGACAGCCCTTGGGCCGGACACCGTGGAACCTGGGCCACGTTCAAGAAGATAAAAGGGAAGTACTGGTGGCCGGGACTGTACCGGGACGTGCATCGATTCGTGACAACTTGCGAGAGCTGTCAGATGCACTCCATAGTCCGACACCGGGACGAACTTCACCCTACGTACCCTCCGACCATCCACTTCAAATGGATGGTAGACCTGGTAACGATGCCGATAGGAGTAGGACAGATGCGGTATCTGGTCCTGGCTCGGGAAGATCTAACGAACCAGGTGGAAGGCCGGGCCCTTCAAAACAAAACGACTGCGGCCGTATGTCGGTTCCTGCTCGAGGACGTAATATGCCGGTACGGGTGCGTCGGGAAGATCGTGGCTGATCGCGGGGAGTTGGACGCCGGAGAGGCCGAGGAGCTGTTCGACCGGCTAGGAGTCAAGCTCTCGCTTACCACTGCGTACAATCCGGAGGCGAATGGAAAGGTGGAGCGCGGACACGGACCGATCGTCAAGGCGTTAGTTCGGGCATGCGGAGGTCGAGTCGGGAACTGGCCGCGGCTACTGCCTTACGCGTTGTGGGCTGACCGGACTACGCACAGTTCGGTAACCGGATTCATGCCGGCAGAGCTCATGTTTGGGCAGAAGCCGATCATGCCGATCGAACGTACGGTCTCCTCATGGGCAACCGTGGACTGGAGAGACGAGATGAGCCGGGAGGAACTGTTGACAGCGCACATACGACAGCTCGAGCGGAGACCGGAGGACGTGGAGCAGCCTGCGGAAAAGCTTTGGGAAGCAAGGATGAGGAACAAAGCCCGGTTCGACCGAACACACCGGCTCCGACCAAAGAAGATCGAGGAAGGCGACTGGGTGCTAGTCTACGACAGCAGCCTCGACAACCAGCACCGAGCAACGCGGAAGTTCGCAAGAAGGTGGTTCGGGCCTTACGTGGTACAAAGCGCCAACGACAACGGGACATACCATCTGGCGGAACTCAACGGTACGAAAATAACGATACCGGTAGCCGGGAAGCGGATCAAGATGTTCAAGAAGCGTCACGACGACATGCCGGATCAGGTTGACTTGGACCGCGACGACGAGCGGTCCGAAACCGAGGAAGAACCGACGGGCGGGGAATGAAGGCTGGACCGGTTTCCTCCGTCCCAACTCAATTTGGCGCATGCCGGTGGATGCACGGTTAGGTGGGGGCGGATGTCGTGAAGAAAACCGTCCACAAGCGGAATCGGTGTACGGGAGCGCAGAAACCGACTCTTCATGCACGCGCGCCTTAAGTTGTACATAGGAGATCCTAGGTAGATTCGGTAGGTAGGGAGTGAAGGGGGGGAAACGGCTCCTTCCTTGCCTATAAAAGGGAGGGGGATGAGGAGAGTAGGGGATGGTGGAGAGTCGAGGACGAAGTGCTGTCGGATTGGGCGCGAGGGCTTCTCTCTCTCTCTGGTTCGCAGACTCCATAGCTACCTTCTGTGCAGGTTTCGGGAGGCTCGCGCTGCTCTGAGGAATGCCCGAGTGCTTCCGGCTGCACCTCCAACTTGTTCCTATCTTTCTGTGCATTTACGAACAGGTATCGGCATCTGTCCGCCGGCCTGTTCGGTTGTAACCGACTTCGTGTTTTGTTGTCTTCGTGTTCTTGTTGTTTGTCTTGTCAATACATACATACTTTCGTGTCTTTCTGTGTCGCTGTCCCACTCGCATCTTTGCTTCGAAGGGCCGTGTCCCTGTGAATCTACGCTCGCACGTAGCGGGTCTCTCTCTCTCTCTTACTCTTCGGTACAGGACCCCCGAGGTCCCGCCTCACTCCACGCATCCGCGAGGAATACCTCGACAACGTGTGCAGACTGTAATCGTCGATGAAGGAGACGAAATATCGGCACTCGCCAAGACTAACATTCCGTGTCGGTCCCCATACATCTAAATGTATTAGATCGAGCTTGTTATGGCTCCAGTTTCTTTCGGTGGGGAATGGAAGCCGGTGTTGCTTCCCGAGTTGGCAGGCTCCATAAATTTGGGCCTTCCGGGCACAGAATTTCGGCAATCCGAAAACAACTTGTTTCGATTGCAGGTCTTGAAGCCTTTAGTAATTGACGTGGCCGATCCACTTGTGCCACAGGTCGATATCTGATTCGATCTTCTGTCCTTTTGGGAACATAGCAGTGTCGACGTCGTTGGTGTTGAGGATGAATATCCTCCTGTCCCGGTGGCCTTGCGCGATGATCCGACCTTCTTCCTCAATGAAGGACCCGAGGTGCGTAAACCACACCTGCATCCCCTAGTCGACGATCTGCGTAACCAACACTAGGTTCTTTACGATTGTCGGAACACGAAGTATGTTTATTAGCTTTCCCTTTCGTCCGACATGGCTTAAAGGGACTTCTCCGATCTCCACTATCGGGTGAGGAGTGTCGTCTCCGGTTTTGACAACTCCCGGTTGCTCCGGTTTTCCAGAAATGAGAACCACTCTTCGTGGCTCGTCATGTGGTTAGATGCACCGGAGACAACGTACCATAATTCCTCTGATTTGGAAGTGGTCTTCTTCATTGAGTTTTCCTTGTGCTTGATCACAAAGGTTGGCCCTTCTCCGGTCTTACCGGTTCTAGATCCTTCCGATCCTTCTGCGTAGTGCGAGCTCTCCCGGTTTCCTTGTCCGGCTTTGCTGGATCCGGATTTATCCGAATCGGCGCGCTTCTTCCAGCACTCGCTCTCTCGGTGGCCTTTCTTGCCACAATACCCTCATTTCGTTTTGGTCTTTGATTGCCGATTTCTGGCGTCACTTTGACTCCCCCTGCTTGTGGAGGGTCCAGAACAACTGTCAGCACTATCTCTATGCCTCTAGTTTTGCTCTTGCCGGACGCTAGTATTGTGTGCTGACCCACTTCGTCCTCCACGCCCACGGGGCCGATACGCCTCCATGTATAGCATCCGGTTGTCTGATTGTGTGGTCCTTGACCCACTCGCGTGGTTTTCTTCGACCATCAACATCGATTGCAGGTCGAAGAAGGACAATGGTTTCTCCCGGGTGCAAATAGTCGTTCAGATTGGCCCGTACCATTGTGCTAGACAACCGAGGCAGATCTAGACCATCTCGTCCTCGTCCACCGTCATGTTGATGGAACCGAGCATGACGTAGATCTCCTTGATCTTGGTGGTGTAGTCGGTGATCGACATGTCTCGTTGCCGGATACTGTTAAGCTCTTGCCGGAGCTGCAACTTCCGAGCCGTGGTATGGTTAGGAAATCGGTCTCTCCGGATGGGATTCAATGATGAATAAAGAGGACCCAGTGTGAACCGGAAGAGATCCGAAAACCGGAGGAGACCTGGTGAGAACCAGAAGAGAAGACATATCTGTAAATATGTTTTGAGTAAGCCTATTGAGGCTATATTTGTAAATAACCCTAAGTTCACATAAGTATAAATATGACTTAGGGAAATCACTTTAAAAGGTGTTGTTATTGTCATACCGGTTGGGCAATCACATAAGGAGAACGGGTCGGACATGCTGACCAAGGTCCTGACAACCGACAAGTTGGACGCGTGCCGAAAGTGGATTGGGGTAACAAGATATCCCATGCCTGAGTGAAGGGGGAGATTGTTGGGAAATCGGTCTCTCCGGATGGGATCCATTGATGAATAAAGAGGACCCGGTGAGAACCAGAAAAGATCTGGAAACCGGAGGAGACCTGGAAGAGAGCCGGTGAGAACCAGAAGAGAAGACATATCTGTAAATATGTTTTGAGTAAGCCTATTGAGGCTATATTTGTAAATAGCCTTAAGTTCACATAAGTATAAATATGACTTAGGGCAATCACTTTAAAAGGTGTTGTTATTATCATATTGTTGTACAGATAGAGAGCGACCGAGAGAGAGAGTGGGAGATATAGAGAAATACTCTGTTGTAACTGTCGGTTGGCGAAGATACAGAGCTCGAGGTCGTTGCCTCCGAGGCTCTGATTGTACCTTTCTCCTATAGTGATAATTGGAGTCCGTGGGCTCTCGTGGTTGTTTCCCTATTTGGGGTTTCCACGTAAACATCCAGTGTATTTCCTTTTGTGTACTCTCCACTTCCCATTTCTATGTTTGATTCTCATTGAAGCAATTCATTACTCGGAAGATTTGACAAACCGGTTTATCCGGATGGCAACAGAAAACAGAGACAAGGTTTAATGGAAACTAGGAACAGAGAATACATAGGAGAGATAGAGAGAGCAGAATGCATAAACTCAATTCAAAATAACAACACTCTGTACATACAATGTGCTCAGTGAGCACTTTTATACAATCCCATAAAGGACTGACAGAAGTACTGACACGTACTTCAATGCTCATACGAACGACTAGCACTCACTCCAAGGAATCTGCCTATGTACTAGGCTAGATTTGTAGGCCTCCAACGCCCTACTAGTTACAATCTGATCGGGCTCCTGGTCCAGATACCATCCAGACTCCCATCCGGCTCTGGCTTGTTCAGCCAATCCGAATCCGGTTGAGCTTGTCTGCTCAACAAATTCACACAATTGTTTCATCGACAGATCCCACAAAAGGATTTAATAGGTTAGTTCTATGTGGCTTATCAGGAGCCACAGGAAATGGTGTCACAATTTGTGATCCAATTTTAGAACCTACGACTTCAAATTTCACGGCCAATTCTAGAAGAGGAATTGAAGGATATTTTCCTAGAGACTATACGTGAAACTCTTCATACAACTCTAGTAGTGTTCGACTTCTGGAATCAATCATTGGAACAAGTGGTAGATAAAGCTCTATCTATGGATCAGACGCACAATAATAACAATATGAACATGTCGGTGTTACATAGGCACTTACCTACATTAGAAGAGCTAAGATTCAGGCAAGTTGTTCAGTGTACTACTTGCCTCAACATAGGGCATTCGACAATTGAATGCAGTCTATGCACTCATTGTACAATTTGCCATTCCAAAGCTCATTCAATCGAGTGGTGTGAGTATAATTTGCTCAATAAAACAGCTGCACTGGTTCAACAAATACATGCTGAAAATAATTATCAGGGAAATCAAAATAGGTCACGTGAAGAGGATCGCTATCAATCGGAGCGGCGAGATGATTCTCGACGTGAAGATAACCATAGAGATGATAATCGATGAGACGATTGTCGGTGTATTGATTGATATGATGCGGATCATCAGGAGGACTACCAACGGTATAGTGGAAATAATTTTGATTGGGATTACTCACTCCGACGAGATAACAATAACCAACAAGTACAACCCTATAGGGAAAGTCGTTATCAGGACGACAGAAGGTCCAATAACTATAGAAGACATGATGATAATAGACCACCAAATCATCGATTTAATGACAACCAGAAGCCGAAAGGGTCTCAGTAACTTCAACATGATACCAGAGACGGGGATAATTCTGAACCTCAGGATGCTCGTCGAACTCAATATGAACTCGGAGAATCTAGTGGCTCATCATTTCCAAATTGCTACATATGCAAAAAAGATGGGCACTATGCAAATCAATGCCCAACGAAAGATAATGGAAAGGCACCAACAGTAAATATGGTGTTACCGGAAATACAACAAGTAACCACTCGTAGTAAAGGAAAACAATCAGAGTGGGAGGTGCAAGAAGTAGTATGGAAGGAGGCTAAGGAATGGGTCGAAGAAGCCAACAACAAGAATGTCGCTAGAATGTTGCAAAACAATGATGCATCATTTGACGCTCAACTAGACGGCCAATCGGCACCCAAAATGGGGTAGAAAAAGTGTCGGTTAATTATAACAATCCAATCACCGGACCGACAGTAATGGATGAACAGAGTCCATCAATAAAAGTAATTCGGGGTTAGGAAGTCACCGACACTATTGTCGACGACGGATCAGGGGTAAATGTGATTAATAAGATCACATGTGATCGGCTTGGAATTACTAAATGGGACACCTGTCCTTCCTGGTTAAGAATGGCCGACACAAGTACAGTCCGGCCACTGGGTCTAATTCGCCAATTGGATGTCATTGTGGGGGGTCACACTTTCGTAATCTCGGTTGTAGTGCTTCATTTGGATGCACCTGATGCATATCCATTATAATTAGGCCGACCTTGGCTAAAGACAACAAATACAGAATTGGAACAAGAACATTGTAACATTCCGGAAGGGTAAGAGTAAATTTTGGGTGTCAACACAAGAAAAGATTAGTACGACTCGGTAGTGTTTACCAGTTCATGACGAAGCAATGAACATGATGGAAGGATTGGATATTTTGAAGACAATACAAAGATCATTCCACTATTCGAAGTCGATATCATACAGACACATACAACATATATGGGTGAGGAAGATAAAGAAGAAGAAATTCTTGTTGATGACAAAATGTTGAAGGAGTTACGACTTCAACAAGAAGCTATAGAAAGGGAGATGCAGGTGTCCCAAAGAGTTCAGGCGTTGGCACTCGAAGAATTAAACTTAGCCGACACCAACTCCAAACCGAAGACCATTCTGATAGCTAAAGAAATAGAGTCGGTTGATAAAGCTAAGATGATTGATTTATTGCTTCAATATAAAGATGTGTTTGCTGAGTCATTTGAAGATATAACAGGATTAGATCCGGCCTTCTGTCACCATAAGATAAATTTGCATAAATATGCGAAGCCAGTACAACAACGTTGGTACCAAATAAATCCCAATTATGCTATGAAAGTAAAAGAGGAAATCGACAAACTACTTAGAGTTGGTTTTATTCGAATAGTGAAGAAGGCAACTTGGTTAAGTCCAATCGTAGTCGTACCCAAGAAGAATGGAAAGATCAGAGTATGTGTTGACTATAGAAAGCTTAATGCGGCTACAACAATAGATGCATTTCTGTTACCCTTTATAGATGGACTTTTGGATGCGGTGGCAGGACATGAAATTTACAGCTTTCTAGACCAAGTTAGTGGCTATAATCAGGTTCGCATGCACCCGGAGGATCAAGAGAAAACAACATTTGTAAATGAATGGGGAATATTTGTCGTAGTCGTAATGATGTTGGGCTGAAAAACGACTTCGGCGACATTTCAGAGGGTCATCTAGGAAATTTTCATTGATTATATATCTACATTTATGCAGGTATTTTTTGATGATTTTGCTTAAATATATACTAAAAAAGCTAATCATTTCAAGCATTTACGTCTCTGTCTAGAACAGTGTCGACAAGGCCGGCTTAGTCTTAATCCTGCTAAATGTGCATTTGGAGTAATAAGTGGTACGTTACTCGGCCATATTGTCAGTCGGGACGGCATAGCAGTTGATCCTGGCAAAGTGAAGGCAATAAGGGAAGCTCCGACGCCGACTAATGCTAAAGCTCTCAGTAGGTTTTTGGGCCAAATCAGATGGCATAGTCGGGATGATTCGGTATTTAGCCGATGTAGCAACACCTTTGCATACGATAATGCATAAAACACCTTTTCAATGGACAAATGCAGAGCAGGATGCCTAAGATTGTCTTAAAAAGATGCTAACAAGGTACTAGTTGTGCAACCGCCCAACTGGGGAAAGCAATTTCATGTCTTTGTCAATGCGTCCGATATAGCTATCAGAAGTGCCTTAATGTAGCTGATGGAGCCTAACTGGTATAGACCAGTTTTTTACGCGAGTTAGAAGCTATCAATGGGAGAACGCAACTATTTGACAACCGAATGCGAGGCTCTCGGCATGATATATAGTATCAATAAATTCCAACATTACTTGTTGGGCCGAAAATTCACATTTCATGTGGATCATTCAACATTATTATATTTAGTGTCCAAGCAGGAATTAACAAGAAAACTGGCCTGATGGACATTATTGCTGCAAGAGTTTGAATTTGACATAATCCATCGCCTAGGGGTACAACATGTAGTCCCGATTGTCTGAGTCGACTAGAGTTGGGAGAGTTAGGTACAGGAGTTAAGGATGATTTTCCCAATACTCAGCTTTTTAGAGTCGACACCGTAGTAGCCATAGAGATGGATGAAGATAAGGCAAATTTATGGATAACTAAAATGACGATTTTTTTGAGTACAGGATTGCCGCCAGAAGGCATGCCACTTGATGAAAGAAAAAGGCTAGCGGTAAGAAGTCAGAACTTCTGTCTCCTGAATGACACATTATAACATAAAGGAGTCGACGACATATGGTGGTGGACGGTTCGACAATACGAGAAAGAAGCGGTTCTATGCGAGGCCCATTGCGGTATTGTCGGCGATCATTATGTGAGGGAAACGACAGTGAGGAATATTTGGAATAGTGGCATGTGGTGGCCGATTACCTCAAAAGACGCTGTCGTGAAGATTTTCGGTAATAGTGTGAAAATCCCATAAAACGTACAAAATCGAGTATGAATCACATAATACAATAATTGTGAAGATAACATTTTAAATAAATTTAATATCTAAGTACAAAATGATGGAGGTTTCGAATGCACTTTATTACACGAGAAACGGATAACTAAATGTCAAGATATGAGGGTATAAAGTTTCTGAAAGGAAAAGAGAAAATTGTGAGATATCCCACATAGGCACGACAAATACGGCTCTCATCATATATAAGGTAGAGCAAAAGATATTATCTTTGTGTCTATGTGTGGAGCATAGAGAGTTCAAGGTAACTTGAACTAAGAGTGGAGGTGGGCTAGCTACTCGTAAAGGGTTTTGGCCAACCAAAACCGGACCGACGATGGAGCCGGTGATCCGGCGGCATCCAGTGCCAGTGAGACACCGACATCCGACGACAATCCGGCGACGACGAGGTGACGGTATCCGGCGGCGACATCCAGCGCCGGTGAGACGACGACATCCGGCGAGGCAGTAAAGGGTTTTGGCCAACCAAAACCGGACCGACGATGGAGCCGGTGATCCGGCGGCATCCAGTGCCAGTGAGACACCGACATCCGACGACAATCCGGCGACGACGAGGTGACGGTATCCGGCGGCGGCATCCAGCGCCGGTGAGACGACGGCATCCGGCGAGGCACGGTAACCGACGGCATCCGATGCCGGTAAGGCGACGACATCCGGTGACTAGATAAATAAATATATAAATATATATACATATATACATTTACAAGGAGGGCAAGTAAGGATTCGAACCTTGCACCTCCGAGTTAGGAGTCAATTGGCTTACCATTAAGCCATGCCATTTAGTTGAATTTATATTTCTATCATTGTACTTTTACATGTAAATTCTCATACATGAGAGCTAAAATGAGTGACATGGTTATCATGCACCACATGTAATACATAAGCGCCAAATGGCAAACATGCATTTTATGCATGTCTTGTACCCTCACATGCATCATATGCATGAGAGCATCTATAAAAGAAGGAAGGGGGAGGAGAAAAAACGTTTTTTTTTTTTGGGTTATGAAATTAAGAGGAAGAAATTCGTTATCAAATTGATCGTGTAACTTGTTTCTTAAATCCAAAGATAAAAGTTCAATCAATCTCTCTCAATCGTTTAATCCTAACTTCTCTCTTTCCCAATCTATCTTAAGTACTTTCTCGCTAAAGCTTGCGCCAAAGCTTGTACTGACTTTGAATCCTTCCGGTCCAGAACCCCGGTGGTTCCGCCTCACGATCCGCGTGTAGTGACGGATCTTCACGACATAATTAAGTGGTGAACCCGCCATGAAAGAGGCGGTAGGAAGGATCAAGTCGAGATTAATACTTGGAGATGGCGTCCTCAAGCAACCAAGCGGGAGAGCTCGAAAGGATGATGCTAATCGTCGAGCAAATGATGAGATCTCGGGACAACGACGCGAGCGTGGAGAAGGCTGTCGATCGTGTCGTAGAGCTCGAGGGCCAATTCGATGGAAGGAATGTTACGAAGTTCCTTGATGCATATAGAAGGGAGATGAATCAGAGGGACGTGTCCGAGGCACGTCAAATCGTAAGCTTCAAGAGAGTTGTCACCAACAACATCCAAAGACGCGTCATCGAGCTTCAGGAAGGTAAGACAACATGGTCCGAGTTCGAGAAAACGATACTAGCGGAGTTCGTGATTGAAGTCTCAACGAGGATGACTCGACATGCCCTGATGAAGTGGATAGAGAAGAAGAATAAGAAGATGAGCGTCTCGAGGGTGTACGACGAATTCGACCAGATGTTTAGTCGTCTCCCCAATACGGACCAAGTGTTGCTTGAAGAGGACAAGACTTTGTACTTCTTGAAGGCCGTGGACATAAAGGATAGACGGGAGTTGGGGACTCTTCTCGAAGATGATACCCAAGCAAATGGGCTCGTAGCAGACTGGATCACGGTGAAGCGGGCATGCAATAGGCTCGACAAGTGTCGCCAATGGGTTGATGACACCGACTTGACGGGATCGACTACCACGGAGAAAGGAAGACCACCGAAAGTAGCTGAGCCGCCAAGACAAAGTAACGTGGAAGAAAAGAAGATTGATGATGACATCATTGAAGAGCTAGCGAAGAAGTTCGAGAAGGTCACGCTAGCCAACATGAATCGTCAGGGCCCTAAAGGAAAAGAACCCTTTAGATGCGTGTGGTGCGATAGCATGGACCACATGAGAAGGGATTGTGCGAGCCTTCGAGAGGCGATTCGACAAAATATCGTATACATAGAGGACAACATGATCTGCTCAAGCGAGACTAGAAGACCCCTACGGGTGAATTTCGGAAGAGGAGGAATGAAGAAATCTATGGAGGATGCCGATGCGACTCATGTGGATGCGATGCACTATGCTGCGTCGGCCGGAATAAGAGTCGGGAAAGACAAGACTGAAGCTGCTAGAGCGGGAGCAAAGTTTTGGACTTCCATTCTTGAATATGAGAAGAAGGGAAAAGTCACATTGAACGAGGTAGAGCTTGCGGACCGAAGCATGCAAAGCATAACCGGGTGGTCGGATCCGGTGGACGACAACACCATACTCGCAGAGGTGATGTGCGACAACCACGAGGTGTTTGTCGAAGAAAAGAGAAAGAGAATAGAAGAGCAAGGGCCATCAAAAAGACATGAAACAAGGAACGCGAAAAAGAAGGATGATGCGGAGATGAGTCGACCTTTACAAACGGAGGAACGAGAATCAAGCCGAAAAGGGGAGCCGAGCATACGAGTTGAAGAAACGGTTCGGCCCGTGAAGGTTGGTGTCAAAGACCCCGCTCGGAGGACAAGGACTATACCTACCTATAAGCTAAGGTCGGACATAGAGCAGACGACGGAGCTAAAGAATATTCTCGAAGAACGAGTTCTTGATAGCCACGTAACTTTGTCCCTGAGGGAATTGCTTGGTATTACGAAGAAGGAGTTCCATGACACGATCGTGGACCTTGTAAATGTCATGTGGCAAGACTCGAACCCATGACCTTAGGTTATATGGGTCGAGCTCTTGACCATTAGACCATCTATTGTAATACGTAGGATATTATTTTCATTTTCATTTTATTATAGGAAATTAGTGTATATTCCAGATTTCTCTGGAACATTCTAGAAGCTTCAGGATTACTCCTGAAAACACTATAAAAGAGGGCACTAGGCATTATGTTGAACCAAATTGGTTCAACGCCAGTCTTAAGACTTTTAGCCACCATTGTATATTCTCTTCATATAATACATATCTTTCTTATCATCACACACACTCTCTCTCTCGATCTCTCTCTTTCTCTCTGTCTCGCTCACTTCTTCCTTCTCTCTCGAAGAAGTTCCACACCCCTCATAGTATTAATCCTTCGTTTAGTACTAATTCCTTCTCTGTCTCAGTACTGTTCATGACAGTTTGAACCAATTTCCCTACCTTTTGTCTCTCTCATTTCCTACTAATCTTTTATTCCTCTTTTCTTTCATCCCATGGCCACTGTTAGCGCTGAAGAATATCAATCTGTTTTCTCGGAATTTCAATGCTTGAAGGAGAAGTTCCATGTTTTGGAACAAGAAAACCAACTGTTGCTGGGGGATCTTCAGCAAATCTCCTTAGAAAAGCAGCAAACGCAACAACAACATGGGGAACTTGCGTTATGCATGCAACAACTCGAAGCCACCATCGTAGTGATGCAACAACAAGGGCCCGGAACACAAGGGATTCATAAAGAACCTAAGATTGGCCTTCCCACGAAGTTCGATGGAACGCGATCGCAGTTTAGAGGGTTCCTTAACCAGGTACGATTAGTTATTCAAATGCATCCTTCCCGATATCCCACCGATGCATCACGAGTGGGTTTAGTAGGCACTTTGTTAAGTGGCTCATCGTTGTCATGGTTCGCTCCACTATTAGAAAAGGAATCTCCATTACTCAACAATTTTGAAGAGTTTCTAGGTGAGTTTAAAGCATGTTTCGGAGATACTGACAACATCAAGACCACAATCAACAGAATCCGGCGATTACGCCAAGGTGACCGTCCAGCCTCTGCATACGCTGCAGATTTTCGCCTACTTGCCGCAGATATCCCTTGGGATGATCAAGCGTTGATGGAGCAATTCCGTTATGGTTTACGCAACGACGTCAAGGATTTACTCTTGACCTTCCCCGAACAGCCAAAGTCCTTAACAGAAGCAATCAGTCGCGCGGTGAGATGTGACAACCGCCTCTTTGAGCGATGTTCGGAACGACAACTACAGATGCCGAGGGCAAGATTAGAGCCCACCTACGCCTCAGTGGTAGCAAGACCTTTTCCGAGGGAGTCATATAATGCGCCTCCAGCGAATACTCCGACTCCGATGGAGATTGACACTACACGTCATCGAGGGTCATTATCCGAAGAAGAAAAGCAGTGACGCCGTACAAATCGACTATGTCTTTACTGCGGTGGACCAGGACATATCGCAATAAATTGCCCCCATAGGCCAAGAAGACAGGTAAACCAAATAGTCGCTAGTTCTAATTGTACTAAATCCGAGCCTATTTTAGTAGGGATATTTAATAGTCCTAATAGTACTAATATCCCAGATCTAGCAAACAAATTTGATGTCCTTAGTCAATTAGAAGAAGAGTTAAACGACTAAGTCCAGCCAAAATAGGAGCCGTTTGGTTGGACAGCCCTAGATCTGTGCAACCCATTAGTGGTTCCATTCCCTCTAAGCAAGTTAGTGATGTGTTCGTAGCCCAAGTAATAGTTAGTACTAAAAGTACCCCTCTAGTACATGTCCTAGCACTCCTAGATTCCGGAGCTAACCCTTGCTTTATGGATAAGAAATTTGCTCAAGCTCATAAGATATCCCTAAGAAAACTCTAGTGTCCAGCCTCTGTAGTAGTCATTGATGGACGTCCCATTGCTTCCGGAAATATCATAGAAGAGTCAGAGCCCATTAATATTGTCCTAGATAACTTAGCATGTGTAGTATCATTTAATATTATTAGTATCCCAGAACATCCTATAGTTTTAGGACTACCGTGGTTCGAGTTACATAACCCAGACATAGATTGGAGAACAAGAGAAATCCGGTGTCGACAAACCCAAGGGTCAACTCAGAAGATGGCAACCATTTCGCTACGTCAGTTGCGTAAAGAAGGGCACAAGGAGGAAATGTTCCTCTTTGCAATATCAGTAAACCCCTCCAACACCACTAAAGAAGAATCCACCGTTCAACTTCCCGAGAAGTATCGTCATTACACCGATGTGTTCGATAAAGTACAAGCCAACACACTTCCTCATCATCGACCGTACGATTGCCCCATCGATTTACAACCGGGAAAAGAGCCGCCATGGGGACCGATCTACAATTTGTCACCAACCAAGCTGGAAGTCCTTCGGGCCTATATAGAGGAGAATTTGGAAAATGGTTTCATTCGGCATTCGAAATCTCCAGCCGGCGCGCCCATTTTCTTCGTCAAGAAAAAAGATGGATCGCTTTGTCTCGTTGTAGATTACCGTGGCTTGAATAAGGTTACAATCAGGAATAGGTATGCTCTTCCCCTTATCTCAAGTCTTTTAGAACAGATCAATGGTGCCAGGTTCTTCACGAAGATCGACTTATGGGGAGCATATAACCTCGTA
Organism: Azolla caroliniana; assembly: GCF_043228905.1. NCBI lineage: Eukaryota > Viridiplantae > Streptophyta > Polypodiopsida > Salviniales > Salviniaceae > Azolla > Azolla caroliniana. Next base: position 13,439,087 of record NW_028230438.1, read on the forward strand.
CGGATCCGACCAGGAGACGAATGGAAGACTGCGTTTCGCACCAGATATGGGCACTTCGAGCATACTGTCATGCCGTTCGGCCTCACTAATGCGCCGGCAGTCTTCCAGCACATGGCTACTGATATATTCCGAGATCTATTGGATGATTGTTTGATTATCTATTTAGATGATCTACTGGTTTATTCAAAGACCCAAGAAGAACATGATTCTCATGTACTATTAGTACTAAAACAACTTCGAGAACATGGTCTGTATGCAAAGCTGGAAAAATGTAGTTTCGGGTGCAACCAAGTGGAATTTCTCGGGTACATCATTTCGTCAGAAGGCATCTCCATGGACCCAGCTAAGGTCAAAACGGTGGTAGAATGGCAGACTCCGCGTTCGGTGCGGGATGTGCAATGCTTCTTAGGCTTTGCCAATTTTTACCGGAAGTTCATACAAAATTACTCAAAGATCGTTCTACCTCTCACACAACTTACCAGGAAGGGACAACCGTTCATCTCGTCTGAAGAAACGGACATGGCTTTCGAGAGTCTTAAAAAGGCATTTACATCGGCTCCAATTCTAGCTCATGTCGATCCGGAAAAACCATTCATTATCGAAGCTGACGCATCGGATTTTGCATTGGGGAGCATTTTGTCACAACAGGGGAATGATGAGAAGCTACATCCTGTGGCTTTTCACTCACGCAAGTTTGATGTCGCCGAAATCAACTACGAAATTCATGATAAGGAGCTATTGGCAATAGTGGATTCTTTTATGCAATGGAGGCATTTTCTGGAGGGATCCTCTCATCCAGTCATCGTATTTAGTGACCACAAGAATCTTGCCTACTTTCAGGATGCTCGTGTGTTGAATCGACATCAAGCTCGGTGGGCCCACTTCCTCACGCATTTCGACTTCAAAATTACATATCGTCCGGGGAGGCACCAAGGGAAGGCAGATGCATTATCACGGCGTTCGTATCTAGCACCCCGTCCCGGCGAGCCAGCTTTCGATAACCAAAAACAAGTCATCTTGGGACCGGCACGACTACAAGCAACACAGATCTTTGACATGCCTATGGATTCCCGCGTTATCGATACCATACGTGAAGACTTGAAGATAGATGCATTCGCCCAAGCTATACTAGCACAAATTGATCCCTCTCGAGCATCGTGTTCATAGTCGCAACCACCAGGTACGGACTATCGGCAATTCAAATACCATGATGGATTACTCTTCTTTAAAGAACTTTTGTATGTTCCTAATGGTTCTTGCCGCCTTCGAGTAGTACAAAACTGTCATGACACATATATAGCTAGGCATTTTGGTAGTACTAAAACATTACATTTTGATCATTCTGGTGGCCCTGTATGCGACAGTTTGTCGAGGATTTTGTTCGGACTTGTGATACATGTTGCAGAGCGAAAATGCCAAGGCATCATCCATATGGTTTATTAGAACCATTACTAATTCCAAGCAAGCCATGGCAATCCATTGCTCTAGACTTCATCACAGATCTTCCAATCTCTAAGGGGTTCAATGCGATTCTAACGGTGGTCGATCGATATACGAAGATGGCTCATTTCTTGCCATGTACTAAGGAGATCTCCAGGGAAGACACTGCCAAAATTGTCATGCGTGAAGTATGTCAGCATCATGGACTTCCCGATAGTATCATCAGCGACCGTGGACCCCAGTTCGTGTCAAAATTCTGGAAGCACCTTTTTAACATGCTCAAGGTCACTTGTAACCTCTCCTCCTGCTACCACCCACAAACCGACGGCCAAGCTGAACGAACAAATCAAACGTTGGAGCAATATCTGCGGTGCTTTCTCAGCTATCATCAGGACGACTGGGCAGATATTCTCCACTTCGCCGAATTAGCCTATAACAACTCTATCCATGCATCCACTAAAGTTACGCCATTTTATGCTTATACGGGATGTCGCCCCTGGTGGAGTGTACTTGAAACCCTAGAGGTGTCCACAAATCCGTGCGCGGAGGATCGTTTGGAGCGGTTACGCAAGATACAAGCGGATTTATCTACTCATCTCCAGTAAGCTCAACAAACACACAAGGTCTACGCGGATCGTCATCGACTTCCATCCAGTTTTAATATTGGAGATCGGGTGTGGCTGCTACGACGACACATCAAGACTACTCGCCCATGTGAGAAGTTGGATTATCGGCGATTAGGTCCTTTCCGTATTATTGGAAAGATTAATGATGTCGCTTTTCGTCTCGATCTACCTCCTCAACTTCGGATACATCCGGTGTTTCATAGTTCTCTCCTCGAACCCTACCACGAGAGCACCATCCCAGGACGTCTTATCCAACCTCCACCCTCGATCGAGCTTGAAGATGGGCCGGAGTACGAGGTTGCCGCCATCCTTGATTCCAAGATTGTTCGCAACAAGCTCTACTATCTAGTCAATTGGCTAGGCTATAGCCCCAGTTTTAATATTGGAGATCGGGTGTGGCTGCTACAACGACACATCAAGACTACTCGCCCATGTGAGAAGTTGGATTATCGGCGATTAGGTCCTTTCCGTATTATTGGAAAGATTAATGATGTCGCTTTTCGTCTCGATCTACCTCCTCAACTTCTTATCCAACCTCCACCCTCGATCGAGCTTGAAGATGGGCCGGAGTACGAGGTTGCCGCCATCCTTGATTCCAAGATTGTTCGCAACAAGCTCTACTATCTAGTCAATTGGCTAGGCTATAGCCCCAGTTTTAATATTGGAGATCGGGTGTGGCTGCTACAACGACACATCAAGACTACTCGCCCATGTGAGAAGTTGGATTATCGGCGATTAGGTCCTTTCCGTATTATTGGAAAGATTAATGATGTCGCTTTTCGTCTCGATCTACCTCCTCAACTTCGGATACATCCGGTGTTTCATAGTTCTCTCCTCGAACCCTACCACGAGAGCACCATCCCAGGACGTCTTATCCAACCTCCACCCTCGATCGAGCTTGAAGATGGGCCGGAGTACGAGGTTACCACCATCCTTGATTCCAAGATTGTTCGCAACAAGCTCTACTATCTAGTCAATTGGCTAGGCTATAGCCCCAGCGAACGTACTTGGGAACCGATCGAGAATGTAACCAATGCTCGTGCTCTTCTTGAAGACTTCCATCGTCAATATCCACACAAACCGGGTCGTCAATCCAAGATGACTCGTGACACTCGTTGTTTTAAAGGGGGGATAGTGTCATGATATGGCAAGACTCGATCCCATGACCTTAGGTTATATGGGTCGAGCTCTTGACCATTAGACCATCTATTGTAATACGTAGAATATTATTTTCATTTTCATTTTATTATAGGAAATTAGTGTATATTCCAGATTTCTCTGGAACATTCTAGAAGCTTCAGGGTTACTCCTGAAAACACTATAAAAGAGGGCACTAGGCATTATGTTGAACCAAATTGGTTCAACGCCAGTCTTAAGCCTTTTAGCCACCATTGTATATTCTCTTCATATAATACATATCTTTCTTATCATCACACACACACTCTCTCTCAATCTCTCTCTTTCTCTCTGTCTCGCTCACTTCTTCCTTCTCTCGAAGAAGTTCCACACCCCTCATAGTACTAATCCTTCGTTTAGTACTAATTCCTTCTCTGTCTCAGTACTGTTCATGACAGTAAAGAGAAAGAGACAACAATCGGACGAGGAAGAAGAGAAGCCGCAAAAAGCAAAAACGAATGCCATAATGATGGCAAGACACGAAGTCGATGAAGATATGGTGGACAACCACTATACTCGACCTCATTGGGCACGAGCGACAACGGAGACGCTGGTGAAGATCGGGGAGAAGAAAGAGACCGTGGTAGCCTTGATCGACCACGGCTCGGAGATCAACCTCATGTCAACTGACTTCTACAAAAAAGGAAGATGGCCAATCAATACAAACCACGGATGGAAGATTCGCGCGGCAACAAAGTCTACGGAGGACTTGTACGGAGCTTGTCCCAATATCAAAGTCACGATCGGGGATGTGGAGATGGATCAACACTTCTTCGTACAAGAATCGGCGTCGCATCCTGTCATCCTAGGGCAACCTTATATCACATCATCTCGGATGGAGACCAAAGTGTTCGATAATGGAGCAGCCTTCGCACGAATAAAGAGTCTTGACAACCAAAGATCGGTCCAATTCCTAACGGTGCGAGCCAATCATGAAAGGAATCGAGATAGTCTTGGAGGCGAATCCTCGGATTTTTAGAGCGGACTATTGAAGCATGGGGCACAAATAGTCCGAGCAATCACAAGACCCCACAAGAAAGAAGAGTGCGTGGATTGCGAGGAGAAGCAACATGTGTCACACCTAGTGGCGCATGTAAACTAATACTACCCGACAAGAAGCACAAGCGCCGGATACAAGAATTCGAGAAGATGTTGAAAGAAGAAAACATAATAGAAGAAGGAGAGTTCGTGACTCATATTATGGAAGAAGCCTCATTTAACGACACCATCGGCGAAATCGAGGACGTTGTGGACTTGAGCTATCTTCACAACCAACGCGTGATTTCGGTTAACTCCGTCAACATGTACGCTATCATCGATGAATACCGTCGTGGCATCTCGATGAAGGAAGCTGACATCAACACGAAATATAAAACGGTGGATAAGAAGATCAAGCCAGTTGTGGCTTCGCTACCGGAAGATAGCTGGCAAAAGATGAAGGAAGTCGCTAACGATCCAAGCTTAAGAGATCCGAAGAAGATAGGTCATGTCTTCACCAAAGAGACGAAGGGGAAGCTACGAGTTGGAAAGGAGGATTTCCTTCTCCCTGAAGAGGAGCGAATGTTTCGCGATATGCTTGAGAGACATGGGAAGGATTTCGCATTCTTCCCACGAGAAATCGGATGTGCCGACCCAAAGGTTATAGAGCCGATGGTGATCTTCACGGTGCCTCATGTGCCTTGGAATTTGAAACCGATACCGGTTCCGAGAGCACACCTTCCGAAGCTGATCGAGCTCTTAAAGGAGAAGGTGAGTATGGGAATTCTAGAACCGTCGAATGCTCCTTATTCCAATAGGTGGTTCACGGTGCCGAAGAAGAATGGATCATTGTGATTCATCCAAGATCTTCAACCCGTCAACAAGGTGACAATTCGAAATGCCGGAATCGGTCCGTGCGTGGACGAATTTGCCGAAGCGTTTGCGGGCCGGTCCATCCACTCCATTGGCGATCTCTACTCCGGATATGACCAATTCCAATTGGCGATCGACAGTCGGGACATTACAACCATGAGGACTCCGATCGGGCTTGTGCGGATGTGTACCTTACCCCAAGGCGCAACGAACTCGGTGGCTCATATGGTGAATGCCATGAATAAAGTCTTGAAGGATTGCATTCCGGACATCACGATGCCATTCTTGGATGATAAAAGGATGTTCGGATGAGGAGAAAGATGAATCGAAAGATAAGGAAGGTTGTAGAAAGTTCGTTGCGGATCATATGAAAGATTGCGAGAAGGTGCTTCAAAGGCTTGAAGATGTGAATTTGACATTTTCGGGAGAAAAATCCGCATTCGGGCAACCAGAGATCTTGGTGGTAGGTCACTTGTGTGGAGCATACGGCTGGAAGCCCTCACCATCCAAAGTGAACGCAATCCAAGACATGAAAGAAGAATGCGAAAACCAAATGGAAGTTCGAAGGTTCCTTGGAGCGTGCGCGTTTTATCATATATGGATTCCTCACTACGCTCATGTCGCCGAACCGTTATATGGACTACTAAAGAAAAGAATGAAGTTCGAATGGCGAGATGAGCACACAAATGCGATGCGAAGATTAAAGAAACTGCTTCTTGAAGCTCCGGCACTAAGGAAGGCCGACTATACCGAAGGAAAACCAATTTACGTGACTGTAGATACGAGCCCAACCGGAATCGGGTGGGTCATCAATCAAGAAGGTGAAGATAATGCGCGATATGCCGTCCGGTTCGGAGCAAAGGTTCTCAACGAACGGCAACAAAGATATGCCCAAGTCAAGCGGGAAATTTGGGGTATTGTTTCGGCAGTGAAGACGGACAAAGATTACTTGATCGGGTAAGAAGTGATAATAGAAACAGATTGTCTCCCAATTCTCGGAATGGTCTCGGGATGTGCGACCCCAGATCTTGCTATGCTAAGGTGGATCGCCTACATCAAGTCTTTAAACCTAGAGATCCGTCACATTGCAGGGAAGAAGAACGCCATGGCTAACATGCTGTCAAGGGCAAGATTTTCAAATGGAAGTAACATGGTTTCGGAAGATGAAGATGTCGCCCTCGACTTCTTCAAGATGGCTCGATTGTCGATGGAAGACCAGGACACGCAAACCCTCCACGCCTTCAACGAGAACGAGTACAAAGTAGAGTGTATACTCATTGGTAGATTCCTAAGAACATTGACGACAGATGCTTCGTTGACAAAGGAGGAGGCCCTACGAATCCGAAAGAAAGCTTACCGATACTTCTTGAAGGGAGGATTCCTTTGGCGACATCCAAAAAGAAGGACAGGAATACCACGTCGAGTGGTGGTAATGAAAGAAGAGCAAGAGACGCTGATGACCGAATTCCACGAGAGTGCTTGGGCAGGTCATAGAGGAACATGGGCGACGTTCGAAAAGTTGAAGGAGAAGTACTGGTGGCCAAGCATGTACAAAGATGTACTCCATTTCGTGTCCACATGCGAAACTTGCCAAATATATTCAAATATACATCATCGTGATGAGTTACAGCCGACATACCCACTCACCATACACTTCAAATGGATGGTGGATCTGGTCTCGATGCCAATGGGAGTGGGACAAATGAAGTACTTAGTGCTGGCAAGGGAAGACTTGACAAATCAAGTGGAAGGACGAGCCTTGACAAATAAGACGACTTCAGCCGTTTGCAAATTTCTGCTTGAAGAGGTTGTTTGCCAATATGGATGTGTAGGGAAGATAGTGGCTGATCGAGGGGAGTTGGACGCGCACGAAGCGACGGAGCTCTTCGAAAGACTAGGCGTGAAGCTCTCCCTCACGACTGCCTACAATCCGGAAGCGAATGGGAAGATCGAGTGAGGGCATGGACCTATCGTTAAAGCCATCGTACGGGCATGCAATGGTCGAGTCAGGAATTGGCCACGACTATTACCCTATGCCTTGTGGGCCGATAGAACGACCTATAGCTCGGTGACAGGGTATATGCCGACGGAGCTTATGTATGGACAAAAGCCGATTATGCCCATCGAAAGGACGATCGCCTCATGGGTAGCGATACCGTGGGAGAACGAGATGAGCCGAGAAGAGTTATAGACCACCTCCACCTCCACTCGTAAAGGGTTTATATTTCTATCATTGTACTTTTACATGTAAATTCTCATACATGAGAGCTAAAATGAGTGACATGGTTATCATGCACCACATGTAATACATAAGCGCCAAATGGCAAACATGCATTTTATGCATGTCTTGTACCCTCACATGCATCATATGCATGAGAGCATCTATAAAAGAAGGAAGGGGGAGGAGAAAAAACGTTCTTTTTTTTTGGGTTATGAAATTAAGAGGAAGAAATTCGTTATCAAATTGATCGTGTAACTTGTTTCTTAAATCCAAAGATAAAAGTTCAATCAATCTCTCTCAATCGTTTAATCTTAACTTCTCTCTTTCCCAATCTATCTTAAATACTTTCTCGCTAAAGCTTACGCCAAAGCTTGTACCGACTTTGAATCCTTCCGGTCCAGAACCCCGGTGGTTCCGCCTCACGATCCGCGCGTAGTGACGGATCTTCACGACAATGCAGTCGACTATTGTCGACAGTGAGATTTATGTCAATGAACCGGCCAACCCACAAAAAAAGATAGGATGCTGCATCAACAAGTATTACCTTTGGAGCCATTTCAAAAATGGGGTCTCGATTTTGTCGGGCCATTCAAACCAACAACTACACGAATCGAAAATCAATATGTTATAGTTGCCACCAACTACTATACCAAATGGGTTGAAGCGAAAGCTCTTCGGGATAACACGACGGCGTCGATAGCTAAATTTCTCTATGAAGTCATATGGTGTTGATTTGGTTGCCCAATTAAATTGGTAAATGATCAGGGTACTGATTTTATATATAAAATTGTACATGAGATATCCACCTATTATGCAGTAGTACATAAAAGAAGTACTCCGTACTACCGTCAAGCCAATGGATTGGCAGAATCGACAAACAAAACCTTACAAATGATTCTGAGAAAAATAATTAATGAGAATAGAACTGATTGGGACCAGAAGATTCATAGTGCTTTATGGGCATACCAGACTTCATACAAGACATTTATCAAATCGACCTCGTTTCGGATGGCATTCGGACTAGAAGTTGTAATGCCAATTGAATTCCAAATTCCGACACTACGAGTTCAGATCACTGGGAGATTAGATGAAGCACAGTCAGAACGAATGAGGAAGGAACAATTATTGGTATTGGAGGAAAGTTGGCTTCAAGCCATGTGTGCACTAGAGTAGAAACAAAGACAAACAAAGGCATTTGTTGACCAACACCGGAAACAAAAGGAAAAGATGTTTGAAGTTGGGAAGCAAGTGTTGGTATTCCAAACAAAGATGGGTTCAATACCAGGTAAACTTTGATTTCGGTGGACAGGACCATTATGGATAGTCGACAACAAAAATGGTACATATCAAGTCAGTACATTAGCTAGTGAAATTCTACCGAAATGGGTAAACAGGTTCCGACTCAAGCCTTATCAAGGATTGACACCGGAAAATCCATTTAGAGTCGGCGTCGATGCCGACAACCTACTGACCACTCAGTGATGTGGCAAGGGGCCAAAAGTGTAAATATTATTTAGAAAAAAAAAACTTTGCAAAAATATAATAGAAATTGATTCTTGTTATGGTAACTTCTTGGCATTTTCCTTTTCAAACTATAAATGGACATGCCAATTAATCATTTAGTATTCATGCCGAGTGGTGGTTATTAAAAGCTATTATTACTATATTCGTACTACCACTACCATTAATAGTATATTCCTATTCATGAAAACCCTCGAAAAATGGCCCAACTCTTCTCCAAAACCTTGTCCTCTACATTATGTTCTTCACAACAACACAAACATTTTCGAGCACACTTAGCACAGAGTGTTAAGGATTAGGTAATTAATTAAGGACGAATTATTACCTAATTATGTGATAAAGTTAAGTGCAGAAGATTATGTGATATGTGTGTGAGAGGAAGATAGATAGATAGATAGATTATATTATCGTCTTCGGAGGTCAAATATGACCTATGAGACCAAAAATATTACATTTCACGTGATATGTGTGAAAGTGAGTAGTGACTCTCGATGTTCAAGAACTTTACCAATGAATGTTGCAATCGAGAGTGCACATTGTGGTTGTGAGAGGAATTCATGCAAAGATTGGGCTCGATCGAAGAGATGTGTAAAGCATGGTCGAATATGATCAAAGGCAGAGCATTGTATCAAAGTGTGATACTCAGACTCGCGAACTTGTTTAGGGCAAAGTGCGCATAATCGACCACTCTCATCACTTGTACCCCAACGCCCTGTTTCACATCGCAATGCATGTGAGCTAAGTCGCATGGAAGCAATGGTTCGAATGGAAGATAACGGTATGGGCTCTAACATGTATGGATGTGTACGATTTCCCCGTTCCGCGAAGAATATGGTTTTGTAGTTAGGTGCAACATGTGTAGTATAATGTGTGAAGCGTGAGCCTCCACATTTGTCCCATGTCATGATACATTGGCGTTGCAAAAATGCCTCATTTACAGAGGAATCTAATGATGCATCATGAAGCAAGTGTCTCGCATCCCATCTACCAAACCATTTTTCTATATCTTGCATCCAACCGGAACACAAAATTTTGCTTTTATGCGTCTTTTGGATCTTTTTGCTTGCTTCCCACGCAATTCTAGGAAGTCGATGTGAGGGACTTTTTTGAACCTTAAGCATGTATTCAACAACCCTTTCCATGGCCATGATCTCAATGGGAAGCGATCCCGTCTCAAGGAGGAGGAGGGTGTAGGGCGTTTGTTTCTTAACTTGTAGAAACTTGGTAAGAAAATGCTTTTGGACATTTTCAAACTCTTTCCACATAGATTTAGGGATGCTACCGCCCCATACTTCCACCCCATAGAGAAGAACCGGTGTCACCAAAGTGTCGAAAAGATATTTCTTGAGGACCCAACACTTAATATCTCCAAGATTGCATGTGTTCTCAAAGAGAGAGAGAGAGAGAGAGAGAGATACACTTATGAATAACACAAGATGGGGGATGAGTAAGTATATTAATTTAGCATTATCATCATCAAATACAAAAATACCTTCAATGAGGTATATATAGGTTTCATGTGCAAGGGTGCACATGTGCTAGGAGAATATAGGTACAACGTGTAAGTCCTATATTAAATGAGCATGAAGTGGTGGATCTACAATGTATCCCACTCAAGTACAAAATCCTATTTAGGGCTTTATGGTCAACACACTAACTAGATTCTATCTAGGTAACTACTAAGTTACATGTGTTGACTAAATAACTAAACTAAGTTGAGCTTGATCTCTCAACACGCCCCCTCAAGCTCAAGTGTGAGGCGTCCAACATCCGGCGTTGTTTTCGGCATTGTCCGGCTTCCGATGTCGGCTTCTGTGCGGCTTCCGTCCGGCCTTCGACTTTCCTCGCCGTGGCAATCTCGGTTCCTCCCCCTCAAGCCGGTGACGAAGGCTTGTAGTGTATGGGCGAAGGCTGACTACTTCCACCCATCGTGGGTGACGAGCCGCTTTGCTGGAGCTCTTGGGCTCTTGTTCGGCCGCTACCTTCATCGCGAAGGCATAGTGATGGGCCATATACTCGTTGTCGCCGAGCCGCGTGACGGGGTTCTTAGCTCTAGATGAGTGTCAAAGTTTTTCGCTCGCTGATGTGAGCACCTTCTTTACTTCGGGTGTCCGCATGATGGGTACACCGAACTCACTATCTAGTGAGGGAGCCGATCCATCTGAATCATTGTCGTCGAGGTGATCGACTTTGTATTCGGGCATCTTACCTTTGCATTTGTCCAAGTTCGTACTTGGCTGCGCCGTGCTTGGGTTGCGTGGGGGCTCTTGTGGCCCACTAGGCTTTGTCGTATTCGAACTTTCTTCGAACATGTGTTCGAAGCGATCTCCATCTTCTACCTCTTGTTCGGTGGATTCCGGGTTGAGCGGAGTCGGAGTCGAAGTTGTCTCCGGTGCGTACCAAGATGCGGACTTGTTGAAGACTACGTCTCGACTTACCCGAACCACTCGAGTAGAAGGGTTGTAGCACTTGTACGCCTTCTTCTCGGACAAGTATCCTATGAGGATACATTCCTCCTGTTACGGGCATGACCATATAATATCCCGTGGTAAGAATTTACCGTAGTATTCTATACACGTGGATAAGTGTGAGGGTTAAATGAGAGTGTAAAGAAGGGGAGGATTACTTTTAATCCTCGGGATTGAGACAACCCATTAGGTCAAGTGTGAACTTGCCTGGGGGCCTTGGGTTTCGCTATAAATAAGAGGCCTAGCTACCCTCATTTGATCATCTTTTGACTACATCGAGACTCTGCTCGTGTGGTGGGTCAACTCTTGTAGCGAGCGCGCCAGCACCAGGTACGACTCGACGCCACGGCGGTGGTATGGGACGCCGATCGAGGCTCGAGTCCGTCTCGATCCCTTCGCTCGGGGGTGGTCGGGTGGATCGGCACCCTTCTTTCTCTTTCTCCTTTCTATCTATCTTTTCATTATCCTTATCTTAAGCTTTCATTAGTGCTATGATCTATAATATTTGGTATCAGATTTTTGTACTAATGTTTCTTTGTTTTTCATTTGTCTTTTGATTGATGCTGATCGATCGTTGTGCGGTTGGCCTTGATCCAGACAACGATCAACAAAGAACTTCGGTAACTCTTTCCATAATTTTTCTTTCTATTCTCTCTTCTCCCATCTAATCATGTGTTTCGTTTATATTTAATTTTTTTCATTAAGTCAATGATGTTGTAGTGGTCTTTAATTGATTATCTAAAACGTTTACATATGTGCACGAGGTCAATACCTCGTTTGACATATTGATAATATGTGATGAGTGTCGTATGCGTATGAGGTTAATACCTCAATTACGTATTACGTTCACGAACATATGTTACGTTTGCGTATGAGTTTAATACCTTGATTTGTTGTAAACGATATGCGTTTGGTCTCGTATGCGTAAGAGGTCAATACCTCCATTGCGTATTACGATGATCTCTTATTTGTGGATGTTTCGTGTGCGTAGAGGTATATACCTCGATTACGTATCTCGATCACATCATTTGTGGCTATTTAATATAACGATATGTTTAATATAGGCATATGTGGTCACATATATACGTATTTGATCGTATATATGTGATAAGTAAACATATGTGTATATTCGTTATTACGTGATTATATCGAAAGTTGTCCTTGTCGGGAAAAGGATGTTGGTGGCCGTCCTCACATTTTTGTGAGAATGGCGTTGTCACCATCTCTTTTTCAACATTTTTTTATTGTTGATAACCCCGTTGACGACCTCGATTTCGTTACGTAAAGAAACGCGAATAGCCAAAATGATGTTGAGTACGTAGGGCTTGACCCACTTCAAGTGAGGTCGCTCCAATGACGCACGTATCCAACATCCCTCCCTCGTTACATGGATACGATGCCACCATGAGCTCGTTCTTACGAGAGGCATTCGTAATGACGTGACCATGTGATGGCCCACGTGAGCCTACTACGAAACAAGGGCTCATTTGGCTTCACCATTAGGTTGCACTTTGGCGTATGGCATCGTAATTACGAGACTTGAGGTTAGGTAACGTACCAACATAGTTTTGGTAAATGAGGGCGAAATAAGGACCCTTGACATATATGTTCTTTTAAAAAAACATATATGATCAATTGCCTCGCATATCTCTTATACGCATCAAACATTAAGCATTCGAGAAGAGCAACTTACTTGGTTGGCTCAAGTGTTTAACGTATTTGTTCTCGAGGTCTCGAGTTCAAATATGACCAAGACCATACAACATCCTTGATACATATGACTATAACACATGTTGAGACTTAAGGTCTAAGTGCACCTCGGGGTCCTCGTAATAGGACTTAAAGAGCCGAAACCACTTATGTGGGCACCGAAACATAGTTTATTGTTAACATTTTTTTTTCGTGTATAAACTATTCATGACGCGAACATACATGGTTGAGCCTCGGGGAGCCACCATGAAAAAATCGATATAGAGATCAGGGAAAGATATTTTTTTGTCACCCCCATGGTTTTTAAAACACCTTTGTGTTACCATAGTAACCTGATCTTGAACCTCATCTCATACGTCTAGAGGGGTATTGACGTGAGATAATGATATCGATTAATGCTCGCCCATGATATGTTTACATCACGACATGATGTTATGACTATATCTCTGACCTTATCCTATTTCTTTTCCAGAAATAATCTTTAATGGCTCAAATTAACGACCCGATGTCATCCGCTCAAGCGGAAGGAACTCAAGGGAATCCTCCTGGACAAATGTCCACTGAGATGTATTTGGCACAAATAACCCAATACCTTAGTTTCACCGCTCAACAGATGACCGAACTTCGGCAATCTCAGAGTGCTCTTGAGGCACGTGTCATTAGTCTACAACGTGAGACTAATAGACCTGATGAGCGACAAGGTGAACCATCATTTGTCGTTAAGCCATTTACGGGAGACAAAAAGGAAAGAACCGAAGAAGCAATCTGCACATGGCTGGGACGATGGGAGTCTCATTTTGAGCTCTATCCCACGCCAGATAGTACGAAGATTGCATATGTCGGTCGAGAACTCGGGGGTAAGGCCGCCGCCTGGTGGCGTGGCCTCCGTACTATGGGGAAATTGCCCGATACCTGGACAGATTTTGTCACGGTTTTTAAGGGCCAATTTCTGCAACCTCCCTCTCGAACCGAGGCAGCGCAAGCTTTAATGAACCTCTCTAGCAGGAAATTTTCCTCGCTAGAAGACTATGTTCACCATGCTAGAACCCAAATCCAAAAATCGGGTCTAGAAGGGGACAATTGGTTGATAGCTTGTTTTGTCAATGGCATCCCCAATTCGGACTATCACTGGATAGTGCATGATAAGGATCCAAAATCCTTCGAAGAGGCCGTTGAAATAGTTCTTCGCTATCAACGCACTTCGAAGAAGGACCATAACAAACCCAACGAAGCGCCTGGGACTAAGCAGTCGCAATTTGTTGGGAAACGCAAGACACCCAACGAATTCCTGGATCGCGATTGTAAGCGACAACATCCTTTTTGTGTATTCTGCAAAAAGAAGGGTCATACAAAAGATCAATGTCGAAAGCTCCAACGGAAAGAGCACGACAACAAAGCTAAAGCTGCAGACCATAAAGGTCAGATTCCTAATGTCCTTCAGGTCTATACACATCATTTAAGTAATTGTCAATGTTCTTTCCCTCACTATGTATTGGGTCCCAATGATTTACTACGTGCAAACGGGTATATCAATGGATCTCCCGTACAGTTTTTATTTGATTCGGGAAGCTCACACAATTTTGTGAATGATCGTTTGGTTCAGATATGGGGAATCCAACCCACCGTAAGTGATCACACCTACACGGTGCACTTGGCTGATGGAAGAGTACAATACATCAACGGGGCGATTCATTCATTAGGAATTTCTATTGATACTTATATAGAGGAAGTAGACTTCCATGTAATGAATCTTTGTACCACCGATGTAATACTGGGTTATCCCTGGTTTTATAATAAAAACTCTTCTTTATTTATTGATTGGGTTCATCATTCCATTTCTTTTGTACTGAACGATTGTACGCATTTTATTCAATGTGTAAAAAAACAATCCCTCTCGATTGTTTCCTCGTGTCCATCAATATCTGAGTTGTCTTGTTCTACGTTATTTTATTGTGTACTTGATCCGGACATTCACGTTTACAATATCGATAATGTCCCGATTCAATTAACATATTTTGAACAACAACAACTTGATGAAATCTTAAATGATTTTCATGATGTTTTTCCAAGTGAACTACCTGATGGGTTACCTCCTAAACGTAATATAGACCATCGTATAGATATTGTACCTGGTGTTGCACCAATAAGTATACCTCCGTATCGCTTAAGTCGATCCGAAGAAGATGAGGTATCTAAGCAACTCAAGGACTATTTACGAATGGGTTATATACGTTATAGTAAATCTCCATGGGGTGCACCAGTTCTCTTGGTTAAAAAGAAAGAGGGCACATGGCGTATGTGTATTAATTACCGACGCTTGAATAAAGTGACGATCAAGAATTCGTATCCATTGCCCCGGGCTGACGATCTAATTGACCGTCTCCAGGGAGCTAGGTATTTTATGAAACTTGATCTCCGTACTGGCTACCATCAAATACGAATAAGTGAGGACGATGTTCCTAAAACGGCATTTCGTACGCGCTATGGCCATTACGAGTTTTTGGTTATGCATTTTGGTTTGACCAATGCTCCGGCTACTTTTCAACAAGAAATGAATGACATTTTCCGAGAACAACTTGGAAAATTTGTCGTTATTTTCTTGGATGATATTTTAGTTTATAGCCGTACATTACAAGAACATGCTAGACATGTCCGCTTTGTTTTACAAACATTGCGTGACAAACAGTTTTATGCGAAGATCTCAAAATGTGAGTTCTTCAAGAAATCAAGTACTTATCTAGGACATCTCATAACCGAACGAGGAGTTGAAATTGATCCTTCTCGCATTGAGAAAATCAAGCTTTGGCCCACTCTTCGGAATATTCGAGAAGTTCGATCATTCCTTGGTTTTGTGGGGTTTTTGCGAAAGTCTCTTCGTAATTACTCCCAATTGACGACGCCGTTTACTGATCTTTTAAAAGGTCAAACACGTAAGTCTACAAAACCTATTGTGTGGAATGCTACACTAGACCTTGCCTTTAAGGAACTCAAGGACCTGGTTTGCAAGGCTCCTTCACTTCTTTTATCCGATCCTTCAAAACCTTTTGAGGTTGAAACCGATGCCAGCGATTACGCTATAGGTGCTGTCTTGTATCAAGATGGTAAACCAATAGCATTCGAGAGTAAGAAACTTGATTCTGCTCAATGTCGGTATACCGTTCAAGAAAAGGAATTATTTGCAGTTATACATGCGCTCAAAACATGGCGCCATTATCTTTATGGAAATCACTTTGTGGTAACTACGGACCACGAGTCCTTGAAATATTTTTGTGACCAACAAGACCTGAAAGGTCGTAAGGCACGATGGGCTGATCTCATCCAGGACTTTGATTTTTCCATACGATATCGTAAAGGTTCCATGAACATTGTTGCTGATGCACTAAGTCGCATCCGTGAAGTTAACACGCTTAGCTTCACTGAAATATCATCAGATCTTTATGATCACCTTCGAGGAAAGTATCCTGATGACAGTTATTTCGCAAAATACTGGGCAAGAGTTGAGTCTGGAACAGACACCACCACATCCTCGAAGGAATACTTCCACATTGCTAACGGTTTGCTCTACCGTAATGGGAAGGTTTGTGTTCCACATTTACCCGAGGTCAAAAAGAGGATTCTTTTTGAATGCCATGATGCACCCTCCGCAGGGCACCCTGGAATACATCGTACACTCGTTCTCATCTCCACTCAATTTTATTGGCCTAAGATGCGTCCTGACATACATAGCTATGTGACTAAATGTCACCAGTGTCAGGTTAACAAAGCCAAGCGACTTAAAGCCGCAGGACTTTTACATCCCTTGGACATTCCCAATAATAAGTGGGAAAGTATATCCATGGATTTTATTGTTAGCCTTCCTCGCACCCAAAAAGGTCATGATGCCATCTGGGTTGTCGTTGATCGACTAACTAAAATGGCTAGATTTATTGCTACTAAAACCACGGTAACAGCTCCTGAATTGGCTTACCAATTCGTTGACGAATTGTTTCGTTTTTATGGGTTACTGATGGATATCGTGAGTGATCGAGATCCAAAGTTTACTAGTGACTTCTGGACACAAGTCTTTAAGAAGTTAGAAACTACGTTGAGCATGAGCTCCACGGATCATCCTCAATCCGATGGACAGACAGAACGAGTAAATCAAATTATTGAGGACATGCTTCGAGCATACGTTGGTGCAAAACCAACAAAATGGGAACGTTATCTCCCAATTTTGGAGTTTGCTTATAACAGCTCCAAGCATACGTCGACGGGATATAGTCCTTTTATGTTGATGTATGGTTTTCAGCCACGAGCCCCGATTGATGTTACTATACATCATGATGAGTTGCGAAGTACGCAAAACTTTCTTCGGGATATGCAAGATATGTTGCATATTGCACGAGATAATATAAAAACAGCTCAAGATAGAGCGCGTTTTTATGCCGATCATCATAGGCAACCTCGTGTATTCAACCCTGGACAGAAGGTATTCTTACGTGTACCTCACAATTCTAAGACACTGTCTACGGGTAAGTGCGCTAAGTTAGCCCCACGGTTTTGTGGACCTTTTACAGTCCTCAAACGCATTGGGTCATCAGCCTATCATCTCGCTCTTCCCGATGGTGTCGGAATTCATCCAGTCTTTCATGTGAGTCGTCTAAAAGAACTTCTAGGTTCTGGCGACAATACAGTTACGACTGAAACTCTGGTTACTTCTGAAGAATTATCTTCTAAACCACATGTACCAGAAAGAATTCTCGATGTTAAAACAAAAAAATTACGTACTAAAGAAATCCGAGAATTCAAAATAAAATGGATGGATAAATCAATAAAAGATGCCACATGGGAACGCGAAAATACTCTTAGAACTAACTTCCCTAACTTTCCATTGCAAGAGTGCAATGTTTTAAAGAGGGGGAGTATGTTTCGGGCATGACCATATAATATCCCGTGGTAAGAATTTACCGTAGTATTCTATACACGTGGATAAGTGTGAGGGTTAAATGAGAGTGTAAAGAAGGGGAGGATTACTTTTAATCCTCGGGATTGAGACAACCCATTAGGTCAAGTGTGAACTTGCCTGGGGGCCTTGGGTTTCGCTATAAATAAGAGGCCTAGCTACCCTCATTTGATCATCTTTTGACTACATCGAGACTCTGCTCGTGTGGTGGGTCAACTCTTGTAGCGAGCGCGCCAGCACCAGGTACGACTCGACGCCACGGCGGTGGTATGGGACGCCGATCGAGGCTCGAGTCCGTCTCGATCCCTTCGCTCGGGGGTGGTCGGGTGGATCGGCACCCTTCTTTCTCTTTCTCCTTTCTATCTATCTTTTCATTATCCTTATCTTAAGCTTTCATTAGTGCTATGATCTATAATACCTCCGACTTCGCGTCGGGCTTCTGTTGGCTTTCGATTGGGATGCATACATTCGCAATGCTACCGAACACCTTGAGGTGCGACAGGATCGACTTCCTTCCAACGAGGAGCTCGTATGGAGTTAGCTCATGGACTCCATTGGTGGTGCATCGATTCATGAGATAGACATCTGTGGATGCCGCTTCGGCCCAATAGAAATTCGGCATGTGCTTCTCATGCATCATGGCGCGTGCTACCTCGAGTATTTGCCGATTTTTCCTTTTAGCGACTCCATTTTGTTGGGGTGTGTGTCGGCACAAGAATTCTCTACGAATGCCTTCACTTTGGAGGTAGGAGGTGAATTCATTGGAGAAGTACTCCTTTCCTCCATCCGATCGTAGGCATCGAATGTGCCAACCGGTTTTTTTTCGACTTGCCCCTTGAGCTTTTGGAAGTGGGAGAGCACTTCACTTTTCTTGTTCATCGGGTAGATCCACGCGTAGCGCGAGTAGTCGTCGATGAAGGTTACGTAGTATCGGCATCCGCCGATCATCGGCGTTTGAGCCGGTCCCCATACATCCGAGTGTATGACGTTGAGGAGGCCTTTGCTCGCGTGGCTCTCCTTCGGGAATGGGAGTCGATGTTGTTTGCCGAATTGACACGCTTCGCATACTCGGTTGACTCGAATGTCGGAAGTCCGATGAAGACTCCCTTTGTTTGCATAGCCCGGAGCCGTTGGAGGTTGATGTGGCTGATTCTTTTGTGCCAGAACTTGATGTTCGTCTCATTTTTGAGACCTTTAGCATCCATTGCTGATTTCACCTCATTCTAATTGAGGATGAACATTCGACCTTCTCTCCGCCTCTTAGCTACGACTTGACTATCTTTCTCGATGAAGCATCCTTCTTTGGTGAAGCGGACTTGCATGCCTTGCTCCATGATTTGGCCAACCGAGACCAAATTCTTTGTTATTGTGGGCACGTGCAAGACATTCTTGATGCAAGTTTGCTCACCTTCTTTCCCGAATGGGACATTGGCGATGTGCCGAATGGGATGCGTGGTGTCGTCTCCCGTCTCTATAAAGCCGGGTCGATCCGGCATTCGTAAATGGCGAAACCACTCTTCGTGGGATGTCATGTGATGTGAGGTGCCGGAATCTACGAACGACACGTCTTCCGGATTGGAGAGGCTTGCAGATTCGGAGGCCGTCATAGAGTTCGCTCTATGCCGCATTACGAATAGTCCTCCGTAATCCCCGTATTCGGAGTTGTTGGCGTAGTTTGTGAGTTGCCGGCTTGTCGACGCCGACTCGGTTCTATTCTTCCGACACTCTGCCTCATAGTGGCCGATTTTGCCGCAATAATTGCAAGTTGCGGGCCTTGTTTGCGGACCTTGTTCGGCTTGGAAGCTCCCTCTTCTTTCGAAGGTTCCTCGATGGCTTCCTCTTCTACCGCCACAACCTCTTCCTCGACCACCATCCAAATTGGAGAAGAACATTTGTCCTTCCGGTGCCTTGCTTTTTGGTTCGGACGTTGTAACAGGAACTACACGCTCTCGATGAACAACGCTCGGCCACAACCGAGTCTAAGATCAAACACAGAAAATGGATAATGAACGCACGACACAAAGGAGAGAAGAGTACACAGGATGTTTAACGTGGAAAACCCTGAGAGGGAAAAACCACGGGAGTCCACAGACTCCAAACTATCACTATATCACAATGATTACAACAGTGAGCTCACGGAGGCAGCGACCTTGCGCTCACGATCTTCGCCACAGGTGGCGGTTACAACAGAGGCAACAACCTCTTCCTCTCTCTCTCTCTGTACACTGTTACGCGCTCTCTAGTTTTGTGCCAAGAAGAATGACAACAACATCTACTAAGTTTGCCCTAAGTCATATTTATACTTATATGACTTTTCGGCTATTTACAAATATAGCCCCGATGGACTCTCAGAAAACATATTTATGAATATGTCCCTTCATCCGGTGAGCACTCCTCACCGGGCCTGCATCATCCGGCTCTTGCCGGGCACTTGTCATCCGGTTCTCACCAGGTCTTCTGTAGTCGGGTACTCTTCATCCGGTTCTCATCGGGTCTTCACCATCCAGCTCTTGCCGGGTACTTCTCATCCGGTTCTCACCGGGTCTTCACCATCCGGCTCTTGTCGGGTACTTCTCATCCGGTTCTCACCGGGTCTTCCATAGCCGGGTACTTCTCATCCGGTTCACATCGGGTCTTCCGTAGCCGGGTAGCCCACATTTGGTTTCGGTACTCATCAGTACTGTTCTTCTCACTTCCCATCCGGAGGGACCTGTTTCCTAACACGTTGTTGCGTTGTTACGGGTGTGCGTGTAGAAGGGGCGGGACCACGGGGGTCTTGGACTAGGGAGTAGAGGAGAAAGAATAAGATATGAGAAATGGAAGCTTAACACCGGATGAGAAGATGAAGAGTAGCACATAAGCATGGACCAAAATAGATGGAAGCAAGATCCACAACAAGATATATTAAAAACAAGCGAATGATTACAACAATGGTGGCTGCATGGGCCGCACCAAACGACTATGAGAAAACCCTAACTGAGGATGAATAAGGAAACCCTAAACGAAACCCTAACTCTAAAACGGTAAGAACTCTAGACTAAGTGGTATACCTCTCATACGCAAAATAGGCAACCCCTTCATAAGTGACCCCTCCCTTCCTTTTATAGCCCAAGGAGGGAGGGACCTTACAATGTGGGATAAATTTCCCCTCTTATTTCTATACACAATTTCCTAGTATAGGTGTGCACATGTTGCACACCATCGACTTGCCCATTCCACCCTGGTTTCACACTATAGCCGGAAATCTTCACGAAAACGTGGTTTTCTTTGACCAATAACATCGATTAGAGGTCGAAGAACGAAGGAGGGTTTTCTCTCGCCAAGATTGCCGTCTATAGTGGATCAAATCGTTGTGTGAGGCTGCCCAAGCATACTTGAACCATCTCGTCTTCGTCGACATTTATGTTGATGGAGCCAAACGAGTCACAAATGCTCTTGATTTTGGTGTAGTCCGACACGGACATGTCTTTTGCCGAATGTTATTCAACTCTTGCCGGAGTTGAAGTTTGCGGGCGGTCGTGGTGGCGGCAAACATTTTCTTTAAGTTCTCCCACGCCTCTTTAGGCGTCTTGGCGTCTCGAATGTGGCTAAGCATATGGTCGTGGACACATGTTGCCAAGCAATACATTACCCGACTCGCTCCTTGCTCCCACATTGGGTAGTTGGTGTTTGTGTTGTCGGGCTTGTCCTCGAGTGCGCCATTGATGTAGCTCCAATACCCTTGGCCGACGAGGTATTGGGTCATCTTGTACTCCCAAGATGAATAATTGCTTCGGTCTAGCTTTTCGCTAGGGAGCGAGCTACCCATTTGTGTGTTCATGTTGTTTTGTGTCTTCCTTGTTGGCTCTTCTTTCTTCGATCACATACTTGTGCTACGTAGCGGCATTACGGTAGCGGATGGCCGGAATTTGTCGTCGGCGTTTTGAACACACAATCACGGAGTTGGGTGGGCTTAGTGGATTTCTAAACTACACGCTCTGATACCATGTTAAGGATTAGGTAATTAATTAAGGAATAATTATTACCTAATTATGTGATAAAGTTATGTGCGGAAGATTATGTGATATGTGTGTGTATGTGTGTGAGAGGAAGAGAGAGAGAGAGAGATACACTTATGAATAACACAAGATGGGGGATGAGTAAGTAGATTAACTTAGCATTATCATCATCAAATACAAAAATACCGTCAATGAGGTATATATAGGTTTCATGTGCAAGGGTGCACATGTGCTAGGAGAATATAGGTACAACGTGTAAGTCCTATATTAAATGAGCATGGAGTGGTGGATCTACAATGTATCCCACTCAAGTACAAAATCCTATTTAAGGCTTTATGGTCAACACACTAACTAGATTCTATCTAGGTAACTACTAAATTACATGTGTTGACTAACTAACTAAACTAAGTTGAGCTTTATCTCTCAACCATTTTCACGCTTCTTCTTTCTGCAACCGATAAACAGACCGAAGCTTTCGCTATTCTCAACAATAACCAATAGCTCACACATCACCGAAGAAAAAACCATGTCGATCCCTGTATCTAACAGACTTCATCAATGGTTGCACAACAAGGGATTGCAAGGATATCTTAGGGTTGTAGATGTTGAACCACACCCCCGTGCTGCAGAAATTGTGAATCAAATTGACGTCGCCAAAATCACCAACAAACAGGTACGCCGATTTTGGAATCTTAAAAGGGAAGGGTTCAATGCTATGGATCCACTGAAACCAAAAGTGCTAAGGTCATATTTTGGCGAGTATTCGCCATCGGCCAAAGTTTATAAAACACAGGGATGTGAAGAAGAACTATTCTAAGAAGTTGCCAAATTCTTGCTAGAAGTGGCTTTCATCAGTCCCTGGTTCTACTGCATGCCCAAGCAAAGGGCAAGATTTATTATCGCCACATATGAAGGGGAAACAATCGACTGGGGGTACTTGATAGGGGAAGCACTATGGGACCAATTGAAAGGGGTGTAGAATGGAAAACCAATAAAGCCCATCATCGGCCGATGGCTCACATTACTCTGCTCGACACCAAGTACGAAGAGACTTCATAAGATCCCAAGGAAGTAAAAGGGCAACCAAGGTCGACATCAACTGCCGAGAGGGAAGTGCCACGTTCTCGTGAAGAATTTCGGCCAGAGGCGGAAACCGGGAAACATTGGTTACATCGGCGGGGTGCAGCGTGTGTATGCACCCATGTACATTTAGTGTGAATATCGAGGGCGCCTTTATGGCGCCGAAGAGTAGTCAAGTCGGGGTAGACGATTCCATGGAAGGCGGGATTTGTCCCACATTGTAACGCATCCCTTTCCTTGTTCTATAAAAGGAAGGGAACACCCTTTGTGAAAGGGTTGCCCATTTTGCATTAGAGGGTATACCGTTAGGTTTAGAGTTAGGTTTCTTCTTCTCCTTCTTCTTCCCCTTCGTGTTTGCTTAGGGTTTGCTTTGGTTCGGCCTCCTGTGCAAGACCCCGCTCGGCGCGACGAGCTGAGAGCTCCCCGACGGCGGCTTGGCAGCTGACGACTACTGTAACCTACCTCAGTCCGACTCGACGCCGGGAATGTATTCTTCCCTTTATATATATATATATACGTTTGTCTGTGTATATTCGCGTCGTTGTTGGCATCGGGTGCTTAACCTCTCCTGCGTTTTCTGTACATAAGGCGTGAGTCGGGTTGGGCTGTGTGTGCGTGAGTCGGTGTTAAGCACGCTCTCTCTCTCTCTCTCTCTCTCTCTCTCTCCCTTCGGGTGCTTCCGGGGTGTTTCCGGGATGCCCCAGAAACAGTGAAGCACGACTTCCTATGCTCCATCTCTCCCTAGTCCAAGACCCCCGTGGTCCCGCCTTTCTCCACGCACGCGCGTACAACTGTGTCGTGCCTTTCGGCTCCGGATCGTTGCGTGAGTCGGGTGGGAACCGCCGAGGTTTTGGACTAGGAGAAAGAAGAATATGAGATGAGGCTAATAATGAATAGATTATTAGAAAGAGAGATAGAAATTTCGTGAATCCCACGAGTGTATTGTATTCGATTAATCAATATTTAGATAAGAATATGTATTTAGATTGAAAGAAAGATATAAGAAACTTGTGAATCCCACAAGTATAGATTATATTATTTTTGTGAATCCCACGATTATATTAATCGGTTGGTGTTTTCGGAAATATATCCAATTTCCAAATATTTCACACACCTATTACATTGTGCTCCCCATCCTTATGTAGTGATGGGAGAGACTAAGCATAGCTACATGCTTTTTTTTTCTAATATGTTCATGCACACTAAATGTGCATGTGATGCTTTTCTAATCCTTGCTTTTATTTGCTAAATATAGTGCTCATGCACGCTAGATGTGCATGAGTCACTTTTTAGTTGCTTGCGTTTTTCTATAAAATATTCACGCACTCTAAAAATGAATGATTTACCTTTTAATAAAGGTAGGCGCAAATAAAGCAGTTATAGTTATTAAATCTATTTGTAGAACACTAAAGATAAGGTAGCATAATGGTAAAGTTGAGGTTTGGCTACGTGGAGGTACAAGGTTCGAATCTTGCCCTATGCACGTGATAAATATTTTGATATTCTTATTTTATTTATTTATACGTAATTAAATCGGTTATATTATTTTTACTTTTTCACGTAGTGTACGAAATACACTACGACAGCGTAACAACGCGACAACGTGAAGAATGGCAAGAACTGGAGCCGACAATTGTTGACACCCAAGAGTCGGAACCAACCCGACAATCAGAAGACAAACCCCAGCAACAGTAGGAGCCGACTCCGAACCCCGACTCCCCAAACCCAGAGCCAAGACAAATGCCGAACCCCCAAACACAACCTATCAAGGAATCAACACCAACTTTTGAGGTTGAGAATCAACCACGACCACCTATATTCCAATCGAAGCAGAAGAGTCAGAGATTTCAACTATAAAGAATCGATGGTGATTCTTGTGTAGCGGAATAGACTAGAGATGTGCGTTATGTGTGTGTGTGTGTGAGAGAGATAGAGGAGAGAAACAAAAGATAGATTAGAGAGACAATAGAATACTCAAGAAGATGTATATTACAAAGGAGATTAATCGACCTAATTACAAAGTAGGAGGAGAGTGCTTTATATAGTCACTCTCTCTCTTCATTAACTACCGAAGCTCATGGGTCATGGGGAATGTGAAAACTCATTAGTTATGTTTCATAGAATATGATTCTATGACACATAGTTAATGTGTAGATAAGAGTGGTGACTTTTGACCTTTGAGTGCACACTCTCAAGGGTGTGTTCACACACTAGACTAGGTTGAGCTTGATTCTCAACACGCCCCCTCAAGCTCAACTTTGGTCGGCTACTTCGGTTGATGTCCGCTTTGGCTCGTATCCGGTTCGGATGATATCTGGTACATCCGGCTTGTATCCGGTTAGGACGGTATCCGGTTTTCGCTTGTACTCCCCCTCAGGCTTGGCAAATCAAGGACCGTCAATCCAAGGTCTGACAGGAATTGCCGAAGCTTGTCGGCTCCTAGGGCTTTGGTGAAGATGTCGGTTGTTTGAAGATTCGTAGTGATATGTTGAAGGTCGACATCGCCAGCTTGAACAAGCTCTCGAATGAAGTGATAGTGCACTTCGATATGCTTCGTGCGTGCATGGAACATCGGGTTCCGAGCCAGATAAATACTGCTCATGTTGTTGCAGTAAAGGAGAATCGGATCTTTGATGGGAACGCCTAGATCCTTTAATATCCTCTTGAGTCATATGGCTTCACATGCAGCCACCGCCGTGCCCCTGTATTCGGCCTCTGTGCTCAAAAGAGCGATGGTTGGTTGCTTCTTGCTACTCCAGGAGATGGCTCCACTTCTGAGGGAAAAGATGAAACTAGAGGTTGATCGTCAGTCGACTTTGTAGCCTGCCCAGTCGGCATCTGTGTACCCCTCGAGTTGAATTGGCGTGGCCGACTTATAGAGAATGCCATAGTCCATCGTTCCGCTCACATATCATAGCACTCTCTTAGCACAATCCAAATGGATATCTCGTGGCGTTTGCATGAACTGGCTAAGAAGGCCGACCGGATAGCTCAGGTCTGGTCAAGTGATCGTGAGGTAGATAAGACTACCGATCAGTTGTCGATACTGAGTCGGCTCACACTTAGTGGTGCCAGAATTGGCTTCTAGTTTGAGGTTTCGGTCGAGAGGTGTTGCCACAGACTTGCACTCAGTCATCCCAAACTTGTATAACAATTTGAGAATGTAGTGCCATTGGGAGATCATAATCCCGGTTGGTGTCTGAATTACCTCGATGGCAAGGAAGTAGTGGAGCTCTTTCATGTCCGTCATCTCGAATTTGTTGGAAAGGAGGGATTTGACCTTGTTGATGTCGACTACATGCTCACCTCCAATGACCAGATCATCCACGTACAGGATGATGACGATCGTACTTTCGGAATCACTTCTTACATAGAGAGAATTGTCGGCTTTTGAAATTCGGAAGCCGATTCGATGAAGATATTGTGTTATCTTCAAGTGCCAAGCACGTGGTGCTTGCTTAAGGTCGCAGAGAGGCTTCTTGAGTCGGCAGATGGCTTTCGGATGAATGTTGGATTTGAAGCTAGGTGGTTGTACCATGTACACCTCCTCTTCTAATTCGCCTTGAAGAAAAGCGTTCTTGACATCCGTCTGGTGGAGGTGCCACCCTTTCGCTGCTGCAAACACTATGACGGTTCGCAGGGTTGTCATCTTTGCCACCGAGGCAAAGGTCTCTTCATAGTCGATGCCCTGTGTTTGTGCGTAACCCTTTGCTACGAGTCGAGCTTTGTAGCGGTTGATTGAACCGTCGACATTATACTTCACTTTGTATATCCATCTGCAGCCAATTGCCTTCTTGTGCGGTGAGTGAGGTACAAGATCCCATGTCTCATTCTTGCTGAGAGCTTGCATCTCCTCGTTCATTGCTTCGACCCATTGCGGATCTTTAGTGGCTTCGACAAAGTGACAAAGTTTCTCATTTGCCAATGTGAGTGCTTTCTCAACTCCGGGTGACCTCGTAAGAGACACATCAAAGCCATCAAACTCACTATCGAATGGATGAGTCAATTTGTTGCCGTTGAAGTGATTGTCTTCATATTCCGGCATTTTGGCCTTCCCTTTGTCATTTTGGACTTGGCCGAGATGTGCTTTGGTTGCTCGGAGGCTCTTGTGGTCCGCTCAATCTGGTTGAGATTAGACTCTCTTCGAGTATTGACCTTAGTTGATCATCATCTTCTGTGTTGTCGAGGTCATTCGTAGATGGTTCGAGAGGAGTCCGCTCGGGTTTGTACCATGATGTCGATTCGTCAAAGACGATATCCCGACTTAAACGAGTCTTCCGAGTAGAGGGATTGAAGCACTTGTACCCCTTTTGCTCTAGTGAGTACCCCACGAGGATGCACTTCTCTGATTTTGGGCCCAACTTCTATCGCTTCTCATCAAGAATGTGTACGTATGCAATGGAGCCGAATATCCTTACATGGGATAGATCCGGCTTCTTCCCATAGTATTTCTCGTGCGGGGTGCCTCATGCACTCCGAATGTTGTGCACCGGTTCATGAGGTAGATGGCGGTATTTGCAGCTTTTGGCCAATATGACTTGGGCATATGCTTATCATTTAGCATGGCCCTTACTACTTCGAGGATGTGCCGATTCTTGCATTCGCCTACACCATTCTGTTGCGGTGTGTGTCGGCAAGTGAATTCTCGCCGAATTCCTTCTTGTCAAAGGTATGCCATGAACGCATCGGAGAAATATTTCCTTTCTTCCGTTTGACCAAAGACATCGTACATGACGCCCAGTTGTCTTTTCGACTTCGCTTTTGAATTTTTGGAAGTGTGTAAAAACTTCGCTCTTCATCCTCATGGGAAAGATCCATGTGTATCTAGAGAAGTCATCGATGAAGGTAACATAGTACCGACATCCTTCGAACGTAGCCGTTTGTGCTGGTTCCCACACATCCGAGTGGACTACGTTCCTTTCCTTTCCTTCGGGAACGGGTACCAATGTTGCTTGCCGAATTGGCATGCTTCACATAATCCTTCAATCTCTTTCTCTTTGAAGGTTGGGAGCCCGATGACGACTCCTTTCAATTGCATCGCCTTGAGTTTGTTGAGATTGATATGGCCGATTCTTTTATGCCATAGCTCTATGTCGGTGTTGGATTTGAGGCCCTTTGCAAACATGGCTGATTTTACCTCGTTCGCTTCGAGGATAAACATTCGGCCTTCCCTTCGACCACGAGCAATTAGTCGGCCTTCCTTCTCAATGAAGCAACCTCCTTGGTTGAATAGAACTTGCATCCCTTGCTCTACAATTTGGCCGACTGAGACCAAATTCTTCGTTATGGTGGGGACATATAAGACATTTTTTATGCAAGTTTGTTCACCTTCTTTCCCAAATGGGACATTGCCAACATTCCGAATCAGATGAGTGGTGTCGTCTCCGGTCTCGACATAACCGGGTTGATCCGGCTCTCGAAGGTCTTTGAACCATTCTTGATGGGACGTCATATGGTTCGAAGCACCGGAGTTGACGAACCATACATCTTCCAGATTGGAGGCATTAGTCGAAGTAGAGGCCGACATAGAATTTGTTCTATGTCTCATTACAAACATTTCGCCATGATCTTCATAGTTGGAGTTGGTGGCGTAATTGGTGAGTTGTCAGCTTGTGGAAGCCGACTCACGCTTCTTCTTTTAGCACTCTTCTTCATGGTGGCCAATTTTTCCGCAATAACCGCATTCGATCGAGGTTTGTTGGCTCAGACCGGAATGGAAGCTCCCCCTTCTTCCAAAGGTTCCTCGATGGCTTCTGTTTTGTTGCCGATATTGGGAGTTGTCGTAAGTCAGACCTCGTCCGCCTCGTCCTTGGCCGAATCGGCCTCTTGCTCAGTCGCGTCCTCTTCCTCCATTCGAATGCGTGTAGAGCATGTGGCCTTCCGAGGCATTGCTCCTTGTTCGAACATGGTTTTCTTCAACCAACAACATGGATTGAAGATCGAAGAAAGAGGGAGGATTCTCCCTTGCTAGGACGGCGGTTCTCATCGCGCCGAACCGTGGTGCAAGGCCGCCGAGGAATATTTGCACCATCTCATCATCCACATTGATGCTTATTGAGCTGAGTGCATCACAAAGCTCCTTGATCTTCAAGGTGTAGCTTGTCATGGAGATATCCCTTTGTTGGATGTTGTTCAACTCTTGGCGGAGTCAAAGCTTCCTTGTGGTCGTGTTGGCAGCGAAAATCTTTGTAGATTTTCCCATGCTTCCTTCGGTGTCTCAGCTTCTCGAATGTACCCGAGCATGTGGTCGTGAACACATGTCGCCAAGCAATAAATTACTCGACTCGCCGCTTGCTCCCATGTTGCATTGTCGGCGTCTTTCCGGTCGGGCCGGTTTTCTTGTGCTCCTTTGATGTAGCTCCAATAGCCTTGACCGACAAGGTATTGATGCATCTTGTACTCCTAAGATACGAAGTTGTTTCACTCCAACTTCTCACTAGGGAGAGCGCTCCCCATTTGAGTATTCATGGTGTTTGATGTAGATTTCTTCCTTCTTCTTCCGTCTTGAATACGAGCTATGTAGTCGCACTACGATAACGATAAGCCGGTTCTTCTTGAACATCGGCGTAGAGCTCAACACACGCGGATGGACGAGATCAAGCTACCAAACTGCTCTGATACCATGTAAAGAATTGATGGTGATTCTTGTGCAGTGGAATAGATTAGAGATGTGCGTTATGTGTGTGTGTGTGTGTGTGTGTGTGTGAGAGAGAGAGAGAGAGAGAGAGAGAGAGAGAGAGAGAAATAAAAGATAGATTAGAGAGACAATAGAATACTCAATGTTACCCGTAAGAATATATACGGGGAGGCATAAGGGTATGTGTAATGATGTGGTTGATGTGTATGTGTAAAGTAAATGAGTATGTGAGGATGAGTATGTGTGAGCACATGCACAATTATGTGCATGTGACAAGAATGTAATGGTCTTCTTTTTGTAACGGTCATATTATTAACCGTTACACTATGTACTATATAAACCCCTAATGGGGCATGTAATGGAATATACATTTTTCCCCTCTCACATTGTGTCATTTTAAATTTGTCTCTCTCTATCTCTCTCACTTTCATAACCCCCTTGGGAGGGGGGTGAAGCCATTCTAGGCTTCAACCCCCACCCCAACAACACTTTTGGCACGCTTGGTGGGACCGACCTCCCTTGAGAAGAAGTCACGTCTCCCTCCCTTGCTCTCCCTCCCTTGCTCTCCCTCTCTATCACTAATCTCTCTCTGCGCGTTTGTGAATGTGTGTGTGTGTCTCTATCTCTCCTTAATTCTCATCTGCCTTGTTTTACTATTTGCGGGTATCTACAGTCATGGGGAAGGAGAAGATACATATCAACATTGTTGCTTTTGGCCATGGCTAACTCGTGGAAGTCCACAACTAGCCATTTCACTTACAAGCTTGGGAACAATGACAAGCATGTTATTGAAAGTTTCACAACTTGTACTCTCCCAACCATTTCTACATCTATGGCGGTGGAAAGAGCCAAATCCGAGCAGAGAAGCAACTGCAGCAACATACCACTTTCCTGTCAGAATTGGTTTGAGAAGAGTTCCCTTCCTCTATTAGCTCTAAGCATAGGGAAGATAGGGACGCAAACTGCAGAAGTAGAAGAGGAAACTGAGGAAGAAGAAGAAACAAACGGGGAAGAAGAAGTAGAAGGGTACATAGGCGATGACATGGCTACGACGGAGCTTTCTTTGGACATATGGCTAGGGTTCTTGAACCGCCTCTACTTCAAAATCTTTGAACCTTTACAAAAACCTTCAGATATGGCGGTCCCTCCTGTGCAGGCCAACACATTTACAACTTCCATGGCGACTTGCTTCCCATCCCCTATCATTCTCTTGGCTATCGCAAAGAAAGTCACGATGCTTAAACTATCCACACAACCCATGCTCCTCACCACCATCACCATAGCTCGCTTAAGCTTCGTCCCTTCCATGCTTTTGCTCACAGCCCGCACAATGACCAAGTCCATTGCTAAAGCTCACCATCGTCTAACAGGCCAGAATCATATCCTCGTCGTCCCTGCAGTATTTTGGCGATTTGTTTCTCTTCATCTCTCGTTCCTACGCCTCTGACATGGATCAAGATCGCTAGAGAGCTCGCTCTCCTCTACCACAGTCGTGATTTTCTTTGTTGGCTTCCTTCCACTTCCATCTCCACCTTTTCCATCTCGTGCTCTCTTCAATGGTAACAGTGATGAACTTGCTTGCTGGTCCGCCATCGCTACTGCAAAATGGTGATCTAGTGAACCTTCGAGAAACTCTTCATCGTCATCAAATCTCCCTCCTTCTCTTTCTTCTGCTTTTATCTGCTTTTCTGTCTCCTGTGCAGCCTGAAAACAAGAGATGGATTCATCTAACCTTCTCAAGTCAAGTTTAAATGAATATCGATGAGGACTCTGTTCATCATGCACTCTAATCAAAGAGGGAAGGTCGTCATAGCCATGACCATTTGTATTGCATGTTTTCATCGATAGTCAAGGATCTTAAAGGCTGCCTTATCTGTCTTTCTTGGATATGAGAATATGGAAGATGAAGATGAGGATGAATCTAGTGATGAGGAGGATGAAGATCACAAACCATGTGTTGCGCTCCGTAGAGAAGTTGTTTTCTCGACTACACACATGCAATGAAAAGTTTGAGGTGAAACTAATGATGAGGAAGATATATTCTAAGAAGTTATATGTGTGTTCACTTCTTCACTTTGAGGCCTAAGCAATAGCGAGATATAGGGCCTGATATCCATCGCGGAGATATGAATTGTTGTCCATGGAGAGCAGCGCAATCATGGTGGCACGCCAATCTCCTGCCCTTACTCCAACACCACGAAATGCTACTACAATCTGCCAAACCCCAGTGAGAGAGACGGCCGAGGAATGAAGATCAATCAATTTCTGATGATCATTATTGGTATCCATCAAATGAAAGGACCACAACTGACGCTGTCGCCGCTGCTACCATTGCCGCCGCCGCCGCTGCCATCGCTGCCACAATCATTGCCACCTCCATGAGTGCCGCCGCTGCAATCAATGTCGCCGCCGCCATCGTTGCCGTTGCCGCCGCGCCGTTGCCACTATCGTTGCCGCCGCCGTCGCTAGAAGTGAAAAGCGAGAATATAAATGGAAGCAAGAAGAGAGGGGCATTCAAAAAATATGAGGGTAGATCGCAAAATTTCAAAAAATTGAGGGCAAAGAAGAAAATTTCAAGAACTCGAGGGCACGCACTTGAATTTCAAAAATTCAAGGGTAGAAGACAAATTTTCAAAAGCTTAAGGGCAGAGAAGATGAAATTTCAAAAGCTTAAGGGCATGAGATGAAATTTCAAAAGCTCAAGGGCATGACATGAGATTTCAAAATTTGGAGGGTAGAATGCAGAATTTCGAAAACACAAGGGCCGAAAATAAAATTTCAAAAAATTTGAGGGTAAAAATTTTAAAGACCAAAGGGTAAAAAATACAAAACTCACTTCACATGATGAAAGAAAAAATACACAAATGCACAACACGATTTCACGACCCATGCCACATCGAACTAGCCAATTGGTGTATGATCCAATCACGACTTGTGCTGACTGAACGAGAAGGTTCAAGTCAAGCTAAGCTCCGATCGAAGTTATCGATCGTAGAGCAGTGATCCAGTCGAGGGATTTCTGACCGTTGAGACGACCGATGCAGTTCCGGTCGAGAAGAGTTGCCATGGCGAGTGGGTTCACCGTGCAATGCACTGTCCCACAGGCGTGCCATGTGTTACCCGTAAGAATATATGGGGAGGCATAAGGGTATGTGTAATGATGTGGTTGATGTGTATGTGTAAAGTAAATGAGTATGTGAGGATGAGTATGTGTGAGCACATGCACAATTATGTTCATGTGACAAGAATGTAACGGTCTTCTTTTTGTAACGGTCATATTATTAACCGTTACACTATGTACTATATAAACCCCTAATCGGGCATGTAATGGAATATACATTTTTCCCCTCTCACATTGTGTCATTTTAAATTTGTCTCTCTCTATAGCTCTCTCACTTTCGTAACCCCCTTGGGAGGGGGGCGAAGCCATTCTAGGCTTCACTCCCCACCCCAACAACACTCAAGAAGATGTATATTACAAAGGAGATTAATCGACCTAATTACAAAGTAGGAGGAGAATGCTTTATATAGTCACTCTCTCTCTTCATTAACTACTGAAGCTCATGGGTCATGGGGAACGTGAAAACTCATTAGTTATGTGTCATAGGATATGATTCTATGACACATAGTTAATGTGTAGATAAGAGTGGTGACTTTTGACCTTTGAGTGCACACTCTCAAGGGTTTGATTCTCAACATCAACAAACGGAAGAAGACACCCAAAGAATGAAGAGGCAATGGGTCGAGGAACAACAATCGCCGTCACACAGTGAAGTATTGGGATTACTAGAATTGCCACCGGCATCACATGAATTGGCAGTGATTCTACAGTTTGGCACATCTTACGAACTTGTTGAATGGCTTGCCCAACGATTACAGTATGTGTCTGACATGCTCGCCCAAGAATACAAGGATCAAATTATGATTCAAAAGGCCGTGATTGGCATAGTTGTGCCCAAGGAACAATCAGAGTTAAATTGAATCAGTCGACAAAGAAATGCCAGGTCTAGGGGAGAGGAAATTTAGATGCCGCCATTGAACACGACGCCGGTAGAAGTCCATGAGGAATATGCATGAACAAACAAGGCCGCAAAAGACATGGCGGAGGCATGCCAAAAAGCCACAACAGCACTTGATCGATTAAATGATCAATACTCTAGTGCTAAAGAGGACAACACCAAACTGTGGGAAAGGCTCCGACAAGCGGAGGAAAAAGTAAAGGAGGCCGACGACCATATGCAATATTAGAGATCTAGGTACTAAAGTAAGCGTAAGATAAGGATAAAGTAATGATAGATAGAAAGGAGAAAGAGAAAGAAGGGTGCCGATCCACCCGACCACCCCCGAGCGAAGGGATCGAGACGGACACGAGCCTCGATCGGCGTACTATACCACCGCCGTGGCATCGAGTCGTACCTGGTGCTGGCGCGCTCGCTACAAGAGTTGACCCACCACAAGAGCAGAGTCTCGATGTAGTCAAAAGATTCTCAAATGAGGGTAGTTAGGCCTCTTATTTATAGCGATACCCAAGGCCCCCAGGCAAGTTCACACTTGACCTAATGGGTTGTCTCAATCTCGAGGATTAAAAGTAATCCTCCCCTTCTTTACACTCTCGTTTAACCCTCACACTTATCCACGTGTATAGAATACTACGGTAAATTCTTACCACGGGATATTAAATGGTCATGCCCGTAACATACTCCCCTTCTTTAAAACATTGCACTCTTGCAATGGAAAGTTAGGGAAGTTTGTTCTTAGAGTATTCTCGCGTTCCCATGTGGCATCTTTGATAGATTTGTCCATCCATTTAATTTTAAATTCTCGGATTTCTTTAGTACGTAATTTTTTTGTTTTAACATCGAGAATTCTTTCTGGTACATGTGGTTTAGAAGATAATTCTTTAGAAGTAACCAGAGTTTCAGTTGTAACTTTATTGTCGCCAAAACCTAGAAGTTCTTTTAGACGACTCACATGAAAGACTGGATGAATTCCCACACCATCAGGAAGAGCGAGACGATAGGCTGATGACCCAATGCGTTTGAGGACTGTAAAAGGTCCACAAAACCGTGGGGCTAACTTAGCGCACTTACCCGTAGACAGTGTCTTAGAATTGTGAGGTACACGTAAAAATACCTTCTGTCCAAGGTTGAATACACGAGGTTGCCTATGATGGTCCGCATAAAAACGCGCTGTATCTTGAGCTGTTTTAATATTATCTCATGCAATATGCAACATATCTTGCATATCCTGAAGAAAGTTTTGCGTACTTCACAACTCAGCATGATGTATATTAACATCAATCGGGGCTCGTGGCTGAAAACCATACATCAACATAAAAGGACTATATCCCGTCAACATATGCTTGGAGCTGTTATAAGCAAACTCCAAAATTGGGAGATAACGTTCCCATTTTGTTGGTTTTGCACCAACGTATGCTCGAAGCATGTCCTCAATAATTTGATTGACTCGTTCTGTTTGTCCATCGGATTGAGGATGATCCGTGGAGCTCATGCTCAACGTAGTTTCTAACTTCTTAAAGACTTGCGTCCAGAAGTCACTAGTAAACTTTGGATCTCGATCACTCACGATATCCATCGGTAATCCATAAAAACGAAATAATTTGTCAACGAATTGGTAAGCCAATTCAGGAGCTGTTACCGTGGTTTTAGTAGCAATAAATCTGGCCATTTTAGTTAGTCGATCAACGACAACCCAGATGGCATCATGACCTTTTTGGGTGCGAGGAAGGCTAACAATAAAATCCATGGATATACTTTCCCACTTATTATTGGGAATGTCCAAGGGATGTAAAAGTCCTGCGGCTTTAACTCGCTCGGCGTTGTTAACCTGACACTGGTGACATTTAGTCACATAGCTATGTATGTCAAGACGCATCTTAGGCCAATAAAATTGAGTGGAGATGAGAACGAGTGTACGATGTATTCCAGGGTGCCTTGCTGAGGGTGCATCATGGCATTAAAAAAGAATCCTCTTTTTGACCTCGGGTAAATCTGGAACACAAACCTTCCCATTACGGTAGAGCAAACCGTTAGCAATGTGGAAGTATTCCTTCGAGGATGTGGTGGTGTCTGTTCCAGACTCAACTCTTGCCCTAGTATTTTGCAAAATAACTGTCATCAGGATACTTTCCTCGAAGGTGATCATAAAGATCTGATGTCACGGATGCGACTTAGTGCATCAACGACAGTGTTCATGGAACCTTTACGATATCGTATGGAGAAATCAAAGTCCTGGATGAGATCAGCCCATCGTGCCTTACGACCTTTTAGGTCTTGTTGGTCACAAAAATATTTCAAGGACTCGTGGTCTGTAGTTACCACAAAGCGATTTCCATAAAGATAATGGCGCCATGTTTTGAGCGCATGTATAACTGCAAATAATTCCTTTTCTTGAACGGTATACCGACATTGAGCAGAATCAAGTTTCTTACTCTCGAATGCTATTGGTTTACCATCTTGATACAAGACAACACCTATAGCATAATCGCTTGCATCGGTTTCAACCTCAAAAGGTTTTGAAGGATCAGGTAAAAGAAGTGAAGGAGCCTTGCAAACCAGGTCCTTGAGTTCCTCAAAGGCGAGGTCTAGTGTAGCATTCCACACAATAGGTTTTGTAGACTTACGCGTTTGACCTTTTAAAAGATCAGTAAACGGCGTCGTCAATTGGGAGTAATTACGAAGAGACTTTCGCAAAAACCCGACAAAACCAAGGAATGATCGAACTTCTCGAATATTCCGAAGAGTGGGCCAAAGCTTGATTTTCTCAATGTGAGAAGGATCAATTTCAACTCCTCGTTCGGTTATGAGATGTCCTAGATAAGTAATTGATTTCTTGAAGAACTCACATTTTGAGATCTTCGCATAAAACTGTTTGTCACGCAATGTTTGTAAAACAAAGCGGACATGTCTAGCATGTTCTTTTAATGTACGGCTATAAACTAAAATATCATCCAAGAAAATAATGACAAATTTTCCAAGTTGTTCTCGGAAAATGTCATTCATTTCTTGTTGAAAAGTAGTCGGAGCATTGGTCAAACCAAAAGGCATAACCAAAAACTCGTAATGGCCATAGCGCGTACGAAATGCCGTTTTAGTAACATCGTCCTCACTTATTCGTATTTGATGGTAGCTAGTACGGAGATCAAGTTTCGTAAAATACCGAGCTCCCTGGAGACGGTTAATTAGATCGTCAGCCCGAGGCAATGGGTACAAATTCCCTATCGTCACTTTATTCAAGCGTCGGTAATTAATACACATACGCCATGTGCCCTCTTTCTTTTTTACCAAGAGAACTGGTGCACCCCATGGAGATTTACTATAATGTATATAACCCATTCGTAAATAGTCCTTGAGTTGCTTAGATACCTCATCTTCTTCGGATCGACTTAAGCGATACGGAGGTATACTTATTGGTGTAACACCAGGCACAATATCTATACGATGGTCTATATTACGTTTAGGAGGTAACCCATCAGGTAGTTCACTTGGAAAAACATCATGAAAATCATTTAAGATTTCATCAAGTTGTTGTTCAAAATATGTTAATTAAACCGAGACATTATCGATATTATTATAGAACAAGACAACTCAGATATTGATGGACATGAGGAAACAATCGAGAGGGATTGTTTTTTTACACATTGAATAAAATGAGTACAGTCGTTCAGTAAAAATGTAATTGAATGATGAACCCAATCAATAGATAAAGAAGAGTTTTTATTATAAAACCAGGGATAACCCAGTATTACATCGGTGGTACAAAGATTCATTACATGGAAGTCTACTTCCTCTATATAAGTATCAATAGAAATTCCTAATGAATGAATCGCCCCATTGATGTATTGTACTCTTCCATCAGCCAAGTGCACCGTGTAGGTGTGATCACTTACGGTGGGTTGGATTCCCCATATTTGAACCAAACGATCATTCACAAAATTGTGTGAGCTTCCCGAATCAAATAAAAAGTGTACGGGAGATCCATTGATATACCCGTTTGCACGTAGTAAATCATTGGGACCCAATACATAGTGAGGGAAAGAACATTGACAATTACTTAAATGATGTGTATAGACCTGAAGGACATTAGGAATCTGACCTTTATGGTCTGCAACTTTAGCTTTGTTGTCGTGCTCTTTCCGTTGGAGCTTTCAACATTGATCTTTTGTATGACCCTTCTTTTTGCAAAATACGCAAAAAGGATGTTGTCGCTTACAATCGCGATCCAGGAATTCGTTGGGTGTCTTGCGTTTCCCAACAAATTGCGATTGCTTAGTCCTGGGCGCTTCGTTGGGTTTGTTGCGGTCCTTCTTCGAAGTGCGTTGATAGCAAAGAACTATTTCAACGGCCTCTTCGAAGGATTTTGGATCCTTATTGTGCACTATCTAGTGATAGTCCGAATTGGGGATGCCATTGACAAAACAAGCTATCAACCAATTGTCCCCTTCTAGACCCGAGTTTTGGATTTGGGTTCTAGCATGGTGAACATAGTCTTCTAGCGAGGAAAATTTCCTGCTATAGAGGTTCATTAAAGCTTGTGCTGCCTCGGTTCGAGAGGGAGGTTGCAGAAATTGGCCCTTAAAAACTGTGACAAAATCTGTCCAGGTATCGGGCAATTTCCCCGTTGTACGGAGCCCACGCCACCAGGCGGCGGCCTTACCCCCGAGTTCTTGGCCGACATATGCAATCTTCGTACTATCTGGCGTGGGATAGAGCTCAAAATGAGACTCCCATCGGCCCAGCCACGTGCAGATTGCTTCTTCGGTTCTTTCCTTTTTGTCTCCCGTAAATGGCTTAACGACAAACGATGGTTCACCCTGTCACTCATCAGGTCTATTAGTCTCACATTGTAGACTAATGACATGTGCCTCGAGAGCACTTTGAGATTGCCGAAGTTCGGTCATCTGTTGAGCGGTGAAACTAAGGTATTGGGTTATTTGTGCCAAATACACCTCAGTGGACATTTGTCCAGGAGGATTCCCTTGAGTTCCTTCCGCTTGAGCGAATGACATCGGGTCGTTAATTTGAGCCATTAAAGATTATTTCTGGAAAAGAAATAGGATAAGGTTAGAGAGATAGTCATAACATCATGTTGTGATGTAAACATATCATGGGCAAACATTAATCGATATCATGATCTCACGTCAATACCCCTCTAGACGTATGAGATGAGGTTCAAGATCAGGTTACTATGGTGTTTTAAAAACCACGGGGGTGACAAATAAATGTCTTTCCCTGATCTCTATATCGATTTTTTCATGGTGGCTCCCCGAGGCTCAACCATGTATGTTCGCGTCATGAATAGGTTATACAAGAAAAAAATGTTAACATAAACTATGTTTCGGTGCCCACATATGTGGTTTCGGCTCTTTAAGTTCTATTACGAGGACCCTGAGGTGCACTTAGACCTTAAGTCTAAACATGTGTTATAGTCATATGTATCAAGGATGTTGTATAGTCTTGATCATATTTGAACTCGAGACCTCGAGAACAAATACATTAAACACTTGAGCCAACCAAGTAAGTTGTTCTTCTTGAATGCTTAATGTTTGATGCGTATAAGAGATATGCGAGGCATTTGATCATATATGTTTTTTTTAAAAGAACATATATGTCAAGGGTCCTTATTTCGCCCTCATTTACCAAAACTATGTTGGTACGTTACCTAACCTCAAGTCTCATAATTACGATGGCATACGCCAAAGTGCAACCTAATGGTCAAGCCAAATGAGCCATCGTTTCGTAGTAGGCCCACGTGGCCCATCACATGGTCACGTCATTACGAATGCCTCTCGTAAGAACGAGCTCATGGTGACATCGTATCCATGTAATGAGGGAGGGATGTTGGATACGTGTGTCATTGGAGCGACCTCACTTGAAGTGGGTCAAGCCCTACGTACTCAACATCATTATGGCTATAGGCGTTTCTTTACATAACGAAATCGAGGTCATCAACGGGGTTGTCAACAATCAAAAATTGTTGAAAAAGGGATGGTGACAACGCCATTCTCACAAAAATGTGAGGACGGCCACCAACATCCTTTTCCCGACAAGGATAACTTTCGATATAATCATGTAATAACGAATCTACACATATGTTTACTTATCACATATATACGATCAAATACGTATATACGTGACCACATATGCCTATATTAAACATATCGTTATATTAAATAGCCACAAATGATGTGATCGAGATACGTAATCGAGGTATATACCTCTATGCACCGTCGCACACGAAACATCCACAAATAAGAGATCATCGTAATACGAAATTGAGGTATTGACCTCTTACGCATATGAGACCAAACACATATCCTTTACAACAAATCAAGGTATTAAACTCATACGCAAACATAACATATGTTCGTGAACGTAATACGTAATTGAGGTATTAACCTCGTACGCATACGACACTCATCACATATTATTTATATGTCAAACGAGGTATTGACCTCGTGCACATATGTAAACGTTTTAGATAATCAATTAAAGACCACTACAACATCATTGACTTAATGAAAAAAACATGACATATAAACTAAACACATGATTAGATGGGAGAAGAGAGAATAGAAAAAAAAATTACGGAAAGAGTTACCGAAGTTCTTTGTTGATCGTTGTCTGGATCAAGGCCGACCGCACATCGATCAATCACCATCAATCAAAAGACAAAAGACAAACAAAGAAACATTAGTGGGTAAAAGCATGCGAGTGGAAACACTATTATAGCTAATTAGCTACTAAAATGGCCATAGCTAATTAGCTATTTGTTTAGCTAGTCTTTCTTGTGGGAAAATCAAATATTTGAAAAACTAATTTATGAAAAAAGTCAAATATTTGAACTTCTGTTTCAGACGTAGTGGAACTTGGGGAATATCACCATCATCTAAGGTCGACTTCAATGTCATCAATTTCCTGTTTAGCCTAAGTCTGATTTTGAACGCAGATGGAGTACTCAGAGCACGAACGCAGACGTAGCTCCCGCAACAGCAAAAAATCGACATTGCAGATTGAGAGCTACAACACAGAACCCGCTCGATCATCGTCCAGGTATGTTTCAGTTACAGAAACCCCAAACATTTGTTTTTTCTTTTTGACTACTGTCTGAACTTTGGTGCCGATTCATATTTCCCCAAAATCGAATAGGGCGAAGTCCTTGGAGTCCCATACAAGGATGTCTCGCAAATCGGGGAGTAGCAACAGGTGTGTTTATATTACTTTTTTTGTGTTTAATCCTGTCTTTAGTGATTAGGGTTTGTGATTGAAATTTCTGATTAGGGTTTGTGATTGAAATTTCTGATTAGGGTTTTTGATTATAAATTTCTGATTAGAATTTCTGAATAGGGTTTCTGGTTACAAATTTTGATTACAAATTAGAATTTCTGAATAAGGTTTTTGTTTATAAATTTCTGCTTAGGATTTCTGATTAGGGTTTGTGATTGAAATTTTTTATTAGGGTTTCTGATTGAAATTTCTGATTAGGGATTTTGATTATAAATTTCTGATTAGAATTTCTGAATAAGGTTTCTGGTTACAAACTTCTGATTACAGATTTTGATTAGGGTTTCTGATTTCAAACTTCTGATTACAGATTTTGATTAGGGTTTCTGATTTCAAATTTCTGAATACAAATTATGATTAGGGTTTCTGATTTGCTAAGTTAAAGATTTTGCACCATTTTTGTTGTTGTTGATTGGGGTTTTTGATTCTCACATATTCTGATTTTGCACTATTTCTGATTTCTGAAATGATATTTCAGATGGCTCGTTCCTCCGTATACGAGAGTGCTAAACTTCGCAAAATTTTGCGAGACAAAGGAGGACTTCCACAACACCTATGGTCTGTCACTTGAGGGTGTTGACCCTGCTGTCCTAAGTGATAAATTGATCAGTGATATAGACTGGATGACAGTATATACAGTGCCTAGAGTCAAAGGCAAGGTCAAGCTGAAGCATGTACGAGCCGACTTGTACGATGACTGCATGAGACTGCACCAGAAAGTTCATCAGGAGATCCCAGTCAACAATGAGTTGTCAGTTTCATTTGCTAGAGCATTTGCATATGAGTACTGCAAAACAGCGAAGGAATCTAGAGACCCTGAAATGTATAGGGTAGCTTGGGCAGTCTATGGTGAGGCATCGGTAAAAAGATGCCGAAAGATGGGGACCTTGGCACAAAAAATAGACAGATTTTGGAGCATGGCAGCTGTTGATGCAACTGCCGACTCCCAGCAAGACCGGGGGCATACACCACACCGACACCCAAGGAAAGCCAATGTCGATGATACAGGTGAGACATTGGTTAGCTATATGCTAAAAAATGTCCATGAAGCCTGTGAGACATTGGCATTTTTTAAGACTGATTTAGAGAAAGCCACAATGGCTTCTGCAATGGAGAGCAAAGTTACTTCTGTTGTTACAACAATTAGAAATAAGATTCAGGTAACTATTGTTTTGCTGGTATGTGATTGTGTTATAAATAACGGGTAAAATGTGCTAATCAAGCATTATCTGGAATAGGTTGCGCAACAGGAGCTTGAATTAGAGGGGCCACTGGATCCCCAGCGTAAAATAGAACTGCAAATAGAGATCCAGGTTCTTTCAATGAACCTGGACCTTCTAGGTGTAAATACTGTTGCAGATTACAATTTGGATAAGCTTCAAGTAAGTTAACGATTCCTGAGCAAAGTTGGTGTATCTTTCAACAACAAGAATAATTAATCGGTAAATTTCTCTGTTGCGTTGAAGGAACAATACATTCATCAAGAACAGGTAGTTAGCTGGCTTAAGAAGAAGCTACATTTTGTGGAGGGAATGGTAAGGACCAGACAGGATTTGGACCTGAACATTCTTGCTCCCTTACCAAATGAAGTAGAACCAGAAAATGATTTATTGACAGTTCAAGCACGTTGCATCGCTTGCGGGTTAGGTGTGGAGGACAAAACTGCGTCTTTGTTGGTTCACCTACAACCATGCAACCACACATACCATCTGCTTTGTTTTCAACATGCCTGTCGAATTGCTGCATTCTATTTGGGAGATTGCAGTACAACTCTACCAAATGAGTGGAGAAAACAAACAGGTATGCCATACTGTAGCTAATAAGCTTAGTCTTTTCTAATTAGCTATCCTACTAGCTAATTAGCTACTGGCAGCTAATGAGCTACTAGCTAATTAGCTATCCTAGTAGCTAATTAGCTATGGTACTAGCTAATTAGCTAGTACCATAGTTGTGTAAAAAAGCTAAATAGCTATCCTACTAGCTAATTAGCCACTGGCAACTAATTAGCTATCCTAGTAACTAATTAGCTACTGCCATAGTTGTGTAAAGTAGCTAATAAGCTATCCTAGTAGCTAGTTAGCTATGGTACTAGCTAATTAGCTAGTACCATAGTTGTGTAAAAAAGCTAATTAGCTATCCTACTAGCTAATTAGCTACTGGCAACTAATTAGCTATCCTACTAGCTAATTAGCTATCCTACTAGCTAATTAGCTACTGACATAGTTGTGTAAAGTAGCTAATAAGCTATCCTAGTAGCTAGTTAGCTATGGTACTAGCTAATTAGCTAGTACCATAGTTGTGTAAAAAAGCTAATTAGCTATCCTACTAGCTAATTAGCTACTGGCAACTAATTAGCTATCCTACTAGCTAATTAGCTATCCTACTAGCTAATTAGCTATCATAATAGCTAATTAGCTACTGACATAGTTGTGTAAAGTAGCTAATAAGCTATCCTAGTAGCTAATTAGCTACTGGCAGCTAATTAGCTATCCTAGTAGCTAATTAGCTACTGGCAGCTAATTAGTTGTCCTAGTAGCTAATAAGCTATCCTAGCTACTACATAGTTGAGAAAGTAGCTAATTAGCTTTCATTGTAGCTAATTAGCTATCCTAGCTACCACCATAGTTAGTAAAGTAGCTAATTAGCTATCCTAGCTACTACCATAGTTAGTAAAGTAGCTAATTAGCTATCCTAGCTACTACCATAGTTGAGTAAAGTAGCTAATTAGCTACCATAGTAGCTAATTAGCTATCCTAGCTACTACTATAGTTGTGTAAAGTAGCTAATAAGCTATCCTACTAGCTAATTAGCTATCCTAGTAGGTAATTAGCTATGGTACTAGCTAATTAGCTAGTACTATAGTTGTGTAAAAAAGCTAATTAGGTATCCTACTAGCTAATTAGCCACTGGCAACTAATTAGCTATCCTAGTAACTAATTAGCTACTGCCATAGTTGTGTAAAGTAGCTAATAAGCTATCCTAGTAGCTAATTAGCTACTAGCAGCTAATTAGCTATCCTAGTAGCTAATTAGCTATCCTACTAGCTAATTAGCTACTACCATAGTTGAGTAAAGTACCTAATTAGCTATCCTACTAGCTAATTAGCTACTGGCAACTAATTAGCTATCCTAGTAGCTAATTAGCTATCCTAGTAGCTAATTAGCTATCCTACTAGCTAATTAGCTGTTGGCAACTAATTAGCTATCCTACTAGCGAATTAGCTATCCTAGCGAATTAGCTATCCTAGTAGCTACTGCCATAGTTGTGTAAAGTAGCTAATAAGCTATCCTAGTAGCTAATTAGCTACTGGCAGCTAATTAGCTATCCTAGTAGCTAATTAGCTACTGGCAGCTAATTAGATGTCCTAGTAGCTAATAAGCTATCCTAACTACTACCATAGTTGAGTAAAGTACCTAATTAGCTATCCTAACTACTACCATAGTTGAGTAAAGTACCTAATTAGCTATCATACTAGCTAATTAGCTATCGTACTAGCTAATTAGCTATCCTAGCTTCTACCATAGTTTAGTAAAGTAGCTAATTAGCTATCCTAAATAACTGTCATGTTATTGTAGAATCTTGTGGATTAAGGACGGCACATGATGTGTCTGGTGCTGATGATGCTGCAACAGATGAGGATACTACTGCCAATGTGGCTGAAAGTAAGAGTCCTGCTATCACATCTCCTTCAGATCAGTTGCACCCTATTCTTTTGGAACAGTGTACTGAATTAGGCAACGATGTGAAATGCCATGAAATAGTGGAAACAACATGTAAAACTGAGGTTCACAACAACAGTGTTTATGAACACTTGATGCAACATTTCTTCGAGTCTCAAGACCTTGATTCCACCCCACCGAGCCCAACTACTGAAAATGTCCAAACAGATCCCTCTGTACTTGAAAAGCTAGTTCAAGAAACGGCTGATGTGCAATTAGCTGCTGAGGCGATGGGAAGGTTGTCGGAGGAGGACACACTTGCGCATTGGGTCCTAGAAGCAAGGCTAAATGGGGAACCAACCAGAA
Organism: Azolla caroliniana; assembly: GCF_043228905.1. Classification (NCBI taxonomy): domain Eukaryota; kingdom Viridiplantae; phylum Streptophyta; class Polypodiopsida; order Salviniales; family Salviniaceae; genus Azolla; species Azolla caroliniana. The sequence continues at coordinate 13,484,085 of NW_028230438.1, forward strand.
AAAGGCTGAAGAAGGGGCCACGATCGGGAACAAGACCAGTTACTTGGTCAAGGGGCCCAGACGTAGTGGAGCAAAATACTGTTTAGTTGGATATGATTGTTAGCTTAGGGATTTTGCTAGGGTTTTATGAAGTTTTACTATCCTGTTGGACAAGTAAAACCTCAGATTGGTTGTTGCTTGATCCACATTATGTAATGGAACTCTATGATGTTTTTCCAAGATAATTTGAAGAGTGTTGTTCTATGACTGAAACTCTTTGATGTTCAGGATATTGTTTTGTGAGACTAGTAGTTACTTTGTGAGTGTGAATATGTTGGTGTTTTCTGATGTTGCAGAGTCTAAAGGGTTTGATTCTATTGCTCGTAAGGCCAATGGCAGTGTGGATACTGTTGATGTTGCGGCATGTTTAAAGGGCCCCATCTTGAAAGTAGATGTAGCAACTGACACAAGTGATCTGGTCACACAAGTTGATCAAGCATGTAGCACGGATGACTTGGTGTTGCAGGTAGATGCAGCATGTAGCACGGATGACTTGGTGTTGCAGGTAGATGCAGCATGTAGCACGGATGACTTGGTGTTGCAGGTAGATGCAGCATGTAGCACGGATGACTTGGTGTTGCAGGTAGATGCAGCATGTGATACCAGTGGACTGATATCGAGCAGAAGAGTAGCTACATGCACTGAGGTAATCCAAGGATTGATAACTAAGTCGACAAAACAAGAGCACCAGAATGTGAAGCTAGGCCCAACACAGTCGACTAGGGGTTTAAAGAGGAAAAGGACACCAGTTGTGTCAGCCGAACCTGAGCTGATTGAGATTGATCGTATCCTACCAGAAAATGGTGTAACAACGGCTCAGTTTCAGGAATGGAAACCTAAACCACTAGAAGTCGAGCGAAGAGCCTTGATCTTGGAGCTTGATAAAGTCTTGATGAGTGTGAGATATATGCAGCCAAGGAGGGACGCAAATCAGTTTCTAGAGTGGGCTGTGGAGTACTTCGATTTGTTTATTTGGAGTGAAAAACCAAAATCAGATGTGTGGAAGTGTTTGGCAAGATTCTTCCCAAAATGGCGAAGTCGTTTTAAAGGTCAATGGGCACGAGAAAATTGTGAGCAGATGGAAGCTGCAAGATTCAAGAGGCTTTCTGATTTTTGGGCTACTTGGCCTGAATATAATGCTGACAATACATTGATTTTGGATACAGAACATTTCCGACACTACTTCAATATTCGGAGATGCTGTCTCATTCTACCCGAGGAAATGCCTGAACAGTACCTGGTGCAAACAGTGAGCTGCCAACTAGGTGCATGGTTGTGGACTCCATACCGAGCTCAATATGCGGATAATATATGTAGACTCGTTCCACTGACTAGCAAGAGCTTAGCTGTTTATAGGAGATTTGTAGACATTTCCAATGGTAATTTATAAATATGTAAAGAGATGACATTATTCAATGAAGAATTTAATTACTTGTTCCCACTGTACTTATCTACTGTGTAATTTGAGGAATATGTTGCAGATTGTTGATTTCATTCTATTGATGACTATTTAGCTATTGACAGCTAATTAGCTGCATTTGTAGAGCTAATTAGCTGCATTTGTACAGCTAATTAGCTACTGATGACTATTTCGCTATAACTTATAACTTAAAACTTAACAAAAAAGACATGATTTTATTGAGAAAGAAGCACAGAAAGCAGACTGTATACAAGAAATTGATTCCAAACGAATTTATTGATCTGTTTTCGCGAAATACATGTTTGTTTTACAAGAGAACATGGTAAGTGCTACTTGTAACTACAAATTCCATGGCATACTATTGTAAATACATTTGTACAGCTAATTAGCTGCATTTGTACAGCTAATTAGCTACTGATGACTATTTCGCTATAACTTATAACTTAAAACTTAACAAAAAAGACATGATTTTATTGAGAAAGAAGCACAGAAAGCAGACTGTATACAAGAAATTGATTCCAAACGAATTTATTGATCTGTTTTCGCGAAATACATGTTTGTTTTACAAGAGAACATGGTAAGTGCTACTTGTAGCTACAAATTCCATGGCATACTATTGTAAATACATTTGTACAGCTAATTAGCTGCATTTGTACAGCTAATTAGCTACTGATGACTATTTCGCTATAACTTATAACTTAAAACTTAACAAAAAAGACATGATTTTATTGAGAAAGAAGCACAGAAAGCAGACTGTATACAAGAAATTGATTCCAAACGAATTTATTGATCTGTTTTCGCGAAATACATGTTTGTTTTACAAGAGAACATGGTAAGTGCTACTTGTAGCTACAAATTCCATGGCATACTATTGTAAATACATTTGTACAGCTAATTAGCTGCATTTGTACAACTAATTAGCTACTGATGACTATTTCGCTATAACTTATAACTTAAAACTTAACAAAAAAGACATGATTTTATTGAGAAAGAAGCACAGAAAGCAGACTGTATACAAGAAATTGATTCCAAACGAATTTATTGATCTGTTTTCGCGAAATACATGTTTGTTTTACAAGAGAACATGGTAAGTGCTACTTGTAGCTACAAATTCCATGGCATACTATTGTAAATACATTCATACACATTAGCACCAACAGTGTATAAACCGGAGCAGCTATTGTATTCTGACATTGGGACGTTGATGCATCTGACCAAATGAGAGTACATATACGCCGCTGGTTTGTCTTCTAACAGCCTGTACACATATTCGTAGTCATCTAGTTTTGCATAAAAAATGCCTTCGATGTAGAATGTCCCGGCAGATACAAAATTTCCCCATGCATCTACAATATTCTGCCTTGCACACTGTTTACTAACCGTGCACTTTAATATATAGAAATCAGCACCCTCTGAATTGCCTTCTTCAGCATTTACAACGAAGTTATCCCCAACGTTCAGGACATCACTCAAAGTATCTCCAAGTCCCTCATATGTGAAGTCAGCATTCTGCCCTATTTCTCCATCAACTGCTTCCTTATCATTCAGAGTGTGATACTCCCAATTCTGAATGTATGCTTTGTTTAGACAATATCTCCAATTTCCCTGCACACAATGGAAGCAAAAACAAGTCAATTCTCTAACCGCAATACAATGACCATCCAACCTGGAATAACCGCGAACAGCATGCAGAGATCGCAATTCGGGAATTCCTTGGCACTCCCAGGTCTTCTCCCTATTTACTTCATCTATCTTCACTTCCCAAAATTCACGTTTGATATCTCGAACTTGCGAGGAATAAACACCTGTGGCACTCGTCGACATATTTGTTCTTAAAAATTCAACTACATGTGATGCACAATTCATGTGCACACCATCTGTCTTTAGTTGTTCATGGGTAAGTGCCCGCTTTATAACAGCCCCTGCACCATCATGTTCACCTTTACCATGGCCAGACCCAAAAAAATTCCATCTCATCTCCAAACCTGTTATAGCAGGATACCTCCCCACAAAATAAAATGGACGTCGAGCCTTGAATTGTGACGCAGCTCCGTCAGACCAGACCCAATGTTGAGTAAGCTCCAAACGTTGAGCTAATAACCACTGCCAATGTAACTTAAAACAGTGTTGGACGAACAAGGTATCATGCTTCTTATCATCGGAAATAAAGAAATGAATTACTTTTTTAACATCACCTGAAACTCGAAAATATGTTATGTGCATAAAAATGGTTACCTGAACTGAACACCAATGCATAGATTGAATTTCATTCTGCTGCTTGAAAGTATAATTCTCTGCGAAATCTACTACTGAGACTACTACATCATTTGGGAAATCAGATATGCAAGTCTTAAACTGATGGGCCTGCCATGAATAAATGAAGTTGTGTTTAATGAACTTTCCTAGAGATACTACAAACAGAGACACCAAATCCCTTGGTTTAAGCATCTTCCGAACTAGATCCTTTCTTTTACACACCTTTCCTTCGAAATTGGTGTTCACTGACTCAAATAACTTCACAGAGATCAATATTTCACTACTCAATTCATTTGGACACCACCTAAATCTAGTAGGGCCACAATCTTGACATAAACCCATGACACATTTATGAATATGGAAGATAGCGTCAGATTCTCTCGGACACAATATTGAATCTAATAAATAACTCATGGAAGAGATAACGTGCTCAGATGATTTACACTCCTCTTGCGGGCTTGATCGACAGATTGGGCACCCACATGTGCAAACTGTATTAGTTAGGGATGCGCTATGGTGACGTAGTAGATTAACAGAGTCCTTCAGAAAACCCATCTGTACATGGTAAATGCAACAACATGTGTATCGATCCTTTAAGCGTCTCACAAAGTGTGGCTTAAGAGACTCGAATGTTCGTAGTTGAACTTTGATAGTTGGATGCATTCGTTTGAACCTAATAAATAAATCGACCTGCGTAATAAAGGGGAATTAGTTATTCTCGTAACTAGCTAACTATCCTAGTAGCTAATTAGCTATTCTAGTAGCTAGTTAGCTATTCTAGTAGCTAGTTAGCTATTCTAGTAGCTAATTAGCTATCATGGTAGCTAATTAGCTGTCCTAGTAGCTAATTAGTTGTCCTAGTAGCTAATTAGCTATCATGGTAGTTAATTAGCTGTCGTAGTAGCTAATTAGCTATCATGGTAGCTAATTAGCTATTCTAGTAGCTAATTAGCTATCATGGTAGCTAATTAGCTATTCTAGTAGCTAATTAGCTATCATGGTAGCTAATTAGCTGTCGTAGTAGCTAATTAGCTATCATGGTAGCTAATTAGCTGTCCTAGTAGCTAATTGGTTGTCCTAGTAGCTAATTAGCTATCATGGTAGCTAATTAGTTGTCGTAGTAGCTAATTAGCTATCATGGTAGCTAATTAGCTATTCTAGTAGCTAATTAGCTATCATGGTAGCTAATTAGCTGTCGTAGTAGCTAATTAGCTATCATGGTAGCTAATTAGCTGTCCTAGTAGCTAATTAGTTGTCCTAGTAGCTAATTAGCTATCATGGTAGCTAATTAGCTGCTCTAGTAGCTAATTAGCTATCATGGTGGCTAATTAGCTTTCCTAGTAACTAATTAGCTATCATGGTAGCTAATTAGCTTGTCTAGTAGCTAATTAGCTATCATGGTGGCTAATTAGCTTTCCTAGTAACTAATTAGCTATCATGGTAGCTAATTAGCTGGTCTAGTAGCTAATTAGATATCGTGGTAGCTAATTAGCTGGTCTAGTAGCTAATTAGCTATAATGGTGGCTGATTAGCTTTCCTAGTAACTAATTAGCTATCATGGTAGCTAATTAGCTGGTATAGTAGCTAATTAGCTATCATGGTAGCTAATTAGCTATCACGGTGGCTAATTAGCTGTCCTAGTAACTAATTAGCTATCATGGTAGCTAATTAGCTGGTCTAGTAGCTAAGTAGCTATAATGGTGGCTAATTAGCTATCCTAACTAATTAGCTATCATGGTAGTAGCTATTGAGAGTAGCCAGTTACCTATGTAGTAGCTATCATAGTAGCTAATTAGCTATCATGGTAGCTAATTAGCTTTCCTAGTAGCTAATTAGCTGGTAATAACGAAATAGCTAACTAGCTACCATGATAGCTAACTAGCTAGCAGTACAACTAATTATCTGGTAGTACCTAAATTAGCTATTGAGAATAGCTAATTAGCTATCATGGTAGTAACTATTGAGAGTAGCTAGTTACCTATGTAGTAGCGATCCTAGTAGCTAACTGAGGTAAATGTAACTGATAAGCTAATTAGCTTTTCTGCTAACTGAGCTAATTAACTTTCCGAGTAGAGTCAAAACAAATGTTGAGATAAATGTAAATACCTGAGGTACATCAAGAAGATGAATGGGATGCTCCTCGTATTGATTTCTTCCAACACGTTTCCTGCATAAATCCTTTTTATTGGGTGAAACCCTACTCTCATTAGTCCAAAACATTGTGATTACATCCTTGATTTCAAATGTTATGGGTGTCATTGGCTTACATCTTGTAGTTAGCTTTAGTAGACTAGTTCCTTCACCCGAGGAAATTATACGGTTCATTGTATTGTACACTGTTTTTCTACTAACACCAATTACCTTAGATAGCTCACTGATGTTTATATCGTCAACATCACTATTAAGTAACATCATTAGACTAGACCTTTTTAAGACAAGATCATCTTCTGACCTGCTCATGGATACGAAACTATTACGAAGATTATTTACTAAAATAGATGATATGTTTGCATTAAGACCATCACAATCAACTAAGTCCTTTATCGATGGATCATTACATATTCCATAAAGTACTACCTTCTTTTCTTCATTGCTGATGTGCTTGGTTTGAACATTGAAATAGTCTACAACCTTTCTCTCTATGATGGTAGTCGCATTACTTACATTCTCAGCTAAACTATCCTTACCTTTACTGAGTGTGGCTTTCGTATCCTTCAACAATTGACGATGTTTCCTTTTTTTTTCTGCCCAATAGTTTTGTATGGCTTGTTGTGTCCTGATAACATCATCCCTATCCTTATGATCATTGAGGGGTAATTCTAAACACCCTTCTTCCCCTTCCATTTGGCTAGACATGTTAAAACCCTAAATTTCCAAAAAAAAAAACAAGTATTAAAGATGGCTATGGGCAACAACAATACACAAAAATATTCCACACAATACACAAGATTAGACACAACAATACACAAGATAATCAATAGACAGAAAAGTTATTGCAATCCAAGACCGAACAGTAGAGAATTTCACTCTGTTGGATCCAACAGTTGAGGAGGCGATCCAAGACCGACCAATGGCAACAACTGAGTGTAGAATGTTGCCGTTGGATGAGTGAACTCCGTCAAATCGAAATGTGGAAGCAATCCGGGACTGGACAGTAGTGGCAACTGAGTATAGAATGATGGCAATGGAGGAGAGAACCTGTTGGGGACAATGTCGTCTGTGCGGAAGATCTTGAAGCACTCGATTCCTGTTTATTCCCTGTGTATGACTGTTTGTAGGTCGTTGCACAGAGAGAGAGAGAGAGACACAAAAAAAAGTCTTTCTATTGCATAAACAAGAATACAACATCCAACCTCAGAAAGAGGTTACAAGGTCACTATATATAGTGACCGACTTAGGGCAACTACCCTTTATGCTAATTACATAAATGGCCAAAACGGGATAGTGTGAATACGTCCATTATACACATGTATTCGACACTCCCCCGTAATGGGCGTATACATGGGTTATCTAAGATTACAGGTATAGACTTAGGTTCTCGGACATATCAGCTTTGTTCGAGTCGGCAGGGTCCGAAGGCAGAAGACCGAACTGGTCGGGTCGGAACAGTTGAAGCCGATCATTAAGAAACTGATGTCGGTTGTCGGGAACCATCCTGCTCTGTGTCCGGCTCTAACCAGACTGGTTTGTCGTTACGCCCATCTGATGCCGAAGAGACCGAAAGCGGTCTGCCGAAAGACACTTGGTCATTCCATCTGCGACATTGTCGGTTGTGGATATTTTCTCTAGACCGATTTTCCCTGAAATGACGCAGTCCCGAACGAAGTGATATCGAACGTCGATATGTTTGGAGGCGTTGTGGTGAACCGGATTTTTCGACAAGGCAACAGCACCTTGACTGTCGCTGTAGACAACTGGAGCCGAGTCATGGTCGACTTGTCGAAACGTGTGCGCCAGTCGACCGAGCCACAAAGCTTCTTTTGCTGCGTCGGACGCAGCTACATATTCTGCTTCGGTCGTTGAGGTCGCTATGCACTCCTGAAGTTTCGACTTCCACGAGATTGCTCCATTGCCGAATTTGAAGCAGTATCCGGTTGTTGATTTCCGACTGTCTATACAGCCGGCGAAATCCGAGTCGGTGTAACCGACTACGCCTGAGGTTCGGTTCGGACCGAAAAGAATGCCGTGATCTTTTGTGCCAGCCAGATATCTGAACACATGCTTGACTGCGTTCCAATGCGATCGGCCAGGATTGTGCATAAATCTGCTAACGACTCCTACGGCATGAGAGATATCAGGCCGTGTCGCGACCATCAGGTACATAAGGGAGCCGACTGCCGGTGCATACGGTACCGACTTCATATCTTCCCCCTCCGAACCGGATGTCGGGCAGTCTCGCTGAGAGAGCCGAAGATTCATAGGGAGCGGGGTTGAAGCAGATTTGGCTGATTGCATGTTGAAGCGTTCCAAGACACGTCCGATATAGTCGGTCTGAGACAAAAAAAGATGTCGTTTATCGCGATGCCGACTAATCTTCATGCCAAGGATGTGTCGTGCCGGACCGAGGTCCTTCATGGCAAACTTCAACCGCAGTTGCCGAACGAGATCGGCAAGTTCGCCCGCGTGGCGTCCAGAAATTAGCATGTCGTCCACGTAGATGATGAGGAAGATGGGTGATCCATCTTGAGCTGTGTTGGTGAAGAGACAATGGTCCTCATCGCTTTTGGAGAAGCCGATCGATTGGATGAAGTCGTCGAACTTCTTGTACCATTGTCGTGGTGCCTGTTTGAGGCCGTATAGACTCTTCCTGAGTCGGCAGACTAGATGGTCTTGGCCGGTGGCCACGAAGCCTTTTGGCTGCTGCATATAAATTTCCTCCTCGAGATCACCATGGAGGAAGGCTGTTTTGACATCTAGCTGAATCAGCTCCAAGTTGTCGGCTGCCACTACGCCGAGTAGGAAACGAAGGGTTGTCATTTTCACCACTGGTGAAAAAATCTCGTCGAAGTCGACGCCAAATTCTTGTCGGAAGCCCTTCGCAACTAATCTGGCCTTGTACTTTGGGGTGGTCGAATCAGACGTCTCTTTTAGTCGATAGACCCACTTGCAAGGAAGAGCACGTCGGTTCCTAGGTAATTCGACCAGATCCCAAGTCTTGTTTGCCCGAATGGAGTGCATTTCCGACTCCATCGCCAGATGCCAGGTGGCTGAATCGACAGATGTCGATGCTTCTTCGTAAGACGTCGGTTCGCCGGCGTCGGTGAAGAAAATTCCAGGAGAGTACCTCTCCGGAGGTTGCGACAGTCTCTCGGATCGTCGAGGTATGATTGGACTGGTCGCATCGGGTATCGAGGTCGGATGGTCCGAAAGAGAATCATTTGGCTGTGCCGAGTCGGAGTTGTCCGAGTCGGTAGTGTAAGGTTCAGCTACCCGTGAAGCTGACCGTGTGTTGAGAGCGGGGCCTTCTTGAAGGGTCGGCACATCGGAAAATGTTACCCTTCGGACTTCGATCGGTTTTTCGACTGATGGAGTCATAGCCGACTCGTTGAACACAACGTCCGAACTTCGGACGATTTGTCTGCGTTCGGGATCCCAGAGTCGGTATCCCATTTCGCCGTCGGATCCATATCCAAGGAAAATGCATTTCCTGGACCGAGGTGCAAGTTTTCGGCGATCATCTTTCGGAATAAGGGCGTACGCCTCGCATCCGAAGATCCTCAGCTTGTCGTAATTCGGCTTACTGCCGATCCATAGTTCCTGAGGAATTTGAAGTCCTAGAGGTCTACTTGGCGACATATTGATTATGTGTACTGCCGTGAGTAGAGCCTCTGCCCAGAAGCCATCCGACAGTCGGGAGTGTTGGAGCATGGAAACTATCCGTTCTTGGATTGTCCGATTCATTCGTTCTGCAATCCCGTTTTGCTCCGGACTGTGTGGTGCCGTAAATTCACGTCGGATGCCGCGTTGTCGGCAGAATTTGACGAATTCTTCTGATTTGAACTCTCCCCCATTGTCGGTCCGAAGGCATTTCAGCTTTCGGTCGGTTTGATTTTCTACCATAGCGAGCCAATCGGTGAAGATCGAGAAGACCCGATCTTTGGTGCGAATTGGATAAGCCCACACCTTTCGAGTCGAATCGTCAATAAAAGTGACGAAGTAAGAGGCACCGCCGAGAGACTGATGCGGCATTGGGCCACAGACGTCCGAGTGGACCAAATCAAGAGGTCTCGTTTCTCTTGGTGCTGATGTCGGGTGTGATGCGGCTGCTTGTTTGCCATACTGGCAATGCTCGCAAAATTGATGGTCCGAGAAGGAGAGTTTGGGGATGTATCCGGCTCTAGATAGGTGCGTGATGCCGGCCTTGCTGAGGTGTCCCAATCTTCGGTGCCATAATGATGACACAGGAATATCCACCAAAAACAGGTTACCCTCTCTGAGCGTAACATGTAACGGATACAGTGAGTGTATCTTGGGTCCTCTAGCAAGCAGGAGGTTCCCCCTGTGGAGTGTCCACCCTCCCGAAGAAAAACCGGCACGAATGCCGTCTTCATCTAGTTGTCCGACTGAGATCAATGGCCTTGAGAGCTCGGGTACATGTCGGACATTGTGGAGTACAAGTGTAGAGCCACCGGCAAGGTTGAGCTCTACTGTGCCGATTCCGATGATGTCACAGTGTTGCGAGTTGCCGACCCGAACTGAGTCGGAGTGACGGATCGTATATTGCCGAAATTGGGACCGATGAGGAGTCACATGAAATGACGCGCCCGAATCCAAGAGCCATGTGCTCGATTCTTCAGTCGTGAGCAGAACTTCTGATCCGACTGGATTTTCGATTGATAGTATATTCGGGTCGTCCGGTAGTACATCAGCTGAGAAGCTGACGTAATTGATCTCCTCATGCCGGCCACTCTTCTTGTTGTTCTTATTCTTGAGTGCGCGGCAGTCGGCTTTGATGTGTCCGGGTTTCTTGCAATAGTTGCAGATTCGGTTATCCCGTGACTGGCTCCGTCTTCGCTGATTGTTCGGCGGCCGTGAGGAATCTCTTCCTCGTATGTTCGATCGGTCTGTCGAACCTTGTACTACATAAGCGTCGTCTGTTGAGTCTTTGGCGAAAGACTTTCTCCGAGCTGCTTCGGTCAGGATTGCGCTCGTGACTTCGGAGTATTTAACAGCCGTGGTTGACGCGTTGCACACAGTGGTGACGAAAGTTTCCCATGATGAGGGAAGGCTGCTCATGAGTATCATTGCTCTGAGTTCATCCTCGATTGCCGTCCCCTGTGACGAGATTTGGGAGCTTATGCTTTCGTACTCATTGAGGTGTGCTTGAACCGAGTCGGATTCTTTCATCCGCAAGTTGTAGAGGCGCCGGATCAGAAACATCTTCGTTGCGGCGACCTTCTTTTCGTAAGTGTCCGACAGTGTTTTCCACAGTTCGAATGCTGTCGTACACGATTGCACCGTAAAATATACCGATTCCGATAGGTGCATCCGAATCGTGGCGCGGACGATTCTGTCCAGCTTCTGCCACTCAATTGGTTTGTATCCTTCTGGAGGTTCTTCATTTTCGATGGGATCGATTTGTCCCTTGACTATGAGATAGTCCTGCATTTGCTCTTTCCAGAAGTTGAAGTTCGATCCATCGAACTTTCGTAGACTCATTTCTGACGAGCCGGATGTTGATGCCATCAAATTCGGTTTTGGTTGACGAAGCTCGGTTCGGAGTTGACTGTGAACCTTGTTGGAGTGCAGCCGGTTGGCTCACCCGATATCGTTCTAGTCGGATTTGAGCCCGAGTCGGTTCGGCTTCGGATATATGTATTGTTGAACTTGCTCGAATTGACTTCGGTAGCTTGAGAGACAGAACCGACTGGTCTTCCCGAATGTTGCCGAGTCGGAGTGAGCCCGGTTCGCTTCGGATATATATGCCGAATACCGATTATTAAAACCGATTATCTGGACCGATTCTGCTTCGGTTGACTGCAGCGACGAGAGAGACGGATCCAACTGATCCTCTCGAATGTCGATCAGCCAGATGAAGCACGAATTTGGGGTTGTTGTCTTGAGACCGATCTGCACCGAGTGGTTACAACGAGCAGCGTTTGGTGACCTCTTCGGATGCCGTTTAACCGAATGGAGGACGATCGTGTCAATGATGCACAAGGGGATTTCACCTCGAGCGGTTACGATCACAAGGAACAGAGTACGACCTGATGGCTTACTCCAAGCAAGAATGATCTAACGCAATGAGATGCAAACCTGGTTTTTTTTTTTTTCCTTCTTCTCTCTTTCTTCGAATGACGCAGGAAACCGAATGCAGAGACGACGGCCGACAGCGGATTGAAGGACCGACTACTGTGCAGGCTCTGATACCAGATGTTGGGGACAATGTCGTCTGTGCGGAAGATCTTGAAGCACTCGATTCCTGTTTATTCCCTGTGTATGACTGTTTGTAGGTCGTTGCACAGAGAGAGAGAGAGAGACACAAAAAAAAGTCTTTCTATTGCATAAACAAGAATACAACATCCAACCTCAGAAAGAGGTTACAAGGTCACTATATATAGTGACCGACTTAGGGCAACTACCCTTTATGCTAATTACATAAATGGCCAAAACGGGATAGTGTGAATACGTCCATTATACACATGTATTCGACAGAACCCCGTCAGATTGAACAGTTACCGATGATGCTTGAAACGCACATAGAAGGCACTTGAGAATAGAGTGGCATAGAGAAGAGAACCCCGTCAGATTGAACAGTTACCAATGATGCTTGAAACGCACAGTAGCGGCCCCTGAGTGAGAGTGGAAAAGAGAAGAGAACCCCGTCAGATTGAAGAGTTACCAATGATGCTTGAAACGCACAGTAGCGGCCCCTGAGTGAGAGTGGAAAAGAGAAGAGAACCCCGTCAGATTGAATAGCTCTTTGATTATGCTTGGAACGCACAGTAGCAACCCCTGAGTGTAGAGTGGCAAAGAGAAGAGAACCCCCTCAGATTGAACAGCTCTTTGATGATGCTTGGAACGCACAGTAATGGCCCCTGAGTGTAGAGTGGCACAGAGAAGAGAACCCCCTCAGATTGAACAGCTCTTTGATGATGCTTGGAACGCACAGTAATGGCCCCTGAGTGTAGTGTGGCACAAAGAAGAGAACCCCGTCAGATTGAACAGCTCTTTGATGATGCTTGGAATGCACAGTAGTGGCCCCTGAGTGTAGAGTGTCACAGAGAAGAGAACCCCGTCAGATTGAGCAGCTCTTTGATGATGCTTGGAACGCACAGTAGCGGCCCCTCAGTGTAGAGTGGCGGCAGGTGGACTCGATAGGGTTTAGCAACAGTGGTAGCAACTAACCCACAGTACTCAACTAGAGATGGCCTACGTGATGTGGCAAAGGATCATGCATAATGGACCTAGGAATTCGATATATAATTTATGGTACACATTTATGGTGCACACATCAATTTATGTTGCACATTTATGGCACTCATTTACATATGTAATTAAAACACTCTAGTATTTTCAATGGTAGTTTTTTGCATACTTAATTTATTAATGATGGCTTTTTACTAAAATGACTATTTATCAATGGTAGCTTTTTGCATAGCTAATTAGCTATGTCAAGGACATAGCTAATTAGCTATGTCAAGGACATAGCTAATTGTTTCCACTCGCATGCTTTCACCCTAGTACATAGCTCTGATACCAAATATTAGAGATCTAGGTACTAAAGTAAGTGTAAGATAAGGATAAAGTAATGATAGATAGAAAGGAGAAAGAGAAAGAAGGGTGCCGATCCACCCGACAACCCCCGAGCGAAGGGATCGAGACGGACACGAGCCTCGATCGGCGTCCCATACCACCGCCGTGGCGTCGAGTCGTACCTGGTGCTGGCGCGCTCGCTACAAGAGTTGACCCACCACAAGAGCAGAGTCTCGATGTAGTCAAAAGATTCTCAAATGAGGGTAGCTAGGCCTCTTATTTATAGCGATACCCAAGGCCCCCAGGCAAGTTCACACTTGACCTAATGGGTTGTCTCAATCCCGAGGATTAAAAGTAATCCTCCCCTTCTTTACACTCTCGTTTAACCCTCACACTTATCCACGTGTATAGAATACTACGGTAAATTCTCACCACGGGATAATAAATGGCCATGCCCGTAACATGCAACATTGTGACTTCGTTGGCATTCCACATGTACCTGATCAACAACTGTGGGATCAACTGCGCGAGATAGAGAAGAAGGTCGAAGAGGCAAACAACAGAGCTGCCAAGGCCGAGGAGAATGTGAAAAAGATGGAAGACCGCATTGAAGTCACCAAGACCCAGCTAGGAGCATTATTTGATCCTAAACACAATGCACTCCACGAGTTAAAGAAGATGCTTGAGCGATAGGGGGAAACGATGATAGAAGAAGAAGAAAAAGTGCAAGAATTAGAGGAGTATATCAGATTTGAAGAGGAATATTTTGCAGATCAAATGTCTAAGGTGGTACTGCAAAAATCCGAAATGCAAACAACGTATGAACAATAGAAAGAAACACACGAGTCGACAAGTACAAAATTAATGAAGATTTGTGCACAACTTGAAGTCAAATATGAAGCAAAACGTCTGGAATTATTGGTCACCGAAGCTAAGCTAATGGCTGACCAAGGGTCGGCAGACACTCGGATAGCGGACATGCGAAAGGAACTGACCACGATGCAGTATAAGTTAGTATGGGTGAAGAAAAAGCTCGATGGATCTTACGGGTTCACAAGCAAAAAATGTTGAAGTTGGTAGTCGATACCCTCGACAACGACTGGAAGACCTGGTCAGTGCAAGCAGTAGAATTACAATTATTATGCGCCAACAAGGATAATCGCAAACAACAGGGCGCAAGATTCTTCAAAATGACCAATGAAGCCATTGCAACAGTTCAAGAAGACCTCGCTCGAGACTTGTATGAACTCGCGGCCAGTCATAGGGAAGATATCACCCGCTTCATGGAGGAATTTGATGCCCATGACATCGACATCTCGGTACGTTTGGATGCCTATGAAAGACAATGCCTGCAACAAACTGCCGAACTAGGAGCTTCCGTGGACCAGCCAAATGCGGCGGGCGCTGACGCAGCAAGACAAGACAAGGAAGCAATAATGCTTGACACCGAACAAGGGACGAAAGAAGAACCGTGTTTGATCGACATTCTCCATTACGACGAAGAAGATGACAACCCCGAACCCTCAAGACACCAGGAGTAAGCAAGGACGAGGGGTTGGACCCTGCAAGGCACAATCCCATGAGCATGCCAGGTGTTAGCCGGTCAGCTACAAGGTTGGAAGGTCAGAGTCGGACAAGTGTGAAAACGTCGGAGTCGACAATGTTCAGAAGGACGAAGGAGTCAGAGTCGGATTGTCGTGGCAGATCAATGAGTCATCATTTACGAATTTTACCAAGTAGTAAAAATATGTATTAGAATTATTAAGACAGTTTTGTAATAGTTCTTGCCGAACAAGGGCAAGTGTTGAAAAGAGACTCTCGGTCTTACCTATAAAAGAGGGACCGAAAACCTTGTAAACCTATCGTTCTATTTTTGGAATTAATATAAGTTATTATTTACAGTATTTCTGTGTCGACAGTATCTGTGCGCATTGTTATCCTTAGTATCGATTTCTGATTTGCTTACTAAGTAATTATATTAAGACCAATTAGTCGATCAAGGTTATTACTCAAATAGCAAGTTCATCTGTCAGTCCTTCGATCAACTTGAGCGAACTTTCGGATTGGAATGTTCGACCTATTGTGTCGGCTACATACAGTAATCGACTGTAGGCCAAACAACACAAAAAAATTTCAGTCTGAAGTGGATATTGTTGACACGGCTTCATGAGAATTTGATTACTGATTGTGGAGGAGGCTGAAAGTGCCCTTCCTTGTGGAATGTCCCCACCCCCGGTGCAGGAACCACCTGTCGGTTTGAATCCGATTGGCTACCAAAGGGGCAGTGCCCCTGTCTATCAGGATGATGGGTTGAAAAGACCTGTAAACAAGTAGATTCCTCCTCTAGATTGAAGAAAAAGGAGGAAAAACAGAGACGGCCGAATAGCGGTGACTGAACAGCGGCAGAGTGAAGGCTGGATAGGAGAGGCCGACGGTCGAATGGTGGTGGCCGGTAGTGGCCGAGTGGTGGCTGAACAACGGCCGAATACCGGCGGTAATTGGCTGGACAGTGGCCGGCAACGGCTGAGTGGTGGCCGAACAGCGGCAATTGGCCGAATAGTGGTCGAATAGTGACCGAGTAGTGATGGTGATTGGCCGGAGAGTGGCAGCCGGATAGCGGCCGAGTGGTGGCCGAACATCGGTCGAGTGGCGGCCAAATGGCGGCAGCGATTGGCCGGACAGTGGCCAACAACGGTCGGACAACGATAGAACAAAGATGACAAGAGACGGCTAAGATAGACAGATGGTCCGGCAACAGCCAGACAACCGACAGGAGAAAGATTACGACGTGGGGGAAGCAGAAGAAGACGAAACGATCAATAACATGGAAAACGAAGAGGAGCAGACAGGTATAAGGAGAAGAAGAAGAAGACGAATCAGACAAGAGAAAGAATGACAGTGTAGGGGAAGAAAATAAGAAAGGAGAATTCAAGATGCCATAGCTTATGGCTTGGAGACAGACACACAGAGACATACAAGAAGATTAAGAAGATGCAGTTAACCAGAAGACAAGAAGACAGAAAGATAAAAGGAAGAGGAAGAAGAAAGAAAGAAGAAGAAAAAGGGAGGGGCATATGCGAAAAAAAAGAAATAACATGAAGGCCTAAGTGGAGGCGGATAGGATAGAATTTCAAAATCTGAAGGGCAGCACGGCAATTTCAAAAGATCGAGGGCAACAAAATAATTTCAAAAATCTGAAGGGCCTTACCAAGAATTTCAAAAACAGGAGGTCTTAAAATGTTGTAAACTCACAATAACTCACATAAAAGAAAAGAAGCACACACACACAAAACATCATTGTAAGACCAAAAAAAGAGTATCGAAGTTTCTATGTTCACGGATGTTCCAATTGAACGAGAGGTTCGTGTCGTTGAGTTTGTGTTCGTGTTATGCGTGTTCCGGTCGATGGAGTTCTGACCAACACAATATGGTATCAGATCGCTTGGTTGCTTGATCGAAACTCATCACCTCAGCATGTGTTGTGCCCGATTCTGCGTTTGACAAGAACCGACTCATCGTTGTAGCTGCAATCTGCATAGTTCGCATCAAGAAGAAGAAGAAGAAGAAGAAGAAGAAGAAGAAGCTCAACATGAACACAGAAATGAGAGGCATTGTTCCTACCGAAAAGCTCGACAGAAACAACTTTGCATCTTGGGAGTACAAGATGCATCAATACCTTGTCGGCCAAGGCTATTGGAGTTATGTTGAAGGGGCAAACAAGAATCAACCCAACCCAACACATGCCGCCTACCCAGCTTGGGAGCAAGCGGCGAGTCATGTGTTTTACTGCCTTGCATCATGCGTCCGTGATCACATGCTTGGCTACATTTGAGAGACCAAAATGCCTAAGGAGACATAGGGGACCCTCAACAAGATTTTCACGGCCAACAAAATTGCAAGAAAGCTTCAACTCCGTCAAGAGTTGAACAGTATACAACAGAGGGACATGTCAATCGGCAGCTACACCTTGAAGATCAAGGAGTTGTGCGATGCCCTAAGATCGATCAATGTTAGCATTAATGATGATGAAATGGTGTAGATTTGCCTCAGAGGCTTAGCACCATTTGGTCAACTGTCCTCGTGAGGGAGAATCTGTTGGGAGACAGGTCCCTCCGGATGGGAAGGGAGAAGATCAGTGACGATGAACAAACTCGGCCGAGGCCGAAACCATATGAGGAGGACTTGGCTATGGAGAGCTGGATGATGCAGGCCCAGTATGAACCGGATGAGGAGTACCCGGCTACGGAGAGCCGGATGGTGCAGGCCCGGTACGAACCGGATGAGGAGTACCCGGCTACGGAGAGCCGGATGGTGCAGGCCCGGTACGAACCGGATGAGGAGTACCCGGCTACGGAGAGCCGGATGGTGCAGACCCGGTATGAACCGGAGGAAGAGACATATTCGTAAATATGTTTCTAAGAGCCCATCATGGCTATATTTGTAAATAGCCGAAAAGTCATATTAGTATAAATATGACTTAGGGCAAACTAATATTAGGTTGTTGTTTTTTTTTCTTGTTGGTGCAAGAAGAAGAGAGAGCACGTAACGTTGTACAGAGAGAGAGAAAGAGGTCGTTGCCTCTGTTGTAACCGCCGCCTGTGGCGAAGATCGTGAATCCGAGGTCGTTGCCTCCGTGAACTCATTGTTTTGTACATTCGTACATAGTGACAGTTTACAGCCCGTGGGCTACCGTGGTTTTTCCCCTAGTTTGGGGTTTTCCACGTTAACCTCCTGTGTATCTTCCTCTCCTTTGTGTCACGCTTCATTTCTCGTTTTCTGTGTATGAAAAGAATCTCGGTTGTGGCCGAGCGTTGCGCATAAGGAACGAGAAGTTCCCGTCAGAATCCTCCCTCCTTCGATCTCCAATCGATGTTGCTGGTCGAGGAGAATCATGTTTGAACAAGAAGCAATGTGCATGAAGGACAAATGCTCTATTCAAAATTTGATGGAGGAAGAGGACAAGGTCGTGCAAGAAGAGACTAATTCGGCCAAGGTCGACACAACCAAGAGCAACCTCGAGAACATAACTTCTATTACCGACAAGAACTTTCGAACGCAGGAGGCGGAGCGTCCAAAAGAAGGGGGAGGAATCATGCTAGAACCAACCGACAAAACAATCCCACCCAGTGTGGATATTGTGGTAAATTCGGCCACTATGAGGCAGATTGTCGGAAAAAGAAGAGTGAGTCGGCCTCCACAAGCCAACAACTCACAAACTACACCCCCAACTCTGACTACGACAATCGTGGCAAAATGTTTGTGATGAGACACAGAGTGACCTCGATGACAGCCACCAACACGACCAACACCTCCAAACCAGAAGATGTATGGTTAGTCAATTCAGGTGCATCCAACCACATGACATCCCACGAGGATTGGTTCAAGGAGCTACGAAAGCCCGAACGACCCGGCTATGTGGAAATTGGGGATGACACAATTCACCCCATTCAACATATCGGCAATATCCCATTTGGGGAAGAAGGCAAGCAAAGCTACATCAAGAATGTTCTGCATGTTCCTACAATAACAAAGAACCTGGTCTCAGTTGGCCAAATAGTCGAGCAAGGCATGCAAGTTCGCTTCAACAATGGAGGATGCTTCATCAAAAAAGAAGGCCAACTCATCGCTAGGGGTCGGAGAGAAGGTCGGATGTTCATCCTTGACTCTCACGAGATGAACTCGGCAATGTATGTCAAGGGCCAAAGAGTCGATACCAACATAGAGTTGTGGCACAAGCGAATTGGTCACATTAACCTCCAAAAGCTCAGAGGAATGCAATCGAAAGGAGTCGTATTCGGACTTCAGACTTTTACCGAAAAGGAAATTGCAGGTGTGTGCGAAGCTGGTCAATTCGGCAAACAACAACGATAACCGTTCCCAAAGGAGAGGGACACAAGCAAAGGGATCCTGGATGTAATACATTTAGATGTATGGGGACCAGCCACGACGGCAACATTCGGTGGTTGCCAGTACTACGTAACGTTCATCGATGACTTCTCTAGACATACCTGATACTACCCTATGCGGCAGAAGAGCGAAGTGTTCGGACACTTCCAAAGGTTCAAAAACGAAGTCGAAATGGCAACTGGTCGGCATGTCCGATGCTTTCGATCAGACAGTGGCAAGGAGTATTTCTCCGACTCCTTTACAACATACCTTCGACAAGACGGAATTCGGTGGGAGTTTACCTGCCGACACACACCTCAATAGAATGGAGTAGGAAAACGCAAGAATTGGCACATACTCGAGGTGACGATGGCAATGATGAACGAGAAACATCTGCCAAAGTCATATTGGGTTGAGGCGGCAAATACGGCCGTTTATTTGATTAATTGTTGCACAACATCAGGAGTGCACGATGTTACCCCCTGCGAAATTTTTTACGGGAAGAGACCAGATCTATCTCATGTCAGGATATTCGGTTCAATTGGATATGTACATATTCCTAACGAGAAGTGGTAGAAGCTCGATCCCAAGTCGGAGAAATGTATACTCGTAGGGTACTCACTCGAGCAAAAAGGGTATAAGTGCTTCAATCCTTCGACCAAGAAGGTAGGACTGAGTAGGGATGTAGTATTCGACGAGTCAGCATCTTGGTATACAATCGAATCAGCCCTATCTGGCATAGTCGAAATTGAGTTCGGCACAGATGCGGAGGAGAATGATCAACTGAGGCCCACATCAGAGGAAAGCCCAATCTCAACCAGGTTGAGTGGACCACAAGAGCCTCCAAGAGACCAAAGCACGTCGCGGCCAAGTCCAAAAGAGGACAAAGGAAAGGCCAAAATGCCTGAGTATGAAGAGTTAGTTGGAAATGAATTGACTCACTTACTCGACAATGAGTTTGGTAGATTGGATGTGCCCATCATGAGGACACTAGGAGAACCACGTCGATCCACCCGAAAAAAAAACGTGGTCAACTGATTCGGCTACAACGACTACGTGGCATATCATTATGCATTCATGATGAAGGTGTCGACAGTCTGAGAACTAGAAAACTATTCTAAATCCACGAGGACCCTAGATGGGTCGAAGTGATGAATGCGGAGATGCACACACTCTCCAAGAACGAGACATGGGATCTTGTCCCTACTTCAAACCACCAAAAGGCAATTGGATGCACAATGCTGACGGCACTGTCCATCGGTACAAGCCGGCTTGTGGCGAAGGGCTACACGCAGACGCATGGTGTTGACTACGAAGAGACCTTTGCCCCGGTGGCAAAGATGACTACAATTAGAACTGTGATTGCGCTAGTAGTAGCAAAAGGGTGGCATCTCCACCAAATGGACGTAAAGAACGACTTTCTACAAGGTGAGTTAGACGAAGTGGTGTACATGGTGCAACCACCCGGATTCGTGTCGATTGCACATCCAACTAATGTCTGTTGACTCAAAAAGTGTCTCTACGGCCTCAACCAGGCACCGAGAGCATGGCATTCGAAGATAACGCAATATTGGCGTCAACATGTCCAAGTTCGACAACTCTTTGTTCATCCGGAGCGACTCTAGAGGAGAGGTATTTATAATCATTTACGTGGATGACTTGGCCATAGGAGGAGAGCATTTAGCGGATATTGAGCACATCAAGAAGCTCCTCTCCAACTGATTCAAAATGACCGATATGAAGGAGCTCCATTACTTTCTAGGAATAGAAGTAATTCAAACTCTAGACGGCATCATGCTTTCTCAAAAGCACTATATCCTCAATCTTCTTTACAAGTTTGGGATGACACAGTGTAAGCCCGTCACTACTCTTGATCGAAATCTAAAGCTAGATGCTAACTCAAGCACTAGGGAGTGTGAGCCGATGCACTATCGTCAACTAGTCGGAAGCCTCATCTACCTCACAATTACCCGACTCGACCTGAGTTACCCGGTCGACCTTCTTAGCTAGTTCATGCAAACTCCACGAGACATCCATCTCGATTGTACTAAGCAAGTGCTAGGGTATGTGAGTGGAACCATGGATTTTGGCATCCTTTACAAATCGGCCACACCGATACGACTCGAAGGTTATACCGATGCCGACTGGGCCGGCTAAAAAATCAACCGACGATCAACATCCGGATTTGTTTTTTCTCTCGGCACTGGCACCATATTGTGGAGTAGTAAGAAACAGTCCACAGTCGCACAGTCGAGCACCAAACCCGAATACAAGGGCGCGGCCATAGCCACATGTGAAGCCGTTTGGCTCAAGAGAATCTTGAAGGATCTAGGCGTTCCCATCAAGGATCCAGTTTTCCTTTACTGTGACAACATGAGCACTATACACCTCGCTCGGAACCCAATCTTCCATGTTGGGACCAAGCACATCAAAGTGCATTATCACTTCATCTAAGAGCGTGTTTTGGTTGGAGATGTCAACCTGCAACACATCAACACAAACCTGCAAACGACCGACATCTTCACCAAGGCCCTGGGAGTTAACAAGCTGCGGAAGTTCATGACCGACCTGGGCCTTTCGACCATTGACCAGCCGAGCTTGAGGAGGAGTAAGGAGTAGTAGGACTATGTCGGGCTAGAGTCGTCTCAAAGTCGACCCGAACCATCTGATGATCCGACGAACGGAAGTTGTATTTGAAGGGGCGTGTTGAGATTCATCAAGCTCATCTTCCTGTGAGTGGGAACACACACTACTAGGATACTCAAGAGTGTGAACACCCCACCTCCTTGTATAGTAACTAGTGTGTCATAGAAGTTAATGTCCTATGACACATATTCTTTAAGTAGTTAAGACACGACCTCTTTCTGAAGAGGCAGTACTAATGAGAGAACTTAGAGACAAGGTGACTACATAAGCACCCTCTCCCTCTCTTTGTAGTAGGTGGTTATTCTTGCTTCCCTTGTAATACAGTTTTCTGATTTTCCGTAATCGTGAGCTCTCTCTCTCTCTCTCTCTCTCTCTCTACACACACACACACACACACACACAATTCTTCCGCTGCACAGAATCCATCCAATTCTTTACAAGTATAGAGGCACCACCGTCGCAACTTGTGAGGCGATATGGCTCTAGCGGTTGTTGCAGGACTTACGAGTCGAAGTTCCCACTCCGATTATGATCTACTACGACAACCTCAATAGCATGCAGCTAGCCAAGAACCCCGTTTTCCATGCTCACATGAGCATATAAAAGTGCACTATCACTTTTGGGTGAGCGGGTCCTGAGCAGTGAAGTCGAAATCCAGTACATTCGAACCGATCGGTAGATAGCTGATGTCTTCACGAAGGCACTCGGATCAAAAAAGTTGCAGCACCTTGCGGAAATGCTTGGTATCTAGCACCTCGATGTGCCACACTTGAGGGGGAGAGCTGCTAGGAAGGACAACCGTTGTGATGATGACCTGGAGAAAGAGCCAACTGAAGGCAAGAGGAGAGCCGAAGAAGAAGCCAAATCGATTGAGGAAGTCGAAACATCTGGTGGAGCCGTATTAAGCAGCAAAGGCAGTAGAGTCAAGAAGGACAGAGCCGACCAGAAGAGAAAAGTCAGGACCAAGACACGGTCGGACATGGTCAAGGGCTTGAAGTAGGAGGACGAATTGGAGACAACCAACTCAAACAAGAGCTGGAATGAATTGGAGATAGTCGATTCGGTCAAGGAGTTTGATTCATGAGAGCCGAATCTTATGAAGGCCAGGCAGACTGTAAAGTAATATGATTGCGGACGCTTTGACAGAATCGGTTACATCAGATAGCAACAGAGAATAAAGACACAAGTTTAATGGAAGTCTTACACGGGAGGGACAGAGAGAGCAGAACAGTAAACTTAATTCAAAATAATAACACTCTATACATACAATGTGCTTAGTGAGCACTTTTATACAAGTCCTTACATGGATTGACAGAACCACTAACATGTAATTCAATGCTCATACGAGCGACTGAAATTGACTCCCAAAAATATGCCTACATACTAGGCTAGATTTGTAGGCCATTAACGGCCTACCGGTTACAATCCGGCTCTTCTCTCCGATCTGCCTTCTGGTTCCGGATACCGATTCGGCTCTGGCTTATTCAGCCGATCCGGATCCGGTTGAGCTTGTTCGCTCAACACTCCCCCTCAAGCTCAACTTGAGGTCGGATCCTAGTGTCTATGTCTGTGGTAGCCGGTCCTCTCCTCCGGCTCCCCTTGGCATCCTCCTGCCTTGCTCGTGCTCCTCGTCCGATCCGGTTCTGCTTCCCGGGACACGTCTGATTCTGCACATCTCGACCTTCTCAGTCGGCTTGTCTGCTCCTAACGCCCATCTCAGCTCCTTTGTTGTTGTGACTCCGGTGTGTCTGGACCTATCGGTTCCTCTATGTCAGTGTTAAATTCCATTGTCTCCTTGGCCGTTTGGCGTTCAGTTCATCCAGCTCCTCCGAATCAAACACCTCTTCTAAACGGATTGCTTCTGATTCATTCCAGCTCTTGTCTGAATTGGTTGTTTCCAATTCGTCCTCAATCTTCAAACCCTTCACGACATCAGACGATGTCCGTGTCTTGGTCTTCCCGACTTTGCCTCCCCCTTTTTCGGTTGGCTTCAGCTTGGGCTCTCCATTCCGGTGGATCCCCCTGCGTCCGGTCTCGACTTCTTCAGACGTCCCGTGCACTCCGACTTCTTCAGTCGGGCCGAAATCGAAATCGGTTTCCAACTCGGCTTTTCGGTCCTCTTCCTCATTCCTCCTTTCATCATTCCTCCCCATCAAGTTCGGCATATCGAGGTACTACACACCCAATGCACCGGAAAATTGCCACAACTTGTCTAAGCTGAGGGGTTTGGTGAAGATGTCGGCCACTTGCCGATCTGTCAGAACATGTAGTAGTTCCACTTCACCGGAGTGAACGTTGTCACGAAAATACGACGAGGATACGTGAACTTTGAGGCAGGACCCCGGGGCCTCCGACCGGAAGATATCAGATTTGTATGATTATATTAAACAATTAATACAAAATGATAAAGATTCACAAATTTCATTAATAAAGGGAAAGAAAGATTACAATTAATCCCAAGATTGGGATTACAAAAATTTGCTAATGGAGATGACTAGAGTAATAGATTAGAAGAAATGAAATATGGATTTAATTAGAACATTAGGGTTTTTAGCTTCAATTCAAAAATTAGGGTTTTTGAGTTTTATGGCTCTGATTAGGAAATTAGGGTTTATGACTTCCGTAAGGAAATTTAGGGTTCTTGGCTTCGATAAGATAAGAGAGCTCCGAAGGAAAAGAAGAACAATATAATATGGAGAGAGCATACGAGTATAGGAAAAAAAATGGAATTATATATGGGGTTCCTCGTTGATCATATGCCTCCACTTTTTGTTGCATGGCCTCTACTTTTAGTTGCATAGCTTTTCTTTTCGTTGAATCTATTTTTAGTTGCATGGCTTTTTCTTTAGTTGCATGCGACCGTCCACTTGACCTTTACTTTAGTCTCTTTTACCTTTCTTTAAATAGCTACATGATCCTTTTATCCGTTCGATTTGCGTCCAACCTCGTACGGTCGCCGGTTCCACCCGATCGCCGAATCCCTCGCTAGCCGGTTCCATTTTTCTTGCCAGCCGGTTCCGGTTCCGGTTTCGGTTTGCTTGCCGGTTCCAGTTCCGGTTTTGCTTGCCGGCCGGTTCCAGTTTTGCTTGTCGGCCGGTTCAAATTTGCTTGCCGGTTTTGGTTTTGGTTTTGCTTACCAGCCGGTTTCCGGTTTGCATACCAGTTCCGGTTCCGGTTTTGCTTACCGGCCAGTTCCGGTTTGCATACCGGTTCCGGTTCCGGTTTTGCTTGCCGGCCGGTTCCGGTTTGCTTGCCAGTTCCGGTTTTGCATACCGGTCGGTTTTCGGTTTGCACACCGGCCAGTTTCCGGATTTGCTTACCGGACCCGTTTTCCGGATTTGCTTACCGGTTGGTTTCAGGATTTGTTTACCGGCCGGTTTCCGGATTTAGGGAATTTGGCCACCATCATCCATCAAGACAAAGTGGCCAAAGTGCTCTTAGAACAAATGAAAAATGAGGGAGCTCAAGGTGCTTATATAGCCAGGGCCTTAAGTTTTCTATCTATGTGGGATAGTTCTAATTTCTCTATCTTCTCAAACTTTATTTTCACATAACTTGATATGTATTTCTCCATTTTGTATATAGTAAAATACATTTTTAAGCTCTTAAGTATATCCATCTTTCCATAGTAAGCTACTAATCTAATCTATAATAATTATTTCATTATTTTTTTACATAGTGTGTGAAGATTCACACGACAACGTGCTCTCAAACAAAATGATAGTGCACCTTGATGTGATTAGTCTGGGCGTGAAAGACGACGTTCTTTGCCAATTGATTGTTGTTGAGGTTATCGCAATAGATCGTCGGCAGATCAAACACCTCCACTTGCAGATCGTTTAGGAGCCTCATGAGCCATATGGCTTCGCATGTTGCAACAACCGCTGCTTGGTACACGACCTCTGTGCTCGACAGTGCTACTATTGGCAGCTTTTTACTGCTCCAAGCGACCGCGACGCTTTATAGTGAAAACGCATAGTCGAATGTAGACCTATGGTCACCAACATTTCCGGCCCAATCGGCATCTGTCAGGAAGAGTACTAAAGCAGAGATGGAATTAGTACTAAGAAGAGTAGTACTATTAGTACTAAGAGGACGGGACTGCGTAAGATTCCCGAGAGAGAGGAAGTGAGAAGAGTAGAGAGAGAGATAGGATGATGATAGCAGCTCTTATATTATATGAATTGTAAGTACAAATCGGCTAAGAGGCTTAAGACTGGTGTTGAACCAATTTGGTTCAACATAATGCCTAGTGCCCTCTTTTATAGTGTTCTCAGGAATAATCTTGAAGCTTCTAGAATGTTCCAGAGAGATCTGGAATATACATCAATTTTCTATGATAAAGCATAAATGAAAATAATATCCTACGTATTACAATTCATAGTCTAATGGTAAGAGCTCGACCCATATAGCATAAGGTCATGGGTTCGAGTCTTGCCATATCATGACACTATCTCCCCCTTAAAGACGACGAGTGGAACGAGTCGGTGCTGATTGCAGACCGGGTTTGTCCGGATACTTTCGATGAAAATCAGCAAGAAGATCTTGAGCATTGGCAACATGCTCGACGGGTTCCCAAGTATGTTCGCTTGGACTATAGCCGAGCCAATCGACCAAATAATAAAGTTTGTTGCGAACAAGTTTGGAATCGAGGATGGCAGCAACTTCATACTCTGAGCCGGCGTCCAACTCCAGCGGGGGCGGCGGTGGTGTCACACGATCGGGAATGGTGTTTGCTTTATAAGGTTGAAGAAGAGAACAATGGAAAACCGGATGTATCTGAAGCTACGGAAGGTGACATCATTAATCTTACCCGTAATACGGAAGGGACCAAGTCGTCGATAATCCAACTTGTCGCACGGTCGAGTAGTCTTGATGTGACGACGTAAGAGCCATACTCGATCTCCGATGGCAAAAGAAGAGGGAATCCGATGACGATCCGCATAAGTCTTCTGTGTGTGTTGAGCATGACGAAGGTGAGTAGAGAGATCCATCTGGATCTTGCGTAGCCTCTCCAAATGATCCTCGGCACGAGGGTTGGTAGGTAGCTCCGGAGTGTCGATCACCGACCAGCGAGGATGGAAACCGGTATAAGCAAAAAATGGGGAGACCCGAGTCGAGGAGTGAATAGCATTATTATACGCAAACTCCGCAAAGTGGAGAATCTCGGCCCCATCGTCCTGTTGATAACTCAGGAAACACCGGAGATATTGCTCTAGCGTTTGGTTTGTTCGTTCCGCCTGCCCATCGGTCTGAGGATGGTAGTCGGAGAAGAGGTTGCAGGAGACCTTGAGCATCTTGAAGAGATGCTGCCAAAATTTGGAGACAAATTGCGGTCCTCGGTCACTGATAATACTGTCTGGGAGGCCATGATGCCGAAATACCTCACGCATAACAAGAGCGGCGGTTTCCTCGCTAGTGATGGCTTTAGTACATGGCACAAAATGTGCCATCTTCGTATATCGATCGACAACGGTTAGGATTGCATCGAACCCCTTCGAGACCGGCAGATCTGTGATAAAATCAAGACAAATAGACTGCCACGGCTTACTTGGAATCGGTAAGGGTTCCAACAAGCCATATGGATGGTGTCGTGGCATCTTTGCTCGGCAGCAAGCATCACAGGTCCGAACGTAGTCGTCGACAAAACGGCGCATGTGGGGCCACCAAAAAGATCGTTGCACTAGCTCCAACGTCTTAGTACTACCAAAATGTCCCGCCGTATGGATGTCGTGACAATGTTGGACGATTTGAAGGAGACAGGAGCAATCGGGGACATATACGCGCTTTTTAAAGAATAACAAACCATCATGATATTCGAATTGTCGGTAGTCAATACCTGGTTGTTGAGACTGAGAACAGGATGCCCGAGAAGTATCAATGTGCGCCAGGATGTCTTGAGCAAAACTATCCGTCTTCAAGGTTGCACGTATGTCATCAGTAATCCGTGAATCCATCGGGGTGTGAAAAATCCGCGTCGTGTGCAATCGTGTTGGTCCCAAGATTACTTGCTTTTGATTATCAAATGTTGCGTCACCAGGCCGAGGTGCAAGATATGAACGCCGTGATAGTGCATCTGCTTTTCCTTGCTGCTTCCCCGGTCGATATGTGATTTTGAAGTCGAAACGCGTGAGGAATTGCGCCCACCGAGCTTGCCGTCGATTTAGTACGCGAGCGTTCTGAAAATAAGCAAGATTTTTATGATCGCTAAAGACAATGACCTGATGTGGAGAGCCCTCTAAGAAATGTCGCCATTGTACAAATGAATCCACGATGGCTAATAACTCCTTGTCATGTATTTCGTAGTTGATTTCTGCGACATCGAATTTGCGCGAATGGAAAGCCACCGGATGCAACTCTTCTTTATCGCCTTGTTGAGAAAGGATGCTACCGAGGGCGAAATCTGATGCGTCAGCCTCCATGATGAATGGTTTGCTTGTATCCACATGAGCTAGAATCGGTGCTCATGTAAAGGCTTTCTTAAGATGCCGAAAAGCCATATCTGCTTCTATGGACCAAAGAAATGCTTGGCCCTTCTTCGTAAGTTGTGTGAGAGGTAAAATAATCTTCGAGTAATCCTGTATAAACTTACGGTAGAAGTTAGCAAAACCTAGAAAACATTGTACATCTCGTACCGACCGTGGAATTTGCCACTCTAGTACAGTTTGGATTTTAGCTGGATCCATGGCGATGCCCTTTGAGGAGATGACGTAGCCTAGAAATTCCACTTGCTTGCAGTCAAAGCTACATTTTTCTAGCTTGGCATAAAGACCATTCTCGCGGAGTCGCTTTAGTACTAATAGTACATGAGAATCGTGCTCTTCCTGGGTCTTCGAATAGATCAATAGATCATCCAGATAAATGATCAAGCAGATATCCAAGAGGTCTCTGAATATATCATTTGCCATGTGTTGGAAGACTGCGGGTGCATTGGTTAGGCCAAACGGCATAACAGTATACTCGAAATGCCCATACCGCGTGCGAAAGGCGGTCTTCCACTCATCTCCCGGTCGGATCCGCACGAGGTTATACGCTCCTCGTAGGTCGATTTTAGTAAAAAACATGGCACCATTAACTCGCTCTAAAAGACTTGATATAAGAGGAAGTGCATACCTATTCCGGATGGTGACTTTATTCAATCCGCGGTAATCAACGACAAGACGAAGTGAGCCATCTTTCTTCTTGACAAAGAAGATGAGTGCACCGGCTGGAGATTTCGAATGGCGGATGAACCCGCTTGCCAAGTTCTCCTCTATGTAGGCTCGAAGGACTTCTAACTCGGTGGGTGACAAGTTGTAAATTGGTCCCCATGGTGGCTCGGTTCCTGGTTGTAAATCGATGGGACAGTCATAGGGACAGTGATGAGGAAGGGTACCGGCTTTTACCTTGTCAAATACATCGGCATAAGGATGATATTTTGTTGGAAGTTGTACTGAGGAGTCCTTCTTAATAGTGCTGGAAGGATGTACTGATATTGCAAATAGGAACATTGCCTCCTTGGGTCCTTCTTCGTGTAGTTGATGGAGTGAAATGGTTGAAACTTGGTGAGTTGATTCTTGGGGTGGTCGATATTGGACTTCTCTTGTTCTCCAATCTATGGCTGGATTATGTAATTCAAACCAAGGTAATCCTAGGACAATGGGATGCTCTAGACTACTAATTATATTAAATGATATTACACACACAAAACTACCTAGGACAACTTGAATGGGTTCTGATTCTTCTACAATATTCTCGGAAGCAATGGGACGACCATCAATGACTACTACTGATGCAGGACAAGGAAGTTTTCTTAAGGATATCTGAGAAGCTTGGGCAAAATTTCGATCCATGAAACAGGAATTAGCTCCGGAATCTAAAAGTGCTAGGACGGGTACTGGGGGAGTACTTTTAGTACTAACAATGACTTGGGCTAGGAACACATTGCTACCTTGCTTGGAAGGAATGGAACCACTAATGGGCTGTATAGATCTAGGGTTGCTATCCAACCAAACAGCTCTTATTTTGGCTGGACTCAATCATTTAACTCTTCATCTAATTGACTAAGGATTTCAAATTTATTTGAGATACTTGGGCTATTAGTACTATGAATACTATCAAACACTCTATTAGTATTATTAATACTATCAGACACTCCTAAGGGAAGAATTGACTCGGGTTTAGTACAGGCTACAATTTGATTTACCTGTCTTCTTGGCCTATGGGGACAATTGATTGCGATATGCCCTGGTCCACCACAATAAAGACATAATCAATTTGCACGTCGTCGTTGCTTTTCTTCTTCCGATAACGGGCCGCATCGACGCATGGTATCGATCTCCATCGGTGTCAAAGTATTTGCTTGAGGTATGTCTCGTGCAAACGGTCTAGCCACGACTGCGGCGTAAGTGGGCTCCGGCCTAGCGCGTGGTATCTGTAATTGACGTTCCGAACACCGTTCGAAGAGGCGGTTGTCACATCGGACCACTCGAGTGATTGCCTCCGTAAGAGACTTTGGTTCTTCGGGGAAGGTTAGAAGTAGATCTTTGACATCATTTCGCAGGCCATAGCGAAACTACTCCATTAGTGCTTGATAATCCTAGGGTATGTCGGAAGCGAGTAGGCGGAAATCCGCCGCGTAGGCAGAGGCTGGACGATCGCCTTGACGCAATCGCCGGATCTTGTTGATCGCCATCCTGATGTTGTCGGTGTCTCCAAAGCAGGCTTTGAACTCACTAATAAAATCTTCAAAGTTATTAAGCAAGGGCGATTGTTTTTCTAGAAGCGGAGCAAACCATGCTAAGGCTGAGCCGCTAAGCAACGTGCCTATTAAGCCGACTCGGGATGCATCAATGGGGTATCGGGAAGGATGCATTTGGAGGACTAATCGTACCTGATTAAGGAATCCCCTGAATTGCGATCACGTTCCATCAAATTTCACAGGAAGTCCAATCTTCGGCTCTTTATGAAATCCTTGGGGACTTGATCCTTGTTGTTGCAATGCCGCTTCGAGTTGTTGCACCCGTAACGCTAACTCCCCATGTTGTTGCTGCGTTTGTTGCTTTTCTAGAGCGATTTGTTGCAGATCCCCTATCAGCCGTTGGTTTTCTTGTTCCAGGGCAACAAACTTTCTTTTAGGCACTGTAACTCGGAGAAAACGGATTAATATTCTTGGGCGCTAACAGTAGCCATAGTAGAGGGAAAAGGGTAGGAGGATGAGGGAGAACGACAAGTAGGCTGGAGGAAAGAGAAAATTGGTTCAAACTGTCAGGAATAGTACTAAAGCAGAGATGGAATTAGTACTAAGAAGAGTAGTACTATTAGTACTAAGAGGACGGGACTGCGTAAGATTCCCGAGAGAGAGGAAGTGAGAAGAGTAGAGAGAGAGATACGATGATGACAACAGCTCTTATATTATATGAAAGATAAGTACAAATCGGCTAAGAGGCTTAAGACTGGTGTTGAACCAATTTGGTTCAACATAATGCCTAGTGCCCTCTTTTATAGTGTTCTCAGGAATAATCTTGAAGCTTCTAGAATGTTCTAGAGAGATCTGGAATAGACATCAATTTTCTATGATAAAGCATAAATGAAAATAATATCCTACGTATTACAATTCATAGTCTAATGGTAAGAGCTCGACCCATGTAGCATAAGGTCATGGGTTTGAGTCTTGCCATATCATGACAGCATCCGTGTAGCCGACAAGTTGTTTGACTACACCTGTCCGATACAACAACTCCCTGTCCTTAGTGCCGCTAACATACCTGAGTATTCGGTGCACGCACTGAAGGTGCTCTACGGACGGGCGCCATAAATTGACTAATCAATCCGACCGAATCATTGAGGTTCGGCCGAGTGATGGTCAGATATATAAGGCTTCCGTTTATTTGTCGAAACCTTTTCGGATCGCATGTCGTTCCGGAGTCGGGGCAAAGCTTTACATTCCGGTCCAGAGGAGTAGAGCTTTACATTCCGGTCCAGAGGAGTAGAGACGGATTTGCATTCCCTCATACCGAATTTGAAGAGCATACTCAACACATAATGGCACTAACTGATTAGTATGCCTTTTGGGGTGCGGATCACTTCGATCCCAAGGAAGTAATGAAGGTCTCCTAGATCCTTCATCTCAAACGATGCCGCGAGTTGGGATTTGATGCGGTCGATTTCGTCCAGGTCAGTCCCGGTGATGACAAAATCATCCACATAGAGAAATATGCTCACCGGCCCGTTCCGACCTTGCCGAATGAAAAGTGAAGAGTCTGGTTTCGACGGAGCAAACCCCATCCAACGCAGTCATTGCGTGATCTTCCCCTTCCAAGCACACCTGGCTTGCTTGAGTCCGTAGAGGGACTTCTTCAATTAACACACTGCCGATGTATTAATTCCGGACTAAAATCCGGGGGGTTGAACCATAAACACTTGTTCCTCAAAATCACCTTGCAGGAACACGTTTTTCACATCCATTTGATGTAAATGACACCAATTCGCCACTGCCACCGCAAGCAGGACACGAACGGTCATCATCTTTGAGACCGGCGTGAACATCTCATTGTAGTCGATGTCATACTTATGCGCTTAGCCTTTTGCCACTAATCGGGCCTTGTACCGGTTGATGGAGCCGTCGGTGTTGTATTTGGCTTTGTATACCCAATGAAAACCGA
Source organism: Azolla caroliniana (assembly GCF_043228905.1). NCBI lineage: Eukaryota > Viridiplantae > Streptophyta > Polypodiopsida > Salviniales > Salviniaceae > Azolla > Azolla caroliniana. Next base: position 13,516,671 of record NW_028230438.1, read on the forward strand.
TCGGCTTCACTCCTTTCGGTATGTCCACCAAATCCCACATCTCGTTTTCCGTGAATACGTGCATCTCTTCCTCCATAGCGGCACACCAATTTGCGTCTTTTTCCGCTTCTACGTAGCTCTGTGGCTCACGCACTTCCTCCAACTTCGTCATGTACGCATAATGATGCACCATGTACTCATTATATCCATATCATTTTACACGGTTCTTCTAGAGGGTGGATCGGCACAACTTCTGGTTCACCGATTTTGTGGACCTCTTGGCCGACTCAGACTTCTCTTCTGAAGGTCCATCTCTATTTTGTCTGAAGTCAGATTTGGTCTGATCCAACTCATCTCTATCGGTGTCATACTCTGGCATCTTCTTCTTCCCCATCTTTGGCGGTGCGGTGTCTTACTCCAACATCTTCTTCTTCCCCTTCTCTTTGCGCATGAATCGTCTCCTCGGTTCCTTGCGTGGGGAAAGCACGATTGAGTCTTCACTACTCACCGGCTCATCATCCGGTTGACCACTCCGACTCAACCAGTCCAGATTCGATCCACTCATCTGCAGAAAAGTCTGTCTATCCGCCTGTTCAAATTCTACGACTCTTCTCTCTATTCCGGATTCCACCAGATCATCTACATCAATCGGCTCGGGTTTGGGTGGAGAGAAATACCAGGATGCCAATTCATCAAAAATGACATCTCGGCTAACTTAGATCACTTTCAATCGGGGGTTATAACACGTATAACCCTTTTGTTCATCTGAGTAACCGACGAGAATGCATTTTTCCGCTTTCGTGTCTAACTTCCTCTGTTTTTCCTTCAGCACATGCACATATGCAATGTTACCGAACAACCGAAGGTGTGCTAAATTCAGCTTCCACTCGAAGTACATCTTGTGCGGCGACACCTTTGTAACTGAGGCCGATATTCGATTTTGGATGTAGAAGGCTGTCCAAATTGCTTTGACTTAATAAAACTTGGGCATGCTTTTCTCCTCAAGCATCGCCCTTGCTACTTCTATCAGTGTCCTGGTCCGACGCTCGACCATGCCGTTCTGCTCTGGCATGTATCTGCAAGAGAATTCCCGTCGAATTCCCTTCATCTGCAAATAACTCGTGAACTGGCCGGAAAAGTACTCTTTTCCGCCATCCGATCTCAGACACTTGATCTTTTTTTCAGTCTCGCGTTCGACAAGGTTCTTCAAATCCTGGAAGCACGAGAAGACCTCACTTTTCTTCTCTATTAGATAGATCCAATTGTGCCGGGTGAAATCGTCGATGAAGGAGACAAAATACCAACTCCCACTGATGCTCACGTTTTGTGTCGGTCCCTCCAGATGGGATATGTGTACCCGGCAAGGAAGACCCGGTGAGAACCGGATGATGAGTACCCGGTGAGAACCGGATGGCGCATGCCCGATGAGAACCTCTCACCGGATGAAGGGACATATATGTAGATATGTCTCTGTTAGCCCATTGTGGCGGCTACATTTGTAAATAGCCCGAAAGTCATATTAGTATAAATATGACCTAGAGCAAACAGAGAATGTGGTTGTTGCATTTTTCGGTGTAACTATTGTATAGAGCGTAACAGAGAGAGACAGAGAGACCTTGAACAGTCTCTGTTGTAACCGCCTGTTGGCGAAGATTGAGAGCACGAGGTCATTGCCTCTGTGACTCATTACTGTTGTATCCTTCTTACATAGTGATAGTTTGGAGTCTGTGGGCTCCTATGGTTTTTCCCCATTTAAGGTTTTCCACGGAAACATACTATGTACTTTCTCTTACTCTATTGTTTGTGTATACCTGTCTTACTTCCTATTCCCATCTTTCTGTGGTTGATCCTAAGACTCGGTTGTGACCGAGCAATATTCCGCATATTCACGACAATCTGGTATCAGAGTGAAACGATACAGAAAATGGAAGATTCATTTGGCGGCATGTTCAAGCATACCGACTCCAACTATTTGGTGTGGAAGTCGAAGATGAGGGACATGCTCGTGATTAAAGATCTTTGGTTTCCGTTTCAGTTCGGGGACAAGAGACCGGAAAAGATCGATGCCACGATATGGGAGGTGATGCACATGAAGACAACGGCGTACATACGGTGCTTCATTGACATGAACCTATACAACAACTTTAATGAGGAGAGTAAGACTCGTGAGCTCTAGGAGAAGATCAACATTATGTTTCAGAACAAAAATGTTGTTAATCGGGTTTTGGTATTCCAGAAACTAGTGCGACTCCGGTACCAAGATGGCTCCAGCATGGCAGAGCACATGAATTCCTTCCAAGGGCTGATTCACGAGGAAACATCATTGGAAGTACCTCTCGCCGATGAGGTACTAGCATTACTCCTGCTCGGTTGCCTCTCGGATAGCTGGGAGACGTTAGTTGTCACTTTGGGCAACACCAGGCCAGAAGGAAAACAGTTGTCCCTAGCAAGAGTCAAGTCGAGCTTGCTAGATGAGGAGGCGCGTCAAAAAGACAAAGAGGTGATCTCCGACTCCAAAGCACTCCTTACCGAATCGGAACGCGGAAGACAAAGGAACCGTAGTCCCCAGAACCGGGGAAAGTCGGGGACACGGTCAATGTCAAGGGGGGGGCCTACATGCTTCTTTTGCGGCAAGCCGGGACACTTCTACTTGCTTCTATTGAGAAGAACTATCGGCATTTCCGAAAAGACAAGGAAACCGACAGTACCGATTTGAAGCGATCACCGGACTAGAACGGTAAAGACCGGAGGGGACCGGACTGGAAGGGAACGACAACAATCGCGGCAAATGAAGAAGAGTCGATGCTCATCACCGAGAAGAGTGAGTTGTGCCTTGCCGGCGACGAGACAATGTGGGTTGTCGATTCCGGAGCGTCGTTCCACCTTACCCCGGACCGGAAATGCTTCTCATCCTACACATCCGGTGAGTACGGCTGTGTCCAGATGGGGAATGAAGGTATATGCCAAATTGTCAGCATAGGAGACGTGTGGTTGACAACACCAACCGGATGCAAGCTCCTGCTAAAGGATGTCCAACACGTTTTGGAGGTTCGACTGAACCTAATATCAGCCGGTCGGCTAGATGATGAAGGCTACACGAGTAGCATCCAGAACGGAGTCATGAGGTTCAGCAAAGGGAGCCTAATAGTGGCTCGGGCCCAGAAAGTCAACACTCTGTACCTAATGAATGCCCAGTTATGCCCGGAAGAAGTGAACGTGGCATCCGACAATGCCGGTGAGCTGTGACACAATGGCGGTTCAAGAAGATAACGGAGGAGAATACCGGGGGCAGTTCGAAGAGTACTGCCGCTCAAAGGGAATCCGGCTCAAATTTACCATGCCGAAGATGCCGGAACTTAATGGGTTGGCCGAGAGGATGAACCAGACCATAATGGAGAGGGTCCAGAGTATGCTAGCACATGCCAAGTTACCGAAGACGTTTTGGGCTGAGGTGCTGACGACAGCGACGTACGTGATAAACAGATCACCCTCAGTGCCCTTGGACGGAGACACGCCGCAGAGAGTGTGGACCGGTAAGGAAGTGTCTTACCGGCATCTGAAGGTGTTCGGGTGTCTCGCTTACATGCATATTGCAAAGGACCAGAGAGCAAAGTTGGATCCAAAGTCCCGGCCTTGCATATTCCTTGGATACGGCAATGATGAGTTCGGTTACCGAGTGTGGGACCCCGTTGACAAGAAGGTGTTCTGGAGTCAAGATATTATCTTCATGGAGGACAAGACCCTTGCCGACTGGGAGTCGGAGAAGAAGATAATGAATTCTGAGTCGACCGGTAAGGATCGGTTCGATGAGATACAGACTTACCCGGCAAAGAGCCAGTTAACACTCGAAGAACTGGTTGGTTACGGAGAGGACACCAAACCGGTAGAAGAAGAAGAGGAAGCAGGAACCGGAACCGGCCAAGATCCCGAATCAGATTCGAATGAAGAACAATCAGAGGAGCTAGTTGCCGAAAACCAAGGATGCAGATATCCTCTCAAAGAGAGAAAGGCCCTCCGGAGATTTCCAGATCCAGAGCATGTATTGCTAACTGATGAGGGGGTGCCGAAAAGCTTCAAAGAAGCTAAGAGAGACACCCACAACCGCAAGTGGTTGAGTGCCATGCAGGACGAGATGGATTCCTGGCATGAGAACCACACGTATGAATTGGTGGAGTTTCCGAAAGGAAAGAGGGCACTCCGAAACAAGTGGGTGTACAAGCTAAAACCAGGAGATGCCAGCAACGCCCCAAGATACAAAGCTAGGATCGTGGTGAAGGGGTTCCAGCAGAAGAAGGGCGTGCACTTCGACTAGATATTTGCCCCGGTAGTAAAGATGACTTCCATCCGAACGGTACTGAGCATAGCGGCAAACATGGACCTCGAGGTAGAGTAGTTAGACGTGAAGACGGCGTTCCTCTACGGCGACCTTGAAGAGGAGATCTACATGCAGCAACCAGAGGGATTTGTGAAGAAAGGGAAGGAGCACCTAGTTTGCCGGTTGAAGAAGAGCCTCTACGGTTTGAAGCAAGCTCCCCGGCAATGGTACCGGAAGTTCGACTCCTTCATGACCGATCAAGGGTACCACTAGACACAGGCCGATCATTGCGTATTTGTGAAGAAGTTCAAAGGTGGAGACTTCCTGATACTCCTCCTGTACGTGGATGACATGTTGATCGTCGGACGAGACCAAGTCAAGATACGAATGCTGAAGAAGGCTCTGAACCGGACTTTCTCAATGAAAGACTTGGGTTTGGCAAGACAGATAGTGGGGATGCATATCATCCGAGACTGGTCAAAGAAGAAATTGTGCCTATCACAGGAGAAGTACGTGACAAAGGTGCTTCAGCGGTTCAACATGTCGTCAAACTGCAAGTTATCTGGTAAGCAAAGCCCGAAGACGAAGGCAGAGAAGACGGATATGATGAAGATACCATATGCCTCTGCCGTTGGGAGTTTAATGTATGCAATGGTGTGTACCCGACCGGATATCAGATACATAGTCGGAGTGGTGAGCCAGTTTATGAGAAATCCCGGCAAGGAGCACTGGAATGTGGTAAAATGGATACTCCGGTACTTGAAAGGCACCTCAAGTATGTGTCTTCGATTCGGCTCCGGTAAACCCCAACTTGACAGTTTTACCAATTTGGATATGTCGGCTGATGCGGATACCAACCGGTCAACATCGGGATATGTTATGACATATGCATGGGGAGCTGTTTCGTGGTAGTTGAGGTTGCAGAAGACGGTTGCGTTGTAAACCACGAAGGTGGAGTACATGGCGGTTGTGGAAGCCGACAAGGAAATACTGTGGATGAAGGACTTCATCGGAGAGCTAGGGATCCGGCAAGAGGAATATTGGCTCTACTACGACAGTCAGAGTGCCATCCACCTTGCCAAGAATGTTGCCTATCATTCCAGGATGAAGCACATCCAGCGGAGGTACCACTGGATCCGGGAGCGAGTGGAAGATTGAGAGTTCATGTTGATGAAGATCCACACGGAGGAGAACGGGTCAGATATGCTAACCAAAGTGCTGACACCCGACAAGCTAGATGCATGCAGGAAGAGGATCAGATTGACGAGGCATCCCATGCCGGAGTGAAGGGGGAGTTTGTTAGGATTTTGGTCCCTCCGGATGGGATATGTGTACCCGGCAAAGAAGACCCAGTGAGAACTAGATGATGAGTACCCGATGAGAACTAGATGACGCAGGCCCGGTGAGAACCTCTCACCAGATGAAGGAACATATATGTAAATATGTCCCTGTTAGCCCATTGTGGCTACATTTGTAAATAGCTCAAAAGTCATATTAGTATAAATATGACCTAGGGCAAACAAAGTATGTGGTTGTTGCATTTTTGGGTGTAGTTACTGTACAGAGTGTAACAGAGAGAGAGAGAGAGAGAGAGAGAGAGAGACCTTGAACAATCTCTGTTGTAACCGCCTGTTGGCGAAGATTGAGAGCACAAGGTTGTTGCCTCTGTGACTCATTATTGTTGTATCCTTCTTACATAGTGATAGTTTGGAGTCTGTGGGCTCCCGTGGTTTTTCCCCATTTAGGGTTTTCCACGAAAACATACTGTGTACTTTCTCTTGCTCTATTGTTTGTGTATACGTGTCTTACTTCCTATTCCCATATTTTTGTGGTTGATCCTAAGACTCGGTTGTGGCCAAGCAATAATCCACATATTCACAACATTTATCCCCTATGTATTGACTTGATAGTTGAATATTATAACATTTTTATCTCTTTCTCATCTTCTCTACCTTTTGTCTTAATTTCTTGAGCCTCCCTCTCTAATTCGTCGTTCCCTTGGTCATTATAATGTATTTTAATTCACAACTCTCTCTCATCGGCTTGGTCAAGCCCTCATATTCTGTACGACTATCCTTTGTCTTATACACCCTATCATTTTGGCGCTCCAGGGAGGGTTGATCCTTTCCGTATAGGAGGGAGGTCCTATTCTTCTTGGTGTTAGTGTGTTGTATTAGCTTTAGCAATGCAATTTGCATTTTTGGGTGAAAGAACACAAGATGCATGTGCGTTTTTGGCATCCTTTGAGCATCATGTCATCTCTATTGGACGCATAACCGACAATGAAAAGTTGCCCTTGTTGGTAGCTACATTCTATGGTCGAGCTCGAGATTGGTATGACTCTCTTCCACCAAACGAACAAGGAGAATATCAATTGTTGGTGCATGAATTTCGTGCTAGATATATTCAATGGCGAAGTGCAACCGAAGGGAAGAATTTTTTTGACTCAAGATGGAATCACCTTTTTGCTTCATTGAGTATGAAAGAAATTTCAAGGATTTGTGGACAACATGGATTCATCTTCGTGGTGGCACCGAAGACGAGTGGTTTAAGATAGAACAATTTAAGATGGGCCTTGACATGCATTTCCGTTTGGAGGTAATCTTGAAGAATCCAACAACTTTTCAAGCTCTTCTCCAAGTTTGTCAAGGTTAAGATCAGCAAGTGAAGATGATGAGTTACATGGGGTTTCCCCAAATGACGGCTTTGGGTGCAAACTTGATGCCTTGTGCCAACCGTCAAATCTCATCTTCAATTGTGCATGTTGGACAAGTGTTTCCAAATGTGTATACTACCACAACAATAAACCCAACAAGTCTATCTCAAGAAGTGGAGCAAGTAAAGAGTGAACAAGGTACAATGGCCATCATTGGTGAATCGGCCCATTTGCAACAATCCCAAGCAATTCACAACATTATTCCCAATGGTGGTGGCTCTAGAGAACATCATGGTGTAATTTGTTATTCTTGTCAAGAGGAGGGACACATCTCAACAAGATGTCCTCATCGAGAACAAAGAGGTATGGGAAGAGGCATGTATCAAGTGCAGCAGAATGGTCAACGAGCTATCAACAATGGAGTCGAAGGAGGCGAAGCCATAACACTTCCTATGGCTCAGGTTCCTACAATTCCTCATAATGTGAATCTTCTTAATTTTATTGATGATAGTGATAATGCTTGTGAAGTAGCTCCTATGAAAAGGACAAGAGCCTCGCAAAAGGAGAAAGAAGTTGAAGGAGAATCTAGTGTCTCAAGACAAAAGAAGAAGTCTAAGGAGAAATTGATAAGGAGACACTCTAGAAGGAGATCAAGATGGAGGGTATTCCTATGGGAGAAGGTGTAGAAGCTTTCAATCTGAAGCATGAATTGATATCAAGTGGACCAAGGATAACATGGCCACAACTTCTCCAATTATCTCCCACATTACGAAAGGAGTGGGGAAAGCTTGCAAGTATCCGCCAAAGTCGAGAGACCGTGCATTATGTAGGGGTCATGTGAGTAGAAGATCGAAAGGACATATGGCCAACCCTCCCCGTCTCCATCAAGGGGTTTCACATCAAAGATGCCTTGGTTGATAGTGGTGCTAGGGTAAGCTTGATTTCTGAATTTATTGTAAACAAAATGGGAATTCCTATTAGTAGGTCATCTTCAACAAGGGTGGTTGTAGCCAATGGTGGAGTGGCACATTGTATTAGCATAATGGAGGACGTGGTTATCGAGTGCATCAAACACTACATCAAGTTGAAGGAAAGTATATCAATTTCCCCAAAACTTAGGCAATTGGGTGTTATACACAAGGAAGATCTTATACAAAAGTTCAAAACATTTTTGCAAGAAAGTTTCAATTATAAGATGGAGGATTTGAAGTGTGTGTCACCTATGGTTTTGGTTCCAAAGAAGAATGAGATCGATTTCGAACCCTTGAATGATTTGACCAAATGAGATCAAATTCACTTCCTTTCTGAGAGGAGATTATAGATCAAATGGTCATTTATACAAAACAAGGTAGTGTGGAGAATGTGTTGTGCCAAGAAGGAATTCATGTGGATGAATCAAAGATCGACGTAATTCAAAAGATGACAATTCCAACAAGTCTTGAAGCTTTGAAGGTATTTGTGCAAAAGGTTCGCTCACTCGAAAGATTTATTCATATGTTGACATGCTTACTTCTATCAAGAGTTATGTATCCCATGGCCCTAATTGTGTTAGGAGAGTTGACAAAGATATAATAATTATGGAACCTCTTTCTTTGTGTTGACAATGAGAAATATGGTGGTGGCAATTGTCAATGTGTGTGTGTGTGTGTGTCTAGAAGTGTGAGATTTTTTTCCTACCGCTTAACGGGGGTTTTTTCTCACATAATAATTTGTTATATTTTTAGCATTTATACTCCTTCATTGTCTATAGCCTACCAAAAGGCGAAGGAGATTTTTTTTCTTTTTATCTTCGGCTCACCATAAATTTGTAGCTTTTTAAATCTCTAAATTTGGATCTTGAAGGAGGGAGATATGACGATTAGAAGGTCTCTGTGTCATAGCTAAAAATAGGAGATAAAAAACTTCTAAAAAGCGTGAAAGAATGAGGAAAGAGAAAGAATAAGAAGATTATAAAAGGGCAGGAGAAGATTATAAGAAGTGAGATGGAGGTTAAGGAAGGGGGAAGTGATACCTTAATAATAAGAGAGGGAGTCTTAGTAGAGGAGGAGAGGTCTTAGTAGTGGAAAGAAGGACGCATAGTCGAATGAAGAAAGTGATTAAGGTAGAATAGTGAAAGACATTTGTAGGTTTGAATGATTAGAAGTAAGAAGTTCTTTGGTTTTTTAGTTCAATTTGGAGTTTATCCCCTTTGTATTGACTTGATGGTGGAATATTATAACATTCTTATCTCTTTCTCATCTTCTCTACCTTTTGTCTTAATTTCTTGAGTCTCCCTCTCTAATTTGTAGTTACCTTGATCTATAAAAAGTTCCATAGTACGTAAAATTCGTGTTCGTCTAGCATAACATTCATTTCCTACGTTGGAAAACGAATGTGAATGTTATTCAAACATTCTTGAGGTTTTTCTTTGTTTTTTCCCATTTTTTTAATGTTTTTTTTTTCATTTTTTAGGCTTATTTACCTCATAATAAATCGTTAGTCCAAAAGTATGGTATTTGTCATTCTTTGAGGGTGTTTTTCTTACGCGAATGATTGAACCATTCACGAATGTGTATGCATGTATGGTGCGTATGGTTCATACTATGATAAAAACTATTATAATTCACAACTCCATCTAATCGGTTTGATCAAGCCCTCATATTGTGTACTATGTACGACTATCATCTATCAAATACACCCTATCACATACGAGCGACTGACACTTACTCCCAAAAATATGCCTACATAGTAGGCTAGATTCGTACACCACTAACGGCCTACCGGTTACAATCCGGTGTCGCGTTGTTACGCGCGTGCGTGGAGAAAGGCGGGACCACGGGGGTCTTGGACTAGGGAGTGATGGAGCGTAGGAAGTCGTGTTTCACCGTCTCCGGGGCATCCCAGAAGCACACCGGAAGCAACCGAAGAGAGAGAGAGAGAGAGAGAGAGAGCGCGTTTAACACCGACTCACGCACACACACCTACACACACACACAGGCCAACCCGACTCAGTGTCATGATAACAGTCACATCATGCATGGAAAGGATCATGACACTCACTCGAAAGGATTTGAACCCACGACCTTGTTGTACACATGTCAAATCCTTAACCATTGTATTAATATTCTTATATGTATAGTCTCTAGAATATGAAATCTAATATCATAGGAATATTCTATATTACTCTACATTCTAGAATGACCTAGAATATTCTAGAGTGTTCTATACCACTAGAACCTTCTAGTATACTCTAGAGATCTTCTAGATTACTCTACATTCTAGGATAACCTAGAATATTCTAGAGTGTTCTCTATTACTTATAAATAGGGATCTACCACCTATCCCAAACCTAAATTGGTTCAATGCCATTTTGTAGCCTACTCTTTGTAATCCATTTTACGCTTCAATATAATAATTCTCTTTCAATTATCTCTCTATCTCTTTTTCTCTCTCTTTCTCTCTCTCAGTCTTGACAGTTTGAACCAATTTTTTTTCCTTTCATCTCTTCGTCTTCCACAAACCCTAACAAGTTCTCTTCTTCCTTCTCCTCTCCCCTCGTAAGCTATGGAGTCCGTTACCACATCTACATGTCATCGAGTCCTAGCCTCTGCCCTTCTAGATTCTGGAGCCAACTCTTGTTTCATGGATCGTGAATTTGCCTTGTCACAAAACATCCTCTTGAATATGCTTCCCAGCCCAGTAGCCGTAGGAGTCATTGATGGACGTCCCATAGCATCAGGAGATATAGTCGAGGAGTCCGAGCCAATTAGGATAGTTCTTGGCAATTTGGCAAGCATAATCTCTTTCAACATTATTCGTAGTCCGGAACACCCAATAGTTCTAAGTCTCCCCTGGTTTGAACTCCATAACCCGAAGATTGATTGGATGAAAAGAACAATTGAGGAGACCCAGGAAAAGCACAAATCCCGCATCCCTCTCTCCTACATGTGATAATAGATCCCCGGAGTTATCGCCCATCTCTTTACGACAGTTGCGGGAGGAAGGGGGGAACAAGGCCATGTTCGTCTTCACAATAATAGCAACTCCATCATCCACTTCACGTGAAGCGGATATTAAACTACCAGAGAAATACAAGGAGTTTTCAGATGTCTTTGATAAGGTGAAGGCCAATACATTGCCGGAGCATCGGCCATAAGATTGCCCTATTGACTTACAACCAGGGAAAGAACCTCCATGGGGCCCAATTTATAATCTCTCCCCTGTAGAGCTAGAGACTTTGCGGGAAAATATTGATGAGAATCTGGCAAACGGATTCATTCGGCATTCTAGATCCCCTGCTGGTGCACCTATCTTCTTCGTTAAGAAGAAGAATGGGACTCTTCGGTTGGTCGTGGATTATCGAGGGCTAAACAAAGTGACTATCCGGAATAGATATGCTCTACCATTAATCCCGAATCTTTTGGAACGTCTTAGTGGTGCAAAATATTTCACGAAGTTGGACCTTCGCGGAGCATATAATCTAGTTCGGATTTGCCCGGGGGATGAATGGAAGACAGCTTTCCGCCCTCGCTATGGACATTTTGAGAATACAATGATGCCATTCGGTCTCACGAATGCACCTGCTGTTTTCCAACATATGGCGAACGATATTTTTCGAGATTTTCTTGATATCTTCACTATAGTTTACCTAGATGATATTTTAATCTACTCAAAGACCCAAGAGGAGCATGATGAACATGTTCGTCAAGTACTGCGTCGACTCCGAGAATATGGTCTCTATGCAAAATTAGAAAAGTGTAGTTTCGGCTAGAATCAAGTGGAATTTTTGGGGTATGTTGTATCGTCAAATGGTATTGCTATGGACCCCATGAAGGTACAAGCAATTTTAGAGTGGCAAACGCCCCTTTCAGTGCGTGATGTGCAATGTTTTCTCGGGTTTGCAAATTTTTATCGAAAATGTATTAAAGATTATTCCAAGGTTGTGCTTCCACTTACTCAGCTCACACATAAAGATCAACCATTTATATGGAGTTCAGATGCAGCCGAGGCATTTGAAAGCTTAAAACGAGCATTTACAACGGCACCTATCTTAGCACATGTCGACCCAACAAAACGCTTCATCCTCGAAGCCGATGCATCCGATTTTGCACTAGGGAGTGTCCTCTCGCAGATTGGAGATGATGGACAACTACACCCTGTCGCCTTTCATTCACGAAAGTTTGAAGCTGCAGAGATCAACTACGAGATCCATGACAAAGAGCTTCTTGCAATCGTGGATTCGTTTCAACAATGGCGACATTTCCTAGAAGGTTCTTCTCAACAGATCATTGTCTACAATGATCATAAGAACCTGACTTATTTCCAAAATGCTCGAGTCTTGAGTCGGCGACAAGCCCGGTGGGCGCAATTTTTGACTCACTTTGACTTTATCATCATATATCGCCCTGGGATGCAACAAGGCAAAGCAGATGCTCTTTCTCGACGCTCTTATATGGAACTTCATCCAGGGGAACCTACATTTGAGCATCAAAAACAAATCCTTTTGGGTTCTAATCGATTACGATTAATGGTAGTTAACGCCATAACAACTGTTGAAAATTCCACTCTTCTTGATTCCATTCGAGATCATATGGCCACCGATGATTTCGCCAAAGATGTTTTGGATCATATCGTCCCGGATCATGCTTCTTGCTCACAGTCGAAAAATCCTCGTAATGACTATTGTCAGTTCTATTGGCATGATGGTTTTCTATTTCGACAAAATTTATTGTATGTTCCTGATGGTCCCCCACGGCTACAAGTTTTGCAACATTGCCATGACTCACCAATGGCTGGTCATTTTGGAGTTCACAAGACTCTAGAATTAATTTCTCGACGCTATTGGTGGCCTCGCCTTCGTCATTTTGTTGAGGAGTATGTTCGGAGTTGTGATATATGTTGTCGATCAAAGAATCCTCGTCACCGACCCTATGGCTTACTACAACCACTTCCCATTCCGGAAATTCCTTGGAAGTCTATATCCTTGGACTTCATTACTGATCTCCCAGTTTCAAAAGGTTTTGATGCAATTCTCACAGTGGTTGATCGATTTACCAAAATGGCACATTTCTTGCCATGTACAAAGTCGATTACTAGTCAAGAGACGGCTGATCTCGTTATGCGGGAGGTATTTAAGCATCATGGTCTGCCGGATGATATTATTAGTGATCGTGGTCCACAATTCATCTCAAAGTTTTGGAAGCACCTGTTCAAACTTCTCCACATTTCAGTTAAGCTTTCTTCGGGCTATCATCCTGAAACAAATGGCCAAACAGAGCGTACCAACCAGACATTGGAACAATATCTTCGTTGTTTCATCAACTATCAACAAGATGATTGGGTTGCTTTTTTGCACTTGGCGGAATTCGCTTACAACAACTCAGCCCATTCTTCTACAAGATATTCCCCATTTTTCGCAAATACGGGCTGTCATCCTCGGTGGACGATGAATGCGCATCCAGAAGTTCCTACCAACCATGCTGCCGAGGATCGTCTTAGTCGCCTCCAAGAAATTCAAGCTAACATTCTCCACAATTTGCACGATGCTCAATTTACACACAAGAGGCTTGCCGATCGTCATCGTCTAAACTCCTCAAAAAAGTTCCGCATTGGGGATCATGTATGGCTTCTCCAACACAACATCAAGACCACTCGACCTTGCAGTAAATTGGATTACCAACGTTTTGGCCCTTACATGATCACTGGTAAGATAAGTGATGTTGCATTTCGTCTTGACCTCCCTCCGCACATGCATCTTCATCCGGTGTTTCATGTATCCCTTTTGGAACCTTATACTACAAGTTCAATTCCGGGCCGTCTTACGACACCCCCACCACCTGTCGAGTTCTTGGACGGGCCTGAATTTGAAGTTGCTGTCGTTCTCGATTCTAAAATGGTGCGCAACAAGCTGTATTACTTAGTCGATTGGCTAGGCTATACCTCCAATGATCGAACTTGGGAACCTGCCACAAATCTTTCCAATGCATTTCATCGCCAATATCCTTGTAAACCAAGTCCTAATACAAACCCTACAACCCGTGAGACGTGTCGTCGAAGAAGGGGGATAGTGTCATGATAACAGTCACATCATGCATGGAAAGGATCATGACACTCACTCGAAAGGATTTGAACCCACGACCTTGTTGTACACATGTCAAATCCTTAACCATTGTATTAATATTCTTATATGTATAGTCTCTAGAATATGAAATCTAATATCATAGGAATATTCTATATTACTCTACATTCTAGAATGACCTAGAATATTCTAGAGTGTTCTCTATTACTTATAAATAGGGATCTACCACCCATCCCAAACCTAAATTGGTTCAATGCCATTTTGTAGCCTACTCTTTGTAATCCATTTTACGCTTCAATATAATAATTCTCTTTCAATTATCTCTCTATCTCTTTTTCTCTCTCTTTCTCTCTCTCAGTCTTGACACTCACACCCTTAAGTACAGGAAATGCAGGAAGGGGGAAGCACCCGACACCAACGAAGATGCAAATATACACAGACAGACGCAAACGTATATATATATATATATAAAAGAAGAATACATTCCCGGCGTCGAGCCGGACCAAGATAGCTTACAACAGTCGTCTGCTGTCAAGCCGCCGTCGGGGAGCTCTCGGGCTTGTCGCGCTGAGCGGGGTCTTGCACAGGAGGCCGAGCCGAAGCAAACCCTAAGTAAATCGCGAAGGGGAAGAAGAAGAAGAAGAAACAAAAACACTAACCCTAGACTAACGGTATACCCTCTAACGCAAAAATGGGCAACCCTTTCACAAAGGGTGTTCCCTTCCTTTTATAGAACCAGGACAGGGATGCGTTACAATGTGGGATAAACCCCGACTTACATGGGATCGTCTGTCCTGACTTGACTACTCTTCGGCGCCATAAAGGTGCCCTCGTTATTCACACTAAATGTACAAGGGTGGGCACACACGCTGCACCCCGCCGATGCAGCCAATGTTTCCCGGTTTCCGCCTCTGGCCGAAATTCTTCACGACACCCGCCCCCACCTAACTGCACGTCCACCGGTATGTGCCAAATCTAGTTGAAGGGTGAGAGATTTCGGCCGGTGAGAAACCGGTCTCCAGTGATCCGCATCTCGGCTCGCTGCCGGTTTGATCCGTCGGCTTCGAGTCTTCCTTCGCACTCGCCTCCCCGTAGGCTCGTTCGACCCGTCGATGGGTCCTCTGCCGCGATCTCCGTAGTACGCGTACTTCCGTTGGCCCTTGTTTGGCCGTATGAACGCCCCGCTTCCCGCCGTATGCCCGATGTCCTCTGCTTGAGGCATGCCCGTAGTGGCCCGCTTGGCCTCCGTTGTCCAATCGCGATGTCCTGATGGTCGTCCCATGTTGTTTCGCGTTGCCTTCGTCCTTTCGCCGCCACCTTCCTTCTCCACGGTCTTACATCGCCGCGTCTGCTCGAACCGCCATGGTCTCCGGAATAGTGTGGAGGATCCCTTTCCGGCCTGATCGTGCATCTCTGCTCACCTGCATACCGGTGTCCTTTGCATCCGAGGAGCACCCCGTAGTAGCCCGCTTGGCCCTTCCCGTCTTCGTGCCGTTGCAACAGGTCCCGAGTCTTCCGCTTGCCGTTGTCCCCTCGCCCCACCAGCTTGTCACCCCGGGCTTGCCGTGTCAGTCTTCGCTACTTCGACGGAGCTCCCGAGATCTACGAAGCGAGTGTGGAGGATCCTCCTCCGGCCTCTCTTGCCATCCCCTGACTCCGACCCTGTGCAGTCCACTAGGCACTTGTCACCTCGTTCCCGGCACCTCCCTTGTGTCGTCTTCCGCTTCCTTTGTTCGGCACCGCCCGTGCCGAACACTGTCCCGTAGTCACGCTTCGACCCGGCCCGCGATGGCCATTTGCGAGACTCTTGTTCTGTCCAAGGTGTGCCTTTCCGGCTTGACATACCTCCCCGTGTTTGCCGCTACCGACTCCTTCCGAAACCTCGTGTCGTCGGGTCCCGTTCCCTGCCGCCACTGTCCTTCTCCATCGGTCTTACGTTGCCGCGTTGGCCGAGCAGCCGGGGTCTCCGGATCGGTGTGAGGGTCCCATAGGACCGGACTCCGTTTCTATGCTTGCCGTAATTCAGGTGTCTTTTGTTTGAGTCCCTCCCGGACTCTCCTCGTGTCTTCCGCGTAGTCGGGTCCCGTTTCCCGCCGCCACCAACCTTCTCTCTCGGTCTCATGTTGCCACGTTGGTCGAACTGCCAGAGTCTCTGGTTAAGTGTGGGGATCCCGTAGGACCGGACTTCCTTACGCCCTTGCCTTCGTCACCTCACCGCCACCGTCAGTATCTTGGTCTTACGTCGACCGCGTTGCCGACTGCCGAAGTCTCTAGAACCAGTGTGAAGGATTCTCCGTAGACCGCCCATCCGTAGCCCCTTTGCCTTCATCACCTCGCCGCCACCGTCAATATCTTGGTCTTACGTCGACCGCGTTGCCGACTGCCGAAGTCTCTAGAACCGCTGTGAAGGATCCTCCGTGGGCCTCTAATTTGTCTTCCCGACCCTGTCCCAGGTCGTCCTTTTCCGCATGCCGAGAGGGCGGTTTACTCCGCACCCTCTCCCGTGGTACCGACGTACCGTGTCCTCGGCCTCTTCGTAGGCCTGCTCTCTTCCTCCCTCCCGGAATGGTCATCCGGGAGTCCGCTCCGCCCGGTTCTCGCTCGGGTCCGCTCGTCCTTCTCCGTATTGCCGGGTCCCGTTCTCCTGTCGCCACCGATCTCTCCTATAGGACTCACGCCGGCACTCGGGCCGACCGCCCGCTCTATGCGAGGATCTCCGTAGGACCGGCTTTCATTCTCCTTCCGACTCTCGACCTTCGCCCGGTCGGTTTTTTTCCCCATGTAAAAGAGGGCGGCTCGTCCCGCACCTCCTTCCGTATCAGCACTTTCACGCCGAATCCGGCCCCGATCGAACGATCCACGAGCGGATCACGCTCCACCCGTATCGGAATGTCGATCTCCTCGTGCCGCGTCCGTCCTCAGCCTCCTCACAGGTCGTTTCCCATCCATCTTCGCTGGCATCGTGCCAGGACTCCTCGGTACCGCCATCCATCTTCTCGGTCTTACATGGGCATACGGGCCCGAATGCCGAGTTCTCCGGAATCGGGTCCGTGGGCTTTCGTCCGTTCCTTCCCCGTATTGTCTCGCCGGTGATTCTTGGCCTTTCGTCGCCGCCGTCCTCCGCTTGGTACTCACGTGGGCACTCGGGCCCAACTACCATCGAAACGAAGGAGAAGACATGTCGAGGGATACCAGTTGAGCTTTTCTGCTCAACATAGACGAAAGGGCAGCCAAAGCCGACACCGAAACGAAGGAGAAGACATGTCGAGGGATGCCAGTGCTGCGACAAACAAGTTGGCTGAAGGGGTCGAGGTGCACTAAACCGGACAGGTTGAGGAGTGTTGGACCAGAGGGGTCGTGGAACGTGGAACTAAACCGGACGAGAAGTGCGAGCAAGGCATGAAGATGTCAAGAGGAGTCGTAAGATAGAACCTGTAGAGTGGGAGGAACCTCAAGTTGAGCTTGAGGGGGAGTGTTGAGAAGCAAGCTCAACATGGGTTGGATCGGTTGAACAAGCCGAGAGCCGGATCCGATGAAGAACGACCGGCTAGGCACAGATCAGATTAAGACCGGTCAGTGGGTTGGATCGGTGAGCCAGATCGGAGAGTCAGATCTGCAGGGAGTTGGTAGGCCGTTAGAGGCCTACGATCCTAGTCTAGTAGGTAGTTATATTCCTAGGAGTTAGTGTCAGTAGCTCAGTTGTGAGTATTGAAGTACTTGTTAGTACTTCTGACCATCCTTTATGAACTTGTATAAAAGTGCTCATTGAGCACATTTGTATGTACAATGTTATTATTTTGAATTGAGTTTTTAGTCTTCTACTCTCTTTGTCTCTCCCAGGTACTGTGTTCTCTCTCCATTGTTTTTTCTCTGTTTTCTGCTATTGTTCAGTTGAGCCGATTGTGTCTATTTCAGCTTTGGCACTTAAATCTTTACAGATTATTTCTAATGTAATCATAAGACAAGGAAATATAAGATAGATAGATAAGAAAAGAGAGAACGAAAGGTGACGATCCACCCGACCACCCCCAAGTGAAGGGATCAAGGTAGACCCGAGCCTTAATCGGCGTCCCATACCACCATGATGACATCAAGTCGTACCTGGCACTAGCGCACTCACTACAAGAGTCTGTTCACCTAAAGATCACACTCTCCACATAATCAAATGATGTGTCTAATAAGGGTAGTTAGGCCTCATATTTATAACTAGACTTGAGGCCCCCAAGCAAGTTCACACTTGGCCCGTATGGGTTGTCTAAATTCCTAGGATTAAAAGTAATCCTCCCTTCTTTACACTCTCAATTAACCCTCACACTTTATCCTCGTGTGTGGAATACTACGATAGAACTTATTGCGGGATAAATTATGGTCATGCATGTAACATGCCACATCACAACAATGTTGTAGTAGAGCATTTCTTAATGCGTTGTCACAAAAGGGGGGAACAACAAAAGAACAATTTGTCAAAATGGAAACAACAAGAACAAGGTTGCATGAGGTGGGAGAAGCAAATAGTTGAGAGAGGGAGACCCAACCTTTGAATTTTTTCGTACACCTACACATTAGAATTAACACATTCTACTTTAGATATTGGAAAAAACTAAGGAGACATGGACATAGTCTATAGATATAGACATTGAGAGAAAGAGAGAGAGTTTCAGTTTAAATGTGATTATTTTCTTGGATTATTCCTTAGTTGTTTTTTATTTATTTTAAAGGCCTTAGAACTGAAATTTTGGTCAAAAGTGGGTAGACGTAGCTTTCTTTCACCGCGGTTGTTGCATGTGATAATTAAATAAATTAAGTTGTTAATCAAAGTTGTAGAATACGTAGGGTACAATAGGTATTCTTAAAATCATTCTATCTTTCTTTTCTTTTCTTTTCCCCCAAAAAAACACCTTCCATTAGTTATAAAATTTTACAAATTAGATCATAATGTACAAATCCTTGTAGGGACGCGATAGTTCCATCTTATGTGGATGCCCATTGACTCAAGAAAGGGAGAGGACAACCATTGTTGGATGAAGGCTATTCGTTGTCTTTCAACTCCATCGGAGCCGCCCTTGAGGCCATCATATTGGCTCTTTAGAGTGGCTACAACTTCACTCCATATCTCTTGTAGTAACATTGTTGGATGCGCGGTTTGGTTGGAGAAGACCCATCTACACCATTGTTTCCATAGAATCCAGAGAGTTATTGGGCTAACCAATTCCAACACAACTTGAGATTTGTCATTAAGAGGAGTTGAGTGGACATTTTCGTTGGTTGGGAAAAAAACCTCTTGTGCTTTTATCACCAAAGTCATCCCCTCCTCCTGATGCTCGTATCTGCCAACTGGGGTCTGCCATGATAGCCAACATATATTTCCCCACTTGATTGAGCCTTTCACCTCGCATAATTCCAACAAGCGACCAACCCCCGCCATATTCGATGGGACGTTGGGTAGTCCCACAGAGCGTGTCGTATTAATTCTACTGCATTTGGGCACTCTACACAATTAGGAGAGCTAAGGTTCCCACGTTGCCATGCTCCCACCGGTAGTGACTTATGTATTAATAGCCATTGGAACGTGGTAATCTGCCTGGCGTGTTGTTGTTTCCAGATTTTCTATCAAAACTTGGTGATAATTTTGTGGGGAACTTGATATGTGTGCCAAACCTTTGCAACAGCCGGCTCTCGAGTGGTTTGAGCAGTTAGAATGTGGCAACCCAATCTAGTTGTGAATTGGAAGAAAGGGATGGGTTTGATTCCTTGCCCCGCGTAAGGATCACACCATGTCCATTGCAAAGGGTCCCAACTGACCTTACGGAGCCATGTGTTTTCATGAGTACATATGTGTCAATCTGGTTGTACTTTGATCGGATCAGGATCTACAATCCATTTATGACCAGTATACGCAAGTACTTGAATTGCGTTATTCTCTGTTGGTGTCTTAGTATCTCGCAATTCAGAGCCTTCGATCCTATCTAGAGGTCCCCTACCTCTCGGGATCAAAGATCCCTCCTCCTCGTAGCCTATCCATTTCTCCATTATCGTCCTTTGAGTTGCAGCTTCCCTAATCAGTAGAGCGTTAATGATTTCTGATCTCATAGTCCATCCGCCCCTGATTCCATGGAGTATGTTGGCTTGATCTTGTAGTGCAGTGACATAAACCGTCTCCAACATTCTATACTTTTTCTTGGACCTTCTGCAATGTATCCCCATGACAACCCCTTACTTGATCCAAGTAGTTGATTAGATTCATCCTTGATACATGGGTTCCATAGGATACGTTCACTGAGCCAGGCAAGTTTGGAACTCGGTTGATCGCACTTGAGCCCTCTTCTAATGTCACACCATGCCTTCCACATGGATGCATTGAATCTATCCTCCAATTGGCATGAGAAACTAGGTTTGAGATCCATGTTTAGAATCCATCCCGTTTGGGGGGGGCAATTGACCCCTTTTCGTGGCCTAAAGTAAGTGCAACGTAACCGCAGTAGCATTTTCCAACAGTCATTTCCTGGTTGGAGTCCTCGCACCACAAATTTGGCAAGTACGGCTTTTGATTGTGAAAGGGGATCAATAAGACCCAATTCCCCTCTCGACTTAGGTGTTGTGAGTATAGGCCACGCCACCTTGGCGCAAGTTACATGATCTTCCTTACCAGACCAAATGTAGTTGTGTACTAGTCCTTGAATCTGATGTATACTTTCCTTGGAGATTGTCCAACATGATAGACTATACCATGTTGTTGCGAGTAGTACCTGGTTTGCCACTATGACGCGACCCGCTAGCGACAGTTTTTTTGAACTCCAATGTTTCAACTTTTTTCGAATGGAATGGATAACGGGTGCATTCATAGTCTCCAGCGGTATGTTGAAACCAATTTGGAAACCCAAATATTTGGTGCTCGCTCCTTGATTGGTCCATTTGAAAGCGGGATGTGGGTGCCACACAAGATGTGTTTCATGAGAAAGCCATATTGTACAGGATTTGTGCCAATTGATCATGGCATTGGATCTCTTGTAAAATACGGCTAACCCACTTTCTAGCTTTTGGAGGTTTTCCAAGTCTCCTTGCAGGTAGACTGTTGTGTCATCTACAAATTCTATATTCAGGATGCTTTGGTGAGAATGAGGCACGGCAAGACCATGTAGGTTGAGATGCTGCAAGTTGAGAAAGCAAGAGAGTGCTTCGGCATGTAATAGAAATAAGGATGGAGCTAGTGGGCATCCCTGTCGTACAGATCGGGATATTCGGAAAAAGGGGCCCCTTTCACCTGCCAATGAAACGCAACTACTGTCGTTCCTATAAAGTCCTGCAATGCCTTTGATCTATGTCTCTTGAAAGCCGAGTTTCCCCATCACACTTTCTAGAAAGTTCCAACATACCCTGTCATATGCTTTCTCAAAATCTAGTAGCACCACCGCTACCTTGTTGTTGGTACGTTTGGAAAGGGCTACTACTTCCGAGAATGAGAAGAGGTTGTCTAGGATGCTCCAATTTCTAACGAAACTTGTCTGGGATGGATGAATGAGTTGAGGGAGAAGTGGTGTTAAACGGCGTGGCACGATTTTTGCGAGCAACTTATAGGTAGTATTGAGAAGAGTTATGGGCCGCCACTTGCTAATGTCGTTAGCCCTCCCACCACTTTTAGGATTGAGATGTATCATCCCCTATCCAAATTCCTCCGGCATGTTTCCCGAAGTCATGATCTCCTCATATGCCTGGAGGAGGTCTTCTTTAATAGTGTGCCAAAGGCATGTGAAAAAGTGAGGTGTGAGGCTTTTGACTCCGGGGCAACTATCTGCATCCAAATCCAAGAGTGCCTCCCATATCTCGATTATTGATAGGCGACGCACAAGCCATGTATTCATTTCCATCGTGACTTTCTCGGGTATGCTTTGGAGGATAATATCTTCTCTTATGTCTTCCCCTGTGGCCATAGTATCTTCGGTAAGTAGGCGCTAATAGTAACTTGTGGCAATATTCCTCATTTCGTCACCATCCTCAGTGGTCGTTCCATCCTATCGGCGGAGGCTGCGCATCATTGTTCTAGTGTGCCTCAGGCCTTTGGAGTGGAAGAATTCCTTCGTGGTTTTGTCCCCTACTCGAATCCATCGCATCATGCTTCCATGAAACTCCATGTCATATATTTCCTTTTCTGCCATGCTAAGTTCATGTTTGGCCATGGCAACTTGTCCTGCAATCCAACTACATGATGGGTATCTCTATTGGAGTCGTTGTAAGGCTATTAGTCCCCGTTTTGTCCTCTACTGCTTTTCCTGAGCATCCTTGCTTCTGGTCTTGACAAACTCATTGAGGAGAGTTGAAGCTCTTGTTAATTTAGCTAGAAGTTTATCAAATGCTAATGAGTCATTGATGGGTAATGACCATTGGTTGGAGAGTTGTTCCTTCACCTCTATAATTGTGTAAATAGTGTGTGGGATGTGAGGTTGGAATGGGCCCCATTTTCGGTGCAATTGAAAATGACCAACTACCGGGTAATGATCAAATAAAGTCGTGCCTGGAGTTATGCGACACCACCCTCCCTTCGCTTCTAGAGCCTCGCCCACATAAATGCGGTCAATGCGAGATAGGGGTCCACTATTCCGCCTGTCTGATCGAGAGAATAAGAGCGAGTCCCTTTTTCGTTGGAAGTTGTCAGAATGCCAGATGTCTCGCAGGTTAAGGTGTACACATAACTTCTCCCATTGTTTACGTTCCCTTCCTTGTAGAACTATGGGGTTGTTGTTGGAGCTATCGTGAATGGATTCGATCATATTAAAATCCCCTCTGATGCACCACTCTTCTGCACCCGCTACTTGTAGGTGGATGCGTTCCCAAAATGTTGCCCTTTCTGTTTTGCTATTTGGAGCATAAACAGTCATGAAATTCCAGCGTTGCCCTTGGATGACCAACGTCCAAAAATGTGCCCTACCAGGTATAAGTGATTCCTGGTGTATTAAGCCTTGGGCTAGATGTTCCCGAATCAAAGTGCAAATACCACCATGATTTCCATCCTCCCCTATTGTTGGCTCCCAACTTGTTCGCCATGATCCTGGTAGAAGGTCCCCGACTTCCTTTGACTACGTGCTATCAAGGTGGTGTTCTTGCAACATGATGATGTCAGCAACACTCCCTAATAAATATTCCTCAAGATCCCTTCTCAGTTTCCATTTGTTTTGCTAGTCTAGTCGACTTCTGAGCCCTTGCACGTTCCATGTTACAATCTTCATACTCATGGAATGGGATAGGAGATTGCCAAGTGTTCTTGGTGCTTTGCACAACAGGTCGTGAGTGGGGAGCACTCACCATTTAGACATCCAGTCATTTTCAGGGATGGAATGTTGGTCCAAATCCAAGAGTGGAGTTTGTGGGCTATCTGGTGAGCTTCAATAGTCCCTTCCTACTTCTCATAGAAATAGAAGAAGCCCGAAGTTAGATGGGTGTCTATGATAGTCCACAGGTGGATGTGGCAGAGATGAGGTTCCTCTTCATCCATGGTGCACCAGAATTCGGTGTTATTCCAATGCTGCTTTATTAGTTCGTTCATGAGGTCTTCATATCTTATTTTTGTTACAAAGCAGGCGACTTGGCTACATAGCATATCTTTAATCTTGGATTTCGACCAGTCTTCCTGTGATGGAAGCAAGAGTGGAAAGGAGATTGAGGTCGTCGGAACTCCATTATTGTGTACCGTTGATACATGTACCCTTATTTTTTCCACTGTCTTGTGCCCTATATCTAGCCATTTCAGGGCGTTTTGCGGGTGTGGTTCAAGGTCTTGGCTAGAGGAAGTACACTCATTTGTGTCCGGGCAGACTATGATCCAAGGCGTGACATTCAAACTTCTCCCTTGGTTAGCTACTTCTGCATTGGGTGTCGTTCCGCTCAAGCTCCGTATTAAGGTCTTAACATGACTTATCCTTCTTCACTTCCCTATTTTGTAAGCTTTAATGAGAACTTTCTCTTGTGTGCTTGGTGTCACCTTAGGCCATTCCTAGCGGCTTAAGAAAGAATTAGGGGTCCCACTTGTCGAACTGGGTCCCTTGGAAATTTGGTGTGGGGCCCGCTGATCCCACTCGTCGAACTTTAGTGGAGTCCCACTCCTCGAACTTTAGTGGGGTCCCACTCGTCAAAACTTGGTTGGAGGGTCCCACCTACTCGAACTTGGGGTGGGGGAAACCCTAGCTTAGCACGACAGTGAAGAAAAATTGGCGGCGGCCATCAGGATGGGTCAGCGGCGGCGGCTGTGGCGTGGAGGCAGGAGCTGCAGAGAGAGGTTACAGAGGAGAGGAGAAGAGAGGTGAGGTGTGGTGGCCTGTGTGCCCCCATCTGCTCTGCACTGGGAGGTGGAAGCGGATCAGCCTTGCTCCTGCTCCCTTCGCTGCTCTGCTTCAGCTCCGGCTCCGCTACTCTCGCCTACGGTTGTTGACGTTTCCTGCACCCTCCGTTGCTCTCGTGCGTGGATCTATACATCTATATTGTTTTTCTAAACCCTAAAATACTTAGAATACGCATTCTAAAAATATAATTTGTAAGGCATCTAACTAACGATGGGCCAATGAACGAACGAGACTATATGCACTGCGACATTCCCCTTTCCCACACGGGAGCCTTTTCATCCCGATGAACAAATTCGTCACTCAACAACGGGTGGTCAATTCATGAAAACTAGTTTTTATTTTGGATGGAAAGATCCATGTTCGTTTTGGGAAAAGATCCTTTATCTTGGAGAATCGAAGGTATATGATCCACCTTCATTGATCAATCTATTGGAAAATCGTAGCAGACGCCCCATTGTTTGAGGTGTTGTTATGAATCTTGTTAACTCTTAGGGCCGGACAATGGCCTAACACAGGGTGTCTACGGAAGACACTTCACCAAAGGGGTGTTACGGCAATAGGATTAGACTCAACAATTAATCCGACTTAATTAGGCTACTTAACAAGATCGTCCTTAATAATCACACGCATAAGATATAACAATGAATGCAGAACGGCAATTAACACAGAGAGATAACAAACACTAAGCTTTATTAATTAACCGTTGCTCATTACATTGTATCCGGGCCTTTAAATAGGTTTCCGGTCTGTAGTACAAAACGGTGCCATCCGCACCTATTCAGGATCGGTCCGGATCCGGAACGGCATACCGATTCCGGTCCGTCTGTCCACACTCATAACTTACTTACAACCATTCCTAATAATTAAATAACTCCCCGTTTCACACTCTGGACTCCTTTGCCGGCCGGGCCGGTAACAAATCTAGTTGATTATTCTTATAGAGGAGGCACTAGCGAATTGAAACATCTTAGAAGTCGAAGGAATGAAAAGAAAAAGTGATTCCCGTAGTAGCGGCGAGTGAAACGGGAATCGTTCAGAGATTCAATTCTCCTCCCATTGGTTGGGAGCTCACAGTTTCATGCGTGTGGATGATCCACCGGGTTCATTGCTGCACCTCGCACTGTAGGACATCAACCGAACCATTATTTCTTAGCCAATTTTAATGTAGTTAAATGTTTTTGGGGAGCATTCAATACTTGTTAAATACATAGGATACATCAAACATCTTAAAATGGAAGTTCTAAAATGTAGTATGCATGTTGAATACTTTAGAGTATTCTAAAAATAAAAGGTGTGTTTTTCTTTTTTTTCCAAAAAAAATACTGCTTCGCATTAGTTAGCAAACAAAATTACATCATAGAACTCTCAAAATTCCTCTCAACAGCCCTCACTCTGGCCTTCCCACCAAAGTGGACATAGTCCCCACCTCATTTTCAACAAACGTATCCAAACAACTCCAATAACCTAGTTATTTGTACCATAACTATACAAATTTACAACACCTAGACGTTGTTGGAAACTATTGGGGGAAACAGCCATCAGGGTGCTTGGTAGTGCCATTGAGGCCCTGATGATGATCTGCCGACCATAGGAGAATTACCCCATTTCAGCAAGAATTTTGATCAAGATCTTTCAGCTGCATCAGATTCCCCCTTAATCAAGTCGTATCGTCCCCGCAGCCAAGAGACCAACTCAAACCAGATATTTATTAATACCTCACCACTAGGGATCTTTTGTTGTTGAAAAACAAACTTACAGCGGTTGGTCCAAATGTACCAGACCGATAAACAAGCCACCATCCTCCATATCTCTTCAAAAAGTTCTGAGTTAGTGCCAGGTCGAACTCCAGCCCGTTGAAACACCTTGCCACCTTGCACTATAAATCCATGTCCGTGAGGGTTTAACTGTTCAGCCCAACCTTCCTCTGTTAACTTCAGCCCCTGTACGGACCCCCATACAACTCTCCCATTCACGCCGCATGCTGCCACTATCCGGAGACTTCTACCCCAAATGTTAATAGCCTCGTTACAATTCCAAAAACAATGAGGAATTGATTCCAAAGGGTGACCACAAATTTTGCATCCAGCCTCACCACCATGACACCTAAGCCACTCCCCCACTGGTACAGCTTTGTGACTAAGAAGCCACAACCAAAGCTTTATTTTTTCTGGCATATCGAACGCCCATAACCTCCTCCAAAACGACTTTAACCAGCCATCAGAAATGTCTTTATCCTTCCAGCTATTGCGAGTTAGGGCAACACCCATCGATTTAGATCCAATGATTTGCCTTCCTAGCTTGGTAGTGTACTCGAAAAACCGTTCAAGTTTGTCTGTTCCCAATTTCTGCCACCACACCTCTAGTGGATCCTAATCCAGATCACATGTGGGCTTGTTGTCAACTATCCAAAGCTTACAATCAGATTGCAGCTTCCCTGGGTCCGGGTTTACTTGCCACTTCTTACCTTCTAGCATTGCCACTCGTACTGCCAACCACAGGCCATTGTCTGCCAAAGCACTTAGGTTGCCCCACCACCGATACTCATTAGATGGGCACCTGCCTCGGATAATTTGTGCATCGTCCTCACCCACAAACCACCCAAACCAGACCCCCTCTTCTTCATTTAGCCTAGCTAGACCATCAACAGCCTTATCTATCAAATGGGTAATCTTTTCCAGCCTGCTAGTAAATCTAGGGCTACCAACCAATCCCTCCCTTCTTCTCCTTTTGAACTCCTCCCAGTCTCTTACTGAACTAACATTGTACTCTACCATTTTTCCCCATGGCAAGTATTTTTTCTGACCAAGCATCATACCGTCATCACTTCGAATCCTGGGGTTCCAAAATAGAGGTTGACGGAGTTGTTCCTCCATTGTTTTTGGCTGCATTAAGACAAGACCCTCTCTTAAACTTGACCATGCCCTCATTATGGGGCGGGCCACCCTATCCTCCATGCTAGTAGGTTCTTTTAACGTTAGGCCTGGACTAAACACCCACCACGTCTTTGCCGTCCAAGGGCCGCCATTCCTCGGACACCAGAGTTTAGCTCTGTCTCTAAGAAGCAATTTCCACAAATCTGGTCCAGGTTGGAGACTTCGCACCAACAGCTTACCAAGTAAAGCCTTACTTTGGTGAACCGGATCCACCAACCCAAGTCCACCTTGACTTTTTTCCTTGATCAAACAATTCCAGGCCACTTTAGCTGACGCTGTCTCATGGTCTCTACCCGACCAAAGGAACCCTCTCACCATTGCCTTAATATTTTTGATGCAATCTTTATGTAACATCCAACATGCCAACAAGTACCACATGGTGGCCAACAAAATGTGGTTTACCACAACCACTCTACCTGCAAGGGAAAGCTTTACTGATGTCCATATCCGAAGCTTTTTTCTAATTTTGTCTTTCACTTGCTCAAGCTGATGATTTTTCTGAATCTCTACTCCCACCAAAAAGCCCAAATACTTAACAGCCCTTCCATTAGGAACCCATTGAAAATCAGCATTAGGTTGCCAATGCGGCCTGGAGTTTGGACTTACCCAAAACCCTCTACTTTTGTTCCAAAACAACTCAATCCGTTTTTCAGCCTGCTGTAAATTAGCATCATTGCCTTGCAGATAGAGCATAGTGTCATCTGCATACATGGAGTCCAACAAGTCCTTGCAAGCATGTGGGACAACCAAACCCCGAATTCCTGCATCCGGTCTATTTAGAAAGAAAGAGAATGCCTCTGAAATAAATAAATAAAGATAGGGGGCCAATGGGCACCCCTGCCGGACACACTTGCATAATGGCATTGATGGGCCCCGTTGCCCTAATACCAACACCCTACTCAAGCTTCCTTTGTAAAGGGCCAACGCAGCTGCTCTCCATTTTGAGGGTAGTCCCAACCGCTCCATGACTTTGTCTAAAAAAGGCCACTATACTCTGTCATGTGCCTTCTCAAAGTCAAGCATGAGGCATGCAATATGTTGATTGGTTTTCTTCGCTAGGGCAATCGCTTCCCAAAAGGTCAACACATTATCAATTATATATCTATTTTCCATGAATCCTGTTTGTCCAACACTAATTAGCGCATGTAAGAGGGGTTTGACCCTCTTGGCCAGCATATTAGCAAAAATCTTATAGATTGTGTTGAGCAGCGTAATCGGTCTCCATTGCCTCACATCCGTAATTATACCCTTTACCTTAGGAATTAGAAATATTAGTCCCTCTTTAAAATGTTCAGGGAGGTACCCATCATCCCATGCCTCATTTAGTCCAGCAATCAGGTCAACCTTAATTAGTTCCCAAAAATTTTCATAAAAATCTTTTGATAATCCGTCGTCGCCTGGACAAGATGTACTACATATACTTGCCAAAGCATATGACACCTCTTCTTCCAAGAGTGACCCTGACAACTTAACTTGTGCAACCTCTGAAATTCTTGGTTGCATTCCCTCCAATACAAATTCTGCCAGCGAAGGCTAGGCTGGGAGACTATAACTATTTGATAGTGCCCACTATAGTGAGATGTGACTGCCTCCATGATCTCCGATACATCTTCTGACAGTGAACCATCCTCCTTGATCAGTTTAGGATTGAAGTTACCATTTGTGCTCGGTTTTTTAAACTTAAAAAATTGTTGGTTCACCTTGTCCCCATTCCTGCTCCACCAAGCTGCTGAACTCCTGAATACCATCTTATTTCTTGACACAATCAGTCGTTGTAGTGTTTCTTTAGCAGCCTCCAGACCTAATCTCGACCAAAGACACTTGGGATTTTTCTGAAGCATTCTTTGGGCAGCCGCTATCGATCTTCTTAGTCTCACCTCTCTTTCCTTGGACCTCTCAAATCTATTTTTAGTCTCTTCATGCAAATACTTTGAAGTTTCAATAATCTTTCCTCGAAGATTATCCAAAGCACCGCAACCAACTAGATTATTTTCCCAGATACTCCTTATCTTACTTCTCACCTCCACATCCTCAAAAAGTTTACTACTAATCCTTAAGTTGCAGTCCCTTTATATAACCTACATAGGTCAAAAGGTGTGTTTTTCTAATGATGGTGTCAAAAAAATATTGTGGGTTAGGAAATGGTTATTCCAAAATAAAACCCGCAAGTTTAAATTTTGACCTATGTAGGTTATATATGGCCTTCATCATTTTTCAATAATAAATTCCAAAGCTAATGGCATTGAGAGAGAAAAATACACCTATAATGGGGAATAAATAGTCTTAGTTCCAAGGAAATAGTAAAGCTCTCCAAAACTTTCATTTCATGTTCGCTATTGTGGCCTAATGATTCTTCTTATCAAAGGAAAGTGTGCCCTTGGGGTCATTAAATCACGAAGTGAGTTGTTTGATTTGGACATATGGTGCTATTTTAGAGCATTATCCCCTTGGTGCATGTGTAAAGACCATACATTGGCTTCTTTGGTTAACATACCATAGAATTTTTATTTTGCCTTGAAATTTGAGGGGTTGGTGCAGGTATATACCCTAGTTTTGCTTGTAGAAAGGCGCTTTACATTTTTCAACGTATTTTGCTTCTCCTTGTTAGGTTTTCTATGACGATTATGTCAATATTGGTCTTCCCTTGGATCATCGCAATTTGTTGCAAAAGAAAAAGAACTAAAGTTAAGAGCAAATTACTCAAACTCTAAAGCCATTATAATCCCACTAGAATAGATTTGCATATATGACTTCTCCGCAAACTCGGAGAAAACCATGGCAAGGATGGAAGTGGCGGTTGAGACATACGTGTGGAAAGAGAACGAGTAGCAAAAGACCAATGCTAGGACGGAGAGAACAAATGCGGCAACAGAAAGGGAGACGGGGATGATCAAGCTTGGTGGATGTGTGCCCAACACTTGAGAGCATGCGCCCAATTCCGTCTTTGTCAATAACATCCAAAAGCCACAATGCCTTTGACTCCTATGTAACCATGTTCTTAATCACTCTATCAAGATTGATATGATACAAATTTTCTATACAAATTTCATAGTAAGTTGTTCATCCCCTATTGTGAAATGAAACATTAGTGTGTTTACCTAAGCTAGGCTTTGCAAATATAATTGATCAACCAATTTTCAATTATGAATCCAGAATGTACGTGCACCATTGTCACAATCTTCAATTAGAAAGCCACCTTTCTTAATGGTTCATATTTTCAAGATAAAATCCTGTTATTGTCTTCTCATAACACAATTTTAATTTTATTATAGGTCAATTTTTGCGTAAGTTCACATGCCAAATGTAGCAATAAATTCTTGACATTGGACATAATTCCAACAGTTACTGTTGAGATGCGATAGGTTTCCATATCTTGAAAAAGAAGAAACAAATAACAACTTCATTATCTTTTCATTAAAATTGGCAATGTTATCTATGACCATTTCCTTCACATTTATCTGTCAGCAACACATCTTTATAATCATGATTCAGAAGATATACAAATTCCTTATCTTAGTTTTGGACACACCATTATGAAGCAGAAAAGCAGATGTGATGCTTTTGCAGAAAAATGAAGCATAATTGTATAATTAAGACGATCGACTACAAAAAAGCCCCCAAATTATATAGAATTTAGAAAATATCTACACTCATTTATTTAAAAAGTAAAACAGAATATTAAGTACAAATTTATTAGCAACCGTGCTAATTTGAAATATAATAAAGCTTAATTCCTACACTCAACATTAATTAGTTATTTACAATGCATACTAATTATTACATTAATCTCAATTTATTAAAGTTTAATGACCTATGTAACTAAACTTTAATAGTGGGTATGCTTACATGGCATGTAATCAAGTAGGTTATTATTTCCCTACAAAATACACAGCAATGAAGTTAATTTGATTGTGGAATCAAATCCTCTCTTTAATCATCAGGCAAAGTGAGGGGACTCCAGATGGATCACATCAAGCTAACAACATGGAGCTTCAAGGACTTCAAACACATAACGCTGTTTACCATTGCGATAGTACAAGCTATATACTGGAAACTTTGTTCGCAGGATCAAGTTATTGCACTATAACATGGAAAGGAACGAGTGGGTGAGTACAAAAAAGCTTGGGACTCTGGACTCGTTGAAAAACTAGATGGAAATTGAATTAGATAATACAAAAACTTCAGTCTCACCATCAAATGCTGAAGAAGTTTGAGCTCCCAAAATCTAAATTTCTCGACTGACAACATAAATGATTTGGCCATCTTCGCTTTCTTGCTGTACATCCAGCTTCAATTGAATAGCTGCCTCTTTCACAGCTAGCCTTTCCATTTCAGTCAGCCAAGGAGACAGTCTCAGAAGAGCTTTCTTTTGCTCTCCTTCTAGAGCGCACTTCAGCGATACATCACCTTTCAGGGTCATGTCCTCTGTGAAATATTTAAGCCCAACTACCTTGTCTGAATTTATTTCAAATGTGTCATTAGCAAAATGTTGTAGGAGACCCTTGAGAGAATCTATCCACACTGGCTCAGAGACTTCCAGGAATTCATGTATAGTGAGCAAAGGGAGAAAAACTTTCCCAAGTTTGACTTCGTCAGGGTCTCCTCTGCCATGGAAATCAGATCCCCCAAGTTTTAAGAGGTTGTAGGATGCAGCCAAGTCTCCAAATCCTACTAAGACCCAATAATATAATAACAATAACAATAACAATAACACAAAAGAAACGAAGGAATTGCAGAAAGAGATCTACAAACATACCACTTGCTTTTCCATTGCCTCTGTACACTTCAATAGCATGAAGTCCTGCACTCTTCAGTCGTTTCACCACTGAAAGAGGATCCCTGAGGGACCAAGGATGGGCAAGTGATGAAATACCTCCCGTGTCCCGTATGAGACGAACAGCATCATCTGCTGCCATTTCATATCCCCTATACAAAATTAAAAACTCATAGTCAACCACGTTTGAATGCTTCTACTAATCTAATGTTCAATGTTGGAGCTGATATGGTACGCTACTAATGACTTACGGCGCATAAGCGGGGCCTCCATCATAAAGGTACTTGTTGAATGCTTCTCTCAGATTATAAACATGCCCTGCCTCCACAAGTGCCCGTGCTATATGCACTCTCCCAGGGGCAACTCCAGCCCCTGCAATTGCTATAACCCGTGCCCATTCCACAGGTTTCTTCAATGACATCAATTTACTAACAATAGTTTTTGCTCGATGATACCGTCCTTCACGTATGCGTGCCAGCGCTCTTTCTAGCTCTTGACATCGCATAGGACCACAGCTACTATAATAACCTAATATGTGAACTGGATCTTGAGACTCACTCTTCATGCTGTCACAGGGAAAAAGGTTAGAAAGGAAGAAACCAGTCTGGGCCACTTCGTTTGAATAATTTAGGACTATCTTTGCTCCTATAAGAGGAAGAAGAGACACCATGGGGATTACCTAGATGGTACTTGTGCACTTATTTCAACCCCAGGGATTAGCCGAATTTTATGTTTATTTGCTTCCTGTACTGCTTCAGGTATTCCAGACATTGTATCATGATCTGTCAATGCAAGTACCTGTACCTGTTCGATACCATTTCTACTTCAATGGCCGTATAAATTCAAAGAAACCTTTAATAGAATGAAAGTAAGGCACTTGTATTGACGTCAATAATATTATGTACACCATACTTCCTCTGCTAGCAATAGTTGGAATGCAATAAACAGAACCTGGAGTATGTGTGCCACAAAGCAATCTCCTTCCGAAAGTTGAAGCAAGAAATACAACACAACCTGGAGTATGTATCACAAAGTAATTTCCTTTCTGACGTTGATGCAAGCGTCACTCAATAAAGGTGTTTTGGTATGGCTATCTCTGCCAGGCATGCTTCTCAACCACCAAATTTCTCTATGCAATGAGATACCTCATCTAGGTAAAGATCGAGAAGAATGAGGACTAGTAAGATCCTTGTCCAGCATGCTCCTTAACTAACAAATATCTCTATGCAATGAGATATCTCATCCATATAAATACCAGAGAGAGTAGTTAACTGTAGGCATCCAGATTTCATTGAAAAAATGCTACCTACTCCCTCTGACCCATCCAAAAACATAGATTCCTCATTGAATATCTATTGGGACACAAGGGATGTCTGATCTCTGCATGAACCTGCGTGTTGCAATGTCAAAGACCTTTCAGAAATCCACAAAGCAACCATAGCTTCTCTTTTTATGGGCTTTTCCTACAACATGCAGTCCCAAAAGAAGCTTTTCTCTCTCCCAAAAACCGAATTTCGAATTCGACGGGAGGCATGTCTTTCTCATGATGTGAAATTAAGGGTCCTCAAAAATCTATTTTAGTCCTCTCACTTAGTGACTTTATGTAAGGCCTAACTTAAAGTGACAATATTAGGCACACCTTTCAAGAGTTCCAGGGAACAAGTAAAAATAAAATTATCACTCGGCATCCAAGATGCTTCCTCACTCCGGAGACATCTCTTTTTGGACCAGCTCATGTTAAAGATCTTTCAAATACAAATGCTTGTCCATTGAAGCTCACAATGTTACAGGTTTAGCTAATGGAATATCTTCGTGGATATCCTTAGCAGAATTATTGATGAATAACCATTGCATATAAGAAAGCTTTACCATATTTATTCATATTTATATTTTTACTTATTATTGGTGGCTGCTCTTCCAGAGGAGCCAACAATTTCACATGTTTGGTCTCAAAGTTCATTTTGATTTTTAAGGGACATTACTATCACTTCTTTCTTTTTTCTTGTTTATCATAAACAAGATATTAGCAAATGAGGGGCTATGCCGAATGGTACACCAGGTTTCAGTAACGTGTACATCCAGGGTCAAATCTTCCAGACCTCAATCATTTATAAGATGACCTTGCGAAATGTAGGGGTTAAAAGCATGACTGCTCTTCATTGACCAACCTCACCAACTGAACTACACCCATTTGGTCCTCTATTGCTTCTTTTCCTACTAGTAAGCCATATTTTTATAACTCTGTGCATCACGGTCAAAATCTCACTACTTGAACCAATTTACTGAATGACAACGGAATGTAGAGTGAAGACATGATCTTCTGTTCTCTGTTGGACAAACTGACCAAATGAATTGCAACAGTCTATGCACACATAGTTATCAATTTGCTTGACCTTGCACAATGCAGGGATTTAAAGTCTGACTGATCTTCACAAGCAACCTTACCAACTGAGCTATATCTTTCACTTCTTTTCCTAATACTAGGCCATAATTATATAGCCCTAATCTCAGGGTCTAAATCTCACTAGGTGAACTAATTTACCAAATGAAACTATAAAACGTAGAGTGAAAACATGACCTTCTGTTCTCTGTTAGAGGAACTTACCAAATGAATTGCAACAATCTATGACCAGGGCTATACATTGTGGTTTGGAACTGCAATGGATCGCTTTGGATATATTGAAGAAAAATGGAAGAGGTCATGGTCAGCTGAGACATCCTACACATTACAGAGTTACACCAAAACCCACAGAAAGGAGTTACCTGAAGTGAGGGCTTTCAATGCAAGCCTGCATACAAGCAACTCACCAGACAATGTGCATCAAGAAGATCACAAAACCGTCACACTTCCTTCTAATGAGACATCCATCCACTCATACAAGTAGTGGCACGATATGTAGATTCAAATTGAGCTCCCATATACACAAGCCTTATTGATTAAATTACGTTTCTTTCACCAAAGGGATCCCGCTACACAGAAGCAAAAAAGCACTCAAGGAAATAAGAGTGGTGGAGAAACTGAGGCAATCTACACTGATATTTAAATGGCATTAGGTATTATCACACAGGAGATTTCAACGCCAAGATACAAAATAGACAACGTATCTTGACAGACCCAAAAATAGTTCACTTGCTATCATTAAAGGATTCTGGAACGAGCAAGAGTTCAACCGACTGGGGATCAGACAAAACAAAGTATTGCAAACATCTATTTTAGAACAAGGGTGGTTCACTGACACTTAGAACCTACAACAGGATGACGAAGTGACTAGATTCTAGCACCCTTAAATGTTAACACTTAACTTTGACAGGAGGATACAACGGTAACCATCAAAACCTTCACCACCCCACCCCACCCCACTGAATCAACGAAAACCCACTTAATTTTCCATAATCCTGGCTACCAATACAACCAATAAACTGACTTCACCCTTACCATTAAACTCACAGGAGGCCAGGCTAGAGTAGAAGTTTCCTATATCTATCTAGGAGTCAACTTTAGAAGCACCATTGGACACTTCAATATGACCCAGACCGCCAGAGATTGACTAACTTGAGAATATGCAGCATTAAAGATGCTCCTAAAACAATACCAACAAGCACAGTTCCAAGAACCTTGTATCAAAGTATGACCATTCCACACTATGGTCACCCCAGCCTCACATTGGGTTCAAAGTCTCCCCATTCACTCTGGTCACAAACAGAGTGTCTACTAGCAATAACAATAAGTCATCCTCGATCCTGTACGAGATCATTCAAGCTGAATTCTTCATGTCCACACAGCGGTTAGAAGCAGTCCAGTAAAAAAAATCCTTGTCATCGGGGACTTGCACCCTATCATTATGCCAAACCCCTCAATGATGAAAGCAACAATGTATTTCATTTGACGTGCTTCTCAAATGATAGATTCATAAAGAGACTAAGGTATATGGATTTTTGAATGCCCTTCGGATCCAAAATGGAACAGGCCAAATCAGAACAGGCGTCCGCATGCCTGCCTAGAGACAACAGGCGTTATGAGTTGCATAAGGATAGGTTGACGGTGAGAACTATTTGGTGTGGAGATGCTCGCCCAGTCATCAAGAATGTCAGAGAGAAAGTATGCCACACTCTTCATTGGGTAGTTTGGCCAACACTTACATGAGCTTCATAATGTGTACAAAATTGTCCTGTATGTATATCAGCGCATGCTACGAAGAGGCTGTCATACATCACTCACTACTTCTTCCATAGGTTTGTTTGCACGTTCCGAGGAGTCACCATTGGTCAAGTGGAGGAGGATTAGCAGCAAAACTGCAAGTACCACCCAATTACAATGAACGTGGGCCATATAACCCACCTGATCAATCAATAGGCCAATTTCAGCCTCCACTTGAGCTTACACTTATACTCTTAACTCTGCTTACCCCCAACCAATAGAACATGCATCGGCAGTAGATGGACCACCTGAAAGTCCTTACAGGAGACAAAGAAAGAGAGAGAGAGAGAGAGGGGGGGGGCGGAAATTTACCCCACTTGAGACAGCCCTTTGAACAAGCTGTTGTGGAGTCAGCATTCCATCGCTACAAGCAGAGTGGGTATGGAGATCAATAATGAGAGGCTTGATATTTTTGAAGGAAGACGCTGGAAGCCAGTCGTCGTGGTCGGCAAGAGGAGGAGGAGGAGGAGGAGGTGCATCCATGATGAGCAATGACGATGCCCAGCGAGCAACGACGATGTGAGGGGCAGAAGAAGAAGAAGGATCGATGCTCTGCTTCTTCTTCTTCTCCTTCTTCTTCTTCTTCTTCTTCTTCTGCTGCTGCTGCTGCTCACTGCGTCGCTTAACTACTACTACTGATGATGATGATGATGATGATGATGATGATGATGATGATGATGCTTCTTCTTCTTGTCGCTTCTTGTGACCCTTGGCCATGTCCTGTCCTGTCCTCTTCCTTCACTTTATGAATTCTATAAAGGAGAGACGACGACACGGAATTAATTAAGAACACAGATAGAAGAAGACGGCCATCGTTGCTTGCTTGCTTCGTGGCTGTTCAACCAGGAGATGAATGATGGATGGATGGATGGATGGATGGATGGATGATGGATACATACATACATACATATACATCATCATTCATTCATTCATTCAGAGGGAAAGACGGACAGACTGACAAAACCTCCCAAAGTTTATATACATATATAATATATTATATATCATATATGTATACATAAGGCAAGCAAGACACGGAGGATCCGCCGATGAAGCTGCGATGCTCATGATGATCATTCATGCATATGTACATATACACATTAACATAATATATCTTCTGCAGATCCAATCATGGAGAACACACACACATGACACATCCTATAGCTCCCTCCTTATCACACAATACATATGTATTATCTCTTCAAGATATGTATAAGGAAGGACGGACGGACGGAACAAGAACACTTTTCCTTTTACTATGTGTCTTGCCAACCACATGAGGATGTGGTTTCCTTCCAATAGCAAACCAAGATTATGAGTGGAATCAAACTCTCTTTTCACTTCCAACCTAGATTATCAAGTGATCCCTAGGAGAAACTCTCTTCTTTAATCAAATCCCCCAAGCAATCTCTATTTGATTGTCTGCAACTTAGAGACATCACGATGCAAATTTACAATCTTTACTCTAAGTGCTTCTAAGCTCCTTATAGTCTAATCGACAATTGTATACTTCTCTCTATTCTTTGTGGGTTTTCACCTCACTTTGAGGTTTCCCACTAGTAATAAAAGTGTTACTATTTTTATTTTTATTTTAAAGATCCCTAGGAGAAACTCTCTTTTCTGACCTCCTCACACTCAATCAATCGAGGAAACTTCTCCATCTACAACCGTTGGATGAATACCTTGGCCAACTTGGGCGCCTTACCAAATTTGTGAGACACGTAAGCACACCACGCATGGAAATGATGACACTCCAAACACGAACTTCCTAAATATCAAAAGAGAATATATTTGAAGAAGAAATTGTGAGATGAAACACAACAAAGCAATGGTTATGCCCATGAAAACAAGATTTTTAAAACCCAACTTTTCACAGTCAATGTTTCAAAAGTTTCAAAGATCATACAAGCCAAACCAACCGCCAAGGTAAAGGACCGATCAACATCTCCAAAATCATATGTAGATATTGCAACAAGTAGGGACACATGGAAAGAGAATGTTGCCAAAAACAAGATGAACAAAGAAACAAAGGTAAAATCAACAACGCCCAAACACTTTTTGCATCAATACCTAATAAAGATGAAAACATTGTTCCGACCACCAATCACATAACTCAGTTAAGGAGTGGTGGAGTGTTCATACTATTTATCCTTGAGGGATGGGACCTAAGGAAGAATGCACCAGATCAATGGTACCTTGATGGTAGGTCAGTTTTTATTGTAATATGAAAGGATGTTTTTCAGGAAAAAAAAAAGATGAAAACATTGTTGGACGAAAAGTCCTACTCCAACCATTGAACCTTAGTGTGAACACTCCTTGTAGTTAGGGCTTAGTTCCCTCTTGTATAACTAGGAGGAATTTCTTCTTGTATAGACGAACAAATGGTAATACAGATCTTCTCTTTCCCAATAACTGTGTAATTGTCTCTATGTGTGTACATTCTTTCCCTATGTATATCTTTGAAACAAAATAGTCATCACAACACCTCATGCTTGCTCTACACTTGCTCGCTTCACAACAATAAGATCCACACTTGCTTTTGCACAAACACGTCTCATTTGACCAACTGACCACACACCACAATCAACTAGACACTTCAAGTGTCATCCGGTGGTATCAAAGCAATCTTGGAACCAGGCAACGTCAATATAAGAAGAGGTAGAAAACTAAAGGAAAGTACTAGGCCAAACAAAAATCTCCAGAAGAACAATGATCTCAACATCTGGCACAAGTTGTGAGATTAGAAAGTTCAACGGCAAAAACTTTACCTTATGGAAGGAGATGATGCAAGATGTGTTGATCATTAGACGCCAGATTGAAGCAATCAAGGACAACAACTAACCGTTAACGATGATCGATGAAGAATGGTGGTTGTGTGAAGAGATTGCGAGATCGACAATTTGAATGCATATGGCTGAAAAGGTCTACTTCAACATGGCAAAAGATTCGACTACATTTGCCCTATGGGAGAAACTTCAATCGATATACGAAAATAAGTCGAGCTCCCCCAAACTCATCTTGATTCGACCCTAAACCCACCTTGA
This sequence comes from Azolla caroliniana, assembly GCF_043228905.1. Taxonomy (NCBI): domain Eukaryota; kingdom Viridiplantae; phylum Streptophyta; class Polypodiopsida; order Salviniales; family Salviniaceae; genus Azolla; species Azolla caroliniana. The sequence continues at coordinate 13,555,955 of NW_028230438.1, forward strand.
AGATGAGGGAGACAGAGACGACAACCTCCCATATCAACACCTTTAGCCGAGTGTTGACTGAACTCTCCTCGCAAGGCCAGGCTAAATTTCGAAGAAAAAATCAAGGCACTTGAATTCCTTTCGAGCCTCCTAACGAGTTGGGAAGTACTCTACACAACCATCACCAACAGCTCCACGATGCTAATACTCGACGAAGCAATCGAGATGGTATTGGCAAAAGAGCTTAGAAGAAAGTCAATGGGACTTACCATTGATGACAATGCAGAAGCTCATTTCTCGAGGACCTATAGTTAGTGTGTCATCGATGAAAGTATGAGATGTTCTGCAACAGAAGAATGTTGAGGACCTATAGTCAATGTCAAGCAAACAACATAGATAAACTAGAGAAATAGATTATGCACAGTAGGCAAGAAGCACATTGCTAAGCTCTAATGAAGGATTGTGTTATTCTCTCCGAAAGCTCTCTGTTTACAATGTCACGGTTAGGCTTATATTGTCAAGCCGTAATTGGGTAACGTATTCACACTAGAGATACAAATGGGTGAAGTCGGCCTTTCATGCCAACAAACTCCCACGTAAAAGGACTATTCTATATGGGTATACAATCTGTTGGGATTATCTCCCCCATAAACCTAGATTACAATTTGAATCTAAAATTACATTTGTATAGTTACAAGTGGATCGGCTTATGGTTGAATCGGCAAAGGTTAAGTCTAAATCTAGCCTAATTTGGGTAGTGTCCAGTTCGGCTAGTCCAGGTCAGATGGTGTCCAGAACGGCTCATTCATCCGGATTGGATCGTGTCCGAATCCAACTTTCGGCCTCTAGTTGTCCTTTGGCTCTCGGCTCGCGCTCGCTCCTGTGCTCCTTGCTGGATCTTCAATCGTTCTTCCGCTCCGCTTGCCCCTCGATCGTCTCCTCTCCAATCAGCTCCTTGACACTCGGTTGGTTGGGTCTTCAGCCTCTCGGCTTTCCAGAGTGAGCATCAAAGTCCCCTTGATTTCCAAAGGTCTGATCACATGTATCACACCCCAATTATTGTTGATATGATCTATGGCTTATTGATCTTCCACCCATTCCTTTGTTAAAAGAACTTCCGCCACATTTATCTTCACTAATTCCTTGACAGTGATTGACACAAGCACCATCATTATCCTTCACATAATATTTCTCATTCTCTCTTCCCTACAAGGCACTTTATCATCATCAATATTCTGACTTCTATCCACGATTTCCTCGATGTTAACTTTTCCACCAAGAGGCATCTCAGAACCTCCTGCAGAAAATGATACCTTGTTTACCATGCTATGTTCTGAATTTCGGATTGGCTTTTGTTGTGGGACATAAAATACTTTGGGGGAATCTCTGCTGCTGCTTGAACTCCCAACCATTTTCGTCTCGCAAGAACCTCTCTCATTTGCATGCGACATTTTTCCAACTCTTCATCAAAGAAAATTCCTGCAACTTCCCTCTATGGAAGCTTCCTGGTTTTGTGAAGCTTTTTCATGCTTTTGCCTCATAGGTCCGCTCATCTTCATTATCATCAGAAACAACATACCTCCTCACTTTCCATTTTATACCAGAAACAAGCATGGGTCTTCCTCTATCGTAGTCATTGTTGGGGCCTGTCCACTCAAGTGGAGCCCACAATGTTAAGTCGGCTAAACGCCGAATTCAACTTAAAACTAATTAGTTACATTTAAATATATATATATATATATGTATGTATGTATGTTTCCTCTTTTTCTTTTTGTATGTTTTTGGGCGTGTGTCTTTTTTGTTTTGTTTTGTTCAGGTGTGAAAACATATTCGAAAAAGGACGTTGCCCTACAAGGCTGAGGGAAGAGGGGCAGACGCAGAAAAAAACGGTTACAACAAAAAGAGAGTGCAGAAAAAAGGAAAAAAAAACAGAGAATATAGAAGTGTGATACAATCTGATTTTGTGAGTGAAAAATAGAGAGTAAACTGAGAGGGAAGTCTTCGAGAAAGACAGAGAAAAATAGAGAAAAACGAAGTGCATAAGAAAACATATCTAAGAGGCTGAAAACAGAGATTCGACAAAAAGAGGTGTGTAAGAAGACACAAGAAATCAGAAGTGAACAAGTGAACAAGTGTGAGAGCTCGAGAACAAGGTGATCGAGAACGAGAACTCGTTGCAAGTGTAAAGACGGAGATCTAGTGAGGTGTTGTTTGGACCACAACAACTCTTCCGTTTGCTCGTAACAGGTTTACTTGTTTGTGTTTCTTTTGGGTTTTTCTTTTGGTCGTTTATCTTATTTGGTAGGGTGAACATTGTATCCAAGGCGGTAGCCTTGAAATATAAGTGCATATCTCTAGAGTAAACTCTTGAGGCTATATACGCCTTGTACACTCAGAAATTAGTGAATTTGTTTTGGAACCTAAGGTTCCCGTGGTTTTTCCCAATTTTTGGGTTTTCCACGTTAAAATTTGGTGTACTCTCTTTTTGTGTTGTGGTGTTGTTTATTTCGATTCTTGAGTTGGTATTACGAATCATCCCGATTCCGCTCCATATCCCTATCAAGTGGTATCAGAGCGAGGTTCATACCCTCCGCAAAGACTTGGAATATGGATGAATCATTAGGGGGGATGATTAAATTAACGGGATCCAACTACTCCATTTGGAGATCTAAAATGAGAGACATGTTGGTGTGTAAAGACATGTATCTACCCGTACTACATGGTCAAAGCAAACCTGAAGACATAAATGCATCAACTTGGGATGCAATGCATCTAAAAACAACATCATATATACGTTGTTTCATAGACATGAGTCTATATAACAATTTTGTAGATGAAACCAAGGCACACGAACTATGGGGGAAAATAGAAACCATGTTTCAGACTAAAAATGCCTTGAATAGGGTCTCGGTGTTTAGGAAACTTGTAAGACTTAGATACCAAGATGGCTCTAGTATGGCAGAGCATCTTAACACTTTTCAAGGACTTGTAAGTCAAACAATCTCCCTAGAAATACCTTTAGCACATGAGGTGTTGACTCTTTTGTTGTTAGGCTCTCTCCCAGATAGTTGGGAAACCCTTGTCGTGACGCTTGGGACCGCAACACAATATAAGGAGCTAACATTGGATTCGCTCAAATCGAATCTTTTGCATGAAGAAGCACGACGAAAGGAGCGTGAATCTAATAATGAGGAAGCCTTGCTCATAGAAAAGAATCCTGATAGGGGAAGACGCCATACTCGGGGTCCACAAGGTCATAGAAATAATGATGAGGGGAGGTCAAAATCTAGAGGTAGGAAAGACTTCAAGAAAGACTTCACGTGTCGTTATTGTGGTGGTCCAAACCATTATGAGAGAGACTGTTGGAAGAAAAAGAAAGACCAAAAGAAAGGAACCACCGACAATAAGAGCAATGACCCCACTACAGCCACTTGTGATGGCGACATTGTCATTGCATGTGATGATGCGTGTGTTAGCTTAGCATGCCAACAAACTGATTGGATTATTGACTCGGGAGCCTCGTATCACATTACTCCATATCGAGAGATGTTCTCGACATATGTCGGTGGTGACTTTGGTAAAGTCAAGATGGCGAACCACGGCATAACAGAGGTTGTTGGCATGGGAAATATAATTCTAACCACGGACACGGGTTGCAAACTAGTATTAAATGATGTTAGGCATGTACCGGACATTCGGCTGAATATTATTTCAGCCGGTAAGCTTGATGATGAGGGTTACACAAATTCCTTCGGTGAAGGAAAATGGAAGCTCATAAAAGGCTCGCTAGTATTAGCAAGATGCCTAAAACAGAATTCTCTCTACGTAATGCGTGCTATGGTGTCCAATGGGGAGGTGAATGTAGCCGATAAGGAAGTTCCCATTGAATTGTGGCACAAGAGACTTGGGCACATGAGTCAAAAAGGACTCGAGGTGCTAGCTAGAAAGAACATCCTACCTGAGATAAGAGGTATGCACTTAGAAACTTGTGTTGATTGCTTGGCCGGCAAACAACACAGAGTTGCCTTTCAACATCTGCCCCCAAAAAGAAAATCTCAGCCATTGGAATTGGTGCACACGGACTTGTGCTATATGAAAGATAGAACTCTTGGGGGAGCATTGTACTTTGCCACATTTATCGATGACTTCTCGAGGAAGTTGTGGTGCTTTGCATTAAAGACTAAAGATCAAGTGTTTGAAATCTTTAGGAACTTTCATGTAAGTGTGGAAAGAGAAACAGGAAGAAAGCTAAAATGTATCCGTGCCGATAACGGCGGTGAATATCAGGGACGATTTGAGGAATATTGTCATGAGCATGGTATTAGACTAGAGAGAAGTGTCCCGAAAACACCTCAGCACAATGGCGTGGCTGAGAGGATGAATAGGACAATTTGTGAACGGATAAGATGCATGCTATCCCATTCAAAATTACCGAAATCTTTTTGGGGTGAAGCAATGAGGACTGCCGTTGACCTCATTAATCTGTCCCCATCAATCCCTTTGGATGGTGATGTACCCGAAAGGGTTTGGACAGGTAAGGAGGTGTCATACAAACACTTAAGAGTGTTTGGTTGCAAGGCTTATGTCCACATCCCAAAAGATGAAAGATCCAAGCTTGATGACAAATGCAAACCATGCATATTTTTGGGATACGGCCATGAGGAATTCGGCTATAGACTTTATGACCCAATAGAGAAAAAGGTCATTAGAAGCAGGGATGTGGTATTCCTTGAGGATCAGACCTTACAAGATCCGGAGCCGAATGAAATGCCGAATCTCACCCCTGATTTTTCAGTCACTGAACACCCAATGCCTGCCCCAGACACACAAGGTCATGGGGGAGATACCGAGGAGTATGATGATATGGCTGATGATGCAGCCAACGATGATGACGGGCAATATCATGACCATCATACTCTAGGTGACAATTCAGCAGCTCCTCCGGAAGAAGAAGAGGTTAGAAGGTCTATGAGACAAAGAAGACCTTCTACTAGATACAGCCCACATGAATATGTGATGCTTTCAGATGGAGGAGAGCCAGAAAGCTTTAGAGAAGCTATGGCAAATGATCATAAGGAGGAATGGCTTGACGCCATGAATGATGAGATGAAGTCTTTGCTAGACAATCACACTTATGATCTTGTAAAGCTGCCTAAGGGCAAGAGAGCGCTGAAAAACAAATGGGTTTACAGGCTCAAGACTGAGGAACATTGCTCACAACCAAGATACAAGGCAAGATTGGTTGTGAAAGGGTTCAGCCAGAAAAAGGGAATTGATTTCGAGGAGATTTTCTCACCAGTGGTGAAGATGTCCTCGATCAGAGTTGTACTTGGGATCGCAGCTAGTCTCGATCTGGAAGTTGAGCAGCTTGATGTAAAAACCGCCTTCCTCCATGGCGATTTGGAAGAAGAGATTTACATGGATCAACCCGAAGGATTCAAAGTCAAAGGTAAGGAAAACCTGGTATGCAAGTTAAATAAGAGCTTGTATGGCCTAAAACAAGCTCCTAGACTTTGGTACAAAAAGTTTGACTCTTTTATGCTGAACCATGGGTATAATAGAACAAACACAGACCATTGTGTGTTTGCTAAGAAATTCCCAGATGGGGATTTTGTAATTTTGCTCCTGTATGTTGATGATATGTTGATCGTTGGTCAAGACACCAACAAGATTGAGAATCTGAAAAAGGAACTCAGCAAATCTTTTGCAATGAAAGACTTGGGACCAGCCAAGCAAATCCTTGGGATGAAGATAACCAGGGACAGGGCAAATAAAAGACTTTGGCTATCTCAAGAAAAGTACATTGAGAAGGTACTTGAGAGATTCAACATGGCTAAGAGTAAACCGGTCAACACTCCACTCGCGGGCCACTTTAAACTTAGCTCAGCTCAATGCCCTACGAGTGATGAAGAGCAAGAAGAAATGACACAAATACCATATGCCTCTGCAGTCGGCAGTTTAATGTATGCTATGGTATGCACGAGGCCGGACATTGCTCACGCAGTTGGTGTAGTGAGCCGTTTCCTCTCAAACCCTGGAAAAGATCATTGGGAAGCAGTGAAATGGATCTTGCGATATCTGAGGGGTACCTCAAGAGTCTGTCTAAAATTTGGTGAGAACCAAACTATATTAGATGGATATACAGATGCCGATATGGCTGGTGATGTTGACTCCAGAAAGTCTACATCTGGTTACCTAATGATCTTTGCAGGGGGAGCAGTCTCTTGGCAATCGAGATTGCAAAAATGTGTGGCATTATCCACAACGGAGGCCGAGTATATTGCTGTCACAGAAGCTAGTAAGGAATTGTTATGGCTAAAGAAATTCCTACAAGAGTTGGGGCTGACTCAAGAAAAATACATCTTGTATTGTGACAGCCAAAGTGCTATACACTTAAGTAAGAACTCTTCCTTTCATTCCAAGTCAAAACACATAGATGTTAGATACCATTGGATTAGAGATGTGCTTGAAGAAAAGCAAATGCACATTGCAAAGATTCACACAAATGAGAATGGTTCTGACATGATGACAAAATGTTTGTCAAGGGAGAAGCTTGAAGTTTGCAAACAAAAGGCAAACCTAGTTGTGCCTCCCACTTGAGATGGAGGGGGAGAATTGTTGGGGCCTGTCCACTCAAGTGGAGCCCACAATGTTAAGTCGGCTAAACGCCGAATTCAACTTAAAACTAATTAGTTACATTTAAATATATATATATATATATGTATGTATGTATGTTTCCTCTTTTTCTTTTTGTATGTTTTTGGGCGTGTGTCTTTTTTGTTTTGTTTTGTTCAGGTGTGAAAACATATTCGAAAAAGGACGTTGCCCTACAAGGCTGAGGGAAGAGGGGCAGACGCAGAAAAAAACGGTTACAACAAAAAGAGAGTGCAGAAAAAAGGAAAAAAAAACAGAGAATATAGAAGTGTGATACAATCTGATTTTGTGAGTGAAAAATAGAGAGTAAACTGAGAGGGAAGTCTTCGAGAAAGACAGAGAAAAATAGAGAAAAACGAAGTGCATAAGAAAACATATCTAAGAGGCTGAAAACAGAGATTCGACAAAAAGAGGTGTGTAAGAAGACACAAGAAATCAGAAGTGAACAAGTGAACAAGTGTGAGAGCTCGAGAACAAGGTGATCGAGAACGAGAACTCGTTGCAAGTGTAAAGACGGAGATCTAGTGAGGTGTTGTTTGGACCACAACAACTCTTCCGTTTGCTCGTAACAGGTTTACTTGTTTGTGTTTCTTTTGGGTTTTTCTTTTGGTCGTTTATCTTATTTGGTAGGGTGAACATTGTATCCAAGGCGGTAGCCTTGAAATATAAGTGCATATCTCTAGAGTAAACTCTTGAGGCTATATACGCCTTGTACACTCAGAAATTAGTGAATTTGTTTTGGAACCTAAGGTTCCCGTGGTTTTTCCCAATTTTTGGGTTTTCCACGTTAAAATTTGGTGTACTCTCTTTTTGTGTTGTGGTGTTGTTTATTTCGATTCTTGAGTTGGTATTACGAATCATCCCGATTCCGCTCCATATCCCTATCAGTCATCACCATCAAAATTGAGAAGATTATCATATGCAGAGAGATCTTCCACCATTACTGTTGCTTTCCCTTTATTCCTCGAAATGCAAAAGACTCTATGGACGGCAGAGTTTGAGCTCCGTTCTCACCGTTCTCCGCAGACGGTCTTGCCTAGTTGTTCTCTGCTCAGATTGACAAAGCCTTTTCGGGCTGAGTAGAGAAGCGATGGCGAGGTCTAATGAAAGGTCGACTATTGAAGACGTGTTTGTGGTGGGATATGTCGCTATCTGAGAGATCGTCATCCTCCAATGCTAAAACTAAACTGTTCAGATGAGATGAGATGAGATGAGGATGCAGGTGGAAGGGATAATAGAGGGTTTAAGGGGAGAAAAGGAGATAGAGGGTGCGGCTTGGAATCACAATGAATTAGTGGAAGAAGAAGCTTGGAATCAACATGCGAGGGGATGAGATGGGGGAGGAAGAATGTTTGCAGGCAAAGGCGCGCAGTTTAAAAACAAAAGGACGGGCCTAACTGTGAGGAAACGCTCTAGGGCTTGGCCCTTCTTGAAGCCAAGGGAAATTCTGAGTGCAGGAGAAGAAACAGACGGGGAAGGGGGAGCCAGTGTTTGAGATCTCCATCGCAGGTTGGCTCTCATACAGAGAGAAAGAGAGAGAGAGAGAGAGAGAGTCCATGCATGCACAAACCACTCTCTATCACAGATACAGATAGGCATGTAGACAGAGACTTCTTCTTAAGGGGGTTCGGCCGTAGGGCGTCCCACTGTTTATATATATATGGGAGAAAAAGAAAACAGAACAAAATAGAGAATGACACAAATTTGAGGGAAAAACTTCTTCTATTTTTTCCATGCCCCATCCCATGTATGTACAAGAGGTGAGGTAATTGTTACAAATAAAGAACGAGACAAAGTAGGGAGTTACACCTCTCTCATCTTTTGTACATAGGCACACAAATGTGCATGTGTTCATACACATACTCATCCTCACACTCACACTCATACACAACAACTAGTCTATCATCTTTCACCCTTATACATCCCCGTACATTTCCTACGGGTAACAACGTAATACGCAATCGAGGTATTGACCTCTTACGCATATGACACGAATCGTATATCAAATACATGACAATTGAGGTATTGACCTCATACGCATACATATGTACATTTTATATATCTACAAGAGGTAACCGTTACATACACAACAACCAGTCTATCGTCTTTCGCCCTTATACATCCTCGTACATCTCCTACGGGTAACAACATAATACGCAATCAAGGTATTGACCTCTTACGCATATGACACGAATCGTATATCAAATACATGAAAATTGAGGTATTGACCTCATATGCATACATATGTACGTTTTATACAACCAATCAATTACCACTGCAACATAGTTTAATGATTGAAATTAATACATAATGACATAAACATGATTAGAATGGGAGAAGAAAGAATGGGGAAAAAATTAAGGAAGTATCGAAATTCTTTCGTTGATGCCTTTCCGAATCAAGCTCGATTGCACATCGATCGATCACCATCCAACCAAGGAAACAAACTAATCAACAAAAGAAACATTAATGGTTTGTCTCAATTCCACAACACTTAGGTAAAAAGAGAGAGTGAATGGAAAAATATAGAGACAGAAGAAATAAGTTTTTCGAAGTAATGAAATAGAGGGTTTTTGGGTTGCTACAGAGGTGAGTCTCTTTCCCTCTTCCTTCTCATTTGAACCCTAAACGATCTTGCCCATTACGTATCCGTTGTTGTACAAAGAATTGTTGTAATGCATTCATAACATGGTATCACAACTTAACTACTATTCGTCATAAACATATACTAAAACTTCAAAACTCGTAGTAAAGATTTGAACCCATGACCTCCTCAAAGATGATGTGTAGCTTCAACCACTAGCATACATTATATTACAATTTACATATGTAAAGTAGATAAGGAAGAAACATATATATTATGAAACGTCGCCACTGCATAGGCTAATGCATGATTACCAAGTGGCATGCTTGCATGAATGCCAAATGGCGATCATGCGTGCCGATGAGGTGGCGAGCATGCATGTATCCAAAGCATGCTATATAAACATGTATCGAAGTATTGATGAACCATTCTGGTTCAACGCCAATCTTTGGCATACTCTTGTAACCCTTGTTCTCATTGTTAATACATTTTCAACATCTTATTTCTCTCTCATTCTTTTCTTATTTTCTACTTCTCATTCTTTTCTTCATTTTAAACTTGTCTTTGGCTACGACCTTGACAGTTTGAACAAGAATCCCTAACCTTCTTCATTGTAATCTTTTTTTCCAAGGAACTTCTCATCTTATTTTCTCATAACCATGGCAATAGTAAGTGAACAAGAATATATGTGCGTTCTAGGTGATCTTGAACTCTTGAGCACCAAGTTCATGGCCTTGGAGCAAGAGAATGAAAGGTTGCTCGCGGATTTACAACAAGTGAATGTCGAGAAAGCTCAACAACATGAAGAATTAACTCAAAGGGTTCATCAACTTGAAGCATCATTAATAAACACACTCCGTTCTGACAACTAAGGCGAATATACCTTCTGAGCCTTCAAGGAGTACTTGTCGGACAAAGGGATCTGACATCAAAAGTCCGTTCCTTACTAACAGGAACACACGCTCCGATGAACAACGTTCGGCCACAACCGAGCTTAGAATCAAAATATAGGGAAAAAAGGGGGGGAATGGATGCACGACACAAAAGGAGAGAAGAGTACACAGGATGTTTAACGTGGAAAACCCTGAGAGGGAAAAACCACGGGAGTCCACAGACTCCAAACTATCACTATATCACTATGATTACAACAGTGAGCTCACGGAGGCAAAGACCTCGTGCTCACGATCTTCGCCACAGGCGGCGGTTACAACAGAGGCAACGACCTCTTCCTCTCTCTCTCTCTCTTTGTACACTGTTACGCACTCTCTAGTCTTGCACCAACAAGAATGACAACAACACTTTAAGTTTGCCCTAAGTCATATTTATACTAATATGACTTTTTGGCTATTTACAAATATAGCCCCGATGGACTCTTAGAAACATATTTACGAATATGCCCCTTCATTCGGTGAGCACTTCTCACCGGGCCTGCATCATCCGGCTCTTGCCGGGCACTTGTCATCCGGTTCTCACCGAGTCTTCACCATCCGGCTCTTGCATGGTACTTCTCATCCGGTTCTCACCGGGTCTTCACCATCCGGCTCTTGCCGGGTACTCGTCATCCAGTTCTCATCGGGTCTTCCGTTGCCGGGTACTCCTCATCCGGTTTCTCATCAGCACTGTTCTTCTCACTTCCCATCCGGAGGGACCTATTTCCTAACAAACTCCCCCTTCACTCCGGCATGGGATGTCTTACTAGTTCGATCCGCTTCCGATATGCATCCAGCTTGTCGGGTATCAGTACTTTGGTCAACATATCTGACCTGTTCTCGGCCATGTGAATCTTCGTCAACGCGAACTCCTGGTCATCTACTCTTTCCCGGATCTAGTGATACCTTCGCTGGATATGCTTCGTCCGGGAATGGTAGGCCGGGTCTTCCGTAGTTGGGTACTCTTCATCCGGTTCTCACCAGGTCTTCATCATCCGGCTCTTGCCGGGTACTCGTCATCCGGTTCTCACCGGGTCTTCCGTTGCCGGGTACTCCTCATCCGGTTTCTCATCAGCACTGTTCTTCTCACTTCCCATCCGGAGGGACTTGTTTCCTAACACTTACACACCCATGCAAAATGGAGTGGCCGAACGGATCAACCACACGATCAAAGAGAGAGTGACGACAATGCTCTAGCAAGCCGGACTGAAGCTAAAGTTCTAGGCCGAAGCATTACAAATGGCAGTATATTTGATAAATCTATCACTGTTGAAGGCAATCAGACTAGAAGTGCCACAAGCACTATCGTCAGGCAAACAACCGACCTACGTAAGGCTTCGACTTTTTGGATGCGAAACTTAGGCATTTATCCCCAGGGAGAAAAGGAACAAGTTGGCACCCCATGCAACAAAATGCATATTTCTCGGTTATGGAACCGATGGGGATTTCGCCTGTCGCCTATGGGACCCGGAGAATCGGAAATTGATCCAAAGTAGTGACATAGTCTTCAATGAAGACTCTATCATCTCTGAGTGAAACCAACAGAAATTAGTGGGCAAAATGGTCTCTTTCGAAATCGACAGAGAAGTCTTCGAAAGATCGACCCAGCGGGTTAAATCGGAGATTCGACAAATAGTCGATCTCGACCAAACCGACAATACACCTGCCGACTCCGAATCAGTAGGAGGTTCACAAGTCGAACTCGAGAACGAAGCCATCAAAGAAAAAGCCGAATCGACAAGACTCAAAAAAGGAAAAGTCGACAAGATGTGAGTCAGAAACAGAGTCGACCCAACCGAGACACCCAAGGCCAAAGGGAAAAACAAATCGGAGTCGGCTACATCTCTCAATCCCAAAGCAGGGGAGAATGTGGTGACATCGCCAAAATCGTATTACGGGGGTGAGTCATCCAAAAGAACTCCAAACATAAGCGGTTCAACAAATGCCGGTTGCCCGATAGAGATGATAGAAGGATCTGAACTGGTCATTACGGCAATGAGGAGATCTGGATGAAATCGAAGGCCGACAGGGTTCTATCAACTAGGCCTCGATTACGTCAACTACACGGATTGTTGAGAGACAAGCTCAACATTGGGTGCGTAAACGGTGTGTAATCCAGTGCGTAGACTAGGTGCGTAAAACCGTATGCACAACATGGCCGTAACGGTGCGTAAACCGAGAGGCTGTTAGAACGTTATTCCTCGTAAGGAATAATTTTGGAAGTAAGTGTAGGATGCTCATTTATGAGCAGTCAAGTACTGTCAGTACTTGTGTCAGCCCAATAGTCAGGGCTTGTATAAAAGGTGCTCACTGAGCACGAAGTATGTACAGAGAATTATTTGTTGAATATAGTTTAGTTTTTGCTCTCTCTCTCTCTCTCTCCCTCTCCTTCTCTGTGTTTCTGCATTTTACCGAAATGTTATACTTCCAAACTGTGTACTCTGTGTTTACGCATACACTTCCGCACACATATTCTTTTACATGGTATCAGAGCGCAAGGGTTGAGACTCCTCTGCAACCGACATAAAAGCTTGCAATAAAGACAGAGTTATGTTATTGTTTTCGTAAAGGATAAGACAACAATATGGACAGAGGAATGGGAAGCTGGCTACCGACTGAGAAGCTCGGCAGGAGCAACTACGCATCTTGGTCGTACAAGATGCACTAGTACCTGCTTGGTCATGGTTACTGGAGTTATGTCGACACCTGAATCGACAATGATACAACACCCGAATCGACACACAGAGATTTTTCGGCTTGGGAACAAGCGGCAAGCATAATTCTTTACTGCGTCGTGTCCTCTGTGAGTGACCAGCGCTTGAGCTACATTCGGGATGTTAAGACGCCAAAGGATGCGTGGGCGAATCGCAAGAGTATTTTCGCCGCTAGCACAACGGCCAGGAAGTTGCACCTCATGCAGGAGCTCAGCAATGTCTGACAGAAAGATCTATCTATGGCCGATTACACGACCCGAGTCAAGGAGATCTGCAACTCTCTCACCTCCGTCAACGTGAACATCGAGGAGGACGAAATGGTGCAGGTTTGTCTTGGAGGGTTAGTGTCAAAGTTCTAAGCACTCCGAACGGTAGTCTGCACAAGGGAGAATACGCCTTCGTTCTTCGAGCTTCAGTCGATGTTGCTCGTAGAGCAAAATCACGTGGGTGCGTCGACGAGTACGCACACGGACAACAAGATGTTGTACACGAAGGAAGATAGGTCCCAAGGTCGTGGTGGATCAGCGCACAATGGATGTGGTAGAAAAGAGAAGAATGTGCGGCATAATTGAAATGCCGGAAGCAATTCCATTCCCCAATGAGCGTAATCGTAGTTGAAATCCGTTGGATTTGATCCATTCGGATGTGTGGGGACCGGCTCAGAACGTGAGTCTCGCTGGAAGCCGTTACTTCGTAACCTTCATCGATGACTTCACTCGGCATACCTGGGCGTGCTTGATCGCGAAAAAGAGCGAAGTCTTCACGCGAAAAAGAGCGAAGTCTTCGGGAAACAGGGTGTAAGATCAAGTGCCTATGGTTCGATGGCGGGAAGGGGTACTTCTCCAACCAGTTCACGAGTTATCTACAGAAGGAGGGAATTCGACGTTGTCGTGCCTTTCGGCTCCGGATCGTTGCGTGAGTCGGGTGGGAACCGCCGAGGTTTTGGACTAGGAGAAAGAAGAATATGAGATGAGGCTAGTAATGAATAGATTATTAGAAAGAGAGATAGAAATTTCGTGAATCCCACGAGTATATTTTATTCGATTAATCAATATTTAGATAAGAATATGTATTTAGATTGAAAGAAAGATATAAGAAACTTGTGAATCCCACAAGTATAGATTATATTATTTTCGTGAATCCCACGATTATATTAATCGGTTGGTGTTTTCGGAAATATATCCAATTTCCAAATATTTCACACCCTATTACATTGTGCTCCCCATCCTTATGTAGTGATGGGAGAGACTAAGCATAACTACATGCTTTTTTTTTTCTAATATGTTCATGCACACTAAATGTGCATGTAATGCTTTTCTAATCCTTGCTTTTATTTGCTAAATATAGTGCTCATGCACGCTAGATGTGCATGAGTCACTTTTTAGTTGCTTGCATTTTTCTATAAAATATTCACGCACTCTAAAAATGCATGATTTACCTTTTAATAAAGGTAGGCGCAAATAAAGCAATTATAGTTATTAAATCTATTTATGAAACACTGAAGATAAGGTAGCATAATGGTAAAGTTGAGGTTTGGCTACGTGGAGGTACAGGGTTCGGATCTTGCCCTATGCACATGATAAATATTTTGATATTCTTATTTTATTTATTTATATGTAATTAAATCGGTTATATTATTTTTACTTTTTCACGTAGTGTACGAAATACACTACGACACTCGCCCCCTCCGAACCCGCACATCCTCCGGTATGTGCCGAAGTTGCCGATGCTCGTTGTCTCCCCTTCATCCTCCGTTTGTCCCGCTATGTCAACTTTGTCTCTCCATTTTGAGTAGACCCATTCTTTCCACCCGAACCATTGTCGCCATCCGATCCACCATATTCTTTGTTCTCTCTCGTCATATTCTTGGCCCTTGTCATTCGTGGTAGTGTCTTTTACTGGCCTCTTTCTTGTCTTCATCGACTTTCGGTTTGATCGGCTTCCGATCGGATTCGTATTCGGCCGAATCGGAATCGGTTGTTCGGTTTCGATTGAGTCAGTCTCCTTCCGGCCCGGTTTTGATCTATCGGTTTCGGTTTCGGTTGGCTTTCTTTTCCTCGTTTTCACCAGCCTCGACCGGTCCAACCTCCGGTTGAGTCGGATTGGCTTCTTTCCGGATCGGTCTCGTCCGATCGGCTTTCGGCTAGGTCGGCTTCCATCCATATTCGCGTTCGGCCAAGTCAGACTCAGTCGATCGGTTTTGACCGAGTCGACCCCTTTTCGGGTCGGCTTTCTTTTGGGTCGTCTTTCGGCCGAATCCTCATTCGCCCGGTTCGGCTTTCGTTTGTGTCGTCTTTCGACCGAATTCTCTCCCTTTCGGTTCGGCTTTCTTTTGGGTCGACTTTCGGTTGAATCCTCATTCGCCCGGTTCGGCTTTCTTTCGGGTCGTCTTTCGGTCGAATCCTCTTTCACCCGGTTCGGCTTTCTTTCGGATCGGAATCCCGTCCGGATCACCTTCCATCCGAACCGGCTTCCGTCTTTACCTTTCTTGCCGCCACCTCCTGTCTCTCCAGTCTCACGTTGGTTCTCGAATACAACCGCCGAAGTCTCTAGAATTAATGGACAGGAATCCACGGTATTATCGTCCTCCGTTGTTTCACCCATAGCCACCTCCTTGGCTATCTCTCCTTCGTATGCATCGGCTTCGACCTTCGTTTCGTTGCCGCCACTTTCCTTATCTTCGGTGTTATGTCGACACACGGGCTTGACTACCGAAGTCTCCGAAACAATGGTGAAGGAATCCCTTCGTTCGTGCTCATTTACTTTGTCTTCCTCGTCGCCCTTCCGGTCCTCCACCTTTCCGCCGACACATCCCGTCTCTCCGGTCTCACGTTGGTGCACGGGCACAACCGCCAAAGTTTCTGGAACCGGTGTGGGGATACCCTTTCGTCCTCGATCTTCCTCCTCCTCGTCCTTTGTTGGCCTCGACTTTGGTTCGGTTTTAAGCTCCCCTTCAATGTCGACTTGCGACTTTTCATGCATCTCCGAACCCTTCCGCATCAAGCTCTCCTTCAGTGGAAGTCGGTGGCCGCTTCTCACCCACTGTTGACCGCCGTTCGTGGACCATGTCCTTGTCTGCTTCGGTCTTAGATAGTCATATGCGTCTCGTATAGCTTCTTCAAAGGACTCCCATGTTGGATTTTGTTGCCGTATCTTGAAGATTCTTTCTTGTAACTCATCCGTGACTACCCGACTGAAGGATATCACTTGCAATCCTTCCGGTATCCCACATCGCATCATCTCCGTCTTGTAGTCATGTAGATAGCGTGACACATCCTTTCCGTCGAATTCCCTGTTTCTTTGCACAAGCCGCACTACTGCCGATTTCATCTCTGACATTGTGTGTTGCTCTTCTTGCATCCGCTTAATCATCATCATCATCATATTCATCGCTTCTTGTTGATTCTCCATCTCCTTACCACCCGGTTTCACGTCGGGTTCACCAACTGTGTCGTGCCTTTCGGCTCCGGATCGTTGCGTGAGTAGGGTGGGAACCGCCGAGGTTTTGGACTAGGAGAAAGAAGAATATGAGATGAGGCTAGTAATGAATAGATGATTAGAAAGAGAGATAGAAATTTCGTGAATCCCACGAGTATATTTTATTCGATTAATCAATATTTAGATAAGAATATGTATTTAGATTGAAAGAAAGATATAAGAAACTTGTGAATCCCACAAGTATAGATTATATTATTTTCGTGAATCCCACGATTATATTAATCGGTTGGTGTTTTCGGAAATATATCCAATTTCCAAATATTTCACACCCTATTACATTGTGCTCCCCATCCTTATGTAGTGATGGGAGAGACTAAGCATAACTACATGCTTTTTTTTTTCTAATATGTTCATGCACACTAAATGTGCATGTAATGCTTTTCTAATCCTTGCTTTTATTTGCTAAATATAGTGCTCATGCACGCTAGATGTGCATGAGTCACTTTTTAGTTGCTTGCGTTTTTCTATAAAATATTCACGCACTCTAAAAATGCATGATTTACCTTTTAATAAAGGTAGGCGCAAATAAAGCAATTATAGTTATTAAATCTATTTATAAAACACTAAAGATAAGGTAGCATAATGGTAAAGTTGAGGTTTGGCTATGTGGAGGTACAGGGTTCGAATCTTGCCTTATGCACATGATAAATATTTTGATATTCTTATTTTATTTATTTATATGTAATTAAATCGGTTATATTATTTTTACTTTTTCACGTAGTGTACGAAATACACTACGACAACGTGAATTCTCGTGTAGATATACGCCGGAACAGAACGACGTAGCTGAGCGGAAGAATCGGACAATCGAAGAAGCCGCCAGGGCAATGCTTGAAGAGAAGCATATGCTGTAGTTTTACTGGGCTAAAGCTGTAAGGACGGTTGTTTACTTACAGAATTGGACTTCTGCTAATGGAGGAGTGTCGCCACATGAGTTGTATTTTGGAAAGAAGCTGAACTTGGCACACTTGAGGATTTTCGGTAGCATTGCATATGTGCATGTGCTGAAGGAGAAATGGAGGAAGCTGGACGCCAAAGCTGAAAAGTGCATCTTGGTTGGCTACTCGGACGAATAGAAGAGTTATAAGTGTTATAACCCTCGAACCAAACAAGATCGCATAAGTCGTGATGTTGTGTTCGACGAGTCCGCGTCGTGGTACTTGCCTTCGACTCCAACCCTTGACGACTCCATTCCGAATTCTGATGAAGATGTTAGCAAGTCTGAGATACCTTTGCGTGATGAGGATATTAGAGCTCTGGGAGAGAGTCCGATCTCATTTCGGCTAAGCGGGCCAAATGAGGGGTTGAGCCGAGATGGCCGACCTTTTGAAGAACCGTTGAGTAGTGGAGACTCAGTCGTGTTGTCCCCGCGTAACGAACCGAGGAGATGGTTTACGCCTAAAGAAAAAGGGAAGAAGAAAATGTCGGAGTAGGATTTTGGTAGTGCCGAGTCAGATCGGAGCGAATTTGACTTCGGGCCAATCGAGAAGGAAGCTCCGCGAAAGAGGTTGAAGTCGGCCGAGAGGGCCGCGAAATCGGCTAATCACGAATTACGCTGATCTACCCGCCTAAAGAACCTTGTAAAGAGATACGGGTATAATGCGTACATGACGTGAGTGGCGGAAGTGCGTGAGCCCGAGAGCTACATAGAATCAGTAGAAGACACAAACTGGCGTGCCACGATGGAGGAAGAGATGCACGCGTTATCGGACAATGAGACTTGGGACCTAGTTGATGCACCGAAGGGTGTGAAGCCAATTGGATGTAGATGGGTGTATAAGGTCAAGTACAACACCGACGGCTTAGTCAACCGCTACAAGGCCCGATTAGTGGCAAAAGGCTACGCACAGAAGCACGGCGTGGATTACGACGAGACCTTCGTGCTGGTCGCGAAGATGACCACCGTGCGTGTTTTGCTAGCCGTAGCAGTGGCGAAGGGGTGGCGCTTACATCAGATGAATGCAAAAAATGCGTTCCTGCAAGGTGAGCTTCAGAAACAGGTGTACATTGTATAGCCCCCTGGATTTCTATCTGAATAGAACACTTCGGCCGTTTGCCGATTGAAGAAGTCTTTATACGGACTTAAGAAGGCCCCGCGAGCTTGGAACACAAAGATTGCGCAATAGTTGCGTAAGATGGGGTTTGCGCTATTGAAGTCAGACTCTTCATTGTTCGTTCGACAAGGTAAACATGGACTGGTTAGCCTTCTACTATATGTTGATGATTTAGTCATCGCTGGTGCCGATTTGGAAGAAATCCGCCGCGTGAAGTCTCAGCTTGAGGCATCATTCGACATGAAGGATCTTGGAGACCTTCATTACTTCCTCAGGATCGAAGTGATCCGTTCCCCCGAAGGCACATTGATCAGCCAGCGTCACTACGCGTTGAATATGCTCTTTAAGTTTGGGATAGCAGATTGTAAGCCCATCTCGACCCCTCTCAATAGAAACGTAAAGCTTCGTTGAGATTCGGGAAAGGCGTGCGACCCGACATGGTTTCAACAGATTGTCGGAAGCCTCATCTACTTGACGATCACTCGGCCGGACCTTAGCTATCCGGTATGCTTGATCAGTCAATTCATGTTGCAGCCTATGACCGAACACTTTCAGAGCGTGCAAAGGATATTGCGATATGTCAGTGGCACTAATGACATGGCGTTGTTGTATCACACAGGTGTAACCGAACAGTTAGTTGGCTACACAGATGCCGATTGGGCCGGAAATGCCAACGATTGTAGATCCACATCTGGATACGCATTCTCAATGGGAAGGCAATCGTGTGGAGCAGTATGAAGTAGTCGACAGTGGCATTGTCGAGCACAGAGGCCGAATATCTTGGGGCGAGTGTCGCTACATGCGAAGTCATTTGGCTAAAACGGCTATTACGGGATCTGCATGTGGAGGTGTCCACTCCAATGACGATCTATTGCGACAACCTCAACAACATCCAACTTGCGAAAACCCCCGTATTCCATGCTCGGACCAAGCACATTGAGGTGCACTACCATTTTGTCCATGAGCGTGTCCTTTTCGATGAAGTCGAACTAGCGTATGTACCGATAGATTAGTAGATTGCCGACATCTTCACCAAGACCGTTGGTCTCGACAAGTTGCGGCATTTCTCGGGTGAGTTGGGATTGCGTCACCTCGACACACCAAACTTGAGGGGGAGACAGGAATAGGAGCGTGAAAGGAGCAGTAGTGACCGCGATGTCGAGACGGATGAAGAATTCGATTTTGGGCTGGTTGAAGAAGCCGAAGAAGTGAGCAAGTGCCGTAATCGCAAGAAAGAGCCGAAGATAGCCAAGAAGGGCATAAAGGCCAAGACCAAGACGTGGTTTGATGTTGTCAAGTGCCTAAAGATAGAAGAAGAATTGGAGATATGTAAACGGAATTGGATCGGAAGTGACCGATTTAATCAAAACGTTTGATTCGGACATTACGAATCGACTGAGGGCCAAGCGCAGAAAAGGGCAACGAAAGAGGCACCAACATCGTGACAGGAAGGGAGCTAAGAAGGGCCACATGAGCAGACAAGCCAACAGAAAGGGTCGAGGCGCGCAGAATTGGACGGGTCGAGGAGCACGAGCAAGGTGTGAAGCCAGGGGAAGCCGGAGTGAAGATCCAGAGGAGCACGCGGAACCTCAAGTTGAGCTTGAGGAGGAGTGTCGAGAGACAAGCTCAACATTGGTGCGTAAACGGTGCGCGTAGACTGGGTGGATAAAACCCTACGCACAACATGGCCGTAACGGTGCATAAACCGAGAGGAATAATTTTGGGAGTAAGTGTAGGATGCTCATTTATGAGCAGTCAAGTACTGTCAGTACTTGTGTTTGCCCAATAGTCAGGGCTTGTATAAAAGGTGCTCACTGAGACGAAGTATGCACAGAGAATTATTTGTTGAATATAGTTTCGTTTTTGCTCTCTCTTTGTCTCTCCCTCTCCTTCTCTGTGTTTTTGCGTTTTACCGAACTATCATACTTCCGAACTGTGTGCTTTGTGTTTATGCATACGCTTCAGCTCACGTATTCTTTTACACGGATGCAAGCGAACCCAGCACATACGAGGAAGCTATAGCCGCACTGAACACTGATACATGGCTCAAAGCCATGAGGTTTGAGATGGACTCGATTCATAAGAATTAGACGTGGGAGTTGGTCGAACTACTAGCCGGAAGGAAGCCGCTACCCAATAAATGGGTTTTTCGGTCCAAATATGTATCCGATTCGGAACTGTGAAGAATAGCGCAGAATACTGCTCCGCCACAACCGAGTCTTTAGATCACTTTGTTTAAGGATCAAATATAGAAATGGGAATAGAGATGAATATTCATACACACACGAGTCGATAGAGAGTACACAAGATGTTTACCTGGAAAACCCTAATAGGGAAAAACCACGGGAGCCCACAGACTTTGAATTTACACTATATGAGAAATGTACAATCAAAGACTCAGAGGCAACGACCTCAAGCTCTATTTCTTTGCCAAGCGGCGGTTACAACAGAAACCTTTTTGTATCGCACCCTCTCTCTCTCTCTCTCTCTGTCACTCACTCTATACAACAGTTATGCACATACAACAATATGACAACAACATTGTCTATCAAAGTAATTGCCCTAAGTCATATTTATACTTATATGAACTTAGGGCTATTTACAAATATAACCTCAATAGGCTTACTCAAAACATATTTAGACCGGTTCTCATCGGGTCCATCCGATCCGGTTTCCGGTGTTGAGAGATAGGTCCCTCCGGATGGGAAGGGAGAAGGACGGTGCTGATGAAGAGTACCCGGCTACGGAGAGCTGGATGGTGCAGACCCGGTGAGAACCGGATGAAGAGTACCCGGCTACGGAGAGCCGGATGGTGCAGACCCGGTGAGAACCGGATGAAGAGTACCCGGCTACGGAGAGCTGGATGGTGCAGACCCGGTATGAACCGGATGAGGAGTACCCGGCTACGGAGAGCCGGATGGTGCAGACCCGGTATGAACCGAATGAGGAGTACCCGGCTACGGAGAGCCGGATGGTGTAGACCCGGTATGAACCGGATGAGGAGACATATTGGTAAATATGTTTTTGAGAGTCCATTGTGGCTATATTTGTAAATAGACGAAAAAGTCATATTAATATAAATATGACTTAGGGCAAATTTTTAGTAATGGTAGTTGTTGTCGTTTCTTGTTGGTGCAAGAAAAGAGAGAGTGCTTAACTGTACAGAGAGTGAGAGAGAGAAAGAGGTCACTGCCTCTGTTGTATCCGCCGTCTGCGGCGAAGATCGTGAGCACGAGGTCGTTGCCTCCATGAACTCACTGTTTGTACATTCCAACATAGTGATAGTTTGCAGCCTGTGGGCTGTAGTGGTTTTTCCCCTAGTTTGGGGTTTTCCGCGTAAACCTCCTGTGTATCTTCCTCTTCTTTGTGTCGTGTTTTATTTCCCGTTTTCTGTGTATGATCCTAAGCTCGGTTGTGGCCGAGCGCTGCGTATAGGGAGCGTTGAGTTCTCGTCATCCGGGCCTCTTCCGGTTCTCACCGGGTCCTCTTCATTCATCACTGGATCCGTTATGCACATACAGTTATGCACATACAACAATATGACAACAACATTGTCTATCAAAGTGATTGCCTTAAGTCATATTTATACTTATATGAACTTAGGGCTATTTACAAATATAACCTCAATAGGCTTACTCAAAACATATTTAGAAATATGTCTTCTCTTCCGGTTCTCATCGGGTCCATCCGATCCGGTTTCCGGGCCTCTTCCGGTTCTCACCGGGTCCTCTTCATTCATCACTGGATCCCATCCGGAGGGACCAATTTCCCAACAATCTCCCCCTTCACTCCGGCATGGGATGTCTCGCCAGCCCGATTCGCTTTTGGCACGCATCCAGCTTGTCAGTTGTCAACACCTTGGTCAGCATATCCAACCTGTTCTCCTTTATGTGGATCTTCATCAGCACAAACTCTTGATCTTCTACTCTCTCCCGGATCCAGTGGTACCTCCGCTAGATATGTTTTGTCCGGGAATGGTAGGTCGCGTTCTTTGCAAGGTGGATGGCACTTTGACTGTCGCAGTAGAGCCAATATTCCTCTTGTTGGATTCCTAGCTCTCCAATGAAGTCCTTCATCTAGATTATCTCTTGCCAGCTTCTACAACTACCATGTACTCCACCTCCGTGGTTGACAATGCAACCATCTTCTGGAACCTTGACTGCCATGATACAACTCCCCCTGCATAAGTCATGACATATCCAGATGTAGACCGGCTAGTATCCGCATCGGCCGACATATTCGAATCCGTGAATCCGTCAAGTTGGGGATTACTGGAGCTGAACTAGAGGCACATACTCGAGGTGCCTTTTAGATACCAGAGTATCCACTTGACCGTGTTCCAATGCTCTCTTCTGGGATTGCTCATGAACTGACTTACCACTCCGACTGCATATCTGATATCTGTCCGAGTACATACCATCGTGTACATCTAGCTTCCAATGGTAGAGGCATATGGTATCTTCATCATATCCGTATTCTCCGCCTTTGTCCTCGGACTTTGTTTTCCAGATAGCTTGCAGTTTTCTGGAAGTGTCGATCCGACCGGTTTTGCCTTCGACATGTTGAACCGTTGAAGCACCTTTGTCATGTACTTCTCCTGTGACAACCACAACAACTTCTTCAACCGGTCCTGGATGATGTGCATTCCCAATATCTGTCTTGCCGGAGCCAAGTCTTATATTGAGAAGGTCCGGTTGAGAGCCTTCTTCAGCATCCGAATCTTGCCTTGGTCTCGTCCGACTATCAACATATCATCCACATATAGGAGGAGTATCAGGAAATCTCCTCCGTCAAATTTCTTCACAAACACGCAGTGATCGGCCTACGTCTTGTGGTACCCTTGGTCGGTCATGAAGGAGTCCAACTTCCGGTACCATTGCCGGGGAGCTTGCTTCAATCCGTATAAGCTCTTCTTTAGCCAGCACACCAGGTGCTCCTTCCCTTTCTTCTCAAATCCTTCTGGTTGATGCATGTAGATTTCTTCTTCGAGGTTGCCATGTAAGAATGCTGTCTTGACGTCTAGTTGCTCTACCTCGAGGTCTATGCTTGCCGCTATGCCCAATACCGTTCGGATGGATGTCATCTTTATTACCAGGCAAATATCTCATCGAAATCCACTCCTTTCTTCTGTTGGAACCCCTTCACCACGATTTGGGCTTTGTATCTTGGTGGGTTTCCGGCATCTCCCGGTTTCAGCTTGTACACCCACTTGTTCTGGAGTGCCCTCTTCCCTTTCGGCAACTCCGTTGTCGTGAAGAAAACCGGCCATAGGCGGAATCGAAGAAAAAGGCGCATGAACCGGCTCTTACACGAATGGACGTGTGAATTTATATTTTGATATTTTGTACATGATTCATAAATGGATCGGCTGATGTAAATACTAAGTAGTACACATTTATTAGGGGGGATTGTGCGAATCTCTCTCAAAAGGGGACAAGGAATAAAACGATTTGACTAGGGAGAAAGGGGCACCCCTTTTTTTTGCGAACTATTTAAGGAGGGAGAGAAGAAAGATAAAAGGGGATCGCGCGTTGGCGAGGGGGAAGGGCTGCTGCAGAACTGAGTGTCGAGCTCTCTCTTCTCCAGTCGTTGTTCTCTGCGGGTGTCGGGAGTTCGCTGCCTCTGCTTCGTGGACAGCCCGTGTGCTTCCAGCAGAGTCTCTCTCTCTTTCCCTTTTCCCCCTTTGTTTCTTCAAGTCGTGTGGCTGTCGTCGGTGTGAGTGAGTAGGACCCCGTGTCGGGTCCATCGCCGGCTCGCCGGTTGTAACCGTTAGAGTTTGCAATCTCTGAATATTGTAATCTACTGTTACTGCAATTAAGTGTGCCGTTGTTTCTCTTTCCTTCTTTCTGTTGCGTGTCTGCAAGACTTCTCTCTCTCTCTCTCTCTCTCTCTCTCTCTCTCCTCGGTTCAAGGCCCCGGTGGTCCCGCCTTTTTCACACCCACGCGCGCAACAACGCGACATATTTGGTGAACCTGACGCGAAACGGGCGGCAAAGGAGTCGAAAGATGAGGGGATCGGAGCTAGCAGAGGCAATGGCGGTAGCCGTTGATCGGCTGGTAAGCGCTTGTGAGGGGACGGGTACCCTCGACAGAGCCATCGAATCGATCGTCGGCACTATAGGCCGGTTCGGAGGGAAAGATGCCACAAGTTATTTGGAGGCTTACCAGGCCGAAATGATCATGAGGGATATCCCGGTGGACAGGCGGCTGTCCGGATTCCCTCGGGTGGTGACGCCGAGCATCCACGTGGAGGTGCTCGAGGTGCTGGCCGTATGCCAGACTTGGGAGGAGTTCGAGTTGCAGCTCCTCAAGAAGTACGGGTTTGACGACTTGCTTCGGCTGTTGAGGGTGGAAAGCCCTGGAAAAGGGAGGAACACGTCGGCGCTCCTCCAGGAGTTCGAAAAACGGTTCGCGCGGTTGTCGACGCTGGACCGGACAGTGCTTGAAATGAGTCGAGTACTACTGTTTGTCAAGTCGGTGGATGCGCTCGACAGGGAAAACGTGGGTCCCCTATTGGAGACGGACGAAGGGCTCACGATAGACTGGGCCGTGGTAAAACGGGTCTGTAGCCGTTTCGACAAACGACGCGATTGCAGCGATGGAAGCTCGTCGGGGTCAGGGTTGGTCCCGGCGAGGAGGCTCGAGGAGCCGGTATCGGTGCCGGCCGGTGGGAAGGAGGAGACCCAAATCTGGCTAGAGTCAGGGTTGGCATCGAATGACATGGTCAAAGGCCCATCCGGAGGAGCGGCTCTGGAGGAGCTGACACAGATGGTGCGCGACCTGCAGATCGCACAGGCCCGGAGAGACAGCGACGAACAACCTCGCGACCGGAGGCCGCCGGTTGGGCAGCGGTGCATGTGGTGTGATGCGATCGGTCACATTCGGAAGGATTGTGCGGATTTCTCCGACGCGCTCAGGACCAACGTGGTGTACCTCTGGAATGGGCGGGTGCACGCGAGCGAGACCCAGAGAGCCCTAGAACTGAATATGGGGCGCGGCGGAATGAAGAGGTTGATGGAAGAAGCCGCGACACGACATGTAGAAGCCGTTACCTACTCAATGTCGGCGGGAATTCGGGTCGGGGGTGACGAGTCCCGAAAGGTGAAGGACTCCGGATTCTGGTCGCTAGTGCTAGAAGGCTTCTTCGGAGTTCGGCCAAAGAAGGAAGAGGCGGACCGCGCGGAACATCGGGTCCAGGAGGTCACCGGATGGGACGATCCGGTCGAAGAGAAAACGGGCTTCGTAGAAGCCACTTGCCAGAACTACGAGGTTCTGGTGGAAGACAAACGGGTAGGAAAGGCCAGGGGGGTGGGTCCCCCGCAGAGGTATGAGACCCGGTTCGGATTGAAACTGACCGGTGCCGGCAACCTAGGTGCGCCGGATGCGAAGAAGCAGGCGGGGTTTCGGTTGAGCACCGAAATCGAAAGGACCACAAACCTGTGAAAGGTCCTGGAGGAACATATCCTCGACAGCAAAGTGGAGCTATCGTTGAGGGAAGTGCTCGGGATCGCCAAGAAGGAGTTCCACGACTCCATCATGGACTTGGTGAAGAGGAAAAGGTTGTCGACGGAGCCGGAACTGGAGAAGCCGGTGGAGGTGCGGACCATGCACTTGGAAGACACGGCCCTAGAAGACGAGTTGGCGGAAAGCCACTACACGAAGCCGCATTGGGCCAGGGCAACTACGGAAACCCTTGTACGGATCGGCGATGTTCCGGAACCGGTGGTGGACTTGGTAGACCATGGATCCGAAATCAACTTGATGTCCATGGATTTCTACAAGAGGGGTAAATGGCCGATCAACACCAAGCATGGCTGGAAAATAAGGGCAGCGACGCGCGCCACGGAAGAACTACATGGAGCCTGTCCGAACGTACGGGTGAAAATCGGTGATGTCGAGATCGACCAGCACTTCTTCATGCAGGAGACGTCCTCGCATCCGGTTATACTAGGAGAGCCATACATAACGGAGGCACAAATGGAGACCAAGGTGCTGGACAACGGTTCAGCCTATGCAAGAGTCAAGAGCCAGGATGGGTGTCACTCAGTCCAGTTCCTGACAGTGCGACCAAACCATGAGCGTAACCGCAAGACCCTCGGTGGCGAAACCCGAGGGGATTTTTAGAGAGGGCTATCAAGGAGTGGGGCCGCGATAGTCCGGACACCTGGGGAAAACCCCACAAATGTACAGTACGGAAGAAGACCTGTACCATAGGTAAGAAATTTTGGTTCTCCAACAACGGAGGTTGTACTATGGCCGACGTCAATAGCTGGGAGAGGAAGTGAGCGGAGGAGCGGCTTAGGGGATGCAGAGTCCTCTCCCCCGACGAAGAAATCAGAGGCGCCATGGAGGCGGTCTCTTTTGACAACACCTTGGGCGAACTGTGAAAGGTGATCGGTGAAGACCTTAGAGAAGACCGGACCGTTCCGGTAGGTTCGATGGGAATGTACGAAGTCGTTGCGGACTTCGGGGAAATGATCGGGTCGGATCGGACGGCCCGCGCAAGTACAAAGTACAAGAATATGGACCGGAAGGTAAGGCCGGTCGCGGCACCCTTGCCGGAGGGCAGTGAGGAGCGGATAAAAGGGGTCGCGTCAGACCCAAGTTTACGGAATCCGGCTGGCATAGGGCACCGGTTCACCGACAGAACGCTACGGAAGCTCAAGGTTGGTGGGGGTGGCTTTCTAATGCCGGCGGAGGAGAACAGGTTTCGGAGAATTCTCGGAAGGCATGGGAAAGCCTTCGCGTTCTCACTAGAGGAGATCGGGTGCGTGGACCCGACGATTGTCGAACCGATGGTGATCTTCACGGTACCGCATGTACCATGGAATCTCAAACCGATTCCGGTGCCGAGAGCTCACATCGCGAAGTTGATGGAGCTTCTGAAGCAAAAGGTGGAGATGGGCATCCTCGAACTGTCGAGTGCCCCATATTCGAGTCGGTGGTTTACGGTGCCAAAGATGAACGGCACGCTGCGCTTCATTCAGGACCTACAATCGGTCAACAAGGTGACCATCCGTAACGTAGGAATCAGACCGACCATAGACGAGTTCACGAAGGCCTTCGATGGAAGGTCGATCTATTCGGTCGGTGACTTATACTCGGGGTACGACCAATTCCAGCTAGCCGTGGAAAGCAGGGATATCACGACGATGTGAACTCCTCTCGGCCTGGTACGAATGTGTACCCTACCACAAGGCGGGATAAATTCGGTGGCGCATATAGTGAACGCAATGAACAAGGTGCTAAGGGACTGCATCCTAGACATCACCATGCCATTCTTGGATGACATCCCGATAAAGGGGTGTCCGGTGGATGACGCGGACGAGATTGTCGGGCCAGACGGATGCCGGAGGTTCGTCGTGAACCACATCAACGACTGCGAGAAGGTGCTGTAGAGGCTCGAAAACGCATGACTCACCTTCTCCGGAGAAAAATCGGCGTTCGGACAGTCAGAGATCTTGGTGGTCGGACACCTATGCGGGCCCTACGGTAGGAAACCGTCTCCGGCAAAGGTAGAGGCCATCTTCGCGACGAGGGACGATTGCGGGTAAGTCACGGAGGTCCGCAGATTCTTGGGAGCATGCGCGGTCTACCACATCTGGATTCCGCACTATGCGCATGTTGCGGAGCCTCTCTACGGGCCATTGAAGAAAGGGTGTGGGTTCGAGTGGAGGTCGGAGCACATGGAGTCGGTTCGGAGACTAAAGGAGGCGCTTACGGTAGCGCTGGCCCTCCGTAAAGCGGTTTACGGCAAGGGTGTCCCCATTTGCGTGACGGTGGACACGAGCCCGACCGGGATTGGGTGGGTAATCAGTCAGGGGGACAAGGACAACGTACGATTCCCGATCCGGTTCGGGGCGAAGGTATTGAGCGAGCGACAGCAAGGATACGCCTAAGTTAAGCATGAGCTTTGGGGTATCGTTTCGGCGGTCAAGGCCGACAAGGACTATCTGATCAGGACGGAGGTGATCATCGAGACGGACTGCTTGCCGATACTCGGCATGGTTTCCGGATGTGCGACGCCGGACCTAGCAATGCTCCGGTGGATAGCATACATTAAGTCCCTGAACCCGGAGATACGACACATCTCTGGAAAGGATAACGCCATGGCCGACATGCTTTCGAGAGGGAGGTTCAACGGCGAAGACGACATGGTTTCAGATGACGAAGAAGTCGGCGAGGACTTCTTCGGGTTGGCTAACGCGACGATGAGGAAAAGGGACACTCCGACGCTCAACGAATTTGACAAAAGTAGGTAGGACGGGGAGTGGCTCCAAATTGGGAGGTTCCTACGGACGATGACGCCGGACGCAACATGGACAAGAGAAGAGGCGAGCCGGGTACGGAAGAAGGCGTACCGATTCTTCCTACGGGACGAGTGCATATGGAGGCACCCAAAGAAGAGAAATGACATCCCGCTCCGAGTAGTGGCAAAGAAAGAAGAACAGGAGGAACTACTGGCGGCCTTTCACAAGAGTCCCTGGGCCGGACACCGCGGAACGTGGGCCACGTTCGAGAAGCTGAAGGAGAAGTACTGGTGGCCAGGGCTGTACCAGGACGTGCATCGGTTCGTAACGACTTGTGAAAGCTGTCAGATGCACTCCGTAGTCCGACATCGGGACGAGCTACACCCGACTTACCCGCCTGCGGTCCATTTCAAATGGATGGTGGACTTGGTGATGATGCCGATGGGAGTAGGACAGATGCGATACCTGGTGCTTGCGCGGGAAGACTTAACGAACCAGGTGGAAGGCCGTGCACTGCAGAACAAGACAACCGCGGCGGTATGCCGGTTCCTGATCGAAGAGGTAGTTTGTCGGTATGGGTGCGTTGGGAGGATCGTGGCGGACCGGGGAGAGCTGGATGTGCGGGAAGCTGAGGAGCTGTTCAACCGGCTAGGGGTCAAACTCTCCGTCACTACGACATACAATCCAGAGGCGAACGGGAAGGTAGAACGTGGGCACGGGCCGATCATAAAGGCGTTGGTGCATGCATGCGGAGGGCAGGTCGGGAATTGGCCGCGACTCCTTCCTTACGCACTATGGGCGAACCGAACTACGCACAATTCGGTGACAGGGTTTATGCTAGCAGAGCTGATGTACGGACAGAAGCCGATCATGCCGGTGGAAAGAACGGTTTCTTCATGGGCGGCGGTAGATTGGAAGGATGAGATGAGCCGGGAGGAGTTGCTGGCGGCGCGGATTCAACAACTCGAGCGTGTTAATCCTAGGGCCAGACAACAGCCTAACACAGGGTGTCCACTTAAGACACTTCACCAAAGGGTGGTACGGCAGAATGACTTACGACACAACGCTTAATTAGACCGTAAACGATTACTTAACAATACATCATTAACATGCGTAAGATATAACAATGAGTACAGAACGGTAATCAATGCTGAAAGATGAGAGCAATAAGTTCTATTAATTATCCGCTCTTGATTACATTGTAACCGGGCCTTTATATAGGTCTCCGGTGCGAAATACAAAACGGTGCCAACAGGCACCTTTTCGGATCCGGATCGGCATACCGATTCCGGTCCGTCCGTCCACATCTTCTCATATATTACTATATATTTTAAGACTACTAATTACAATAGTTCCCGAATAAACTATTCCTTTCACACTCTGGTTTGGACCTCCTTAAGCCTTCTTGCCAGCCGGTAACACATGGCACACCCGTGGGACAGTACCTTGTACGTCGAACCCATTATCCGGCCCTTTTACGCTTCGTCCAAAATGTCCAGAATGCTTTGCTCCAAAATTTCCAATGGCTCGTCGAGAATCTGTTGTTGCTGTTGTGGCTGTTGTTCCTTTTGTGGCTATGGTTGCTCCATTTGTGCCTTCTCCGTTTGGAGCTGTGGCTCCGTTTGTTGCTCTGGTACCGGCGTTTCCTTCGTTGTTTCCTCCGTCGGACTTGTCTCTGGTTGACTGACCCCGGCCTGGTCCCCGTCTGGTCCTAGTACCGGCGACGGTTCCTCATCACTAAGGTTGACCGTTGCCGCCTTTCTCGCTTTTTCTTCCCGAAGCCAGGACCGCTCATAGCTTTCGAACTGGATTTGAGCCTCCAATTGAGCTACGAGCTGCCGGACCTGTACCAATTGTTCCTCCACCAGGGCTGTGAAATCTTCGACCAACTCATCCCTTATGGTGGTGAAGTCCTCCGAGGTCAGCGTATAACAGTCGTCGCCCTCCTTCCACCGGTTTTCGACGTCCGCCCTGAGCAGTTGGAGTTCCGCCGTATTCTGCGCCCATTTCGCCCACCAACGCACAGAGCTGTCGCCAATCAAGCTTTTGGTCTTAGTGAGCCATGACCGGAGGATGCATTGGATCTGTTCGGCTCCCATCCTTGATTTATTTTCTGCGACTTGTCGCTCTTCTTTCAATTGCTTGATGATCCGGACCGTGTCCGCCTCCTGCTCCCTATAATGTGACAATTGAGTTTGATAGGTTGTTTGCAACCTCTGTAATACCATTGTCGCTCTTTCCTTGTCTTCATGGTTCTGTTTGTGGAGCTCCATGTCGTTTGCCACTTCCTCCAATAGCTTGGAACTCTCAGCTCGTTCTTCGGCGAGTGCCGTTGTGGCCCTATCAACTTCTTGCCGGAGCTCGGCCATCTGTTCCTGTTGTTGCTTATACTCCGTCTCTAGCTGCTTGTAGTCCCGATGCAGATGATCGAAATCATCGGTCTTCTGCTTCAGCCTTTGGTTGATCTGCCGGCGCGCACGGTCCTCCCGGTCCTTCTGTTGACGGAGCTCTTCCTTCAGCCTCTCGATTTCCGTCTCCGCCATTCTTCGCAACTTGTCTTTTTCCTGCAACAATTTCACTTTTTCCTCCTTCAATCGGTCATAAGCATGATGTCCTTTACGCAGGTTTTCCTCTGCCCGGCGAAGGTTCTCAATAGTTTTCTTTAATTCTTCTTCGGCCGCCTTCTTCAAGTCGCGTTCGCGGCTCCGTAATGCTTCTTGTGCGGTGAGCTCATCTCGTAATTCTGCAAGCTCTTGGGCTTGCGCCGCATCTTTCTCCGGGACTGTTTGAGTCTCTGGGGTCTTATTCCTGTGTTCATCAACCGGAGTCACCGGTGCTTGGATCTGCGTTGCGGTTAAGGCCATTTTGGCCATGTCTCCTGTGATCCGATCCAAGTCTTGTTCGAGGCACCGGATCCTTGATCGGGCCATCTCTAGTTCATTGGTTGTGACGAGCAACCGTTCCGTTTGCGCTCTTTCCTCCACCTCTATGCACCCGATTACTCCAACAATTTGTTCTCCTATCCATCGGAGCCATTGGCTGCCGGTGCACTGTTGTTGCGCTTGCACGGAGGGTTGGTTGATGGGTTCACTCGCCGGTGGCTGGTCTCGCCTTACTGCGTCGAGCTGCACTTCAGGTTCTGCCAGCTGACCCCTTTGTCGTTCCGGCTTTGAGTGTGTTTCGGCTAGCCGCCCCTTCTTTGCTTGTTCATGGCTGGCTGGGACGGTTGGTTTTTGTATATCCGGCTCTTGAGTTACGGGGCTTTCTGGTGCTGCTTGTTGTGCCAGGACTTCTGTGACCGGTTCCCTCTGAACCGGTTCCGGTGCCTCCCTTGGCGTGGGATGCTCAGCGTGAGTTGCGGGCATTCCATCCTTCTGTGGGTCCGAACGCTTCCCGGCTGATTCAGTGGTGCTATTCACCGGCCGCCGCTGGAGGTGCTCTGTGGGTTCTTCCTCCATTTCCTCCGCTTGAGTCCCTGCATTAATTCTCGCTGCCAAGGTGTCCGTTTCTTGCTGCACCAATCGGTGGAGTGGGCTTGTCAGGGGTCGTGCCGGTGTCTCCTCGTGTGTGTCCGTCGGCCGCTTCCGGCTGGCACACTCCTTTGCCGCCATCTCTGCGTCGACCGTCTTCCCCTTAGTGGCCTTAGTGGCCAACAACTGTTGCCGTTTTGAAGCAGGTTTCGGGGTGCCGTCCGTTGCTCTTCCCCGCTTCTTGGTTTGGACGGGCTCGAATGGTGGCGGCAATAGGGTGAGCCATTGCGTCACTGCATGCCATATTTTCCGGCCTTCCTTGCCGTCCTTTCCTCTTACTATATCAATCGCTGTGCATAGCCCATCGGCGATTAGCACCGGCCAATCTACCTTGACCCCTTTGTACGTTGCGATGATCAAGCTTGCTCGGTTCTGAGGCATGACGGGGGGTCGAGGGTACACGTGGCCAAACTCATGGAGCACACGGGAAATTTTGCGGAATAGCATATCTTCGCCGCCCTGTGTCCTGTAGCCCTTGCTGACAGAGAGTACTCACCGAAATATTTGATGAGTTGCTCGAAGGTAGGATTGTCGATCGTGTAGATGCCTCCCTTCGGAAGGTCTATTAACGCACGGATCGCCTCCTCCGTGATCACCTCTGTGTCGATTTCTTTGATAATCTTTTCGGCCTCCTTGTGTGGCACCGCCTCCATGATCGTTAAGAAACCCTCCAGTCCGTGCTGCCGTAGCCATTTCTTGGCAGCTTCAGACAACGTTTGGTAGTCCATCTCTGCGTCAAGGTCGGAGAGCGTTGGCGAGGTTTGGTGGTGGGGAGAGTGTGAGAGAGAAAGTTCTGAGGGAGGGGGTTCTCTGTGTGCGAGCTCTCTGCGATTGATCTTCACGCGTCTGTTCTCCTTGGTTCGCGATAGGAGAAGGTCTCGATGCGTGGGGGTTTTTCTCTCTGCATCTTGGCGCCTTTTTCGAGCCTCCGCATGTGCAGGTCGTGTACTATAATAGCATTGTGTGCCATGTGGTGGTGGTTTAATGTCCTATTAATAGCCCCTCATACCTTTTTGACATGCCTCTTTACTCCTCGTTTGCATGGCCGTTTCCACCACTCCTTTCCATGATTTATTTGATTCGCTCCTTTATTTGATTGATTGATTTATTATTTATTTTTTGTAAAGTTACTTGTGTGGTTAATTTTTCTCCGGTCTTGTCGGACCCTTACCTGAATCACGCACCTTGACGGCCTCTTGATGGTTTGTCGTCATTATGCTTTCCCTTGTTGCCGGCGCCTGCTCCTCCTTACCGGCTTGGTGGTAGCCGTTTTCCTCACAGGTTGCCGTTGTGGTTGGCCTGCCGGCGTCCGATTCGGTGGCGGTCCTTCGTTCAAATGGGCTCTTTGGCATAGGTCCTTTGTATGGCTTTAGTCTAAATCCGTTGACCCATTTACCCTGCACTTCGCCAGGAAAGTGTCCCTAACTGGTAGGATCCATTGAACTCGCGTGTGATCCAGTACAGTCCGGTTCATCTAAACCGTCGTTTGCCTGGCATTTTACCCATCCGGGTTTGGAACACTAGTACCGGCTTGCCGATTTCGAACATTTTCTCGTTTCCCTTCTGGAGCCAATCTACAAACGCTTTCTGTCGCCGTTGTTCCAATTCCAGGTGCATGATGCTCGCTAGTCGGTGTTCTTCTAGTTCACACAGAGCCTTTAACCGAATTGCCTCCGATTCCTTTTCATTGAGTCATTCCCGAATCTGAATCCGTAAGCTCGGTACCTGGAATTCGACTGGCATGACTACCTCTAATCTGAATGCTAACCATAACGGCGTTGTTCGGATGCTTGTTTTGTACGTTGTCTGGTAAGCCCAGAGCGCACTGTGCAGCTTCGTGTCCCAATCTGTCCGATTCTCATTGACGATCTTGCGCAAGATATTCTGTAACGTTTTGTTTGTTGACTCCGCTAATCCGTTGGCTTGTGGGTAGTACGGGGTGCTCCGTTTATGAACTACCACATAGAACGATGTCAAGCTCTCCACTACCTATCCAAGAAAGTGCACTCCTTGGTCTCTTATCAGCTCTATGGGGCATCCGTACCGGCACCAAATGCATTAGTATAAGAATTTTGCTGTTGATGCCGTGGTGTTATCTCGTAAGGCTTTCGCTTCCACCCATTTAGTGCAGTAATCCGTTGCGACAATCACATACCGGTTGCCAGTTCTCATTGCCGGTGGTTTAAATGGTCCAACAAATTCCAGTCCCCATTTCTGAAATGGTTCTAGCGGTAGTACTGGCTGGTGCGGCATCCTAGCTTGTTCCGTTGGCTGGCCCATTCGCTGGCATAGATCACACTCTTTCGCATACCGGACTGCGTCCTTCAATGTAGTCGGCCACCATAGGCCACTTTGCTGTATCTTCCTAGCCGTGGCATCCCCAACATAATGGCCTCCGGCGACTCCACAGTGTGCTTCCTTTAGTATTACCTCTTTCTCGTCGCTGCGCACCGCTCGTCGCCATATACCGTCCGCACCTTTGTGGTATAGCGTGTCCTGTAATAAATAAAAGTGCCGGCTTTGTACCGCCAGGTGCTTCCTCTTGTCCCGGTTCATCTCCTCTGGAGGCAATCCGGTGCTCAGAAATTGGTGCATATTCGTTAGCCACTTATCTTCTGGTGCCACCGTTTCATCTATTGCCGTTTCCGCAGTGACTCAAAATAGCTCAGCATTCGGAAACTCGTCCGGTACTCCGTCGCCGGTTTCGACGGAATCTTGTTACCGGCCGGCAAAGAAGGCTAAAGGAGGTCCAAACCAGAGTGTGAAAGGAATAGTTATTCGGGAACAGTTGGAATTAGTAGTCTTAATATATACATATTATTATGTGGACGGACGGACTGGAATCGGTATGCCGATCCGGATCTGGAACGATTCCGTAAAGGTGCCGTTTGGCACCGTTTTGTATTTCGCACCGGAGACCTATCTAAAGGCCCGGTTACAATGTAATCAGTAGCGGATAATTAATAAAGCTTATGGTCCTAATCTTCAAGTGTTGATTACCGTTCTGTAATTATTGTGATATCTTACGCGTGTTAATTATGGATGGCTAAGTAATCGATTAAGGTCTAATTAAGCGTTGTGCCATAAGTCATTCTGCCGTACCACCCTTTGGTGATGTGTCTTGAGTGGACACCCTGTGTTAGGCTATTGTCCGGCCCTAGCAATAACACAGTTTTTGGCGACCACGATTCCTGCATTATCGTAGTGAACATCGGCAGGAATGGATGACTAGGCCAACAGACGACCCGGTTACGGAGAGAGCGCGAAGACTTGCTGAACGAAGACGGCGGCGAGAGGCTTTTCAACAATCAGAGGAAGAAATCCGAACGGATCGATCATTTTCCAAAGTGATCCGGAAAGTGGCGAAGGAGTCGCTCCGTCTGCAACAAAACTCTTACCCGGACGAAGGAAGTAGCTTAAGCAGCCTCCGGGAAGTGCAAACCCTTCTCCAGGCCTTGGCCAGAAGAGAAGGCGAATCCGAAGCATTCTCAGCACTGGAATCGGATTCGGAAGGGGGTTATAGCGCGCATACGAACTATCGCAACAGTAACGACACCCCAGGAGGACCGGAGGATGAGGAGTCGGATACTTTACCGACACCGGAACCAGAGTTGGCAGACCAATAACTTCCGACACTCGTCGTGGAGAAAACTCCGACACTCGTCGTGGAGCAACCTCCGACACTCGTCGGGGAGCAACCTCCAGAGACGGAAGTACACCGGCAAAAACCTCCAACACCGGAAGTCGAGCCGACAACACCAAAGGAAAACCGGCAAAGACCTCAGACACCGGCGGAACAATAGGAAAGACTACCAACACCGCTAGAACGCGTACCGACATCAGACGACGATATGCCGTTCCAATACTCCAAGTATCGGGATGACCCGGACGTGGAGGCTCATGTTCACGCATTTGAACAAACATGGGAAGCAAACCATGTGTCACAACGGTTAATCGCGGCAGAAGAAGAACGATCTAAGATAGCCGAATTCGGCGTGACATTAGAAGGACCGGCCGCCAGATGGCACCAGACGCAGGATCGCAGCACCATCACCACCTTTGCGAACCTGAAAGACAAATTCTTGCACTTCTTCCAGAAGGAGGTGGATGAACGGGAAATGGTGGGCTTATTTTACACAATTCGGCAGGACCCTGGCGAGAGCATTCCATAGTTTGTCATCCGGTTTCAACGGATGCACAGTCAGCTTACCCGCGCACCTTCGGAGGAAGAAACTAGACGATGATCGGCTGGAGGCTCAAATCCAGTTCGAAAGCTATGAGCGGTCCCGGCTCCGGGAAGAAAAAGCGCGAAAGACGGCAACGGTCAACCTTAGTGATGAGGAACCGTCGCCGGTGCAAAGAACGGAGGGGGAACAGGCCGGGGTCAGTCAGCCATAGACAACTCCGACGAAGGAACCAACGACGGAAACATCGGTGCCAGAGCCACAAACAGAGCAACAGCCACAACCACAAGCGGAACAACAGCGGCCACAACAGCAACAACAGATTCCCGACGAGCCATTGGAAATTTTGGAGGAAAGCATTCTGGACATTTTGGACGAAGCGTAAAAGGGCCGGATAATGGGTTCAACGTACAAGGTACTGTCCCACGGGCGTGCCATGTGTTACCGGCCGGCAAAGAAGGCTAAAGGAGGTCCAAACCAGAGTGTGAAAGGAATAGTTATTCGGGAACTGTTGGAATTAGTAGTCTTAATATATACATATTATTATGTGGACGGACGGACCGGAATCAGTATGCCGATCCGGATCCGGAACGATTCCGTAAAGGTGCCGTTTGGCACCGTTTTGTATTTTGCACCGGAGACCTATATAAAGGCCCGGTTACAATGTAATCAGTAGCAGATAATTAATAAAGCTTATGGTCTTAATCTTCAAGTGTTGATTACCGTTTTGTAATTATTGTCATATCTTACGCGTGTTAATTATGGATGGCTAAGTAATCGATTAAGGTCTAACTAAGCATTGTGTCGTAATTCATTCTGTCGTACCACCCTTTGGTGACGTGTCTTGAGTGGACACCCTGTGTTAGGCTGTTGTCCGGCCCTAGCAATAACAATCTAATCGGCTTAAATAATCTGCTACCGCATGCTGTATGGTGGGTCGGTGGAATATCTCGAATTCAAACTCCTGCAACAGCAAAGTCCACCGGGCCAACTTATCGGTAAGTGATGCTTTGGATACTAGGTAGAGGAGTGCCGAATGATCTACATGGAAGGAAAACTTTCTCCCCAATAAATAGTGCCTGAATTTTGTTACGTTGTAGATCATGCCTAAAGCTTCCCTTTCCGTGGTGGAGTAATTTCGTTCGGCTTGGGATAACTTCCGGCTTGCGTAATATACAGGCCGGTACCATCTTGGCTCCGCAAGTTGCATCAACGCACTCTCGATTGCAATGTCAGACGCATCCACGAACACATGAAATTCCTTACTCCAATCCGGAGGCTGCACTACCGGTGCTTGTGACAATAATACCTTTAGTGCCCGGTACGCCTTGTCTTCGATGTTTGTCCACTGGAACGGTGTCCGGTGTACCGCAACATGTAGTGGTGTAGCTAGGTTCGCCAAATACCGGAGTATTCGGCTATGCCAACGGATTTGTCCTAAGAAACGGCTCAATGCCTTTGCCGTTTTTGGTGCTGGTGCCTCCCGGATCGCTTTTACTTTGTCCGGATCCACGACAATGCCTTCCTTGCTCACAATATGCCCTAGTAGCGTTCCGCTGGAAACTCCAAATACACACTTCGCCGGATTCACGCTTAGCCAGTACGCCCTACACTTCTCTAGACATAGTCTGAGGTGCTGCAAATGATCTTCTTCCCGGCTATAGACGGCGAAGTCGTCAAGGAACACCTGCATAAAAGCCGGTATGTATTCGCCAAAGATCTCCATGATGATCCGTTGGAATGTTGCCAGTGCCGTTTTCAGTCTGAACATCATCACTAGGACAACAAACACTCCCCATTCGGTGACGAAAGCCGTTTTCTCTTGATCATCAGGGTGCATCCGGATCTGATTATACCTGCTGAATCCGTCTAAGAAACTGTAGACTTCATGGCCGGCGACGGCATCCAAAACTCCATCCGTAAACGGAAGTGGAAATGCATCCGTTACCGTTGCCTCATTGAGCTTCCGGTAGTCGACACAAACTCTAATTTTGCCGTTCTTCTTTGGTACGATTACGATCGGGCTCAGCCATGTAGATTTCTTTACGGGACAGATGAAGCCAACCCTCAGCAATTTGTCGATTTCCTCCTTGACTTTGGCGGCGTAGTTTGGGTTCATCCGGTACCGACGCTGTGCTACCGGCTTGGCGTCTTTGCTTAGATGTATCTGGTGCTGATACAACTGAGGATCCAGCCCTCTCATATCCTCGTAAGACCAGGCAAATACGTCGCGAAACTCGTTGAGGAGTGTAATTATCGTCGTTTTGTTCTCTGCATTCATTTCTTTGGCGACGTGCACCGGTTTTACCTCCTCCGCCGTTCCGAGATTTACCTCTTCTAATTGAGACGCTTTTACGCGCTGTGATACGGCCATTTCTCTTTCCAACGCTTCCTGCGCTTGCCGTAACTCCCAGATTGCTTCTTTATCTGGTTCCTCTTCGGTTCCATCCGGTTGCAGTAAGTAGGGTGATACCGCTTTGGTGACGTCAATTTCGAATAGGGGTACAATCTTCAGGTTCTCCTGCAAGTACTGATCTTCTTCTTCGTCTGCTAATCCTTCCAGCATATTGACGCACTCCGCATATAACGGTGTCAGATCCTTGCCGGTGCCCTTCCTTGGTTGTGTTGGTACCCGTACCTTCGCTTTTTCCCGCCAGAACGTAATCATATTCCTCCTCCAGTTCTGCTTAATGTGTGTTGTCTTTAACCAAGGGCGTCCCAACAATAATGGGTATGCTCCTTGAGCCTGCAACTGGAGAACTACGGCTGAGATTTAGAATGTGAGGCCCCCGATGGTTACTTCTAAGTCCCGTATTAATCCTGTCGGTCACACCGAGCTTGTGTCCGCCATTCGTAGCCAGAACGGACATGGCTCCCACTCTTGGATTTCAAGAGCATCGCACGTCTGGAGGCTTATTACATTAACGCCGGAGCCTCCGTCTATTATCGTGCTGGGGAGTTCTTTCCCTTTCACAATGGCAGTAATTGTCGGACTGTTGGTGTCCACCACCGCCGGTCCCTCCTCCGGATTTGAGAAGAATGCCGGAGCCGGTGGTGTGCCGCTTGTCATCATGCCAGGCTTGAGTCCTTCTGTGAATCTTGGTACTAGCTGCAAGAGTCATCCTAACAGCAGCGTGATCTGGCATTCCTGCAATGCCTGCCATGTCGCGTTTTCGGACTAACTGCCGCCGGCGAGCTCTTCGGTGTTCTCCTTTTGCTGCGCAAGTTCTGCTACGTTTCGCTCATTTGCTTTTTTCACCCATTCCGTTGCCTGTTTCCAAATGGCCTCTTGTGTCTCCCATTCCGTCATCTTGCCCTTCGACCTTGTGGTGACCTGCTGTAGGTCTGCGACTTCGGTGACTACCATGTTTACTGCCGGTCGCTTATCATAGCTCTTTGCCGGACATTGATTACTATAATGTCCTTCTTGCCAGCAATAATAGCAATATGCTTTCCGGGTATTGCTGGATTCGGCATTGTTTCCTGTACCCAGTGGAGGACCTGTGGTAACCACGGGGCTCTGGTCCGGTTGGCTACTTGACGCGCCCTTTTCCGGTTCACGTGGATGGCTCCCATTTTTGAAATGTTGTTTTTTATTAAAGTTCTTTTTGTTGCGGTACCCTTGCCGGGGTTGGTCGTCATACCTCCCGTAATCATCTCGTTGTTGGTGATACCCGGGGGAGTGATCCCGGTTGTGATGCTCGTACCGCCCATTGTAATCTCGGTACTTGTCATATCTCTTGTACTGGTCATAGT
This sequence comes from Azolla caroliniana, assembly GCF_043228905.1. Taxonomy (NCBI): domain Eukaryota; kingdom Viridiplantae; phylum Streptophyta; class Polypodiopsida; order Salviniales; family Salviniaceae; genus Azolla; species Azolla caroliniana. The sequence goes on from NW_028230438.1 coordinate 13,596,087, forward strand.
TGTCTCGCCAATCGTCGTACCAGACATCTTGTGCCGGTCGATATCGCTCCTCTCGCCGCCATCGTACGTCTTCTTCGTCTCAGCTGCTACGTGGCTCGATTTGCCGGACTGGTGGTGCTTGCCGATTCAATAAGTTATATTCACACCGGTCCATCGTGTGGCTCGTAGATTGGCAGAGTCAGCAGTGCGTCCGCATGGTGCACTCCAGTGACGAGTGTCCGGAATTCAAGCAGGTCATGCATTGGATTGCTTGCCGGAAATGGAGATCTTCATCGGTTGGTAATGCTCGTTGGAGGTCTCCATTTCTCTAACCCGGTCGATGACCTGGTCGACGGTGCTTGTGCGAAAGTCGATGACCGTGCATACCATTCGTAGAGGTTCCCGGAGCGCGGCTAAGAATATAGCCCGTGTTTCTTCCTCCGGATGTGTGCGGGTAAGTTGACTGTGCATCCGTTGAAACCGGATGACAAACTGCGGAATGCTCTCCCCGGGGTCCTGTCGGATGGTATAAAATAGGCCCACCATTTCTCTCTGGTCCACCTCCTTCTGGAAGAAGTGCAAGAATTTATCTTTGAGGTCTGCAAAGGTGGTGATGGTGCTGCGATCCTGCGTCCGGTGCCATTTGGCGCCCGGTCCTTCCAATGTCACGCCGAATTCGGCTATCTTAGATCGTTCCTCTTCTGCCGCGGTTAACCGTTGTGACACATGGTTCGCCTCCCATGTTTGTTGAAACGCGTGAACATGAGCCTCCGCGTCCGGATCATCCCTATACTTGGAGTACTAGAACGACATGTCGTCGTCCGGTGTCGGTACGCGAGCTGGTGGTGTCGGTGGTCTTTCCTGCTGTTCCGTCGGCGTCGGAGGTCTTTGCCGGTCTTCCTTTGGTGTTGCCGGCTCGACTTCCGGTGTTGGAGGTTTTTGCCGGTCTTTTTCCATCTCTGGAGGTTGCTCCACGTCTAGTGCCGGAGGTTCCCAGTCTGCCAACTCTGGTTTCGGTGTCGGTAATGTATCTGACTCCTCGTCCTCCGGTCCTCCTGGGGTGTCATTACTGCTGCGATAGTTCGTGTGCGCGCTGTAACCGCCTTCCGAATCCGATTCCAGCGCTGAAAATGCTTTGGATTCGCCGTCTCTTCCGGCCAAGGCCTGGAGAAGGGTTTCCGCTTCCCGGAGACTGCTTAAGCTACTTCCTTCGTCTGGGTAGGTGTTTTGTTGCAAACAGAGCGACTCCTCCGCCACTTTCTGGATCACTTTGGAAAATGATCGATCCGTTCGTATTTCTTCCGCTGCTTGATGGAAAGCCTCCCGCCGCCTTCTCCGTTCAGCAAGTCTTCGTGCTCTCTCCGTAACCGGGTCATCTGTTGGCCTAGTCATCCATTCCTGCCGCTGTTCACTGCGATTGTGCAGGAATCGTGGTCGTCAAAAACTGTGTTAATCCTAGGGCCAGACAACAGCCTAACACAGGGTGTCCACTTAAGACACTTCACCAAAGGGTGGTACGACAAAACGACTTACGACACAACGCTTAATTAGACCTTAATCGATTACTTAACAATACATCATTACCACGCTGTCGTGAAGAATGTGCTTCACGATATAAAAATGAGCTTAAATGTTGTATTTAATAATATTTGAGAGACTTGAACCCACATCCTTATAAATGATGTACAATGTACATACCACTAGGCTAGGCTATTTATTTGTAAAAGTGTGTAATAAATGTGCTTCATGATATAAGAATGAAGCTATATATTGTATTAAGTAAAATTGATGGACTTGAACCCTCAACCTTGTATACCAAGCACCAAGCGTACACCACTAAGCTAGGTTAGTTATTTTAGAATGCATTTTCATCATTATACTTATCCCATATCTATTTTCATACATAGCCATCATTCATCACATGCAATGCATGTGCGCCAAATGGCGATCATGCATTACATGTAACTCATGCATTGCATGCATGCCATGCTCCCATACATTACCATATGCATGGCAACACTTATATAAAGAGGGGAAAATAGGGTAATCAATCAAGAGATAGTGAGAAAATAATACAATCAAGTAAAGAAGACTAGCTCATTGGGTGGAGAACCTCTCGTTTCGAAGTTGATGTCGTGGGTTCAAATCAAGGGTCGATAGAGAATGTGTTTAGTTTGCGATCAAGGATTGTAAAGTTGGTAAAATATTATATTTTTAATATACATCATGTTTATATCATATACTCTTGTTTCTAGAATCATATTTTGTCTAAATCTTCTTTCTTGAATCATACATTGTCTCTATCTTTTATCTATGCTCGTCTCTCTCTCTCTCTCTCTCACACACACACACACACACACACACACACACATTACTTGTAACTCTTCGTCTTACTACCCTTAACCATTCTATCATCACCATACAAGCCTTATTAAAAGTTAAGTTTCTTCAACTCCCCTTAACCTTAGTCCCCGCGACTTCGCCGCACGAACCACAACTACCCCGACACATTTGGTGAACCCGACGTGAAGGCGGCGACGAGGAGAAATGGAGGAGCAAATGAGGCTTATGTGTACTATGATGGAACGAGTGATGTGGGAACAAGGGATGATGGCAAGCATCGACAAAGCCGTCGACAATATTCTCGCACGAGTAGGAATCTTCCAAGGTATAAATTTAACAAGATTTCTGAAGATTTGTAATGAAGAAATGCTTAAACGCGGTGTCGACGAAGCTGCAAAAATTAATAGCTTTAGTCGAGTCACTGTGATTGGGCTAGAAGAGAGGATCCAAGAGCTCCAAAGGGAGAATCAGACATGGACAACGTTCGAAAGGGCATTACTCAATGAATACAACCTCAACGATATGTCAAGGATGACAAGGCGAGCTTTCATGGATTGGGTAGAGTCTAATAAACATTTAAGTGTTTTGGAAGTATTAAAAGAGTTTTCTGAAAGATTTGAGCAACTAAATGTTAGAGATAGAAATATAATAGTGCCAGATAAAGTCATATTGTTTCTACAAGCTACTAATATTAAAGACAGGAAGGACTTGGGAATGCTTTTAGAAGACCAGAATAGTCCAAGTGGACTTACCGAAGATTGGGAGGAGGTGAAAAGGGCGTGCGCCCATTTCTGCAAAAGAAAGTTATGGTTTATGGAGTTGCCCGACAGAAACGATGAAGAAACGGGGAACGAGTCGGGAGAAAAGAAAGTAGAAGAATCACTCTTACACGAATTAGTGAAAGGCATGAAAGACTTGTCGATCAAAGTGACGAAGCTAGAATCGGGACAAAGCTCGACTTCATCAAGGCAGGGAGGTGGAATGGTCCGAAGGTGTATGTGGTGTTATAGTATCGACCACCAGAAGAAAGATTGTCAAGAGCATAGGGATGCTCTTAATCATAATAAAATCTACTATCAAGATGGCAAGATTCACTCAACTGAGACTCGACAACCACTTCAACTCAACTTCGGGCGAGGAGGAATGAAAAGGCTAATGGAAGATGCCGAGAGAGAAACGACTCAAGCGATACAATCCGTGGCAACCTTAGGATTGCATGTAGAAGACTCATATGGTGGATCTGGCTTTTGGCAAGATGTGATGGATTATGCAAGAAAAGGGAAGGTTCGAGTGGATGAATTAAAAAGAGCGGGAGATGAAATACGAAACTTCACTGGATGGAATGATCTAGTAGACGCGCTATCAGCATTCGCCCAAGTGAGTGCACAAGATGTGCTAGTGGAAGAGAAGCGGAAGAGAGCTGAGGAAGCTGATCCGACAAAGAGACATGAGACACGAGAACAAAAGAGAAGGGAGATGGAAAAGGGTGCTATTGAGCTGAAGGAAGCTGATAAAGTAAAAGGAAAGACAGGCCCATCTTTCAAGCTTGCCTCAGACATAGAAACAACAACGGATATAAAAAAGGTACTAGAAACAAGAATATTAAATAGTAAGGTAGAATTTACTTTAAGAGAAGTGTTGGGTATAGCAAAGAAAGAATTTCATGAAGTTATCATAGATATTATTAGAAGGAAGAGACAGGTGACGGAGGAAATTACGGGAGGGTGTGCAGCAACACTCCAAGATTTGTATAGTGGCACCATCAATGCTGCAAGTGTAAAAAACCAGAATGATGTTGGCGTCCATGAAGGGGATAGGAGTCACTATACAAGGGACCATTGGGCTCGAGCAACAACGGAGGCACCTGCAAAAATTGGGGAGCAGCAAATTCCATGTATTGCTTTGATCGATCATGGATCAGAGATTAACATGATGTCATCGGAATTTTACGCTCGAGGACGATGGCCGATCGACAAGAATCATGGGTGGAAAATAAGAGCTGCCACAGAAACTACGGAGGATCTATTCGGAGCATGTCCTAGTGTGAAGGTAACAATTGGTGATGTCTCGGTGAATCAAAATTTCTTTGTGCAGGATCGATCAACCTACCCCGTCATCCTTGGCCAGCCCTACATCACCGCAGTGAGGATGGAAACAAAGGTTATTGATGATGGTTCGGCTTTCGCGAGAATCAAGAGTCAAGATGGAAGAAAGACTGTCCAATTCTTAACCGTGAGGCCCAACCATGAAAGAAACAAAGAATGCTTGAGGGAACATCCAATTCAAGAGATGGATGAAGAGATTTCCCAGGATTTTTAGATAGGGCTTTTACAGGTAGGGGCTGTGATAGCCCGAGCATAAAAGAAAACCCCATAAATAATAATGTAAATAAAGATATTCCTTGTACAATCTCATCTAATGATGCTACTTTTATACTAAAAGTAAATAATAATAAAATACAAAATGTTTTCGAGTACTTTAAGTGTTCTGGATTAATAGATGATGATGAAGAAATTCAGGATATGTTTGAAGAATTAAGTTTTGAAGATACAATAACTCATTTGGAAGCAATGGAAGAAGACAACGAAATCCAAGTTCCTGTCCATTCAATCAAGATGTATGAGGTCATTGAAGAAGTTGCTCGAAAGGATCATGAAGCACATGTACTAACAAAGTACAAGTTAGTGGAGAAGAAGGTTCGTCCTATTGCTGCTCCACTTCCAGGGGATAGTGAAAAGGCAATCAAAGAAGCAGCCACAGAGCCAATGATCAGAGACCCACGAAAGGTAGGACATGTGTTTACTCCGGAAACAATACAAGGGATGAAAATAGGAGGGGGTGACTTCTTATTACCCGCTGAAGAAAAGCAGTTCAGGGAGATGTTAAAAAGGCATGGAAAGGCGTTCGCATTCCAACCGGAGGAAATAGGGTGTGTGGATCCAGAAATTGTGGAGCCCATGGTTATATTCACTATCCCTCATATTCCATGGAACTTTAAGCCAATACCCATGCCTAGGGCTAGAATCCCTCAACTATTAGAACTTTTGAAAGAAAAGATAAGGATGGGTATCTTGGAACCATCGAACGCTCCTTACTCGAGTCGATGGTTCACTGTGTTAAAGAAAGATGGGCGACTCCGATTTATCCAAGATATGCAACCCGTGAATAAGGTAACAATCCGAAACTCGGGAGTAGGGCCAATTGTGGATGAGTTTGCTGAGATGTTTGCAGGAAGAGCTATATATTCAATGGGAGACCTTTATTCTGGGTATGATCAATTTCAACTTCCTATCAAAAGTCGAGATATAACTTCTATCAAGACACCTATAGGGTTAGTACGGATGTGCACCTTGCTGCAAGGAGCGACCAACTCAGTGGCGCATATGATGAATGGAATGAACAAGGTACTTCGTGATTTTATTCCTCATATTACAATGCCTTTTCTAGATGATGTTCCAATTAAGGGATGCAAGGAGGAAGAGAAGAACGAGGAATTGGACGAAAGTGGTTGCCGTCAATTCGTTGTTGATCATATCAAGGATTGTGAGAAGGTGCTATCAAGGATGGAAGAAGTGCATTTGACCTTATCAGGGGCGAAGTCAATATTTGGGGCAAAAGAGATATTAATAGTTGGTCATATGTGTGGCCCGTATGGGAGAAAGCCATCCCCAACCAAGGTCAATGCAATTCAAAATATGCAAGAGGAATGTACATCCATCTCAGAAGTACGAAGGTTTCTAGGGGTATGTGTTTTTTACTGTAAATGGATTCCGCATTATGCCCATTTATCTGAACCTTTACATAGACTCCTAAGAAAAGGAGAGACATTTGAATGGAGTGAAGAGCATTCAAAGGCAATGAAGAAATTGAAGTACTACTTGGCACAAGCTCCACCATTAAAGCAACCAGACTACACCCGGCCCATATATCTCACAGTAGACTCTAGTCCCATTGGAATTGGATGGGTGATAAGCCAACAAGATAGGGAAGAAAGGTATCCAGTCCGATTCGGGGCAAAGGTTCTTAGTGGTCGACAAAGAAAATATGCATAGGTGAAAAGAGAGCTATGGGGGATAGTAACAGCTGTAAAGACAGACAGAGATTACTTAATTGGTGCTGAAGTAATAATAGAAACAGATTGTTTGCCTATTTTGGGTATCATAGCTAATTGTGATATTCCAGATCAAGCCATGTTAAGATGGTCTATCTATATTAGATCAATCAACCCTGAAGTTCGACATATCTCTGGGAATAGAAATGCAGTAGCAGATATGTTATCAAGAGCAAGGTATGAGGAAGAGGAGATTCCAGACTCGGACGATGAGGACAAAGAACAAACAGTCCTTACCACAAGCATTACTCGGGAAGGAGGAATGCAGTTTTTAGAAGAAGAGTATGAAGAAGAATTCAAGGAAATAGGGAAATACCTACAAACCCCTGACAAGTACAAAGGTTGATCTGGAAAAGAGTTCGCACAGTTTCGCAAGAAAGCCCATAAGTTCTTCCTACATGAAGGATATCTATGGCGACATCCGAAAACCAAGACTGGAAACCCGCAAAGAGTAATAGGTTCTGAAGGGCAAAGAAAGGAGATAATCAGAGAGCTGCATGACAAAGAATGGGCTGGTCATCGAGGAGTGTGGGCCACTTTCTGTAAGATTAAAGAACGATTTTGGTGGCCTCGATACTATGAGCAAATAAAAAAGTATGTGGAAACTTGTCCCACTTGTCAATATTATTCAAATGTAAAATTTGGTGATGAATTACACCCAACATACTCACCGGGGGTGCATTACAAGTGGATGATAGATTTGGTAACAATGCCACTTGGAGTAGGACAAAAGAGATACTTGCTTCTTGCTAGAGAAGATCTAACAAATCAAGTGGAAGGTCGTTCATTGCGAACAAAAGGGACATTAGGAGTATGTCAATTCATCTTGGAGGACATTGTTTGTAGATATGGATGTATCGGGAAGATAGTGGCAGATAGGGGAGAACTCAATTCTGCGAAGCTCAAGATTTTTTCGACAAAATAGGAATTCAGCTTTCTTTGACGACGGCGTACAATCCAGAAGCTTTGGCAAAGGCATGTAGAGGACGGGTCAGTGATTGGCCAAAAACCTTACCCTATGCACTATGGGCTGATAGGACAACTCACAGCACTGTTACTCGATATATGCCTGCAAAATTAATCACAGGACAGAAGCCAATAATGCCAATTGAAGAAAAGATAACTACATGGGCTGTGTTGCCTTGGGAATCGGAAATGAGTAGGGAAGATTTACTTGCGGTTCGAATACGACAACTTCAATCAAGGACAGAAGACATAGAAAAAGCAGCTACTAGATTGAAAGAGGCAAGAATCAAGAATAAGGACAGATTTGACAAGATGAAAAGAATACGACCAAGAAAGGTGCAAGAGGGAGATTGGGTATTAGTATATGATAATAGCCTAGATAATCAATACAGTACTATTCGGAAGTTTGCAAAAGGATGGTTTGGACCTTATGAAGTTAGGAAAATAACAGATAAAGCCACATATTTCCTCAATGAATTAGATGGGACAGAAATTCGTATCCCAATTGCAGGAAAAAGGATTAAAATATTTAAAAGGAGGGAGTCATTAGAGCCTGAATTTTATGAAGAAGTAGAAGAACTAAAAGAATCGGAAGAAGTGTTGGATGAACTCTGCACAACCAATGTGCAAGTTCAGAGGGGGTGGGTGTCGTGAAGAATGTGCTTCACGATATAAAAATGAGCTTAAATGTTGTATTTAATAATATTTGAGAGACTTGAACCCACATCCTTATAAATGATGTACAATGTACATACCACTAGGCTAGGCTATTTATTTGTAAAAGTGTGTAATAAATGTGCTTCATGATATAAGAATGATTGCGGTTCGAATACGACAACTTCAATCAAGGACAGAAGACATAGAAAAAGCAGCTACTAGATTGAAAGAGGCAAGAATCAAGAATAAGGACAGATTTGACAAGATGAAAAGAATACGACCAAGAAAGGTGCAAGAGGGAGATTGGGTATTAGTATATGATAATAGCCTAGATAATCAATACAGTACTATTCGGAAGTTTGCAAAAGGATGGTTTGGACCTTATGAAGTTAGGAAAATAACAGATAAAGCCACATATTTCCTCAATGAATTAGATGGGACAGAAATTCGTATCCCAATTGCAGGAAAAAGGATTAAAATATTTAAAAGGAGGGAGTCATTAGAGCCTGAATTTTATGAAGAAGTAGAAGAACTAAAAGAATCGGAAGAAGTGTTGGATGAACTCTGCACAACCAATGTGCAAGTTCAGAGGGGGTGGGTGTCGTGAAGAATGTGCTTCACGATATAAAAATGAGCTTAAATGTTGTATTTAATAATATTTGAGAGACTTGAACCCACATCCTTATAAATGATGTACAATGTACATACCACTAGGCTAGGCTATTTATTTGTAAAAGTGTGTAATAAATGTGCTTCATGATATAAGAATGAAGCTATATATTGTATTAAGTAAAATTGAGGGACTTGAACCCTCAACCTTGTATACCAAGCACCAAGCATACACCACTAAGCTAGGTTAGTTATTTTAGAATGCATTTTCATCATTATACTTATCCCATATCTATTTTCATACATAGCCATCATTCATCACATGCAATGCATGTGTGCCAAATGGCGATCATGCATTACATGTAACTCATGCATTGCATGCATGCCATGCTCCCATACATTACCATATGCATGGCAACACTTATATAAAGAGGGGAAAATAGGGTAATCAATCAAGAGATAGTGAAAAAATAATACAATCAAGTAAAGAAGACTAGCTCATTGGGTGGAGAACCTCTCGTTTCGAAGTTGATGTCGTGGGTTCAAATCAAGGGTCGATAGAGAATGTGTTTAGTTTGCGATCAAGGATTGTAAAGTTGGTAAAATATTATATTTTTAATATACATCATGTTTATATCATATACTCTTGTTTCTAGAATCATATTTTGTCTAAATCTTCTTTCTTGAATCATACATTGTCTCTATCTTTTATCTATGCTCGTCTCTCTCTCTCTCTCTCACACACACACACACACACACACACACACACACACACATTACTTGTAACTCTTCGTCTTACTACCCTTAACCATTCTATCATCACCATACAAGCCTTATTAAAAGTTAAGTTTCTTCAACTCCCCTTAACCTTAGTCCCCGTGACTTCGCCGCACGAACCATAACTACCCTGACAACGCGTAAGATATAACAATGAGTACAGAACGGTAATCAATGCTGAAAGATGAAAGCAATAAGCTCTATTAATTATCCACTCCTGATTACATTGTAACCGGGCCTTTATATAGGTCTCCGGTGCGAAATACAAAACGGTGCCAACAGGCACCTTTTCGGGATCGGTCCGGATCCGGATCGGCATACCGATTCCGGTCCGTCCGTCCACATCTTCTCATATATTACTATATATTTTAAGACTACTAATTACAACAGTTCCCGAATAAACTATTCCTTTCACACTCTGGTTTGGACCTCCTTAAGCCTTCTTGCCAACCGGTAACAGAGCGGAGACCGGAGGACGTGAGACAGGCGAAGGAAAAGCTACGAGCGGCAAGGGAGCGGAACAAGACCCAGTTCAACCGGACGTGCCGGTTGCGACCAAAGAAGATCGAGGAAGGCGACTGGGTCTTGGTATACAATAGTAGCCTCGACAATCAGCACAAGGCGGTGCAAAAGTTTGCTAGGAGGTGGTTCGGGCCCTACACGGTGACGAGCGCGAACGACAATGGCACGTACCACCTCGCGGAACTCGACGGGACACGGTTAGCGGTGCCGGTGGCCGAGAAGCGGATCAAAGCATTCAAGAAGCGGTTCGAAGACGAGACGGAGCCTGCGAGCGGGAGCAACAACGACGATCAGTTTGGGCCCAGCGGAGAATCGGAGAGCGACGAGTGAAGCCAATTTTTTTCGGTAACTGCCCGTCTCTGGCGCATGCCGGTGGATGCGCGGTTTGGTGGGGGTGGATGTTGTGAAGAAAACCGGTCATAGGAGGAATCAGAGAAAAAGGCGCATGAACCGGCTCTTACACGGATGGACGTGTGAATTGATATTTTGATATTTTGTACATGATTCATAAATGGATCGGCTGATGTAAATACTAAGCAGTACACATTTATTAGGGGGGATTGTGCGAATCTTTGTCAAAAGGGGATAGGGAATAAAGCGATTTGACTAGGGAGAAAGGGGCATCCCTTTTTTTTGCGAACTATTTAAGGAGGGAGAGAAGAAAGATAAAAGGGGATCGCACGTTGGCGAGGGGGAAGGTCTGCCTCTGCTTCGTGGACAGCCTGTGTGCTTCCAGCAGAGTCTCTCTCTGTTTTCCTTTCCTCCCTTTGTTTCTTCGAGTCATGTGGCTGTCGTCGGTGTGCGTGAGTAGGACCCCATGTCGGGTCCATCACCGGCTCGCCGGTTGTAACCGTCAGAGTTTGCAATCTTTGAATATTGTAATCTACTGTTACTGCAATTAAGTGTGTTGTTGTTTCTCTTTCCTTCCTTCTGTTGCGTGTCTGCAAGACTTCTCTCTCTCTCTCTCTCTCGCTCCTTGGTTCAAGGCCCCCGTGGTCCCGCCTCTTTCTACATGCACGCGCGCAACAACGTGACACCTTTAGTTCATACGTGTGGTTCTCGTGCAGGGAATCCATCTCATCCTGCATGGCACTCAACCACTTGAGGCTGTGGGTATCTCTCTTTGCTCCTTCGAAGCTTTCCGGCTCCCCCTCATCGGTTAGCAACACGTGCTCTGCATCCGGAAATCTCTAGGGGGCTCTTCCTTCTCTAAGAGGATATCTTCATCCTTGGTTTCTCACTATCGGTCCCTCCGTTTGTTTGTCATCCTCATCCAATTTGGGGTCTTGTCTAGTTCCAGTGTCTTCTTCTTCTTCTTCAGTCAGTTCAGTTTCTTGTTCGTATCCGGCCGGTTCGTCGAGTGTCATCCAGTTACCAGCTAACATCCGGTTTCCAACCGAGTATATACTTGTGTCCTCTAACCGGTTTTCATTGGATGATCCAGAGTTCATCATCTTCTTCTCCGACTCCCAGTCAGCAATGGTTTTGTCTTCCATGAAGACTATGTCCCGGCTCCGGAACACCTTGTCGACCAGATCCCACACCCGGTAATCGAACTCGTCATCTCCGTATCCAAGGAATATACATGGCCAAACTTCAGATCCAGCTTTGCTCTCTTATCGTTTTCCACATGCACGTAAGCGAGACACCCGAACACCTTCAGATGCCGGCAGGACACGTCCTTACCGGTCCATACTTTCTGTGGTGAGTCTCCGTCCAAGGGTACTGAGGGTGATCTGTTCATCACATACATCGCCGTCGTCAGCGCCTCACCCCAAAACGTCTTGGGTAACTTGGCATGGACTAGCATGCTTCAGACTCTCTCCATTATGGTTCAGTTCATCCGTTCAGCCAACTCGTTTAGTTATGGCGTCTTCGGTGCGGTAAATTCGAGCCGGATTCCTTTCGAATGACAGTACTCCTCGAACTGCCCCTAGTATTCTCCTCCGTTATCTACTCGAACCGCCTTCAATTTCTGGCCGGTTTCTCTTTCCACTCTCGCGTGGAGTTCCTTGAAGACGGATAGCATCTGATTCTTCATCTTCAACGGTGAGACCCACAACTTCCGGCTGTGGCCATTTATGAATGTCACGAAGTATTGCGATCCGGCATGTGACTTCGTGTCCACTTGACACACATTGGTATGCACCAACTCTAGTGGTGCATTCCATCTCATTGGTGGTCTTGAACGGACGGAGGTTCGGTTTTGCTTGCTGGCAAAGCAATCGGTGCACTTCTCAAGGTGCACGTCTTTCACCTCGGAATGAGGTTTTCTTCGGCAAGTCTTCTCATCCCCTTTTGGCGCATGTGACACCGTCTTTTGTGTCGGATGCTATGTTTACTTCTTCCCGGCATATCCGGGCATTCATCAGGTACAATGTGTTGACCTTCCGGGTTCGAGCCACTATTAGGCTCCCTCTGCTGAACTTCATGACTCCATTCCGGATGCTACCCATGTAGCCTTCATCATCCAGCCGACCGACTGATATGAGGTTCAGTCGAACCTTTGGAATGTGTCCGAAATCCTTCAACAACAACTTGCATCCGGTTGATATCGTCAACAACACATCTCCTATGCCGATAATTCGGCATGTACCTTCATTCCCCATCCGGACACAACCATGATCATCTGGGACTCGACGTCATTTCTGATCCGGTGTCAGGTGGAACGACACTCTGGAATCGACAACCCATGTTGTCTCATCGCCGACAAGGTTTAACTCATTCTCCTCGGTAATGAGCATTAGTGCCTATTCACTTGTCGCGATCGCTGATGTTCCTTTCTGATCCGGGTCTCTCTGGTCCGAACCGTTTCGGTCTGAACTCTTCTTCGAGGCGGTAGTGCAGGTTTCTTTCTCTTTTCGGAAATGCCGATAGTTCTTCTGGAAGTGCCCCAACTTCCGACCCGTAGAAGCAACTAGGCCTCCTCCTTGACTTCGACCTCATCCCGATTAGTCCTAGTTTTGGGAACTCTGATACTGACCTCTTCCCCGGTTGTGGTCATCTTCCGTGACCAAAGCCTTCAGATCGGTTCCGGACTCCTGGTCCATCCAGCAAGCTTCTTCATCCAACAAGCTTGACTTGACTCTTGCTAGGGGCAACTGCTTTCCTTCCGGCCCGACGTTGCCCAACGTGACAACTTATGTCTCCTAGCTATCCGGGAGGGAACCGAGTAGGAGCAATGCGAGTACCTCATCGAAGAGAGGTACTTCCAACGAGGTTGCTTGGTCTATTAGCCCCTGGAAGGCATTCATGTGCTCCGCCATATTGGAGACGTCCTGGTACCGGAGCCTCACTAGCTTCCGTTGTCGTGAAGAAAACCGTCCACAAACGGAACATTGCGCTTCATTCAGGACCTGCAGCCGGTCAACAGAGTGACCATCCGGAACGCAGGAATCAGACCGACGATAGACGAGTTCGCGGAGGCCTTTGCCGGAAGGTCGATTTACTCGGTCGGTGATCTGTACTCGGGGTACGACCAGTTCCAGCTAGCCGTGGAGAGCAGAGACATTACGACGATGCGAACTCCCCTCGGCCTAGTGCGAATGTGTACCCTGCCACAAGGAGGGACCAACTCGGTGGCCCACATGGTGAATGCAATGAACAAAGTACTGAGGGATTGCATGCCGGACATCACCATGCCGTTTCTAGATGACATCCCCATCAAGGGGTGCCCGGTGGAAGAGAAGGACGAGACACTCGGGCCGGACGGATGCCGGCGATTCGTAGCAACACACATCGACGACTGCGAGAAGGTGCTACAAAGGCTAGAGGATGCGAGGCTCACCTTCTCCGGGGAGAAATCGGCCTTCGGGCAATCAGAAATCCTGGTGGTCGGGCATCTATGTGGATCATATGGCCGGAAGCCGTCTCCAGCAAAGGTAGAAGCCATCTCCGCGATGAAGACCGACTGTAGCTCGGTTACGGAAGTTCGGAGGTTCCTGGGGGCATGCGCGTTCTACCACATATGGATCCCGCATTACGCCCACATTGCGGAGCCACTATACGGGTTGCTGAAGAAGGGGCAAAGATTCGAGTGGCGAGACGAGCACACGGAGTTGGTCCGGAAGCTGAAGGAAGCTCTTGCGGCATCACCGGCGCTCCGGAAGGCTGTCTACGAGAAGGGTACCCCGGTATACATAACGGTGGATACGAGCCCGACCGGGATCGGATGGGTCGTCAACCAAGAAGATGAGGACGGCACCCGGTTCCCGATCCGATTCGGCGCTAAGGTCCTCAGTGAGCGACAGCGAGGGTACGCCCAGGTTAAACGCGAACTCTGGGGTATCGTTTCGGCGGTAAAGGCGGACAAAGACTACCTGATCGGGACAAAAGTGATTATCGAGACAGATTGCCTGCCGATTCTCGGCATGGTTTCCGGATGCGCGACACCGGACCTGGCGATGCTTAGGTGGATAGCGTACATCAAGTCCCTGGACCCGGAGATACGACACATTTCCGGAAAGGACAACGCCATGGCCGACATGCTTTCGAGGGCGAGGTTTGATGACGAGGGCGGCATGGTTTCGGAGGACGAAGAAGTCGGCATGGACTTCTTCGAGGCGGCGTACGTGACGACCGATGGGACAAGCACTCCGGCACTTAACGACTTCGACGAGAGCAAGTACGACGGCGAGTGGCTCCAGATCGGTGGATTCCTGAGGACAATGACGCCAGATGCTTCATGGACGAAGGACGAGGCCAACCGGATCCGGAAGAAAGCTTACCGATTCTTTCTCCGGGATGGATACTTGTGGAAGCACCCGAAGAAGAGGGACGGCGCTCCGCTCCGGGTGGTGGCGATGAAGGAAGAACAGGAGGAGCTGCTGACGGCCTACCACGACAGCCCTTGGGCCGGACACCGTGGAACCTGGGCCATGTTCGAGAAGATAAAGGGGAAGTACTGGTGGCCGGGACTGTACCGGGACGTGCATCGATTCGTGACAACTTGCGAGAGCTGTCAGATGCACTCCATAGTCCGACACCGGGACGAACTTCACCCTACGTACCCTCCGACCATCCACTTCAAATGGATGGTAGACCTGGTAACGATGCCGATAGGAGTAGGACAGATGCGGTATCTGGTCCTGGCTCGGGAAGATCTAACGAACCAGGTGGAAGGCTAGGCCCTTCAGAACAAAACGACTGCAGCCGTATGTCGGTTTCTGCTCGAGGACATAATATGCCGGTACGGGTGCGTCGGGAAGATCGTGGTTGATCGCGGGGAGTTGGATGCCGAAGAGGCCGAGGAGCTGTTTGACCGGTTAGGGGTCAAGCTCTCGCTTCCCACTGCGTACAATCCGGAGGCAAATGGGAAGGTGGAGCGCGGACACGGACCGATCGTCAAGGCGTTAGTTCGGGCATGCGGAGGTCAAGTCGGGAACTGGCTGCGGCTACTGCCTTACGCGTTGTGGGCTGACCGGACTACGCACACTTCGGTAACCGGATTCATGCCGGCAGAGCTCATGTTTGGGCAGAAGCCGATCATGCCGATCGAACGTACGGTCTCCTCATGGGCAACCGTGGACTGGAGAGACGAGATGAGCCGGGAGGAACTGTTGACGGCGCGCATACGACAGCTCGAGCGGAGACTGGAGGACATGGAGCAGGCTGCGGAAAAGCTTCGGGTGGCCAGGACGAGGAACAAAGCCAGGTTCGACCGGACGCACCGGCTCCGACCGAAGAAGATCGAGGAAGGCGACTGGGTGCTAGTCTACGACAGCAGCCTCGACAACCAGCACCGAGCGACACGGAAGTTCGCAAGAAGGTGGTTCGGGCCTTACGTGGTACAAAGCGCCAACGACAACGGGACGTACCATCTAGCGGAACTCGACGGCTCGAGAATGGCGGTACCGATAGCTGGGAAGCGGATCAAAACGTTCAAGAAGCGTCACGACGATGAGCCGGATCCGGATAACCTGGACCGGGACGACAGACGATCCAAAACCGAAGAAGAACCGACGAGTGGGGAATAAAGGCTGGACCGGTTTTCTCCGTCCCAACTCGATTTGGCGCATGCCGGTGGATGCGCGGTTAGGTGGGGGTGGATGTCGTGAAGAAAACCGTCCACAAGCGGAATCGGTGCACCAGAGCGTAGGAACCGGCTCTTCATGCACGTGCGCCTTATGTTGTACATAGGAGATCCTAGGCGGGCAGATTCGGTAGGTAGGAAGTAAAGGGGAAACGACTCCTTCCTTGCCTATAAAAGGAGGGAGACGAGGAGGAGAAAAGGATCGCGGAGAGTCGAGGACGAAGTGTTGTCGGTTTGCGTGCGAAGGCTTCTCTCTCTCTCTCTCTTTCTGGTTGCAAACGCCATAGCTTCCTTCTGTGCAGGTTTCGGGAGGCTCGCGCTGCTCTGAGGAATGCCCGAGTGCTTCCGGCAACACCTCCAACCTACTCTTTCCCCTCTGTGCGTTTACGAGCAGGTATCGGCATCTGTTCGCCGGCCTGTTCGGTTGTAACCGACTTTGTGTTTTGTTGTCTTCGTGTTCTTGTTGTTTGTCTTGTCAATACATACATACTCTCGTGTCTTTCTGTGTCGCTGTCCCACTCGCGTCTTTGCGTCGAAGGGTCGTGTCCCTGTGAATCTACGCTCGCACGTAGTGCGTCTCTTCTCTTTCTCTCTTGCTCTTCGGTACAGGACCCCCGAGGTCCCGCCTCGCTCCACGCATCCGCGAGGAATACCTCGACACCGTGTAAAAAGAATAGTGTGCGGAAGCAATAGAAAACCAAACACAGAAACACAACTTTAATGGAGAGCTTGAATATACACAAAACGCGGGAGAGATGGACAGAGAGAGGGAATGCACACAAAACTCGATTAAAAAATAATACTCAGTTTGTACATAGGATGTGCTCAGTGAGCACTTTTATACAAGTCCATACAGATTGACAGAAGTACTGACACGTACTTCAATGCTCATAAGTGAGCTCTACACTAACTCCCAAAATATATTCCTACGCGGAATATCTTTCCAACGGCCTCGCGGTTGACGCACCGCTACGGCTTCTTGTTGCGTGTTGGTCTGCGCACCGGTTTACGCACCGGTCCAGCCTAACCGATCGATCCCAACCGATCCGGTTCTCGGCTTGCACGGCTGATCCGGCCAATGTTGAGCTTGTATCTCAACACTCCCCCTCAAGCTCAACTTCAGGTTCCATCCGCTCTTCCAGATCTACGCTCCGGTTCCTTCTGGCTTCACGCCTTGCTCGCGGCTTGCGTGCTCGTGCGGCCCTTCTCAGCTCTGTTGCGGTTGTGGTGTTGGCGCTTCTTCTACAACCTTCTCTTCCACTTGGTCCTCAATTGATTCGGTGTATCCGAATCAAGCATCCGAACCGATTCGGCTTCCTCTGATCGGTTTTCGCTTTCATTCGAGTTGGTTGTCTCCAACTCGTCTTCGATCTTCCCGCCCTTGATGGCTTCGTCTCCCCCATGCTTGGTTGGCTTTGGTTCTCTCTTTCGATTGCTCCCCTTATATCCGCTTTCGGAATCTTCCGCGGATCCGCCCTTGGCTTCTTCAGCCAATCCGAAATCGAATTTGTCATCCGACTCGGCATCGCGGTCTTCCGGAACTTCTCTCCCCCTTCTATGGTTATTCAGAACGTCTCTCCCCCTCAAGTTCAGCACGTCGAGGTGACGCAACCCAAGCGCACCCGAGAATTGCCGCAACTTGTCAGAACCAAGAGGGTTGGTGAAGATGTTGGCGGTTTGCTGATCCGTCGAAACATACTGAAGTTCGACTTCACCGAAGAGGACATGCTCACGGACGAAATGGTAGTGCACCTCAATGTGCTTAGTCCAGGCATGGAAGACGGGGTTCTTTGCTAGCTGGATGCTGCTGAGGTTGTCGCAGTAGATTGTCGTTGGATCGGATACCTCCACCTGCAGATCCTTAAGTAGCTGCTTCAACCATATGGCTTTGCATGTTGCGACAACCGCTCCTCTATACTCGGCTTCGGTGCTCGACAACGCAACTGTCGGCTGCTTCTTGCTACTCCACGCGATCGCATCACTCCCAAGAGAGAACATGAAACCGGACGTGGATCGGCGATCGGTGACGTGGCCGGCCGAGTCAGCATTGCTGTAGCCGACCAACTACGGGGTTGTCCCGGTCCGATATAGTAGCCCCTGATCCTTAGTGCCGCTTACGTATCGTAGTATGGGTTGCGCACACTGAAGGTGCTCCTCGGTAGGTCACGCCATGAACTGACTAATCACCCCAACCAGGTAGTTGAGATCTAGTCGGATGATGGTTAAGTATATAAGGCTTCCGACTATCTGTCGGAACCTTGTCGGGTCGCATACCTTTCCGGAATCGGGGCGAAGCTTGATGGTTCTATCCAGAGGAGTCGAGACGGACTTATAGTCAACCATCCCGAATTTGAAGAGCATACTCAGCATGTAATGCCGTTGGCTGATCAGTATGCCTTCGAGGCTGCGGATCACTTCGATCCCGAGGAAGTAATGAAGGTCCCCCAGATCCTTCATGTCGAATGATGCCGCAAGCTGGAGCTTCACGCGGTCAATCTCACCTAGGTCGGCGCCGGTGATGACAAAGTCATCAACATAAAGTAAGATGCTAACTAGCCCAAGTCGACCTTTCCGGATGAACAGTGAGGAGTCCGATTTTGACATCGGAAAGCCCATCCGACGCACTCGTTGCGTGATCCTCGCGTTCCAGGCACGCGGGGCTTGCTTTAGTCCGTAAAGGGACTTCTTCAACCGGCACACCGTCGAGGTGTTCATTCCAGAGTGAAATCTAGGGGGTTGTACCATGTACACATGTTCCTCAAGCTCACCTTGCAGGAACACATTCTTTACATCCACCTCATGTAAGTGCCACCCCTTCGCCGCAACTACTGGGAGCAAAACGCGGATGGTCGTCATCTTCGCGACCGGTGCAAACGTCTCATCATACTCGATGCCATGTTGCTGCGCGTAGCCTTTCACTACTAACTGGGCCTTGTATCGGTTGACCGAGCCGTAAGTGTTGTACTTGACCTTGTACACCCACCTACATCCGATCGGCTTCACACCTTTCGGTGCATCAACCAGGTTTCATTTTTTGCCAATGCGCGCATCTCTTCCTCCATTGCGGCACGCCATGTACGCATTTGGGTAGTTGTCCGGCTCACACACTTCTGCTACACGGGACACGTACGCATAGTGATGTGCCATGTACTCATTATATCCGCATTCTATCCGAACTACACAACAGGTTTCTTCTAGCGGGTAGATCGGCGTAACTGTTCATTAGCTGATGTTGAGGCTTTCTTGGCCGACTCAAACTTCACTCTCGAAGACCCATCATCACTTCCCTCGGAGTCGGACTCGCGTCGATCCGTCTCGTTCCTATCCGTGCCGTAATCCAACACCTTCTTCTTCCCTTTTTCCTTGCGTGTAAGCCGTCTCCTCAGCTTCCTGCATGGGGAATGCACAGCCGAGTCTCCACTACTCGCCAACTCTTCTTCGGACTGGTCAAACCGACTCAGTCATCCATTCGGTCCACTTAACCGAAACGAGATCGGACTCTCTTCGAGGATCCCGATTTCACCCTCATCTGGAGGCACTTCAGCCTCGCTGACCTCATTGTCAGACCTCGGATTGGAGTTGAAGTCCGGAGTTGTAGGCAAGTACCAGGAAGTGGACTCGTCAAACACAACATCGCGGCTCACGTGAGGTTGTTTGGTTCGGGAGTTATAACATTTATAACCCTTATATTCGTCCGAATAGTCGACTAAGATACACTTATTAGCTTTCGCGTCCAACTTCCTCCGTTTCTCCTTCGGCACATGCACATATGCAATGCTACCGAAAACTCTCAAGTGTTGTAGATTCGGCTTTCTTCCGAAGTACAACTCATGCGCTGACACTTTGTCTCCGATCCGATTCTGGATGTAGACCACGGTTCGTACCGCTTCAGCCCAAAAGAACTTGGGAAATCTCTTTTCTTCTATCATTGCCCACGCTACTTCCACAATCGACCGATTCTTCCTTTCGGCCACGCCGTTCTGTTCCGACGTATATCTACAACTGAATTCGCGCCGAATTCCCATTTGTTGTAGATACCCGTTGAATTGACCGGAAAAGTACTCTTTTCCGCCATCCGACCGTAGGTACTTGATCTTTCTTCCTATTTCCCTTTCGACGAAACTCTTGAGGTCCCGGAAATAGTTGAAGACTTGACTCTTCTTCACAATGAGGTAGATCCACGTGTGATGTGTACAGTCGTCGATGAAGGAAACGAAATATCGACTCCCGCCAAGACTAATGTTCTGTGCCGGCCCCCATACATCGGAATGTATCAAGTCGAGCTTGTTCCAGCTCCAGTTACGCTTGTTAGGGAAAGGAAGTCTGTGTTGCTTCCCTAGATGGCAGGCTTCACAAATTTGTGCCTTCCGGCCGCTAAATTTGGGCAATCCGAACACCACCTGTTTCGATTGCAGGTCTTGAAGCCGTAGATAGTTGACGTGGCCTATCTGCTTGTGCCATAAGTCAATATCCGACTCGACTTCTTGTCCTTTCGCGAACATTGCGATGCCACCGTCACTAGAGTCGAGGATAAACATCCTCTTGTCTCTGTGCCCTTGCGCAATAACTCGGCGTTCTTCCTCGATGAAGCACCCGAGATGCATAAACTGAACCTGCATCCCATGGTCGACGATCTGTCTGACCGACATCAGATTCTTCGTGATTGTCGGGACATATAACACGTTCATAAGTTTTCTTGTTTGCCCGACATGGCTCAGGGGAACTTCACCGACATTCTTGATCGGATGCGGAGTGTCATCTCCCATTGCGACTACTCCCGGTTGCATCAGTTTCTCAAGGAATGAGAACCACTCCTTATGGCTCGTCATGTGGTTTGACACGCCAGAATCAACGTACCACACCTCGTCCGATTTCGGGGTGGTCTTCTTCATCGAGTTAGCTTCGTGTCTCGTCACGAAGGTTGACCCTTTTTCGGCTTTTTCGGATCCTTCGGCGTAGTGCGATCGTTGTCGATTAACCTTGTCGGTTTGTCTGGAACTTGATCCAGATCTGGTCCTCTCCGAATCGGCGCGCTTCTTCCAACACTCGCTTTCCTTGTGGCCTTTCTTGCCACAATACTAGCATTCCGCGATGGATTTCCCTTGTCGGTTCTCGTCGCCTGGACTCCCCCTGTTTTCGGAGGGTCCGGAATTGCTGTCGGCATTACTTTGGTGCCTCCTTCCTCGGTCCCGTCGGCCGCTTCCATTGCGCACCGACTCGCCTCGTCCGCCATGACCATGAGGCCTATCTCCCTCCGTGTACAACATCTTGTTGTCGGCCTGCGTGCTCGTCGACGCACCTGCATGGTTCTCCTCTATAAGGAGCATCGACTGTAGGTCGAAAAACGACAACGTATTCTCCCATGTACACACAGTAGTTAAGAATGCTCCGAACTTTGACGCTAGTCCCCCGAGACAGATTTGCACCATTTCGCCTTCCTCGATGTTCACATCGATGGAGGCTAAAGAGTCACATATATCTTTGATCTTCGAGGTGTAATCAGCCATCGACAAATCACATTGTCGCAAGTTGCTCAACTCCTATCGGAGTTGGAGCTTTCTGGTTGTGGTGCTTGCGGCGAAAATCTTTTTCAGATTCCCCAAGCATCCTTTGGCGTTTTCGCATCCCGAATATAGCTCAGAAGTTGTTCGGCCACACAAGACACGAATCAGTAGAGAACTCTACTTGCCGACTGTTCCCAAGCCGGGAAGTCTTTGTGTGTCGAATCAGGTGATGTGTCATTTGTTCTATCGATGTAGCTCCAGTATCCATGCCTGAGGAGGTACTGGTGCATCTTGTACGACCAAGACGTTGTCGTGCCTTTCGGCTCCGGATCGTTGTGTGAGTTGGTTGGGAACCGCTGAGGTTTTGGACTAGGAGAAAGAAGAATATGAGATAAGGCTCCTTATGAATCGATTGCAAGAAAGAGAAATATTTGAAAGAAGATATGAAACTCGTGAATCCCACGAGTATAGTGTATTAATTGATACTTAGAATGTAAGAGAGAAATAGATGGAAAAAAATTCGTGAATCCCATGAATATATTAGATTGATCAAAATCCTTGTTAAATAATCAACAACCTCTATACATCTTTCTCTCTTTCTTATATAGTGTTGGAAGAGTCTAAGTTTATCACATGCAAGCATCATGCTTTTCCTATCTTTAGTTTTCATGCACACTGCATGTGCATGATTAGCTTTCTATCTCATCTTTTCTTCTAACTCGAGTGTCTATGCATGAATAACTTTTTGTACCATGCATGTCTAGAAATTTTACATGGGATAAAGTTTAGTATAACTTTAAAATTCATAATACCATAGTATAATGATAAGGCTTAACATTATTAACATGGAGGTGCAAGGTTCGAATCTTGCCCTATGCATGTAATATATAATTTTATACTTTCTTCTATTTACAAATATGTCTCTTCATCTGGTGAGAGACTCTTACCGGCCTTCTTCATCCGGCTCTTGCCGGTTTTGCTTCATCCGGTTCTCGCCGGTTTTCTTTATCCGGTTCTTACCGGATCCTTCTTACCGGTCCTCTTCGTCCGTTTCTCACCGACTCTCACCGGCCTTCTTCATCTGGCTCTTGCCGGTCTCCTTACCGGTTTCAGTCCTCACCGGTTCTTCCTTCCGGTTCTCACTGGGTACTCCATATCCTATCCGAAGAAACCAAAAATGTAATTTTTCACGTAGTGTGTGAATTACACTACGACACTCGCCCACTCCGAACCTGCACATCCTCCGGTATGTGCCGAAGTTCCCGATACTTGCTATTCACCTTCATCCAAAGCTTCCTCCAATTCTCCCCTTAAGTCGACTATGAGTTGTAATCCACTTTGCTCGCTTTCCACATCACCGCGATCTTCGTCCGATTGCTCCTTCTTGTCGGTCTTGTCTAGGATCACATAGGGTTCTTCTTCAGTCCGCTTCTTGAAAATCTTCACCCGTTTCCCGGCGATAGGCACTCGTAGCATCGTTCCATCCAACTCGCATAGTCGGTAAGTTCCGTTGTCGAAAACTTTCCGAACCTCATATGGGCCGAACCACCTTTTTGCGAACTTCCGTACCGTTGTATGTTGATGATCCAAACTACTGTCATAGACAAACACCCAATATCCTTCTTCAATCTTCCGTGGTCGTAGTCGGTGCTTTGTGTCGAACCGGCTTTTATTCCGGAATCGCGCTTCTTTTTGTTGGCGTATTGCTTCCGCTATGTCTTACGGTCTTCCCTCCAGTTGTCGTATCCTAACCGCTATTAGTTCTTCCCGGCTCATCTCTTCCTTCCATGGTAGCATTGTCCATGTCGCGATTGCGGTTTCCGTCGGCATTACTGGTGCTTTTCCGGTCATAAATTATGTCGGCATATAACCGGTTACGGAGCTATGCGTTGTCCGATCCGCCCATAGTGCATACGGGAGCATCTACGGCCAATCCATCACCCTTCCGTCGCATGCTTTGGCAAGTGCTTTGACGATCGGACTATGTCCTCGCTCGACCTTCCCGTTGGCTTCCGGATTGTATGTCATTGTTAGTGTTAACCGAACTCCATGTTTGGCGAAGAATCCCCTAGCTTTATCAGAGTCAAGTTCTCCCCGATCCGCAATCACTTGTCCTACGCACCCGTACCTGCAAAACACTTCTTCCAAAAGAAATTGACATACCGCAGAACACGTTTTTCTTCGTAGCGCCCGACCTTCTACTTGATTTGTGAGATCTTCCCGAGCTAACACCAAGTACTTCTTTTGTCCGATCCCAGTTGGCATGGCTACAATGCCGACCGTCCATTTGAAGTTGATTGTCGGTGAGAATGTCGGATGTAACTCATCTCAGTGTCGAACTCCGGAGCAGATTTGACACTTCTCGCAGCTTTCTGTGAACTCCGCGACATCTTTGTACATATTCTTCCACCAATATCTTTGCATGATCTTCCCAAATGTTGCCCATATTCCCCGATGTCCAACCCAATCAAATTCGTGAAATTCGGACATTACCTGGTTCCGTCGCTCTTTTGTCCCGACTACTCAAAGTGGTATGCCACCTGGTCTTTTCGGCTCCCTCCATAAAAATCCATTTTTCAAGAAGAACATTCGGATTTTCCGTTTCTTACTTCGGATCTCGGCTCTCTTCTCTTTATTGTCCGATGATTCCTCAATTTCTCATAGCATTTTCCCGATCAACAAGCTTTCTCCCTCATATTCTTCTTCCCGGAATTCTTGGATTACGTCCACCCGGCATATGTTCTCCGAAGCAAAGTAGTCTTCGGAAACTTCTTCATTATTGGATTCGGTTATGTCATCTCCGAACCGCGCCCTTGATAGCATATCCGCTACAACGTTGTCTTTTCCGGAGATGTGTCTTACCTCCGGATTAAGTGACTTAACATATGCAATCCATCTTAGCATAGCCACATCCGGTATCGTGCAACACTGCATCATCCCGAGTATCAGAAGACAATCTGTTTCGATCACTACTTTAGCTCCGATCAAATAATCTCAATCCGATTTGATTGCCGACACGACTCCCCATAATTCTCTTTTAACTTGTGCATATCCGTGTTGCCTTTCGTTGAGAACCTTTGCTCCGAATCGGATCGGATATCGCGAACCTTCTGGATCGGCTTGATTGATGACCCATCCGATTCCGGTTGGACTTGTGTCAACCGTTACTATGATTGGTTGGTCATAGTTCGGCTTCTTTAGTGCTTCTGCCCTCCGTAGTGATTTCTTGAGATTCTTCACGGCTTTGGTATGCTCCGGTTTCCATTCAAACTTCTTACCCTTCCGCAACAAGTGATAGAGTGGGTCCGCTATATGTGCATAGTGCGGAATCCATATGTGGTAGAATGCACATGCTCCAAGAAACCTTCGAACTTCGGATTGTGACTCGCATACTTCTTTCATAGCTTGAATCGCATCGATCTTGGTTGGTGACGGTCTTCGGCCGTAGGGCCCACATAGATGTCCGACTACCAATATTTCTTCTTGTCTGAATGCCGATTTCTCTCCGGAAAGTGTTAGATGCACATCTTCTAACTTCCGTAACACTTTCTCACAATCAGGGATATGGTTGACTACAAACCTTCGGCATCCCCGTTCATCCATAGCTTCATCTTTTTCTTCCACCGCACAGCCTTTCATCGGAAGGTCATCTAGGAATGGCATCGTTATCTCCGGTATGCAATCCCAGGGCACCTTGTTTATCGCATTCATCATATGTGCGACTGAGTTCGTCGCGCCTTGTGGTAGCGTACACATCCGAACTAATCGTATCGGTGTCCGCATGGTAGTGATGTCTCGGCTCTTCACAACTAGTTGGAATTGGTCATATCTGGAGTATAGGTCTCCGATGGAGTATATCGCGCGAACGGCAAATGCTTCCGCAAATTCGTCCACTATCAGTCCGACTCCGGAGTTCCGGATCGTGACCTTGTTCACCAGTTGCAAATCTTGAATAAATCGGAGTGACCCATTCTTCTTCGGAACCATAAACCATCGATTTGAGTACGGAGCATTTGATGGCTCTAGAATCCCCATCGCCACCTTCTCCTTGAGCAAGTCGATGATTTTCGGAATATGTGCTCGTGGCACTGGAATCGGCTTCAGGTTCCACGGCACATGGTCAATCGTGAAGATCACCATCGGCTCCACTATCTTCGGGTCCGCGCATCCTATTTCTTTCGATGTAAGTGCAAATGCTCTCCCATGTCGCTCTAGCATCCCACGGAATCGTTCTTCTTCATTCTTTAATAGGAACCCACCTCCACCGATCCGAAGTTTCTTCCGGGTCTCATCCGTGAAGGCATGTCCGATATCCATGGACTTCCGAAGTGTCGGATCCCCCGAGACTTCTTTCCTCTTTTGTTCACTATCTGCGGGTAACGGTCCCGCGGCCGGTTTCACTTTCTTCTCCACGGTCTGTTGGGATTTCGGTCCCTCCGGATGGGATGTCCGAAGATGAATGACGGCAAGCCCGGTTGCGGTTACGGAACCGGAGGATGAAGAGTGCCCGGTTACGGAGACGGATGACGAAGACCCGGCTACGGAGCCGGATGACGAAGACCCGGCTACGGAGCCGGATGATGAATGTACCCGGAGAGAGATCCGGATGCGGGGACATATTTGTGAATATGTTTGCCAAGGGCCCTTGAGGCCATATTTGTAAATAGCCCGAAAGTCATATGTGTATAAATATGACTTAGGGCAAACAGTTTTGTTTGTTGTTGCTCATTTTTATGCGAAGTGAGAGCAACCGAGAGAGAGAGAGAGAGAGAGAGAGAGACGAAGAGGTCGACGCCTCTGTGTAATACCGCCGCCTGTGGCGAGGACAGCGAGCTCAAGGTCGTCGCCTTGCAGCTCGCCATTGTACATTCCCCGCGTATAGTGATAGTTGGAGTCTTGCACTCCCGTGGTTTTTCCCATTTAGGGTTTTCCACGTAAAACATGCAGTGTACCCTTCTCTCTATTGTTTTCGTGCATTCTTGTATTTCCCGTTTTCTGTGAATCGATCCTGTTCCTCGGTTGTGGCCGAGCACGGAATTTCAGCAAAGTGGTATCAGAGCGACGGTAACACAGAAAATGGAAGGCGGCAGCAGCGGGCAGCCGGGGATGATGGTGCTGAATGCGCAGAATTACGCCGACTGGAAGATCAAGATGGAGGATCTTCTGATTGTTCGGGATCTGTACGAACCGATTGACAGGTCGGAAATACCGAAGGGGGTACTTGAGTCGGAATGGAGGCTTCTGAACCGGAAAGCCGTTGCAACCATTCGGCAATACGTCGACGTGAGTGTTCTACAACACGTGGCGAACGACACCAACGCATATGAGATGTGGCGGAAGCTGTCGGGCCTCTACGAGAGGAAGAATGCGTTGAACCGGACCTCCCTGATGAGAAAGATAGTGAACCTCAAGTACCGGGACGGCGAGAGTATGGTGGAACACGTAAGCACGTTCATGGGATTCGTGAACCAGCTTGCGGCGATCAAGTTCCCGTTGGAGGATGCAATGCAAGCCATCATTCTGATGTGTACATTGCCGGACAGCTGGGAGAACTTGGTGGTGACTCTCAGCACCTCCTGCACCGAAGATAACTTGTCCCTACAAACGGTAAAGACGAGTATTTTGAACGAAGAAGCGCGTCGGAGAGATAAAGAACCGGCCTCCGACTCGAAGGCGCTGCTTACCGAATCGGAACGGGGAAGACAATGGAACCGGAGTCCGCAAAGACGGGAGAAGTCGGGGACCCGGTCGCAGTCAAGAGGAAGACCCACATGCTTCCACTGTGGGAAGCCGGGGCACTTCCGAAAGAATTGTCGGCATTACCGAAAGGACAACGGAGCCGACGACACCGATTCGAAGAAGTCACCGGAAAGAAACGGTGCATACCGGGGAGCCACGGACCGGAGAGGTCCGGATCGGCGAGGGCAGGACCGGAAAGGAACGACGGCACTCGCGGCAAGTGAAGAAGAGATAATGCTCATTACCGAAGAGACGGAGCTGAACCTTGCCGGTGAAGAGATGACCTGGGTGGTCGATTCCGGAGCGTCGTTCCACCTGACCCCGGAGAAGAAATACTTCTCATCCTACACAGCCGGTGAGCACGGCTGTGTCCGGATGGGAAATGAAGGTACATGCCGGATTGCCGGCATAGGAGACGTGTGGCTGATGACATCAACCGGATGCAAGATACTGCTGAAGGATGTCCGACACGTTCCGGAGGTTCGATTGAACCTGATTTAGGCCGGGAGGCTAGACGATGAAGGCTACACGGGTAGCATCCGGAACGGTGTCATGAAGTTCAGCAAAGGGAGCCTGATAGTGGCTCGGGCCCGGAAGATCAACACACTGTACCTCATGAATTCCCGGCTATGTCCGGAGGAGCTGAACGTGGAAGCCGATACTGCCGGTGAGCTGTGGCACAAGAGACTGTGTCACATGAGTGAGAAGGGGATGAAGAGGCTTGCAGAAGACAACCTTATTCCAGTGAAGCATGTGCACCTGGAGAAGTGCACCGATTGCCTGGCCGGTAAACAGAACCGAACCTCCTTCCACTCAAGGCCACCAACGAGACGAAGCGCACCATTGGAGTTGGTGCACACTGACGTATGTCAAGTAGAAACGAAGTCACATGGCGGAGCCCAGTACTTCGTGACCTTCATTGATGACCACAGCCGGAAGCTGTGGACGGCACCGTTGAAGACAAAGGACCAAGTGTTGTGCGTCTTCAAAGAACTCCACGCGAGAGTGGAAAGGGAATCCGGCAAGAAGCTGAAAGCGATACGAGCGGATAACGGAGGGGAATACCGGGGGCAGTTCAAGGAGTACTGTCGCTCGAAGGGAATCCGGCTCAAGTTTACTGTGCCGAAGACGCCGGAACTGAACGGGCTGGCCGAGAGGATGAACCGGACCATAATGGAGAGGGTCCGGAGTATGCTGGCGCATGCGAAATTACCCAAGGGATTTTGGGCTGAGGCAATGTCGACGGCGACGTATGTGATAAATAGATCACCCTCAGTACCTTTGGACGGAGACATGCCGCAGAAAGTGTGGACCGGTAAGGAAGTGTCCTACCGGCATCTGAAGGTGTTCGGGTGTCTCGCATACATGCATGTGGCAAAGGACCGGAGAGGAAAGTTAGATCCAAAGACCCGGCCATGCATATTCCTCGGTTACGGCGATGACGAGTTCGGCTACCGAGTATGGGACCCGGTCGACAAGAAGATATTCAGGAGTCGAGATATCATCTTCATGGAGGACAAGACACTCGCCGACTGGGAGTCGGAGAAGAAGATGAAGAGCTCCAAGTCGACCGGTGAGGATAAACTCTACGAGGAGCAGTCCCGACCGGCAAGGGACCGGTTAGCACTCGAGGATCCGGCCGAAGACGGTGAAGAAACAGAACCGGCCGAGGAAGATGAAACTGATACCGGAACCGGCCCCGATCCCGAAATGGATTCGGATGAAGAGGAAACGGAGGAGCCGGTTACCGAAGCTCCGGAACGGAGATATCCTCTAAGAGAGAGAAGGCCCCCCCGGAGATTTCCGGAACCTGAGCACGTGCTGCTGACCGACGAGGGGGAGCCGGAGAGTTTTGAAGAAGCAAAGCTTGACACCCATAGCCGCAGGTGGTTAAGTGCCATGCAGGAGGAGATGGATTCCCTGCATGAGAACCACACATATGAACTTGTGGAGTTGCCGAAAGGAAAGCGGGCACTTCGAAACAAGTGGGTGTTCAAGCTGAAACCGGGAGATGCCGGAAAACCCCCGAGATACAAAGCCAGGATCGTGGTGAAGGGGTTCCAGCAGAAGAAGGGCGTCGATTTCGACGAAATATTTGCCCCGGTAGTGAAGATGACCTCCATCCGGACGGTGCTGAGCATAGCGGAAGGCATAGACCTCGAGGTAGAACAGATGGACGTGAAGACGGCATTCCTTCACGGTGACCTCGAAGAAGAGATCTACATGCAGCAACCGGAAGGATTCGAGAAGAAAGGGAAGGAGCACCTGGTATGCCGGTTGAAGAAGAGCCTTTACGGACTGAAGCAGGCTCCCCGGCAATGGTACCGGAAGTTCGACTCCTTCATGACCGACGAAGGGTACCACAAAACGCAGTCCGATCACTGCGTGTTTGTGAAGAAGTTCGAAGGAGGAGACTTTCTAATACTCCTCCTATACGTGGACGACATGTTGATCGTCGGACGGGACCAGGTCAAGATACGGATGCTGAAGAAAGCGCTTCACCGAACCTTCTCAATGAAGGACCTGGGTCCGGCGAGGCAAATACTAGGGATGCACATCATCCGGGATCGGAAGAAGAAGCAGTTGTGGCTGTCACAGGAGAAGTACGTGACAAAGGTGCTTCACCGGTTCAACATGTCGGAAGCAAGACCGGTCGGGTCAACCCTCCCGGCAAACTGCAAGCTGTCCAGCAAGCAAATCCCCAAGACAAAGGCTGAGAAGGAGGACATGATGAAAGTACCATATGCCTCTGCCGTCGGAAGCTTGATGTACGCAATGGTGTGTACAAGACCGGACATAGGATATGCAGTCGGAGTGGTGAGCCGGTACATGAGCAATCCCGGCAAAGAGCACTGGAACGCGGTCAAGTGGATACTCCGATACCTGAAGGGCACGGCAAACGTGTGCCTCCGATTCGGCTCCGGTAAGCCCGAACTCGACGGCTTTACCGATTCGGATATGTCGGCTGATGCAGATACCAGCCGGTCCACATCAGGGTATGTGATGACGTATGCAGGGGGAGCTGTTTCGTGGCAGTCGAGGCTGCAGAAGACGGTTGCGTTGTCAACCACGGAGGCGGAGTACATGGCGGCTGTTGAAGCCGGCAAGGAAATAATATGGATGAAGGACTTCATTAGAGAGCTCGGTATCCGGCAAGAGGAGTACTGACTCTACTGCGACAGTCAGAGTGCCATCCACCTTGCGAAGAACGCGGCCTACCATTCCCGGACGAAACACATCCAGCGTAGATACCACTAGATCCGGGAAAGGATAGAAGACAAGGAGTTCGTGCTGACGAAGATCCACACGGACGAGAACGGGTCGGATATGCTGACCAAGGTGCTCACACCCGACAAGCTGGAAGCATGCCGGAAGAGGATCGGATTGGAGAGACATCCCATGCCGAAGTGAAGGGGGAGTTTGTTGGGATTTCGGTCCCTCCGGATGGGATGTCCGGAGATGAATGACGGCAAGCCCGGTTGCGGTTACGGAACCGGAGGATGAAGAGTGCCCGGTTACGGAGACGGATGACGAAGACCCGGCTACGGAGCCGGATGATGAATGTACCCGGAGAGAGATCCGGATGCGGGGACATATTTGTGAATATGTTTGCCAAGGGCCCTTGAGGCCATATTTGTAAATAGCCCGAAAGTCATATGTGTATAAATATGACTTAGGGCAAACAGTTTTGTTTGTTGTTGCTCATTTTTATGCGAAGTGAGAGCAGCCGAGAGAGAGAGAGAGAGAGAGAGAGACGAAGACGTCGACGCCTCTGTGTAATACCGCCGCCTGTGGCGAGGACAGCGAGCTCAAGGTCGTCGCCTTGCAGCTCGCCATTGTACATTCCCCGCGTATAGTGATAGTTGGAGTCTTGCACTCCCGTGGTTTTTCCCATTTAGGGTTTTCCACGTAAAACATGCAGTGTACCCTTCTCTCTATTGTTTTCGTGCATTCTTGTATTTCCCGTTTTCTGTGAATCGATCCTGTTCCTCGGTTGTGGCCGAGCACGGAATTTCAACACGGTCTTGTATTTCGTACTTACCATTACTTCTTCTTTGCGGAGCGCATCCGGCCCCATTTTCACAATGATCTCGTACATCTCGACCGACTCCACCGGAATTACCCGGTTTCCCTGGCTTGTATCTTCCACGAGCTCTTCAAGCCGTTGTAGTGTGCTCCCATAGAACACCTCTTCGACTATTCCCACGATTTCTTCGTCTTCTTTTATTATTGATGCTAATCGTAACTTATCCTCCACTTTTCAGTATTCTTTCTTCATTCCTCCGGTTACGGCTGTGTACGTGGATGCCCCATCCGAACCAATTCGGACTTGTTTTGCACCGAGAGGTTTCTTCTTGTGTGGGGTATCAGGGCTTCTTGGACTATCACTTCCCCACTCCGCAACAGTCCACTCTAAAAATCCATTCTTGTTTGGGACAAGATCTCTCTCTTGTTCCTTTCATGATTTTCCGGCACCGTTAGGAATTGGACGGATTTCCCTCCGTTTTGGCTCCAAATTCGCGCAAAAGCCGCACCGCTATCGAGCACCTTCGTCTCCATCCGTGATGCCGTGATAAAAGGTTGCCTGAGGATCACGGAGTGTAAGACCTCGTCTTGTATGAAGAAATTTTGGTCGATCTCGACATCCCCGATCTTCACCGTCACATCCGGACAAGCCACAAATAGATCTTTTGTTGCTTTAGTGGCCGCCCAGATCTTCCACCCATGATTCGTGTTAATAGGCCACTTACCCTTCCGGTAGAATTCCTTGGACATCAAGTTGATCTCCGATCTGTGATCAATGAATGCTAGCACGGGTTCTTTGATGTTACCAATTCGGACCGGAGTCTTCGTAGTTGCGCGTGCCCAGTGTGGCTTTGTGTAGTGAGAATTCGGTATTTCGTCCTCCAATTTGGTGTCATTCATTAGAACGGTATTTGCATTCACCCTTGGAGCGTTCTCCTCTGTACTTTACCTTTTTCTCTTCACGAGATCCACAAGAAGATCATGGAACTCCTTCTTCACTATTCCGAGTAATTCTCGAAGCGAAAAATCTACCCGGCTATCGAGGATTCTCTCCTCGAACACCTTTTTCAAGTCCATTTGTTGTTCGATGTCCGAGGCGAGCTTGAATGCCGGAATCATATTTTCTTTTCCCTTACCTCCGGAGTTCCTGCTTTCCGGTTTCTTCGATGGACCGGCCGCCTCATCCGTGCGCCGTCGCTTCTCATCTACATACACTTCATGCAATTGGCATAAAGCAAACACGCTATTCTTATCGACGGGGCACTCCCATCCCGTAGATTCCCGGATGCCTTCCGCGGTGCTTCGGATCTCGTTAGGGTTGGTTTTCTCGGTGTTTTCTAGCACTTCTGGCCAAAAAGACACCTTTGCTCCCAATGAGTCCCCGACACGTATTCCCGCGGTTGTTGCGTAATTGTTCTTCGCCGCTATTTCCTCCTCTAGGACCTTCTTCATGCCGCCTTTTCAGAAGTTTGGTCGGAGCGGCTTCTTCGCCATCGCGACTTCTTCACCATCGCGACGGTCATCCGACTTCTTCACCATCGCGATTTTTAGATTCTCCATCTCCATCAACAACTGCTCCACCGTAGTTGCGTCGATTCCCTTCTTAGTCGTAGCTTCCCGAGCCCGCGGTTGATGGTCTTCCGATCCGGATCTCGGTTTTGGAATCGTTTCCGAAACCCTCTTTTCTTCGTTGGCAAGCCATTGCGCCCTCTTTGTGTATCGTGCGACGATATCCCGCACGCTTTCCCATGTTTCGGTGAGGCCACTCTCGGTATTCGTGTCCTCTAGAAGCACTCCAAGATCCTTCCGGTTTCGGACGTCTACGGCTCGTAAGAACATGATAACTTTGTCCGGTGCGAGGATAGCTTGATCTCTCGCAGACAACCTCCCGAACTGACTTTTGAATGTTGAAAACACATCGAGGACCTTCATCCCCTTGTCCGGCGTTTCTACCCAATCCTCGAATCCTCTCCGCATTGCCTTGGAGGAGTTCTCGATAGCGAACGTGGTCTTTAGCGCCTCTTCAAACGCTTCCCATGTCGGATTTTGTTGTCGTAGCCCGTGGATACTTGCTTGAAGCCCGTTGGTAGTCACCCGGTTGAAGGATGCCACTTGCAGTCCTTCCGAAATCCCGCATCGTAGCATTTCCGCCTTGTAGTCCCGAAGATAGCGTGATACGTCCTTTCCGTTGAATTGCCCTATCCGTTGCACGAGCCGCTCTCTTGCCGCCGCTATCTCCGACATCGCACATTGTTCCTGAAGCATCCGCTCGAACATCATCATCATGTTCTTAGCCTCTGGTTGATTTTCCATCTCCTTGCCACCCGTGTTCACGTTGGGTTCACCACTTGTGTTGTGCCTTTTGGCTCCGGATCGTTGCGTGAGTCGGGTGGGAACCGCTGAGGTTTTGGACTAGGAGAAAGAAGAATATGAGATAAGGCTCCTTATGAATCAATTGCAAGAAAGAGAAATATTTGAAAGAAGATATGAAACTCGTGAATTCCACGAGTATAGTGTATTAATTGATACTTATAATGTAAGAGAGAAATAGATGGAAAAATAAATCGTGAATCCCATGAATATATTAGATTGATCAAAATCCTTGTAAAATAATCAACAACCTCTATACATCTTTCTCTCTTCCTTATATAGTGTTGGAAGAGTCTAAGTTTATCACATGCAAGCATCATGCTTTTCCTAGCTTTAGTTTTCATGCACACTGCATGTGCATGATTAGCTTTCTATCTCATCTTTTCTTCTAACTCGAGTGTCTATGCATGAATAACCTTTTGTACCATGCATGTCTAGAAATTTTACATGCAATAATATATCTGATTGGTGCCCATTTTGCTCCATGTGTCTATGCTTTGGCTCATACTTATGATTTCAGCGCCGCCCACGCCTATCAAGATCTCGCTAGTGTTTTATCTCTGATCATTTTCTCCCTCACGACGCCTCTGTTACGAGCCTTCACGTACCACGCCCTTGGATACCGATAGCCGCAGGTCTATCAAAGGTGTTCACCCAAAGGAACGGGTAACACAATTTGGCACGCCCGGTTACAGCTGTGAGTGCACAGCGAACTTCGTTGAAGGTAACCACCAGCCGCCGTTACGGCGCCCTCTCGCACCACGAGGTCTCGACCACCTGCCCAACGCCCTGAGCCAGTCGAAGGAACTTCCGACTCGGCGGTCACTGACCAATCCTTTCCCGAGCAATCGGAGACTCCCCCAGTGCAATCCTCGCCACCGGACACTCAATGGCGAGTTGATTCCGGTGGCTACCAAGCCCTCCGGAGGTCACTCAACCGAAACTAAACCCTTTTCCGGTGCTACCAGAAGACCCAGAGTACGACATCATGTCGTACCCATACCCACGTTACACTGACGGACCAGACGCAGAGTCACACATCCATGCCTTCATATCTACGTGGCAGGCCAACCACTCAACGCACCGCCTCACGCCGACCGAAATCGATGCCTCAAAGATTGCCGAGTTCACACTCTCCCTCGATGGATCAGCAGCACGATGGTACTCTCACCTTGAACTAAGAGAGGGAACCACCTTCCAAATCGTGCGCACAAAGTTCCTTGAACTCTTTCATCGCGAGGTGCCCAAACGGGAACTACTCCGGCAATTCTTCTCGATATGCCAAGAACCGCACGAAACGGTCGCGCAATTCACGATCGGTTCCAGGATCTCTACTGACAAGTGGCCGACAATGTCTCGGCACAACATATACCGGACACTTTCCTGTCCAGTTTACGAGAGCCTCTCCGAACGACTCTCGCACTTACAAAATTTGCCAACCAAACTATCGAGGAAGTCATAGCGCGAGTCCTCACCCTCAATTGATCCCAACATGACGCGTCCTTCTCTATGACCTCCCTACAGAATGCCCTTCCACAGGAGGACAACCGCTTTCGCCAAGCCCTCCAATGCACAATCTATTCAGGCTTGGGTCACCTAGCTCTCGAATGCCGTCATCGCCCACAGTGTCCAATTTGCCAATCGCGATCTCACACCGTCGAACAATGCGAGTACAACATGCTCAATCGCACTACGACCGCACCAGTTCGCCAAATCGAGCCCAAGAACACGTACTCTCGACAGGATGAGCGTAATTCCTACCGAGACAACGATAACGATCGACCACGATCACCGGATAGATGACGCCGGGACGACGATTACCGTCGAGATGACCGTCGGGATCGCTATCGCGACGACCGGAACGACGATTATGATCGTTACGACGATGATCGAATTGACAGGTATGATCGGAGGAACTCACGTAACGATCGGCGAAATGGAAACCGCAACTCACGCAACAATAGAAGGAACAACGACAACCGCCAACGAGATGCTCCTCCAAACGACCAGCGGAACACCAATGCACCTCGAACCAACCCACCACCAAACGAGACAGGGAATCAACCACAACAGCTCCCACACACAGACCGGGCTGACACCAGCAACTCGGCCAACGTTACGTGTTTTAAATGTAACCAACTCGGCCACTATGCCATGCAATGCCCAACAACCGACCGTGGCAAAGCACCTGCGGTGAACAGTATCATGGCCAATGTTCAAACCGTCACTACCCGGAGTAAAGCGCAGACTACACAGTGGCAAATCCAAGACGAAGTCTGTCAGGCAGCAAAAGAATGGATCGACACAGCCAATAAAAATAATGTCGTGCGCATGCAAACTGACATGAGAGACGTGCCCAGTGAAGCACCACAAACCTCGGTACCATCCACGTCGACGGAGGACGACCAACTATGGGATGTTCTTACCAACTCCCGCATCTCGCTACCCCTACATAAACTGTTACCACTCATGCCGAGATTTCGGGACACCCTGGCGGCACTCCAGGCCAATACTAAGCCCGTGACGCCACCGGTACACCTCACCGAAGCAGGAACAGGTCCACCACTCATGGATTCTCAGAACCCAGCCGTGCGAATCATCATTAAGGGACAAGACCTGCACGGATGCATCATCGACGGCGGATCCGGCGTAAACGTTATTAGCGAGTCAACGTGTCATAACCTCAGCTTGAATCAATGGGAACCATGCCCCTTTTGGCTTCGGATGGCCAACACCCGCTTCGTTCGCCCCATCGGTTTAATCCTCCATCTCGACTTCACACTCGGAGGCCACATGTTCACGATCTCGGCCGTCGTGCTAAGACTGGAGACACAAGGCGCCTACCCAATGTTACTAGGTCGACCATGGTTGCGTACAGCGAATATCAAGCAACATGGGCAACGCAACATGATCTCGTTCCGAAGAGGCAAGACAAAAGTCCGAATCATCACTGAAGAACGAGTCCCCGTCGCCCTCAACACTTCGCCGTTATACGCAGAAGGGGTCCATATGCTTGACGGTTTGGCCGATGAGGAGGTCGATGACTTCCTAGATGATCATCCCACGATCATCCCTCTCTTCGAAATCAATGCCATACCAACCATCGAGCCACCTAAAGACGAGGAAGTCACGGAGGAATCACCACCCCAAGATGAACCAGATCCAACCACAGTTGCCGAGCTACGCCATGCTCGAGATGCTTTCGAACGCGAACTCGCCATTTCACAACAAGTCAAAGCATCAACCCTGGAAACAATAAACCTCAGCTCGGACGAGAATCCCCGTACGTTACAAATTGCCAATAATCTACCAACCGGAGAACGAGCATCCCTCGTACGATTGCTCACCGACTACCAGGATGTTTTCACTTGGTCTTACACCAATATGAAGGGGCTGGATCCTCAATACTACCAACATCAAATCCACCTCTTACCCGACACTCGGCCGGTTCAGCAGAGGCACTACAGGATGAACCCCAACTATGCCGCTAAAGTCAAAGAGGAAATCGACAAACTACTCCGAGTGGGCTTCATTCGCCCTATTAAACGGGCCACGTGGTTGAGCCCGATCATAGTAGTCCCAAAGAGAACGGAAAAATCCGCGTCTGCGTCGACTATCGGAAGCTTAACGCGGCAACAGTCACTGACGGTTTCCCTCTCCCCTTCACGGACAGCGTCCTCGACACGGTAGCCGGCCACGAATGCTACAATTTCCTCGACGGGTTCAGCGGCTATAACCAAATAAGAATGCACCCAAAGGATCAAGAGAAAACCGCTTTCGTCACGGAATGGGGTGTTTTTGTGGCAGAAGTAATGACGTTCGGTCTAAAAACGGCACCGGGTACGTTCCAGCGCATCATCATCGAAATCTTTCATGACTACATCCCGGCGTTCATGCAAGTCTTTCTCGACGATTTCGCCGTGTATGGCCATCGACGGGAACACATGACCCAGTTACGACTCTGCCTTGACCGATGTCGCCAAGCTCGATTGAGCTTAAACCCGGCGAAATGCGCATTCTTAGTCACCAGCGACAACCTTCTCGGCCACATTGTCAGTCAAGAAGGCATCACTATGGACCCGGATAAAGTAAAGGCCATCCTGACCGCCTCCGCACCCTCGAACGCTAAGGCACTAAGCCGATTTTTGGGACAGATCCGGTGGCACAGCCGAATGATACGACACTTGGCCGATTTCACGACACCTTTACACGAGGCAGTCCATCGCCTTCCCTTCCAATGGACGTCAATCGAGGACACGGCCTATCAGACCCTGAAACTAATGCTCTCACATGCCCCAGTGGTCCAGCCTCCGGTTTGGTCCGAACCGTTTCATGTCTTCGTAGATGCTTCGGACATCGCCATCGGAAGTGCCCTGATGCAATGCACCCCCCCGAATTGGTATAGGCTCGTGTACTATGCCAGCCGACGGCTCTCGACCGCGGAAAAGAATTACTCCACCACCAAGCGGGAGGCCCTCGGTATGATTTATAGCATCAATAAATTCCGGCATTACCTCTTGGGCCGGAAGTTTACCTTTCACGTGGATCACTCGGCCCTTCTTTACTTGGTCAATAAACAAGCCCTCACCGGACGGTTGGCTCGGTGGATGCTCCTACTCCAAGAATTTGATTTCCAGATTTAGCATCGACCCGGGGTCCAACACACCGTCGCCGACTACTTGAGCCGTCTTGAATCAGGGGAACCGGCGGAAACAACGTACGACGATTTACCGGATGCCAGCTTATTTAACCTGACCACGATGCCAGACGATAACGAAGATGAATGGATCACGGAGATGACCCATTTTCTCAGTACCGGCCTACCTCCCGAGCACATGCCCCTTGACGCGAGGAAACACCTAGTAGTACGCAGCTGGAATTTTTGCCTCATCTCGGACATTCTTTACCAAAAAGGCTCGGACGGCATATGGCGCCGAGCGATTCGGCATTTCGAGAAGAACGTCGTTCTTCGGGAGGCCCACCAGGGAGTAGGGGGGGGACATTACGCCAGGGATTCCACAGCAAGGAAGGTTTGGCAAAGCGGATTGTGGTGGCCAACAACGAAGAAATATGCTCACGAGTTTTGCCGACAGTGCGATTTGTGCCAACGATTGGGGCAACCAATGGAACAGTCACGCATGCCACACCAACCGATTCTTCCGTTGGACCCATTTCAAAAATGGGGTTTGGATTTTGTAGGCCCTTCCAAACCACCTGCGGCCCGTACAGGGAATAGGTATATTATCGTTGCCACGGACTACTGCACCAAATGGGTCAAGGCTAAGGCACTCCGAGACAATACGGCGGCATCCACGGCTAAATTCGTGTACGAGCATCTTTGGTGCCGTTACGGATGCCCAATCGAGCTCGTTAGTGACCAAGGTGGGCACTTCATCAATCACATAATACGTGAGCTTACACACCACTATGCGGTGGTGCACAAGAAAAGCACACCATACTACCCGCAGGCGAACGGCTTGGCGGAATCAACCAATAAAATCCTCCAAACCATACTGAAGAAGATCGTTAATGAAAACAGGACCGATTGGGATGACAAACTCCAGAGCGCGTTGTGGGCGTATCGTACGACTTTCAAAACAAGCATCCAATCAACCCCCTTTCGAATGGCGTTCGGGTTAGAAGCCGTAATGCCCGTCGAGTTCCAAGTCCCGAGCCTCCGAGTTCAAATCAAAGCACGGCTCCCCGAGGCCCAATCTGAGCAATACCAGCTAGAACAACTCCTCGAACTCAACGAAGACAGGATAGAGAGTATGGCCCAGCTCGAACAACGCCAATGACAACGCAAGGCTTTCGTGGATTGACATCGAGACGGGCTGGAGAAGGAGGTCACCATCGGCAAACCGGTTCTTCTTTTTCAAAGACGACTCGGGTCAATGCCGAGAAAATTAAGATTTCGGTGGACCGATCCATTCTAGATTATTGACGAGTTCAACGGGACGTTCCAGCTCGGCACACTCGCCGGCGACACTGTCAAAAGCTGGGCCAATGGTTTCCAACTTCGACCATATCGAGGCACTACACCACCCAACCCGTTTACCGAGCCACACGGCACAAACGAGTTTCGGGAGACCACCACGGAGGAGGCCATGTGTCCCCCTTAATAAGGACTCACCCAGCTTTTTGAAATTAATAAAGTAGGTAGGATTAACCATAGTTTAGCCGCCGATTAGCTACACCTACACCACCCACCTAGGCACCCACAATTTAGGAGCACCCCTAGCCACCTCTCATTTAGTACCTATTTAAGCACATGCAAAGCACTCAAAGCACCCGACTCACCTTCAGGACACGTGGCGCTAGTCACTTATTATGGCACCCACGACTCAGAATCTTCAGGATTCGCTTCGGGCACAAAACCCTAGGAGTAAGTTACTAAAACCGTTTCCAAAACGCAGCACATACACAGAAGTTCATTATCGCTTCCAACCTCCATCGCTCTCAAGCTCAAAAGCCCCTTCTCGCTCTCATCGCTCTAAACGCTCTTGCTCTCAAGCCCTCTTTCGCTCTCATAGCCCCTCTGCCGAGCTTCCCCTTCCTATTGTTCCTCCTCTGTCTCGCCCTCGCCTCATCACTCTTCCTCACTCTTCCACACAGTCAAACCCCGTCTCCATCTCCACCATGCCTCTTACCGCTTCAACAGAAACCCGCGCCTGGCTCCAGGAACAAGGAATGGGCGGTTACCTGAAGATCATCGATGCCCCCGCGCACCCGGATGCCCAAGGAGTGGCTAAACGTATTTGTCCCGAAGCCATCACCAACAACGTGCTTCGGGCTGCTTTGGACCTGCAACGGGGAGGGGACCATGAGGTCAACATACCCCCGGCATCGAAGCTGAAAGAGTACTTCGGTGAGTACTCAGCCTCAGGGAAGGCATATCGCACGTATGGCGGTCCCAACAGAGCATTCGAGGAGATTGCTCGTATATTGATGGAGTATGAGTTTGTGCATACGAACCCGACGAGCATGCCGCAGAACAAGGCAACCATCATCATCAGCGCGTATGAAGGAAACATAGTCGATTGGGGAATTATCACAGGTGAAGGACTCCGCGCCGCCTTAGCCTCATTCCAGTCAAGTAAGAAGATGTTGTCTGTTCTTACCCACTTTTTGATGGTTCTATACCCACCCTCTTCTCTTCCTTCCCCTCGGACACTCACGTCCCCACCACCACCACGAAGGCAGAGAGAGGAATTGGTTGCCATCAGCCACGAAGCATGGGAGGAGCCCACATCGCCTTCACCTCCTGCCGCCGACCAAAACCCCGCATCGGCACCACCACCCACCCAACCCCAATGAAAAAGGGCAGTTTTCGAGACCTGCCAAGAATGGGAGGAGGAGATAGCCACGGAGGACAACACGGCAGACGATGTCACCATTCGACAGCCAACGCCACGCCCCTCGGTAACTCCCCCAGGGCCTAGCCCACGCCCCAACACACAGCAGGCAGCACCACCATGACCCCAGAAAAGGAAGCAGGCGGAGGAAACGACACTACCGGCCTCGGAACCCCAAACCCAACCGAGCAAGAGAAGACGACTCAACCGCGAGTCCTCGGCAGAACAGAAAGAGCCACAACAGGAGCAAGCCTTAGTTGTCAGCTAGAGCAACCTGGCCATCATCCCTGAGGAGGCATCGTTGAACCAGGGAAAGATCGAGCATGGGCAGACAACGCAAATCTCGGAGGATGAAGTCCTCGGTTATAAAGACCTCCCCGCGGAGGCTTACGAATTTAGTGCGCTCCTACGCCTCGGTACGACATTCGAGCTGGTCAACTTCCTCGCCAGAGCCCAAGTCGCGGCAGCCACTCGAATGGCGGAAGAGCACGCCGAAACAAAAATGTTTCAACACGTGCTATTAGGTGAAATTGAGCCCCAGGACGACAAGGCTTTACAAAAAATAGGGAGGAAGACGCAGACAAAACAGGCCGCTCTCCTCATGGAGGTCCCCAAATTGAACACGGCCCTTATCAAGGCATATAGGGACTTGGATCGCACTACGCGGGCAGCCAAAGACATGGCCCGAAAGATAAAAACAGCCCAAAAACAGGCTAAGGTGGCTACGGAATTATGGCACGTTGCGAAACAGAAACTGGCAACCTGGGAGCAAAACCGGCCAGAACAACAACTCATGAGCCTTCCGGCCACGACCACCGAGGCCCTCCCAGGCCCTCCACGCATAACAATGATAGATGAAAGCACCGTCACGGATTCAATCCTGACGATCCAGGCCAGCACACTAACGGACTCGTTACAAATGGTCGATGCTTGCACAACAACCGAGGCGGCCACGCCCATGGAGAAGACCAAGATACCACCCCCTCGTCCACCCAAGGAGGTGGCAACCCAGATAGAACCCCCGCTCCGGGATTACCGAGCGGAGCTTAAAGAAGAACAACAGCGGACCGAGAGACACGAACAACGGCATCAAGAGGCCATGGCTCGCTTAAAAGAAGAAGCTTCCAAACAGATGGCCGAGATTAGAGCCCAAGCCAACCAAAGGATACACGAGCAGAACGAAGCACTGGGCTGGGTACAAGCGCAAGCCGCGGGCAAAGAAGCTGGAGGAATACGCGGCCACAGTGGCAGAGAAAGAGAAGGAGGTCCTAGACCTACAGGCCACGCTCGACAATGCGAAAGACTAGAACCACTGGCAGGAGGAAAGAAATCGCCAACGGGAGGAGAGAATGATCGCGGAGAATGTCGTGCTGCAGAGTCAGCGGACAACCCTTAAAGAAATGGCTGACGAGTTTTTCATCAAATGCAAGCTACTTTCGGAGCAAAAAGACGAATTATTTGATTCCTACTTCGCCCTACAAGAAGAGAGAATCGTCGAACGGGAACAGGTCCGGGCCGCGTGTCAAAAAGAATGGGAGAAAGCTACCGAAGAGCTCACCAAGCATTACGAGCAGTCTATCCAGCTCGTAACCGCGGATGCAAAGAACACTCAAGCCACCTATGAACTACTCGCAAAGAAGCTTCAGGCCGAGGTCAACGGCTTAAAAGAGGAATTGGCAGTCGTCCGAGCACAGCCCAGCATGGATGAGACACGCATCAAAATACTGATCGAGAAACAGCGCCAGCACCTCACCAAAAAGGTCGAGGAAACATTAAGTCGCGCAGGAGAAGAATGGGCGGCCCAAGCTGCCGAATTGCATATTTTACACGTCGACGCCGAGAACCGACGGAAGGAGGGCCGTGGCTTTTACAAAATGGACAAAGCCAGCATACAAAACCTCCGTGCAGATTTAACCAAGGATTACCAATCCTTGGCAAAATCTCACACCGCGGCAATCGAGCAAATGTTGGAGGACTTCAATGACGATCAGATGTTGTTTCGCCTGGAAGCAGAAGCCTTCGAACGAGAATGACTTGCAACCATCCCAACCAGCCCTCCAACGGCCATAGAGTAGAAGGAAGAACCTCCCAGCGAGGGGATCACGGACACAGCACAGGAGGAACTCGCCCCGGCCAACAGACCTCCCGAGGACGCCCACACGGTACCAAATCCAGTCAAAGTAGAGGTCAGCGCCCTCGAACCCACACCACCACCAGAAGAATCAGCCGCACCTGAGACGGACGCCCGAGAGGATATGACACCCTTGGACCAAACTCAACCCCCTGCACCGACAGTCCAACCAGACCACCCTACCACCACCTCGGACCTCAAAAACATCCTCGACATCTTAGAAGAGGAATGAAAGGAGGACCACGCCTAAAAGGCAATTTTTGTAATGTTGTTAGTATTTTGTAAGTCGTGGGTCCGACGGACAAGGTCATGTCCCACGGGCGTGCCAGGTGTTGTCCAGAGGACAAAAATGTAAAATTAGGAAATTAGCAAACGGCGGTAGTGTAACCGAGTAGGAAAGAACGCCAGCGAGCGCCGAGTCCGAGTATCACAGGCCACCGACGGCTCGGTTGTGTATTAGGGGAAACGTTATTTAAACAAGGTCGAGTACCTCAGAGAGGGAGAGAGCAGAAAATATAGGCGGAAGCCCTAGCTTAGTCCATCGTAACTAGATAATCCTGTAAGGTCACCGGCCGTAGGCTGTGTTCTGTAATCCTTTTGGTGTTGCAATAATATATCTGATTGGTGCCCATTTTGCTCCATGTGTCTATGCTTTGGCTCATACTTATGATTTCAGCGCCGCCCACGCCTATCAAGATCTCGCTAGTGTTTTATCTCTGATCATTTTCTCCCTCACGACGCCTCTGTTACGAGCCTTCACGTACCACGCCCTTGGATACCGATAGCCGCAGGTCTATCGAAGGTGTTCACCCAAAGGAACGGGTAACATGTTGCAATCGGAGTGACTCCTCCGCCGCCTACTAGTAAGCCTCCCGCTTCCACAGCCTCTCGGCTAGTCTTTTTGCTCATTCATTGGCCTAGTCTTCCATTCCCCCGCTGTTCACTGCTTTTTGCAGGAATCGTGGTCACCAAAACTATGTTATTCCTGGGCTGGACAAACCAATAACACAGGGTGTCCTTCCGGAACACTTCACCAAAGGGGTGGTACGGTAAGGAATGGGAGGACCGCAACACAGAACCGTCCCTCTCTGATTGTTATCCAGATCGATTAGTTACGCGCGTAGAATAAACATTATTAAGCACAGAACGGAAAAAACAAGATAGACAAGATATGAAGATAATAACACTTCTCTATTCATTATCCATCCTTGGTTACATCATATCCGGCTCC
This sequence comes from Azolla caroliniana, assembly GCF_043228905.1. NCBI lineage: Eukaryota > Viridiplantae > Streptophyta > Polypodiopsida > Salviniales > Salviniaceae > Azolla > Azolla caroliniana. Next base: position 13,640,438 of record NW_028230438.1, read on the forward strand.
TTTTATAGGCACCCGGCTGTGTTACAAACCGGTGCCAACCGGCTACCGGCTATGAACCGGTCCGGATCCAGATCGGCATACCGATTTTGGGTCCATCCGTTCGATCTGATAATTCTAATAATTAATTCTTATTACAACTCCCCTTCATCCCAAAACCGGCTCCCCTTTCATACTTTGGCCTAACCGGCCAACAACTTTTTCCTTGGGAAGTGTGACGATTGCATGGAGTAGCAAGAACTAGTCGACAATAGCATTATCAATTACTATGGCCGAATACCAAGGAACGGTTGTCGCGACGAAGCCATATGGTTCAAGAGGCTCTTGAAGGATCTGCGTGTAGAGGTGTCTTAACCGACAGTGATATACTATGAAAACTTCAGCAACATCCAACTTGCGAAGAACCCCGTTTTCCACGCCCGTACCAAGCACATTGAGGTACACTATTCATTTTTTCCATGAGCAAATTCTCTCAGGAGAAGTGGATTTGTGATATGTTCCGACTGATCGGCAAGTGGCCAACATCTTCACCAAACCTTGCCGCCTGGACAAGTTATGACAACACCTCGACTTGATTTCAGGACGGCTGAAGAAGTCGATAGGGGGAGTGGCCAAAGAAATGAGCCGGAGTCGGAGTCAACCAAGCAAGGGGGAAGTAGAGCGAAGAAAGGCAAGACAGGTGGCAAAGCCAAGAAGCGGGCTTGGCATACAACACCTCGACTCGATTTCGGGACAGCTGAAGAAGTCGATAAGGGGAGTGGCCAAAGAAATGAGCCGGAGTCGGAGCCAACCAAACAAGGGGGAAGTAGAGCCAAGAAAGGCAAGACAGGTGGCAAAGCCAAGAAGCGCAAAGCCGACCTAAACAAGAAGGCTAGGACCAGGATATGGTCAAATGTGGTCAAGGGCCTAAAGGAAGATGAAGCGGAGACAACTGATTTAGACAAGGGCAGGAACGAATCAATGATAATTGATTCAGTCGAGGAGTTTGATTCGGGAGAGCCAAATCATATGAAGGCCAAGGAAACGAGAGGGCAGTCGACACCGATACGGAAGAACCAATGGGTCGAGGGGCGCCAATGTCGCGACAGATGTATCAACTATCGGGTCCATGGAACATGGGACCAGACCGGACGAGGAGTGCGAGCAAGGCGTGGAGACACCATGAGGATCTAGAAGAAAGAACCGATGGATGTTGACACAAGGAGCCAACCTCAAGTTGAGCTTGAGGGGGAGTGTTGAGTGAGCAAGCTCAACTTGGGCCTGATCAGCTGAAGAAGCTGAGAATAAGATTGGATGGAAACTTATCAGTTAGGCCTGATTGGCTGAATAACCGAAAGCCGAATCGATTAGTCAAGTCGGATGGAATCCAACAAACCATTTCTATAGACTATATGCCTATTATAGGAAAATTAGTGTTAGGCTCATTTATGAGCATTAACGTACTAATAGTACTTGTGTCAATCCACTCGTTAGGGCTTGTATAAAAAGTGCTCTATGAGCACATTGTAAGTACAAAGTTTTTTTGCTAATAGAAGTTCTTGTTGTCTGATCTCTCTATCTTTGTCTCACACACATTGTGTATCTCCATTCTCCATTCTTTGTGTATACCTAATTGTTGCATTCCGGATAACCGACTGTGTTCTGTGTTTCGCATAAGCTTCCACACATATTCTTTTACAAGAAGCTGAAAGCCGAACCAGCTGATGAAGCCATTAAGGGCATACATTCCTATTTTAGTAATAGGAGTATTATAGGCAAGTTAGTGTCAGAGCTCATAAGTGAGAAATTAGTACTAAGTTAGTACTTGTGTCAACCCACTGTTAGGGGCTTGTATATTAAGTGCTCTATGAGAACATTGTTTGTACCGAGAGTTTATTGGAATAGAATTATTCATTGTCTGCTAACTTAGTCTCTCTCTCACTATGTACTTGTCTCTCACACTCATTCTTTGTGTATCTAAGTGTCTATTATTCCTGACTGAGCCGACTGCTTGTGTACGCTTCTGCACATAAACTTTTACATTGTCTTTAAGGGCACGACATTCGTCTTTGATATGTCCAGGCTTCTTGCAGTAATTGCACATTCGAGTATCCCTAGATTTTCTTCTGCCTCTCGCATTTGCCGATTGTTGGGAAGAACTTCTTCCTCGACTGTTTGGTTGGTCGGCCACACTTTGCACCATGAAAGAATCATTTGCCGACTCATGTGTGAATGTTTTTCTCTGAGCGTCTTTTGACATAATGGAGATCGTGACCTTCATCCGAAGATTGTAAAGGCACCGGATAAGATAAATCTTTGTGGCGGCCACCTTCTTTTCATGTGTTTGACAACATCTTCCATAGTTGGTATGTTGTTGGACATGATTGTATTGTACAGTAAATTATAAAGATTATATGCGGAAGCTTGTACACAAGACACAATCAGCTCAACCAGCAAACAATAGATAGTTAGGTAAACACAGAGTATATAGTATGAGAGAGAGGGAGAGAGTTAGCAAACAACAAAAATCTCAATTCAATAATAATACTTTGTACATACAATGTGCTCATAGAGCATTTCTTACACAAGCCCCTGACAGTGAGTGGGCTTACACAAGTACTGACACGTGCTTTAATGCTCTTCAAGAGCTCTGACACTAAATAGCCTATAATAGTCCTATTACTAAAATAGAAATGTCGACCCCTAACGGCTTGTCGGCTACCAGTTGATCTAGCTATCGACTTCTTCAACCGACTCTCCTCAACCGATCCAGCTTTCGGCTTCTTCAGTGGACTCGACCTTTAGCCGATTCGGATCACATTGAGCTTGTCACTCAACATAAACTATTTGTAAGCGTGATGGCATTCACAAGCTCTAGAAAGCCTTGGGTGAATGTGGTGCACACAAAGAGTCCCAAAACACAACGGCCCAAATAGCATCAGGCTAGTCCCAATAGCTAGATATGGCCTTATACAAGGAGTAGGAATGGGAAGGAGAAGTCATTCCATAATTTCCTCGATAAGAAGTTGGATGATTGGTGCTCTCTCCCTCCCTCGATGTGTTTTTAGAGTTGTCCCAACTCGTCCCAACTCACATTCTGGTTTTTGTCCCAATGTTGGGACTCTTTTGTAATATCTTGAGTTGAATATAGCATACTACCATTTCCCGTGTTTGTTTCCATTTGCATGTTCTTGTGTGTGATTAGTTGAATTGGTTTTTTGGGACATAAGAAAGGGTATGTTAATCTCATTACCAATGAACTACACAAATATATCATATTGGAATGATCCTGTTTGCATATGATAAATTCTTAGAATGGGAATTCCCAAAGTACACAACGAAAACGTAACAAAGAATCATATGGACATGAAAGTGTATACCTGGATTCAGAAGCTAATATTTCCTTGCTATAATAGTTCATGACCCTCAAGGTTAGTCTACCAATCAAATAAGTGAGTCTATGGCTAGTCACCCTAAACTTAGCAATCGAAGGTTTGTTGAAAAACTACAATTTAGTAAAAGCTTTTATAAGATTCAATCAACATTTATGAGTAGAGTTGTGAACAACCATTGTCATATTCAGATGCCATGCCATGTTGACATGCATATCAACACCACCAACTGCCCACCACCTTAACATTGGTAGCTCAATAACTTGTGTAAAAACGCGAAAAAATGAACATTGATTTGGAAAAATAAAAAAGGGAAAAATAAAAATAAACATAAAAGGGGAATTAGAGGAAAAAGATAGAACAAGGTATGTTCGAAATCAAAGAAGAGATCAAAGCATACAAGAGGGAGAGGGAAAGTAAACAATAGAGGATTCCAAGAGAGTAAAATAATAGAAGAGAAGAGACTAGAGAGAAAATAGTTTTCTTGTAGTTGGAGAGAGACACATTAGTGGAATCTATATGAGCAAGTTGAAGTTGAGGTGTTGAACACAATTCAACATCTATCGACTCATCATGTGAGAGGCAATCTCGAGAGGGACATCATTCATCCAACTCTCAACCTGGGTGATTCATTTTGCATATCTTAGTACTAATTCATTAAATTTGAGTAATTATCAATATCTCCTTAATCAAGCTTGTCAATTTAACTTTTCTTCTCACTCTTTACCAAGGTTTTGTTCCCCCAGGGCCTCATCTAATAAAATTTATTGGCGTTGTATTTCGTCGAAATTCATGAAAAACATGTAGCTACATTATTCATGTGGGGCGCCAAGGTAGGAGATGAAGAATGAGGACAAAAGGGCCCTTCGAATAGAGAAGGGAATATAGGGGAATTAAAAACAAACAAACGAATGTATGGATGATTAGGTTGAACGCCCGGCCTTCTTGCCTTCTGCCTTGGAAAGGGAGGGTGGGACCCCTCCCTTCCCCTCCCCTCGCCTCCTTCGTTTGTTCGTTTGTTGGTTGGTAGGAAGTGGTCATGTAGGTAGATAGGTAGATAGGTAGGTAGGTGGCCCTTCTGTGCTTTGCTTTGCTATGCGTAGTTAATGGATGAATGAAATGAGTGAATGAATGAATATGAAGGAACAATGAGGAGACACACACACACACACACGCACGCACGCACATTAATCACTTAATTACCGCTCTCTCTCTCTCTCTCTCAATATGTATGTATGTATACATATGTATATGCACAATATTTAAAAAAACACACATATGTACATATTGATATATTATTACATATGTATATAATATATATATATATATATAGTGTGAGAAATAGATATATATACATTGATACATATATGTACCTATATATATATATCGAGGTGGAGAGAGAAAGAAAGAGACAGAGAGGGTAGAACATCTGGAGAGCAAGACGAGCCGCAGGGGCAGAGGCAGAGGCCGAGGCAGAGAGAGAGATGGCATCATCATCATCATCATCGCAGTGTGCAGGCATCGATTCGCAGCTCCAGTCGGCGGGTGTGCTGCAGCAGATGCAGGTCCACCTGGAGAGCGAGGCCGGGAAAGACCTCCTCACCAAGATCGGCCTCGTCTACCAAATCAACATTGCCCCCAAGGTAAAGCCATTTTTATAAAAAATAAATTAGTTTTACTTTCCGCCTTCGTCCTCGCAGAACAGAAGCTTCTGTTGGCTTTTTCTCGTTCTTTCTGATGTCTGTCCTCTAACGCTTTTGATCTCCACCATGGATATATATATGTGTATATATATATATATATAATCGTCGTCCATCGCTATTGGAAAATTCTCCATAATGCCAAAATGGTCTGCGTCATAGTCCTTTCTACAATTTTCTGTGCGACGTTTGTTTATGTTGACTTCTCTGCTTCCTTTCCTTTATTCATGAATTGAAGATATGATGGTATATGACTAGCGGTCTCTATCCCCCCTGCCCCTGATAAACATGTTGTAATCGGCAATGGTGACAAATGCCCAAAAACCAATACAGAGATTGGCACTGAAAATATGGTATGATTTCTTTTGCAGAAATTAGGGAAAGATGAGGAGCAGTTTGTTGTTGATCTCAAGATTGGGAAAGTTTACAAAGGTATGCTCATTTTGGCATGTGCCGCCTCCCCCCTGCCAAATCTTATGGCTAGCATACATGCCGTACTTCAACATTTCTGCATCTTATGGGTCATGTTCTGCTAGTAATTGATTGTTTTCTGGTTGGGTACATGAAGGTTCATATGAAGGCAAGCCCGATGCCACGTTTGCATTTGTGGATAGCGACTTTGTTGCAGTCTCTACAGGGAAGTTGAACCCTCAAATTGCCTTCATCAGGTAAACAATGTGTCCTAAGACACACACATCTTGGCTGTTTGTGTTTTGAAGAGAGGTGTGGATGAGGTGGGTGAAGATCAGAACCAGGAGAAATGTGTGTGTCCCATGAATACTTTGGGAGTTTCTCCATGAATATGGTTGTATGTATTATCACATTTCAGAGTCATGGAAAAGTATTAAGAAAGAAACTCACCAATCAGATTGGAAGCATAAGGTTTAGTAACCCAAAAACTCAATTCTCTAGTTCCAGTTTCCCCGTATTAACATTGCCCGAGATCCAGTTTGATGAGGAATGTTTATAAAATCTGGTGCATAACATGAAACTGTTATTTGTTTTGGGCTTTTGTAACCATGCCTTGTGCTTGCCTTGTAGGGGCAAAATGAAGGTCAAAGGAAGCATGAGTGCCGCCCAGAAATTCACGCCTGACATCTTTCCCAAACCAGCCAAGCTGTAGGAATGAGCAAAGAAAATCTAGTTATGGGGAAAGTTGGTTTTTTATTTGTTGATGGAAGTGCTTTACTTATTATAGGCTCATGCTACAAATGTTTCTAAGATGTATGATGTATAGTGCCTTGAGTTTAATGAAGGCACCTTTGTGAGGTCGGGTGATTCATTTTGTGGTAAATTGCTCTTCAGTAAGACAATTGATCTTAAGAACTTTACTGGCAAAGCTCCCCCCCCCCCTTCCCTATCTTATAGTTCTTAAAAGTGAAGAATAAATTTGAATAAAATATTAACAATTTCATGAAATTCTGGTTATCAACCATGCATTTGCTGTTGGCTATTGTCCAATCTCTATAGAAATGTAAACTATTGGACTGAACTGCATTTCAAATAAAGAAACTCAAATCATAGATTTCTGATTCGTTCTCTTGGGAAATTGAGAGGATCCTAGCACACTAGAGGCTAATTCAAATTGTTTCTCTAGCCAAGTAATGAAAGACAAAATTGTTCCCTTGTGTAGGCCCTACCTCTAGTACTCTACTTTGAGGAGGGTTCTTTGTATTGTACCTGATCCAAGATTGTCATTAACTTGGAGAGGAACTATGCCCCACGGGTCACCATGTTTAGCTCAAATGTTTATGGTGCCCCAAGTGCTGAGGTTTAGGTCATGTTTTGTGATTACTTATGTCTGAAATAGCCCATGTAATTGCTCTGTTTAGGTAGGTATGAGTAAGTGCCTTGCTTGTGTCATTAGATTGGGATGATCCTTATATTAGGCCATAGTATGTAATATTCGTGTTTGTTAGCCCAAACATTCATTTTCATTCGTGTATGTTATTAAAACATTCTTGCATTTTTTTTACACTTTGTACCTTAACTTTCTTACCTTAAAAAAATTACCTTATAATAAATAATGAGTGCAAAATTATGGTATTTACCATACTTCCAGGGTGTTTTTCATACTCGAATGATAAGAATGTTTGGGAATGTGAATACACGAATGGTATGTATGCTTCATAGTCTGTATTGGGCCATAACATAATGTACATAGCTGAGAAGCAGCATAATTGTATGGCTCATGTGTACAACACATTTGGAGGGATTCCTTACATTGAATTTCTCACATAAGATGCCATGGTGTTTCAAGCATTTTCTAGGGACAAAGATATCAAGACATAAGCTTCAATACCTTGGATTTTCTGTCACTTAGCTAGACTAAGGGGACATCATAATGCAATGGTATATGTTAGAGACATAAGTTTATGCTTAGTGTCAGCCTTTAGACATTCTACCTTAATAGTCTTTAGACATTATATCAAACATTGCTTGGAAATGTATTTGTCTTCTTTCACACACATTTAGAGATCTAGAGAATGGAATGCCCTTAGGTATACCGTATATCTTCATTTCCTTAGATTCGAAGTACGCATGTTCTTTTATGTTAGGGCTATGCCAAATTCATATTAATTTAAGTACATGTTTCTACTAACACTATATGCACCATTATTTTGCTAATGGCATTACAGAATGTAAGGGTTAAATGCATAAGCTCTCTAGTCTTTGCCAAACATAGTTAGATGGTATTGCAGAACGTTAGAGTTAAACGCTTCACATCTTGTTTGTGTCAAACATTGTTTGATGGCATTGCATAATGTAAGAGTTAATTGCTTAACCTCTTATTTTTTCAATTTTCATAATAGGATTAACCTCATCATTTTTCATAAACTACACCCCTCATCCATGCATTGAACTAATGTGTTTATGATCTATAAACCCTTGACACAACCATCTCAACAATGACTTTATTTGCTCTCCAAAGATTTAGATGATGATTGATAAAGATCCCACGGTTCTTTTCATTTGAAGAGATCACAAACAATATTACATACCCTTTTCCATGACTTTGTGTTTCATTAATCATTCAATCATATCTCAATTGTCAATCCTTGAGGTTTAACTTGTTGCTAACTATATGTGTACACATGTAGCATCTAAGGATATCCCTTGACCATTGTACAAACACGGGTCACCCAAGTCCAACGACATGACAATATGATGACAATCCTATGAATGTCGTCGTTCTACTTGAGATGAACTCGGGGAAAGCTCCTTTGATATAACAAAAATTTGAATGCATCAATCATGCATGTAGGCTATTAAGACTTTAGATGAGACAATTCTTAAGAGTCTAAAATCTCATTTGATCTCATTCAGGCTAAGTGGGCCGAATGAGCGACTGTGTCGGCATGACCAGTCAGACGCAAATCCGGCGAGTAATGGAGACTCGATCGTGCATTCCCCGCACAGGAAGTCGAGGAGACGGTTTGCGCTCAAAGAGAAGGGAAAGAAGAAGATGCCGGAGTACGACACTGATAAAGATGAGTTGGATCGAAGCAAATCCTACTCCGAGAAGAACGAAGACTGACCTTCGGAAATGAACTCCGCGTCGGCCAAGAGGCCCTCAAAATTGGCTAATGAGCAATTACGCCGATCTACCCGCTAGAAGGACCCCGTGGTGTGGTTTGGATAAACCGAGTACATGGCGCATCATTATGCGTACATGACGTGAGTGGCGGAAGTGCGTGAGCCAAAGAGCTACGCAGATGTGGCGAAGGACACAAATTGGCGTGACGCAATGGAGGAAGAGATGCACGCATTAGCGGAAAATGAAACTTGGGTCTTGGTTGATGCCCCGAAGGGTCTAAAGCCAATTGGATGCAGGTGGGTGTACAAGGTCAAGTACAAGGCCCGGTTAGTGGCAAAGGGATACAAACATCAACACGGATGAGACCTTTGCGCCAGTCGCGAAGATGATGATCGTCTGTGTCTTGCTTGCGGTAGCTGTGGTAAAGGGGTGGCATTTACATCAAATGGATGTAAAGAATCTGTTCCAGCAAGGAGAACTTGAGGAACAAGTGTACATGGTACAACCCCCCGGATTTCGGTCCGGAAAGAACACCTCGGCGGTATGTCGACTAAAGAAGTCCCTCTACGGACTAAAGCAAGCCCTGCGAGTGTGGAACGTGAAGATCACGCAGCGCCTACGTTGGATGGGGTTTGCAACATCCAAATTAGACTCTTCGTTCGTCCGGCAAGGTCAACATGGACCGGTTAATATTTTACTTTATGTTGATGATTTAGTCATCGCCGACACCGACTTAGATGAAATTGGCCCGTAAAGTCCTAGCTCGCGGCATCATTCGACATGAAGGACCTAGGGGACCTTCATTACTTCCTAGGGATCGAAGTGATTTGCACTCCCGAAGGCATACTGATCAGCCAATGACATTACGTGCTAAGTATGCTCTTCAAGTTCGGGATGGCAGACTGTAAGTCCATTTCAACTCCGCTGGACAGAAATGTCAAGCTTCGTCGAGATTCGAGAAAGGCGTGTGACCCGACACGTTTTTGACAGATTATCGGAAGCCTAATTTATTTGACGATCACTTGGTTGGATCTCAGTTACCCGGTCAGCCTGATAAGTCAATTTATGTCACAGCCCACGGCCAAACACCTTCAGTGCGCGCAAAGGATATTGCGCTATGTTCATGGCACTAAGGATAGGGCGCTGTTATATCGGATCGGTATTGCGGAACAGCTCGTCGGCTACTCGGATTTCGATTGGGCCAGAAACGTCGACAATCATAGATCCACATGTGGGTTCGCTTTCTTGTTTGGGAGCACTGGGATCGCCTAGAGTAGCAAGAAGCAGTTGAGAGTTGCACTGTTGAGCACGGAAGTTGAGTATCGAGGAGCGGTTGTCGCGACATTCGAAGCCATTTGGCTCAAGAGGCTACTCAAGGATCTGTAGGTGGAGGTGTCCGCTCCAACGACGATCTACTACGACAACCTCGGTAGCATCCAACTTGCGAAGAACCTCGTCTTCCACACCCGGACCAAGCACATCGAGGTGCACCACCATTTTGTCCGCAAGCGTGTCCTCTCCGATGAAGTCGAACTAGTATCTGTTCCGACGGATCAATAGACTGCCGACATCTTCACCAAGCCCCTTAGTCTCGACAAATTGTGGCAATTCTTGGGTGCGCTTGGTTTGCGGCACTTGAACGTGCCAAACTTGAGGAGGAGAAAAGAGCAGGAAAGGAGCGGAAGTGACCTCGAAGCTGAGTCGGATGAAGAATTCGATTTCGGATCGACTGAAGAAGCCGAAGGCGGAAACAGGGGCATCAACCGAAGGGAAGAGCCAGAGTCAACTGAATGAGGGGGAGATGAAGCCAAGAAGGCCAAGAAGGCCAAGACCAAGACATGGTCAGATGTAGTCAAGGCCTTGAAGACCGAAAAAGAATTGGAGACAACCAATTCAGACAAAAGAGGAAATGAATCGGAGACAACCAATTCGGTTCGAATGTTCGATTCGGGGACACCGAATCAACTAAAGGCCAAGTGGAAGAAAGGGAAGCGAAAGTGGCGCCAACACCGCGACAGCAAGGGAGTTGGGAAAGGCCGTATGAGCAGACAAGCCGACTGAAAGGGTCAAGGAGCGCAACTAAGGTGTGAATCCAGGAGAAGCCGGAGCGAAGAACCGGAAGAGCAGGCGGAACCTCAAGTTGAGCTTGAGGGGGAGTGTTGAGATACAAGCTCAACATTGGGTGCGTAAACCGGTGCGTAAACCAGTGCATAGACTAGGTGTGCAACGAGAGATCGTAGTGGTGCAAAGCTCAGATACCAATTGTTAATAACAAAAAAAATTAATAACAAATGAAGCATTAGAATAAAAGCTTAGATACCAATTGTTAGAGTTATATCCTAATGTAAACATGAGATAAGGATATAGAAGATAAATAGATAAGAGAGGAGAGACAAAGAAGGGTGCCGATCCACCTAACCATCCCTGAGCAAAGGGATCAAGATGGACTCGAGCCTTGATCGACGTCCCATACCACCGCCGTGGCATAAAGTCATACCTAGTACTGGCGTGCTCACTACAAGAGTTGATCAACCACAAGGTCAGAGTCTCGACATAGTCAAGAGATGATAAATGAGGGTAGTTAGGCCTCATATTTATAGCCAAACCTAAGGCCCTCATGCAAGTTCACACTTGGTCGAATGGGTTGTCTCAATCCCAAGTATTAAAAGTAATCCTTCCCTTCTTTACAGTCTCGTTTAACCCTCACACTTTATCCACGTGTATAGAATACTACGGTAGAACTTACCACGGGATATTATATGATCATGCCCGTAACAATCTTCTTCTTCCCTTTTTCCTTATAGGTAAGCCGTCTCTTCGGCCTCAGCCTTGGGGATTGCACGGTTGAGTCCTCGTTGCTCGCCGGCTTGTCAATCGGCTAGCCATTCTGGCTCAGCTCTTCATTTGGCATGCTTAGCCAAAATGAGATCAAACTCTCCTCTAGAGTGCTAATTTCTTCCTCCATCATCATCTCAACCTCACTAGCCTCATCTTCAAAATTTGGCATGGAGTTATCAGGAGTTGGAACAATTGGAAGTGAGTACCAAGAAGCCGATTCGTCAAATACGACATCATAGCTAACTTGAACCTGTTTGGTCCGGGGGTTATAACGTTTATAACCCTTCCGTTTGTCGGAGTAGCCAACCAAGTTACATTTCTTGGCTTTGGCATCCAATTTCCTCTGCCTCTCCTTCGACACATGCACATATGCTATGCTGCCGAACACCCTCAAGTGCGCCAAGATCGGCTTCTTCTCGAAGTACAACTCGTGTGGCGACACTCTACCTCTAGCTACAGATGTCTGATTCTCAAGGTAAATGATCATTCTGACTGCTTCAGCCTAGTAGAACTTGGGCATACTCTTCTCTGCCTCTCCTTCGACACATGCACATATGCTATGTTGCCGAACATCCTCAAGTGCGCCAAGATCGGCTTCTTCTCGAAGTACAACTCGTGTGGCGACACTCTACCTCTAGCTACAGATGTCTGATTCTCAAGGTAAATGATCATTCTGACTGCTTCAGCCTAGTAGAATTTGGGCATGCTCTTCTCTTCCAACATCACCTTGGCTGCTTCTTCAATCGTTTGGTTCATCCTTTCGGCCACACCATTCTGCTTCGACATGTACCTATAGGAGAATTCCCATTGAATTTCCTGCTTTTGCAGATAACTTGTGAACTGGCCAAAAAAGTATTAATTTCCACCATCGGTCCTTAGGCACTTGATTCTTCGGCTTGTCTCCCGTTTGGCTAGGCTCTTCACCTTTAAGAAGCAGGAGAAGACTTCGCTCTTCTTATTGATCAAGCCAAAAACATTTTTCTTGGTTTGCATTTCTTGAAGTCGTGGGAAGTTGACATGGCCAATCCTCTTGTGCCATAAATCAATGTCTAACTTGATTTTTTGTCCCCCCCAGCAAACATCGCGGTGCCGAAATCATTTGTTTCAAGGACGAACATCCTCTCTTCTTTGTGCCCTTGCACGATGATTTGGCCTTCCTCCTCGATGAAGCACCCGAGATGAGTGATTCACCAGACTTGCATCCCCTAGTCGATGATTTGTCTAGCTGATACTAGAGTCTTTGTGATCGTTGGGACGTGCAGAACGTTCCTCATAATTCCTCTCTGGCCGACATGGCTCAGAGGGACGTCTCCGATGTGCTCGATGAGGTGAGGGGTGTTGTCGTTGGTTTTGACGACCCCTGGCTATTCCGACTTCTCAAGGTGAGAACCACTCTTTGTGGTTCATCATGTGGTTAGACGCTCCGGAATCCACATACCACTTGTCCTTCTGTTTCAAGGTGATCGCCGACATCGAATTCACCATGTGCTTCATCACAAATGCAGAGCCAGTTCCAGCTCACCTTGTGCCTTCAGCGTAATGCGATCTCTGTCATCTCTCAGAGTCGGCTCTGCTTGATCCAGCTTTGTCTTAATATGCCCGTTTCTTCCAGGACTCGCTCTCCTTATGGCCCTTCTAGTCACAATACTAGCAGTCGGTGGCTTTGTTTTGTTGGCTTCTAGGTCCACCTTGACTCTCGTTGCCTGTTGAGGGTCCATTACTACAGTCGACACCCCTATGCCTCCGATTCTGCTCTTGTCGGTCACTATTATTGCGTGTCGATCTGCCGCATCCACCATGACCACGGGGCCTATTTGCCTCCAAGTACAACATCTTGTTGTCGGTGTGCGTGCTCTTGATGCACCCATGTGGTTGTCCTCTACAAGGAGCATTAATTGCAGGTAAAAAAAGGATGGTAGCTTCTCCCTCGTGCAAGCGGTCATCCGAATAGGCTCGTATTTCTACGCTAGACCATATAGGCAAATCTACACCATCTTATCTTCGTCTACCCAAAATATTGATGGATCCCAGCAAATCATAGATTTGTTTGATCTTGGTGGTGTAGTTAGTGACCGACATACCTGCTTGTTGGACATTGTTGAGCTTCTGGCGAGCTACAACTTCTAGGTTGTGGTGTTGGCGACAAAGACCCTCTTCAGTTTCCCCAAGCATCCTTCGGCAACATTGCATCCCTGATGTAGCTGAGCATCTAATCACTCATATAGGACACGAAGCAGTACAAGACTCGGCTTGCAACTTCCACCCAGGTTGGAAAGTCTCTGTGTGATGGCTCCGGTGCTGCATCATTTGCTCCTTCCACATAATTCCAATACCCGTGTCCGAGCAAGTACTAGTGCATCTTGTATGCACAAGATGCATAATTGCTCCTGTCGAGCTTTTCTGTCAGAAGGGAGCTATCCATTCCTTTGTCCATGTTCTTATGAATCGTTGTTTAGAGACCAAAAGCTTTTCTGTGCTGCAAGTGCTCATTGGTTGTAGAGGATTTTTCAACCCTCACGCTCTGATACCATGAGAAGAATTAGATGCGGAAGCTCGTACACAAGACACAACCCGCTTCGCTGGACAATAACACATAGTTAGGTAAACACAGAGAATGGAAAGTACACAGGGAGAGAGAGACTGAATGAGGAGACAAACAAGAAAACTCTATTTCAAAAAAAAAAACTTGGTACAAAACAATGTGCTCATAAAGCACTTTATATACAAGCCTCTTACATAGGCTGACTCAAGTACTGACAAGTACTTTAATGCTCACCCACGAGCTCTGACACTATATGTCTATAATATTCCTATTTAAAAGAGGAATGTAGGCCTTTAACGGCTTGTCGGTACCAAGCCAATCTGGTTGTTAGCTTCTTCAACCGATCTTCCTCAGCCGACTTGGCTATCGGCTTCTTCAGCCGATCCAGCTCATGTTGAGCTTGTCTCTTAACATTTGCTAAAATAGGAATATAGGCTCCTAACGGCCTGTCGGCTCCCAATCGATCGGGCTTTTGGCTTCTTCCGCAGATCCTAGTAGTCGATTCGGTTGTCGGCTTCGTTAGCCAATTCGGCTCATGTTGAGCTTGTCATTCAACAAGAAAGTTGAGAAGCAACGTCAATTTGAGAATTCAATAAGGTCACAATTTAAAATAAATATCCATTGCCACTCATCTCAAGCATTTTGAAATGTCTCGGTGGAGCAAAATACTTTGTAGGGCATAAAACCTTGTGAAGTTTCAATTGAGGGAATTGAAGAGTTCTTTAAATGTTTGTTATGGACATTTTGATTACATTCTATGCCTTTTGATATCACAAATATACCAACAATTCTTCAACATATATGACAAATGACATTTTCCAAGAAATAGATCAAATTCTCACGAACATCAAGGGATTGGAGGAATTATGAGAGCATGAACACATACAAATGATTGACATAAATGTTCTATGAGGCAACTCAAATGAAAAGATGAAGATAGGAGGAATTGGAGTAGAATTTTTTGGGGCAAGGAGGAGACCCAAGAAGAGAATAACATAAAGCAATGAGACAATAGACAAAACAATTATAAAGGTAAAAGTTTATGCATTTGTAATTATAGTTATTTCTTTCAATTTGCGGCTACTTTATTGCAAATGCAAGTCCATGGTTTTCTTAATACATGGGTGGTTTTAGAATCTAATTTAAACCTAGCTTGAAATTCGATGTTTTCAAATTTTTGGTTGAATCGTGGCTCCAGTATTGTGTTGAGAAACACAAGAAAGGTTGCAATGTTGCCTCAAAAGATGATCATGCACAACTTCACCAAGGGTTCCAACTATTGAACAATGATCAAAGATTTGCCTAAACATCACATGTATGTTTTTCTAATTCAATTTTCCTTGGTTACAAAAAATGTGAACTCATAAAATGTAAAGTTGTAAGACCTAAATGGTCAATGTGCACTCGTAGAATGTGTTATACCATATTACAGTCAAAAACATATTGATGTTTTTTGCTTCGCCCAAGCTTGATTTCTCAACATTCTCTAGCCCATTCAACCAATGTAATGCTCAAATTTGGACTTCACTAACCTAATAACTATCTACCCTTCAAGTTGTTTTACCTTTAGTGTGAAACACTTCCCCTTTCTCCATTGTAATAAACATTGTTGCTTCCTCCCCTTTCCTCTATTCATGTACAAACAAGTAAACATTGATATTGATCTCATTCCACATCTCATACTGATGCCACAAAATTCTCTAGGTGTTTTATATGTTCAACATGTGTTCAATCATTGTGAATTCCCTGCAACACCTGCAACACGTTTGGATTCTACCTTCTCCATGCTTACTACTCTTGAAGTTGTTTTACCTTTAGTGTGAAACACTTCCCCTTTCTCCATTGTAATAAACATTGTTGCTTCCTGCCCTTTCCTCTATTCATGTACAAACAAGTAAACATTGATAGTGATCTCATTCCACATCTCATACTAATGCCACAAAATTCTCTAGGTGTTTTATATGTCCACCATGTGTTCGATCATTGTGAATTCCCTGCAACATGTTTGGATTTTACCTTCTCCATGCTTACATATTCCCTTGAACAATTCACAACAAAATCTGTCCTCAATGTTTGTGAATTCCATTTGGCATTTAGATTCATCGACTGGTCTATGAGTCTTGATTCCATGGTCCTCAATGTTTGTGAATTCCATGTTTGATGGTTTCCACCTCCACTCAAATCTCCTCTAGTAGTCTTGTTCAATGATACATACCATGAAAAGTACTATCAGAAAAATAGCAAAAACGTAAACAAAGAATCAATATAGAAAACAATGGAGAAGGCCCTAATAGCTCGCAAACACATAAATAGAGATTTGATATAAAAAACAATGGAAAAGACGAGCATTACATTAGAAAAGCATCACAACACAGTCAACAATAGATAATAACATTACAGAATCACTAGCTCATGTACTCCTAAGATTAAATCAAATTACAACATGGATTATAATGAAAAAAGAACCTTAGAGAACTCTTGAAGATTCCATTAATGCATTTAATTGTTAACACCAATAGCAAGCAAGCGACTACATCAACTTGAGTCACATCCCCATTAAGCACGGTTAATACTAAGGCATTTGTGCACATGGAACATAGAATTCATATGGATTTTGGTTTTGGATCCCTTATCTTTGGGCGTATTTGTTACTTGTTGAATGTTGAATGTAGCACATTCGTCTTTTAAAAGGACATTTTCTGAATGAACTCTTTTCTTACTCGTTCATAAGATGTATTAAGCTTCAATAAAATCAACAAAACATTATTGATATTAGGCTATCATTTACATTATTTGTAATGGCTCCATTATGAAGGAACCCAAGTAAGAATGAACCATCATTACAATAGTCAAAAAAGTCCAACAATGACGTAAATAAGACTGATGTAAAGAAAATGATATGAGGTGTAAAACCCCCTTTCATTAGTTCAAAAGAGAGATCAGAGTTTTTTTTAATTAAAATAGATAAGTCAATGGTATGATGGATACAAAAAGGATTCCCAACTTTCATCATTACTTCAAAATAGAGAAGACATTTCATGAGTTCCAAATAGATATGCCAATTATACTAGATACAAAAAGATCACCATTAAAGTAAAAAATGAATGGATCACAATGACATGCTTGCATGTGGACCAAGAACAAGCTACAGAGCATGAGTGAGATAGCAAGAATTCATCTAGGGGCTGACAAAGAAATGGTCAATGGTTCGATACCGAAAGTGTATTGTAGTATTAACTGGAAAAATAGATGAGTCTCGAATTACGATTGGCTTATACTACATAGAAATATATTTGCTTGAGCATTAGGTAACCCTTTTAACTGGAATGCAACTCACCAAGTTATGCCCCATTTTGCCTGCAATGTTCCACATCCCTTTGGTAGTAGAGTGTAACCTCACCATTTTATGACCACTTCTACTCAAATATGGTATGGCATCAGATTTGCTCAAGAAACACTGCCACCATTCTCACAACGCATTATTTTGACACCAAATTCAACATCACACAAGAACAAATTTATCTCGCATTGGAACATTAAGGAAGGAACTCTCTAGCTTACAAGTTAGTACCTATTTCTCCTTTTTACAGACTCGAGGTCAACAAACCTCTTTCTATGTCCAATGAGATAAAGTCCATCTTTATGTCAGCAGTGATGGGTTTATTTTAATTGCCGGGTTCCTCAGCAACTCACATGCATATAACTTGAACAGAATCAAATAACTCACTTGCATTGAACTACTCCCCCAATGCGCTAATACTAAAACTGAATTATGAAGCCTGCACACCAACAAGAGTAATAGAGGAATTTACTTCATGAAATCTGGCATCACGGAGAAACCTGACTTTTTTCCTTCATTTCTAGGAAACGACCTTAGATTTGTTTTTTGTATTTTCTCAAATGCCTTTGGTCCAGCCCCAAAAGAGCGAGTATACATGTTATTCGAGCAAATATACGAATTTTCCCAAATGCCATGCCCTTGATCCAAAGCCCAAAAGTGAAAATCTATGTGATATTTGAGCAAAGATATGGTCGGTTCACTCCTTTTGTCTCTCTCTTTGAGAGGTTGGCCAGCAGATTCAATCAAAGGCACAGGATCAGGGACATTAACCACAATTTATTAAAAAGAAGTAGATACACATCCGTCTTCACTCTATAACTCAGGTAGATAAACATATGATGCCACTTAATAAATTACCGGTAAGAGCATATAATAATATACATATAAAAGAGAAGTGACACATTACATATACATATCTTCAATCAGGCTGCCAGAGTACAATAACGGCAACAATGGACAAGTATTTTAGCTATAAAATTGAGATTCACATTGATAACGATCACATACATACCAAAACATGGTTCGAATTCCTGATTCCATTTCACATGCCAAGCAAAGACTTCAACCACCATGTACCCTTGTCATTTACACTCTTCTCCTCCTCCCCACCTGTAGGTTGCTGCTCGGGTTCATCTTGCTCAGTCCTCTGTACCTTAGACACATCGTATCCCTCTGTCTCAGCATATGCCAGAAGCTCAGAGTAGATATCATCGCTTAATTTAGGAGTTCGGCTAAGAACCTACAAAACAACCGCAGAGTTCAGATTTCAATTTTCCATAGTTCTAAAGTGAAAAGTATCTTGTAGAAGCAAGCCAGCCAGCCAGCCGCAAACTGACTAAAGATGATAAATTAGAAACTAGTTGCAAACAAAGGCAACAAAAGATAAAGGCTTGGAAGAGGTTCATAGAGACGCAATACATAAAATTAGAATTAAGGAGCACATAATTCTATAACTCTTTTTAACTAAAAATCCAAGGAGCCATCAAAGAGAACAAACATTGAGATGGAAGTATGGATGGATGGATGAGGCTAAAAAGAGTTGAAACAAACGCCTGGAAGAGATTGAATTCGTTGGGGGGGGAAGCACTACATAAAAAGTAAAAATAAAAATAAAAAGAAGATGATATGTAGCTTTAATTAAAACATGGAAAAGAAAGAGCAAACAAAGATTCAGATGGAAATATGGAGGAGGCTAAAAAGAGAGATGAAGAAGAAGAAGAAGAAGAAGAAGAAGAAGAAGAAGAGCATGCTAACCCAAAGAAAATTCCTGGAGGGCTGACCGACAAGGGCCCATGTATAATGCTCCTCATCAAGGCGCATGATCCAGTAGTCTCCTGTGACGGGATAGAGAGGTAGGAAAGGGGGCACCCAAAAGCGGACGAGAAGCTTTGCGTCTGCGCTGGCGGGATCAGCTTTCCAAGCCGACCCTTGGATGGATGCGCGCTTCCTGCCTCCTCCCTCCCCTGTCCACGTCTGATTCAGGACATGGACACTTCCATCACTCCTAAGCCTGTAAGTTGCACTTGTGTTCTTTCCATCCTTTGGCTGGAATCGAGAGGGCACGCTGGCGATCTCGTACCACACCCCTTGGTACCGCTCCAGATCCACTCCGCTCACCACACGCAGGGGCTGTTGTAACTGCTTGGGCTTCACCATGCCTGCTCGCTCTGCTGATGGCGATGGCGATGGCGATGGCGATGGCGGAGAGAGAGCTTGGAAGAAAAGAGAAACCTCAGGGTGCAGAAGAAGAAAGAAGAAGAAAGAAGAAGAAGAAGACCGACAAGACAAGCTGAAAGACAGACAGAGATATCGGATATGTGATAGATAGGTGACTGACTCCCAACTTCGCTTGGCTCAGCTTGGGCGTTCTTTCTTTCTTTCTTTCTTTCTTTCTTTCATACCATCATTTCTTTCTTTCTCTCTCTCTCTCAGTCGGTCATTGGAGTTCCATCAAAGTGTACGGGTTTAGGGTTGTCATTGGCTAAGGGTAGGGTTTAGGGCTGTCATTGGAGTTCCAAGGACTCCAATTCTATATATGTATGTACAATACTCGGCCATGAAACATACACCTTTCTAGATAACTTTAGCTATGTAACCATGAAAGATGTATGGGAGTTTCCCAGTAAAAAACAATATAATTGCACGATCATAGAATACATCAAAAGATTGCAACACTACCTTAGCATCAACATCCACATCATGCACTGTGAATGTTAATGTGCGGAAGCATCAGACAGAACCGGTTCAACCGGATAGCAACAGAAAATGAGATGAAGGTTTAATGGAAAAGCTTCAAACACAGAGGCGACAGAGAGAGCAGAACATAAAACTATATTCCAAAAATTAACTCTAAAACTCTGTACATACAACGTGCTAAACAACACAATTTATACAAGTCCATAAGGGATAGACAGGTACTTCAATGCTCACACATGTGATTGACACTAACTACGAGACAATGATTACCTAGTAGTCTAGGCTACTACTAGGCTTTCGGTTCTCCGATCCGACCGGTTGTTTCCGGATACCGATCTGGCTCAAGCTTATTCAGCCGATCCGGATCCGGTTGAGCTTACTCGCTCAACACTCCCCCTCAAGCTCAACTTGAGGTCGGATCATGGTGTTAGTGTCCGTAGTAGTCGGTTCTTCTACCCGGCTCCTTCTAGCGTTGCTCCGCCTCGCTTGCATTCCTCGTCTCGTCCGGTCTTGTTTGTCGCGACCCTTCTGGTTTTGCGCACCTCGACCTCCTCGGTCGGTTTGTCTGCTCAACAGGCCCATTTCAGCTCCCTCACTACTGCGACTCCGGTGCTTGTCAACCCATCGGTTCCTTCGTGTTGGCGTCGACTTTCGCTGCGTCCTTGTCCGCTTGGCCTTTAGTTGATCTGGCTTCTCCGAATCTTGAATCGAATCGATTTCCTTTGATTTGTTCCAGCTCTTGTCCGAGTCGGTGTTCTCCAACTCGTCTTTCGGTTTCAGGCCCTTCACCACACAGGACCACGTCCGGGTCTTGGCCGTTTTCTTCCCGTCGGCTCTGTCCTTCTTGACTCTGCCGCCGCTGCCGCTTGTTCCGACCTTTTCGGATGTGCCGACACCTTTGGTCGGCTTGGTTTCCTTTTTCCTCTTGTCTCCCCCTTTGTTGGTTCTTTCTTCCTCTCCGACTCCTTGTTTGGTGCCATCCGTTCCCTTTCCTTGTCTCCCCCTCAAGTGCGGCACATTGAGATGTTGAATACCAAGCATTTCGATGAAGTGCTGCAACTTGTCTGATCCGAGTGGTTTGGTGAAGATATCGGCAATATGCCGATCCGTTTGAACATACCGAAGTTCTACTTCACCGCTCAAAACCCGCTCACGCACAAAGTGATAGTGGACTTCTATGTGCTTCGTCCGAGCATGGAACATAGGGTTCTTGCCGAGCTGAATGTTGCTCATATTGTCACAATAGAGCAGGATCAGGGCCGGGACCTCAAACTGCAGGTCTTGCAGCAGTCGCCAAAGCCAAATGGCTTCACAGGTGGCATTGGTAGCGCCCTGGTATTCAGCCTCAGTGCTCGACACAACCATTGCTGGCTGCTTTTTGCTGCTCCACGCAACAGTCACCCTACCTAGAGAAAACATGTAACCGGAGGTGGATCAACGATCCGATGCATCACCAGCCCAGTCGGCATCTGTAAATTTGACTAATGCTTTGGTTATACCATGCCGGTATAACAGTCCGCGGTCCTTTGTGTTGCTCACATACCGGAGTATTCGGTGTGCGCACTGAAGGTGCTCAACGGTCGGCTTCTGCATGAATTGGCTGATCACTCCGACCAGGTAATTGAGATCGGGTCGAGTGATTGTCAAGTATATCAGGCTTCCGACAATTTGCCGAAACCGTTTCTCATCGTAGGCCGGTCTGGAGTCGGGACAGAGCTTCTGGTTCTGGTCCAGGGGTGTGGACACAAGTCGGCACTCCGTCATACCGAACTTGTACAACATATTCAACACATAGTGTCATTGTGAGAGCAATATGCCATCGAGGGTTCGGATCACCTCGATCCCAAGAAAATAATGAAGGTCCCTCAGGTCCTTCATTTCAAATGCGTCCGACAACTAGGACTTTACTCGGCCGATTTCATTGAGTCCGGGTCCGGTGATGACTAAATCATCAACATAAAGTAGGATGCAAACCGGACCGTTCGGACCTTGTCGAATGAACAACGACGAGTCGGATTTAGAGGTCACAAACCCCATCTTACACAACCGGTGTTTCCAAGCTCGGGGGGCTTGTTTTAGACCGTAAAGTGACTTCTTAAGCCGGCACACCGCCGACTTGTTCATCTCCGACTGAAAACCGGGAGGTTAGATTATATAGACCCGTTCTTCAAGGTCACCTTGAAGAAACGCATTCTTCACATCCATTTGGTGAAGATGCCACCCCCTTGCCGCAGTAATCGCTAGTACCACACGAATCGTCGTCATCTTCGCTACTGGGGCGAAGGTCTCGTCATAATCAATTCCCTAGGTCTGTGCATATCCCTTCGCCACTAATCGGGCCTTGTACCGGTGAACCAAACCGTCGGCATGGTACTTTTCCTTGTACACCCATTTGCAACCGATCGATTTATAGTGTCGGGGAGGGTCAATGAGGTCCCATGTGTCGTTGGCATCTAGTGCCCGCATTTCTTCCTCTATAGCGGCACACCAATTTGTGTCCTTTGCCACTTCTGCGTAGCTCTCCGCCCATGCACTTCCGCAACCTTAGTCATGAACGCATAATGATGCACCATGTACTTATTGTACCCGTACCGTTGTCGTGAAGATCCGTCACTAAGTGCGGATCGTGAGGCGGAACCGCCGGGGTTCTGGACCGAAAGGACTCAAAGTTTGCACAAGCTTTAGCAAGAAAGGATTTAAGTTAGATTGAAAGAGAGAGAGATTGAGATAAGATAGAACGCTTGATTTTAGATTGAGAGAGAGATTAAGATTGAACTCTTGACTTTAGAATTGAAGAACAAGATTAATACATCAATTGGATAATGAATTTTCTTCTTAATATTAATTTTGATATAAAGTACAAAGCTTGCTTCATAAAAATCCCCAAAAATTTTACATTAGTTCATCTAGACAAAAGTGACTCAAGTCCAACTTTTTCTTATGTGCTCTTATGACATAGATGAAATATGATGGATCTCAATTTGCTTATATAGCTAGAGCCTAAACTCTTCCTATCTATGTGGGATATTTCACAGTTTTATTTTTCTTTTTTTTTTTTTTTTTTGCAAGACTTTATACCCACATAACTTGACACTTAGATGTTCGTTTCTTATGTAGTAAAAAGCATTCGAAAGCTCTTGAAGACCTCCATCTTCACGTACCAAGATATTAAGCTAATCTAAAATAGTATCTTCTCTATTATTGTTTCATGTCTCGTGTGAAGAACCACACTTGATTTTATACGTTCCATGCAATTTTCACACCGTTGCCGAAAATCTTCACGACACCGCGTAACGGGGTTCTTCAGGCAGGATGACCGGCGTAACTTGGTATTACCCAGTTTGGGGCCCTTCTTAGCCAGGTCGGACTTCGTTCCCGAAGATCCGCCTTCATCCTTTCCGGAGTCGAATTCACTCCGATTCGACTCAATGTTTCCGGTTTCGTATTCCGACATCTTCTTCTCCCCCTTCTCTTTGCTCGTGAACCGTCTCCTCGGTTCCTTGCGAGGGAGAGCACGGCAGAGTCTCCACTACGCGTCGGTTCCTCATCCCAACTTAGACGCTCATTCGGTCCACTTAGCCGGAATGAGATCAGACTCTCTTCTAGAGTGTCGAAGTCTTCATCTTCTAGCTGGACCTCCTCGGGCTCACTAGCCTCATCTTCCGGAATCAGGTCTTCGTCGAGAGTTGGAGTTGGTAGGGAGTACCATGATGCCGTCTCATCAAACTCGACATCTTGGCTTACTCGAACCTGCTTGGTCCGGGGGTTATAACACTTATACCCCTTTTGCTCATGTGAGTAGCCGACTAGAATGCACTTCTCCGACTTTGGATCCAACTTCCTCCGCTTCGCATTTGGTACATGCCGAAATGCTATGCTACCGAATATCCGAAGGTGTCTCAAATTCGTCTTTCGCCCAAAATACAACTCATGTGCTAACACCTTGTCACAGATCCGGTTTTGGATGTAGACGGTCGACCGGACTGCCTCGGCCCAATAGAAATGGGGCATGCTCTTCTCCTCCAGCATTGCCATGGCCGCGTCAACAATCGACCGGTTCTTCCTTTCGACCACACCATTTTGCTCTGGTGTGTACCTGTAGCTGAATTCTCTCTGAATTCCGTTCTGTTGCAAATAACTATTGAATTGGCTGGAAAAGTATTCTTTCCCACCATTTGACCGCAGGCACTTTATCTTCCTCTCCATTTCCCGTTCAACCAAGCTTTGAAGGTTCCAGAAACACTCGAAGACTTTGCTCTTCCTCTCGATGAGGTAGATCCTTGTGTGCTGGCTGTAGTCGTCGATGATGGAGACGGAATACCGACTCCTACCAAGACTAACATTTTGTGCCAGTCCCCATACATCCAAATGGATTAAATCGAGCTTGTTATGGCTCCGGTTTCGATCGGTGGGGAATGGAAGCCAATGTTGCTTCCCGAGTTGGTAGGCTTCACAAATTTTGGCATTCCGGCCGCTCAATTTCGGCAAACCGAAAACGACTTGTTTTGATTGCAGGTCTTGAAGCCTTCAATAATTGACATGGCCGATCCGCTTGTGCCACAAGTCGATGTCTGATTCGACCTTCTGCTATTTCGCAAACATAACGGTGCCGACATCATTAGTGTTGAGGATGAACATCCTCCCGTCTCTATGCCCTTGCGTAATTATCCGGTCCTCTTCCTCGATGAAGCACCCTAGGTGCGTAAACCGCACCTGCATCCCCTGGTCGACGATTTGCCCAACTGACACCAGGTTCTTTGTGATAGTCGGAACGTGTAGTATGTTCATCAGCTTCCCCTTTTTTCCGACATGGCTTAAAGGGACTTCTCTGACATGCACAATCGAGTGAGGGGTGTTGTCTCCGGTTTTGACAATCCTCGGTTGTTCTGGTTTCTCCAAAAAAGAGAACCGCTCTTCATGGCTCGTCATGTGGTTGGACACTCCGGAATCAACGTAACATACTTCCTTTGATCCAGAAGTAGTCTTCTTCATTGAGTTAGCCTTGTGCTTCATCACAAAGGTTGGCCCTTTATCGGTTTTCTCGATTCCGGATCATTCTGATCCTTCCGCGTAGTGCGAGCTTTGCCGGTTCTCCCGACTGGTTTTGCCAGATCCGGATTTGTCCGAATCGGCGCACTTCTTCCAGCAGTCACTTTCCTTGTGGCCTTTTTCGCCACAGTACCAACATTCCGTGTCGGCCTTTCCTTGCGGCGCCGCTTTGACTCCCCTTGCTTGTGGAGGGTCTAGAACTGCTGTTGGCACATCCTCTGTGCCTCTAGTCCTGCTCTTGTTGGCCGCCTCCATTGCGTGCTGACCCACCTCGTCCACCACGTCCATGGGGCCGATCTGTCTCCGTGTATAGCATCCGACCGTCCGATTGAGTGGTCCTTGACCCACTCGTGTGGTTTTCTTTGACCATCAACATCAATTGCAAGTCGAAGAAGGACAGTGGTTTCTCCCCGGTGTAGATTGTTGTCTAGATTGGCCCGTACCTTTGCGCTAGACCACCGAGGCAAATTTGTACCATCTTGTCCTCGTCCACCGTCACGTTGATGGACCCGAGTGCGTCACAAATCTCCTTTATCTTGGTGGTGTAGTCCGTAACTGACATGTCTCTTTACCGGATGTTGTTCAGCTCTTGCCGGAGCTGCAACTTACGAGCTGTGGTACTTGCGGCGAAAATCTTCCGTAGATTTTCCCAGGCCTCCTTCGACGTCTTTGCATCCTTGATGTAGCTGAGCATTTGATCATGCACACCGGACACGAGACAGTACAGTACCCGACTCGCTCCTTGCTCCCATACCGAGAAGTCTTTGTGTGACGACTCCGATGCTATTTCATTTGTTCCTTCCACGAAGCTCCAATATCCATGCCCCAGCAGGTATTGGTGCATTTTATATGACCAAGACGCATAGTTGCTTCGGTCGAGCTTCTCTGTTGGGAGTGAACTCGCCATTCCTCTGTCCATATCTTCTCTCTATTTGTTGTTACCGAGTTCTAGGGTTCGTCTACGGAAGCAAATGTCGGCTGCAGAGGTTCTCAACCCTCGCGCTTTGATACCATGTGAATGTTAATGTGCGGAAGCGTAAGACAGAACCGGCTCAACCGGATAGCAACAAAAAATGAGTTGAAGGTTTAATGGAAAAGCTTCAAACACAGAGGAGACAGAGAGAGCTGAACATAAAACTATATTCCAAAAATTAACTCTAAAACTCTGTACATACAACGTGCTAAACAACACTATTTATACAAGTCCATAAAGGACTGACAAGTACTTCAATGTTCACACGTGCGACTGGCACTAACTACGAGATAATGATTACCTAGTAGTTTAGGCTACTACTAGGCTTCCGGTTCTCTGATCCAGCTCCCCGATCCGGCCAGTTGTTTCCGGATACCATCCGGATACCGATCCGGCTCAGGTTTATTCATCTGATCTGGATCCGGTTGAGCTTGCTCGCTCAACATGCACATCCTCATCATTGCATTCTTTGGTTGCATTTTCATTTTCTTCCACAATATCAGACAATAAGGTATTGGCAATTCCCCACAAAATATCCCAATTACAATTATCCTTGTCAACCTCATCTACATGTATTACTTCAACATATGTCGCTTTTTTCTCATTAATTTCCTCAATGCCCTTAAACCTCTTAGAGCTTCCAATGTTTTTCCTTTCACGATTACATTCAACCATCACATTACTCTTTTTTTGGATCAATTGTTTCCATATCAATGTACCCCACAATTTGAGAGGAATTCATGTTTATATCCATTATTCTTGATGTGATAGTGATCCGGGATAAAAACAATTTTCCATGAACAAGAAAGACAAGCAGACCTCACCCGATTGAAGAGGTCGAAGATGATGAATACAATCGAAGACCCGCAATGTGTGTTGAGTATGTGGATGCCAACAACACAAGATTCCTTATTTTAATCTCTGCTTCTCACACAGACCACCAAATTTAACTTGCTATATTTCGTTACGAAGCTCTAATCGAGGGCTTTCCAACGCATGTCTTTATGCTTGATTCCGTTACCGATCTCTCCCTCTCTCTCCCTCTCAGTGTGGATGATCTTTTAGAGCTTTCAAGCAATGCTATGCAATATGTAATGATTGAGGAAAGGTTGGTGGGATCATTAAGGATGAAGTGGGAGGATGCTAAGAGGACAAAGCTAGAATACTACATTGCAAATGTCAACCTTGAATGTTGGTCTCAATATAAAGCAAGAATGTCTATTGATTGTATCCAGCCTTATCTCATTACCAATATGAGTAGCAATGCTCGTAGAGCCCTTACATTACTTCGCACTCGATTTCACAAGTTAGGTATTGAAGTTGCATCATGGTATCAAAATGTAACGAATTTGAAGACATGTAAAGTATGCAATGAAGGCATGGTAGAGGATGAATTCATGTCACTTGCTCTTCACATGCTCGACATATAGTGCAATTCGTTCAAGATATGTTGACATACTAAGAGGAAGTGATAACTTAAGATCCATACTTAAGACACCACCTAGAAGGTTGAGCTCATATGTGTATGCTTTATTAACACATAGAGACTTTGTGCTTCAACATATGAATACCCCTTCTTAGGAAGGAGACATATATCAAGAACACATGTATACTTTGGTCCCATAGGTCAAAATTGGCCTCTTTATGGATGATAAAAATTCTAATTCTAATTCTCTCATAAATCAATGTTTGTTATTAAAACAAGATGATAATATAACCCTTGCTATATTCACTACTTCATAAATAGTGATAATGCAAGGGAATTGTTATGTACACATAACGTAGGTGAGGGTAGGTCATTAATATTTACATAAGTGAATGGTATGTTCACTAATGTTAGAAAGGAACTAATGTGATTGGATAAAAGGAATGATCGGTGCATGCACTATCATGATCATATATTGACATATTCGCATTTGTGGAGGTTACCAAACGAATGCATGAAAAAATATTCGTTAAATTTTTTTTTTAAAGAGTTTATAAAGTCCCTACTTTTTAGTTTCTTAGATATATCCATAGATTGACATATTCGCATTCGTGGGGGTTCCCATTCGAATGCAAACGAATACGAATACGAATGGGTGGTCAAGTATTCATTTGACTCAAAAAAGAAGAAGAAAGAGAGTACATAAACTTATCTATTTTAATTTCTTAGGATAAACAAAAGGCGTAGTTACTCTTCCTTCTTTCTCTTTCTTCTTCTTCTTCTTCTTCTTCCTCAAGTTTCCAATCAATACTGTGGATAACACCGGGTCATTTGAAACAGGTAATATGTCGTATTCTCTTTTGGCATAGTTGGCCAGATGTAGAAAAGTACCCTATTTTAGCCTGATATCGAAAATATACGATGCATGCGTACCCCTTTTGCGACTTGATGGTTAAATATAGAACAAAAAAAACCTAGCAATTACTAAATTGTATATGTGTCCACATTCGTGTCAATTTGCATATCATGGAGCACAATTGAAGACTTGGTTCAATATAAAGTTCTAAAATTGGTATCCATATTCAAATTGTAGAGTAAAACTACATAAACCGTAATTATAAATATGTGGTTTTGGGTTTAGGAATAAAGTAGTACCCCACTTGTTGGACGGGTATATCGATAGTTTCATTGTATAATGTCATATAGTTCATGACAATGTAATTGGTAAGAGTAACAATTACGTACGACATTCATTTATACTATGTGGAACCAGTAGACTTGAACCGTAGGTAACTAAAAACCTCTTATTATAAAAAACATTCGCCTTTTCATATACAGTCATGCTAACGGAAATGAGAAATTACAATATCATGTTAATATCTCAAACTGAAGAAGAGCATGGTGACCAATTATATGTAAATACAAACTACGGTTCCAATAATGATTAAAAAGGGAAATTATGAACAGGTGAATTTAATTAAATGATAAACAATTACAGATGTTCTCATATACAAATATAATATGAAGTGATGGTGAACATTATGCCTCAAAATCCTCAATTTTTACATTACGCCATCTACATAAATCTATAAGCAAATCAGGCAGAACAGGCTCCTCTAGCGCTGATTGTTCTAGACTGTTTTCATTCGTGTCATCTCCAAGCTCTCCCGAATCTGATGTATGGTCAAACTGTGCTACATCTTCCAGGTCCACCAGCTCCCCTGCTTCTTCATCAATTGGTTCCATTGGTTCTCGTGAAGTCATCTGGAACATCTCTGTCTCATTGATGTGTTTTGCTCCGACTTCTTGATCCTGATCTGGACAGTCCCAGATTCCTGTGATCCTCATTTTGATGAAGTTAACTTGAGCAGGGTCCTTCTCCAATGCAACACAGTTTCTAAACATCTTCAATGCACAAGCTGTCGTTGTACCTAATGGTCGCATGAACACAAACAAGTATATATAAGAAGTAACGTCATAAACTTGATCGACAGGATTGAAATTAAATATATATATTTAACCTGTGCCAGAGAACAAGTCTAGGACCCAATCATCTGGATTCGAGAAGAGCTCTATGAGGCGGTTGATCAATCTTTGAGGTTTTTGATAAGGGTTCACCATACTTTTATCCCCTGACACATGTCTTAATTTTTTGGTTACAGCTGGGCACATGATGTAGTTAACCACGTTACGCTCATTGACATGTGCTCTAGCCTTCTTCTTTGTAATTGAATCATAGTAGCCCACACAAAAATGTTCCACCGCACTAACCATTCGATCGCCAGGGCTACGTGTAATATTTGTTTTGATCCTATAGAGAAAGAAAATCAAGTATTAGAGGTGTAAATGTGTACATATAATAAGAAGTACTGTAATGAGTAAAAGCGAACTATAACGCACCAATGCATGTGTTTAGTGGCATGACAACGGGACTTCAAAGCTGTTGTGACTGACAGTGATTGCCCCATGCTATGAAATATGACTATCCTCCACAAGGGGGCCAATGTCAGTTCTGCGAAATCCTTTACCATTTTCTCGATCTGAGGGTACTTGAAAGGCACATCATCATATGTTGATCCTGCAATACGGAAACCATATGGTATGTCAGCTATTAGCAAAGTGTAGTGCCTTCTCGGTAACAGTTCGAGCATCTGGGATACTTCGCCATTGAAAACACTATAATGAAGCTGTTTGAAAGGATCTGACCTATGCAAAAAACTCTTTACAGTCTCCGAATCCTCGGGCAGTTCTATTTCCTTCCCTTTGGTCATTCTCTTCTCATATTTCGCATGTTCTAAGTGCGTGATGAAGGCCGCTGGAATACCGTCATTATTGTCGTTGTTCTTTTTCGATTTTGATGGTTTCTGCAAGTGTCATTGTTGTTAGCAGGGAACATTAGTTTCTAACATATCAACATTCAAAAGACACATACCCATTCTCTAAATACAATAAAATATTCCTCCAATGCCTTGTAGGAAGAAGTTATCGGGCAGGCTTGTTCAACTTCTTCCCATGTCGGTAAACTCAGTTTTTGCATCATCAACTCCTGAATCTTCATGTATACCTTGTGACTGCACAATCAATATGAAATTAGAAATAAGATATTCAAAATAATTGAAGACTTTCATGAAAAGGTATACTATAAAGACTTACTTTTGCAAGTTTGTTACCATCTCGTCCAAACTAAATTCCTTGGCGACCACTCGAGATAGCACGGATATTAACAATCTATCATCTTTGATACCTTGTAATGATCTCCAAGGTAAAAGTTTCATGTCCTCTGCTAACTCCTCGATTACCAAGTCGCTTTTTCCCTTGGTCTTTGATTTCATCTCAACTTGTGGATCAATTCTTCCCTTTTTTGATCTTTGCCCCTTGACTTCTTTCCACTCCCACATAGAGAATATTTTGTCTTGGAGATCCCACACCTCTCCGGTCCGAAAAGCTAGTTGAAACCAAGAATCATATTTTCGGAGACCTTCGGATTTGGTACTCTCATCCACTGCAATCCCTACTTCCAATAAACACTGGTGTCGCAATCCAGGCCACAATCTTGGACCAAAACGATTCAAGGCATCCAGGTATTCATGATGAAAAAATCTTATCCTCTCTATACATGACATCTTTTGCCTATAATCGTTGTCATTGTTATGGTCCCATGCGAGCAGCTTCGCCTCCTCGTGAGTTAGTCCTGCATATACCTTACATTCGGCGTACTTGAAGAACGGCGTGAGAGGATATTCTTTGACAAGCTGTCGTTGAGCTTCGGCCGAATGTGATCCTCCGATTACATAGTATGTATAATCGTCTACAGAGCTATACTTGAAATTTGCTACTGTTGGGCATTGTTCTTGATCAACCATTACCAAAAATGGCACCACAGTAGCGTGAGGATTGATTTTCATTTTGCTTTTCAGGTTTTGCACATGGACGGAGTGCGGCTCCCTAATTTCCAAGGGATGTCTTCCAGTCACGGGGTCAATGGGGGGCCTTTGGATAGAAGTAATGGGCAAATGAAATAGTTGGCCCCTGCGCACAAGTTTAGTCTTCACAATATTTTCTCTTATTTTATTTTGTTCTGACGTCAGGACACCAGAAGATAGTTGTCCACCTGGAGCCACGACGTCGACTTGTTGGTCGTCTTCTTCTTCCACGAACTCTAATATTTCTTCTTCTTCTTCTTCGGGTCGTGGTCGTTTAGTATATTTCTTTTGAACAAGATTTGTCTTCCTAGACTTTTTCGGTGGAGTTTCTGCTTCACCGGTCATCATCTCTCCTATCACGTACGACCGAAGAGCTACCAACAAGTTATTTTTCGTTTGCAGGTCTTTACGCAAAGCCTTGGGATTGCAAGATTCGGGTACTAGGTTTCCCTCATCAAGTCGCAATCGCCTGTTACCAACTGAGCTCGAGACGTCGATTAAAATACTTGTAGAGTCAATGTCTTCGTACTCTAGCTTGGTTACATGCCCGTAATTAAATGTTTTTCCAAGCTGAAGTTTCCCTTCCCCGTCCGATTTTGCCGTTATCAATAACAACACCCCATCCTCCTCGACATAAGAGAGACACCATTCAAGTTCGGGGTAATCCTTATATTTCACCTCAACCGTTTTCTCCTCTTGCGTACTACCTTTGTTGATTTTGGTAGTAGCCACAGATGACTTGGATCCTCCTTCCCCCGTTGAGTCAAATAAAATCTTTTTACTCGTGTCCTTGATGAAGGAGCCAGATTCTCGTTTTGTCGGAGATCGAATCTTCAATCTAAATGAAGGAACTTTTTGTCTGGGTTCACTGAAATTAAAAACGTTGGTGAAAACATAGAAACAACGTACAATTTTATCTAAATCACGCAAATTATCATTTAAATTACGTCAATTTTATGGTCCCATGCGATAGTTTTTTATCGCAAAAACAACATTTTTTTCAACCGAAATCCGATGCACTGCATCGGATTTTGGTTGAAGGTCCCGCCTTTCAACGAAAATCCGATGCACTGCATCGGATTTCGGTTGAAAGGTCCTGCCTTCAACCAAAATCCGATGCAGTGCATCGGATTTGCGTTGAAGGTCTTGCCTTTCAACCGAAATCCGATGCAGTGCATCGGATTTGCGTTGAAAGGCAGGACCTTCAACCAAAATCCAATGCACTGCATTGGATTTTGGTTGAAGGTCCTGCCTTTCAGAATTGCTTTCCAAGTTCGTTGTACAAAATAAAATGAAATTTCTATGTGTTGAGGAAAGGAATCTTTAGGAATCTTAAAAAATGTAAAGAATATTACTAACCTGACGATTTTCTTTCCCTTGTTCATGGTTCGTGCCGGAGGTAGTGCTGTCGACGATGTGCTTCTGAGTGCTCGAAAATTGGCCTGTGCTCTGAGCTCGATGGATTCTTTCACGTGATAATGAAAATGAAATTTCTAACCTCCTTATATAGAAGACTTTAGCATTCCTTTTAAAATAAAAAATAATTTTTAATTATTTGTTTTTTAGGAAAATTTCGGAAAATAATATAGTTAATCTAAGTGTTTGGGTAGTTATATAGTTAGGCTTAGCATTCCTTAATTTTCTCAAAAGAAGGTTTTAGAATATAGTTAGACTCCCTCAAATGTCTTCTTCTACAAGTAGAACATCTCTTTTTTCTATTGCCCCCTTTTCATTGTCAGACAACTCGTATTTCTCAATAGAAGAGTACGACCACAAAAAACATTCGCGGCTTAAACAGAAAAGTGTGGCTCCTAGTACTTCGAATTCTCTGTTTTCAATTGATCCAGTTGATGGCCCTCTTCATGCAAGCTTTCAAGGGGACGATTCTTCGTCGATAGATAACAATAGCATTACTAAACCTCTAGCATTTAAAAGAGTTCCTCGACAAGTTAGTGAAAAGAGATTTAATTTCTTATGTTCTGATCGTCAACTTCTATGCGACTTGAACAAATCGTGTTGTGCGAATCTCTGTCTATCAACTTATGGAAAGTCAAGGTTACGTGAAACACGACAAAAATACTTGTCGCTTAATGGGGAAGAGCAAGATACATTTCTTCTTTCGCATATGCAACTTAAATTGGATCACAAAGCAGGGCCTAATTCAACGCAAGTTGAATATTTCCTTGGACTAAATACCAAGTGTTGTCGAGCAGCTTTTAAAATCACTCATAGCATTGGAAATATGCGGCTGCAACGAGTTCAAGAGCGACTTCTGAAGGGCTCCTGGGTACAGTTCGATCAAAATGGTTCTGGATGTAAGGGTCAAATTGGGCAACAGGCAATTAGGTGGATGGAGGTATATTTTTCAAAACAGTGCGAAGTTATGCCAACGACAGGAAGAGTTCATTTGTCAGATAACTTTACTCGAAGGGAAGTTTACCAATCGTACAAGGACGACATGTCTTCCGATGTTGAGCCTTACATACAGTACAGGCATTTTAATCGACTATGGAGGTTACAATTTAATAACGTGGTTATCCCACGAAAGGTGCGAATGGGAGTCTGCTCAATATGTGCGAGTTTAAAAAGTATGGCCAAGGGTGGAAAATCAGATGTAGAGATCAAGAATTACAAGAACCTGTTAAAAGAACATCGTGAAAGTCAGGCATTGGAACGTACTAAGGCTATGCATCACCGACAAAAAGTGTTTCAATCTCCCGAAAAGTATATGTGCATGATTATTGACGGCATGGATCAAAAGAAAACTTGTTTGCCGCATTTTCAAAGACTCCCCAAGGATATTGGAGATGAGTGTCTTGTGCAAATGCATCTAGTGGGTTGTTTGACATATTGTCAAACTATAAGACCGCAAGTGTTCTTAACTTATCCCAATATCCACAACGACCCTAATCTTACTGTCACTGTCATGCACAGGGTATTGCAATCATGGTCAGGTATACTCCCGCCAGTTCTATATGTGCAACTAGACAACACAGCAAGAGAGAATAAGAACTCAACTGTCTTCGGCTATCTAAGCATGCTAGTAGAGAGGGGCATATTTAAAAAGATAAAGGTTAACTTCTTGTTGGTTGGTCATACCCATGATCACATAGATCAAATGTTCAGTAGGTTCTCAAAGAAACTTGCTCGCTGTAATGCTTTCACACTTCCCACGCTATCCAAATTGATTAGTGAAGCATATACACCAAAGCCTGAAGTACAACACTTGGAAGAAGTATACGACTTTAAACGTTTCTGCATGGATAGTGACGGGACTAAAGGTAGGTTGCTTGCACCTCTTAATAATATAAGTTTCAACCATGTCTTCCTCATAAAACAAAGATCGGCCCACCTGAAGATGACGGTGTTGTTTGCGAAACAATACTCATTAAGTGCACAATGGGAGCCCCAAGAAGGTTGTAGGCTCCTTCTTCATATCCCAGATGAACCTCTACATGGTGCACAACAAATGCCATATGATGATCGTAAAAATGTAGCACCAAATAGTACTATTGATGAACAAAGGGCATATTGGTTGAGATGTCTAGCAGAGAAACAAAATAATATTGATCGGACTAAGAAGTATGCCGGTGATGAGGATGTTGAATGGTGGGAGATTTTCTTCACCCATCAACGCACCATTTTAGATAATTTCATCGTCGGTTTATGGCCAATCCGTATCCCATTCACATGGAACATTGGGATGACATCAACGATATCGCAGACTCATCACCAACAATCAAATAATATGGAGCTTCATGATTTAGTTCGGCCACTGCAAAGAGATATTTATGTGGGACCATGAAAGTCACGTACTGTTGAGGCAAGATGGCAAGGTAATTTGCAAGAACTACAAGTGGGAATGTTGGTTGCAACATTAGCAGGGGACGATACCTTGGGCCATCCCTTTTGGATTGCAAAAATGATTGAATTAGTAAGGGATGAAGAAAGTAGTCAGACAAAGTCAATAGTAGTCCACTGGTATCAGAAAAATTCACCTGATGCATTTACAGGAAAGTATTCTT
Organism: Azolla caroliniana; assembly: GCF_043228905.1. Classification (NCBI taxonomy): domain Eukaryota; kingdom Viridiplantae; phylum Streptophyta; class Polypodiopsida; order Salviniales; family Salviniaceae; genus Azolla; species Azolla caroliniana. The sequence continues at coordinate 13,675,857 of NW_028230438.1, forward strand.
TAGAGATGGTTAAGGATGTCGGATGTTCAAGCAGAAAGAGAAGAAGAAAGAATATACCGAGCACGACTACTCTCGCACTAGACCGTGTTGACATACTAGTATATGACTTCTCATTGACAAAATCAGGTCATCTAAGACAAGCAACTATCAAGATAATAAAGGAGAAAATCCCAAACATGGTGTCAAACGAAATACAGAGAATAACCAGAAGCAATTCTCATAGCCACAAAGATGTTGGGTTGGAATTGGATGAGGATAATGCTTTGATTGCCACTGATGATGAGGATGAGACGTCAGAATGCTCTTCTAGTCCATCAGACATGTCTTAATATACTGGTTTGGTTCAAGCTGGGGATTGTTTTACTACATGATCGGAAACTTTGTAAATTTGTTTTGGATGTAAACTCACGAATATGTATAATTGTAACTGGTAGACATGTTGTACATTATTTTGTAATTTTGGTGATGTATTTTTGGAGGCATTTTACTTATGCCTCAAAGTGGTAGTCATGTTGAAATTCAATATATTTTGCCACCTTTTCTGAAAAGCTTTACGCATGCGTCGTGTCTTTTTGAAAACTGTGTGCTTTTGTGCCCTTTTTCGACGTAGTGTTCTCATAATGCGACATATTACCTGTTTCAAATGACCCGGTGTTGGATTCCTTTTTCTTTTACATGATGTCTTAGGCGATACGAGTTGTTGATATACCACCGAGATTGTCAGAAATAGGATGATTGTGTACAATAGTTGCCTTTTTAATAGTCCACTGTCTCGTTTTCTTCGAGAAGTTTGCTCTAATGAAGAATGGGCAGTCCATTAGACGAGTCCCTGTTTGACTTTTGCGAGTATCGTCAGTCAAGCCTAGAGGGTTGCGATATTTTCCCCCATAGTAGCACTTGAAAGTGACTTTTCTATTGTCACTATGCTTATCCACAACAATTATATTTTGAGCATGGAAATGGTCCTTGATAAAATTGATTAGAGCCCCTCTCTCAGTGAAGGTTCTATTGATAATTGAAGTTGAAGACGGTTGGGGAGACATGTTCTGAAGCCAAAATGGGGGATTAGCAAAACTACCAGAAATTTGGGGGGCAAAATAGCCAAAATGTTGAGAAGTACCAGAAATTTGGGGGGCAAAATAACCAAAATGTTGAGGACTACCAGAAATTTGGGGGGCAAAATAGCCAAATTGTTGAGAACGACCAGAAAATTGAGGGGCCAAATAGCCAAAATGTTGAGAACTACTAGAAATTTGGGGGGCAAAATGGAGGGGACAACTATGTGTTGAGCTACGAAGTGAGAGCTATCAAAATGTTTTTTTTTTGGTGAGGGAGAGAGAGCTATCAAAATGTTTTTTTTTGGGTGAGGGAGGGGGAGGAGCCAAGCTATATTAGAGAATGTTTTTCTGTTGGGGGAGGGGAACGAAAATGGGTTTGGGGGGGCCAAAATGAGGGAAGAACTATCAGAGATTTTTTTTCTTTGTGGGGGGAAGGGGGTGGTTTAGCCAAAATAGCCAAAATAGAGGGGCCAAAAAGGTTTCATTTTTTTTTTTTGGGGGGGGGGGGGGGGGGGGGGGGCAAATAGCCCATTCCTAAAAATATTGGTTTTTTTAAATAATAAATAAATAAACGATTTTGTAATATTCTTGGGGTCATTTTGTATTCTCAAATATTACAAATATTACGGATAGAGAATACCACGAATATCACACATGGGCCAATCTATGATCATGATCTTGACAACCAATGAATGGAGTGTCTTTTTAGAAAAGCCACATCTATTCAAGGGGTCTAGGACAAGATCGGCACATACCTCTGTGCTAGACCACTGAGGCAAATCTGTACCATTTCATCCTCATCCACCGTCACGTTGATGGATCTCAAGGTGTCAAAGATTTCCTTGATTTCGGTGCTGTAGTCAGTCACCCTCATATCCCTCTGTTAGATATTGTTGAGCTCTTGATGGAGCTGCAACTTCCGGGTTGTGGTACTCGCAACGAAAATCCTCTTTAGATTTTCGCAAGCCTCCTTTGGCGTCTTCGCATCCCGAATGTAGCCCAACATTTGATCGTGCACATAGGACACAAGGCAATACAAGACTCTACTTGTTGCTTGCTCCCACATCGGAAAGTCCTTATGTGATGGTTCTGGCGCTACTTCATTTTCCCCATGGATGTAACTCCAGTAGCCATGCCCGAGCAGGTACTGGTGCATCTTGTACTCCCAAGATGTGTAGTTGCTTCTATCTAACTTTTCTGTTAGAAGAGCACCACCCATTCCTCTATTTATTTTCTTCTTCTTGTCTGTACTTGTCCGATGATTAGGGTTCATTTGTATTGAACGCTTGTCACCAGTAGAGGATTCTCAACCCTCGCACTCTGGTACCATGTAAAGATTAATGTGCGGAACCTAAACAGAACTCAACAGACTCTGTGGGATAGCAATAGAAAAAAAAGAAAAACCATGGAAGAACACACAGTACGCAGGAGAGACAGAGAGAGAGAGTAGAAGACTAAAAACATGATTCAAAATAATATGTTATCGCAAAGTTTCACGTGCGTGTGTCGCTTGAACGGGACCGCTGGGGCCTTGGACCGGGGAGACAAAAGTAGTGAGGAAGTGGGAGATTAAGACAAAGACATGGGGAAATATACATAAATTTTTATATAGATTAGGGATTTTGTTTTTAAGTTTTTTACAATTGTTAGGCTTGACACCATGATAAGATGAGTCTAGTGGGCTCTGAGCTCGACTACTTCCAACGGCTATGTTGCTTCGATTCGGAGTAGCCCTTGTGCCACTACAACCTCCCTTCCACAACCAGCCACCGAGTTGGCTACCACCGAGATGCCGAAGAAGCCATTGTGGAAGGAATCCAAGCCCTAAACTCTCTTGAGTAAGAAGTAGAATACAATCTAAACTCATAAACCCTAAAAACCTAAGGTATGTTGTGGAGAAAAGAAGAAGCTCTCAAACCCTAACCCTAGAAGAAATTTAGATGAAAGAGAAAGAGAGACTACCAAACCCTAACCCTAGAAGAAGAGGAGAAGAAGATGAAACCCTAATGGTACACCCCTAAGCCAAAATGGACGACCCCATAATAAGCCTTATTCCTCCCCTCTTATAGAGGACAGAGGCGCTTATATTAACATTACATGGTTTTTTTTTTATTTCCTTTGTCACAAAAAAGGAAGGGGAACAAAATACTCCTTGGTTTGCACCAAGAGAGACTTGAATTGTACACCTCTCTATATATACTTATTAGGCCTAACCACTAGGCTACTATAAATTATCTGTTATAGAATAGAGTGATTAAGTAAGATCAAAGAGTGATTAGATATTAATCAAGATCACAATACAATATCTAGATAGAGCTCATAGGCTATGCTCATCTCTATATCTTCAAAATGATTGAGATACATAAGTTTTATGACTCACAAGATGATGAGATGCATGCATACTATTTACATCATGATGTCTTCTTAACTAGAGTTTAAGAGTAAGATAAGTATAGCATAACTCATGTTATCCATGAGTTCATAACACTCCCCCTCATCTCATCATCATTGGTTTTGCGCATCAGCTCTGATAATCTTCTGAGTCCAAGAGAAGGAATGTTTAGCCAATGTTTTGATGCAAGTAAACTTTTGGTAAAAATATCCACCAAGTTCTTGCTTGATTGAATAGGTTGTATGTTGATATAATTATCATTAAGCTCACGAGTAAAGAAAAACTTGAGAGAAATATGTTTAATTCGATCACCTTTAATAAAGCCTTTCTTGAATTGATTAATACAAGCATAATTATCTTCATAGATAACCGTTGGTAATGATGGGCCGATAAAACCACAAGAACTTTCAATATGCCCAATTAAGCGTTGTAACCATAGGCATTCTCGGCTTGCTTCATGTAATGACAATATCTCAACATGATTTGAAGATGTTGCAGCCAATGTTTGCTTTGCTGATCGATCACCAAGAGATCGTTGTGCCACCAACAAGGAAAACATATCCTGTTTGTGATCTGCCAACATCAGGGTCAGATATACACCCAGAGTCAGAATAACCGATCAATTGACCGTGCATAGAATCGCTGGTAAAGAAAAGACCCATATCTTGAGTGCCTCGTAATATCGGAAAATCTGCTTAATTCCAATCTAGTGTCTTCTGGTAGGATCATGACTATATTGAGCTAGCAAATTGACAACGAACGAAATGTCCGGATGTGTACAATTGGCCAAGTACATAAGAGCACCAACAACAACCATGTAAGGATAATGTGGTCCCAATGCTGACTCGTTAGAAGATCTTGGCCGAAATGGGTCACGAGAAGGATCTAGAGAGCCCACAACCATATGAGTTCTAATAGAATGAGCTTGATCCATAGAAAACCGTTTTAATATTTTATGAATATCAAAGCTCTAATGAAGATGAATTCCATTAGATAGGTGCTCGATATGAAGACCCACGCAAAATGTAGTTAAACCGGGGTCTTTCATTTCAAATTGGCGGCTAAGCATAACAACAACATTTTCAATAGCATTGGATGTTCCAATAATATTGAGATCATCAACATAAATAGTGATGATGACAAATTCTTTGAGATGATGCTTGATAAATATACGAGGACAAATATCATTATTCTTAAATCCATGAGAAAGAAGATATTGAGAACGATGTTGATACCACATACGACCAGCTTGTTTAAGTTCATAAAGTGACTTACATAACTTGATCAATGGATTGAGAAATTTTCCAAACTACATAGATTTGCAAAGTTCTTCAGGTATCTTCATGTATATATCTTTATACAAATCACCATAAAGATAGGCTGTAACCACATCCATGAGATGCATATGAAGACTTCGTTGAATAGTGAAATGAATCAACCAACGAAAACGTTGCATCCATAACCGGAGAATATGTATCGGTATAATCAATACCAAAATCGTTGCATGAAACCTTGAGCAACAAACCTTGTGTTCTAATGGATAACTTCTCCTATATCGTTATGCTTCCGCACAAAAACCCAATGATAGACAATAGGTGTATGAACAATAGGTGTCCCTTGAATTTTACCAAAAACTCCTCGTTTGAGAAGACTATTTAGCTCAGCTTGAATAGCTTCTTTCCACTTATCCCAAAAAGGGGATGCTTTTGCTTCTTGAATAGTTTGAGGATCAGATTCATTCACAAAAGTTGTTGCGACATAGAAAATGAAGATATCATTAACCTCTTGTCCTGTTATTAACTTAGAATTAGTATAATTAGCAATTGGAGACTCTTCACTAATTATCCTATTTGATACTATAGGAACTTCAATCTCAGCCTCAATTGTTGGTTTTCGCTTTCTTAATTGTTTATCCTTTGCTCCAATAGGCCGTCCACGCTTCCTTTGAGATTCTACAACATGTGCCGGTGATTCGCCAATCAAAATTCGAGCAGGCACATTAATAGCAGGATTAATGTCGGAGACCTTCATATTGAAAGTGTCAACAAAAGCATTGGTGCATTGTTGGCAATACTTTGTAGATGTAATATTTGTTGAACTTCTTTCTCCCCCTCTCCAGTATAAGGATCTGGTGGCACTGGTTTATCCTTGGGCCAATTAAACATTAGACTTTGATCAATCTTTCTTGATGTTTCTCTTTTCCAGTTATCTTCCCCTAAAATCGGGAAAGTTGATTCATCAAATTGGCAATCGGCAAAGCAAGTTGTAAATAAATCGCCAGTTGTAGGTTCGAGATAACGGATGATTGAAGGAGAGTTGAATCCCACATAAATTCCAAGACGACGTTGAGGACCAAGTTTCCTATCATGAGTTGATGGGGAGAGTAAACATGATATGATGATGGCCGTAGTCGGAGAAGTTGCGATGAATGAAGTACTACACGTCCCCATGTTAAATTAGGAAAATTTGATTTGAGAAGAATTGGCCGCACAATTTCTTGAATTTGTTTAATCAAAGATTCAGCCATACCATTTTGAGTGTGAACATGAGGAGTTGAAGCTTTAAAATTAATACCGATAGATTCGCAATAGCGAATAAAGGTTGTTGACGTAAAATTGGCAGCGTTGTCCATCCGAATCGACTTAATTGGAAAATCTAGAAATTGAGCGCGCAACTTGATGATAAGGATGAGGAGTCGAGGCAACGCCATATTGTGAGTAGAAAGAAGTGTGACGTGAGAAAACCGCGATGAAGCATCGTTAACTCCAATGAAGTAATAAAATGGTCTAGAAGGAGGGGCCATTGGTCCATGGATATCACCATGTATACGCTCCAAAAACTTTGGTGACTCATATGGTTCCTTGTGCAAGGAAGGAAGAATCAACAACTTTCCTTGTGCACATGGAACACAAATACAAGTTTTAACTCAATTCAAGTATTCCAATTTTAAAGGTAGATCTTGAACATTATTGATCATTCTCCTAATCATTGTATGGCTAGGATGACCTAGTCTATCATGCCAAAGATCCATTATGTCGGTATTGACCTTTGAGGAAATATTGGAGTAGTGGGCAAATGAAGCCATGCAAATCTTCGGGGCTTTAAGGTTGAAACAATACAATTGATTTGGTAAAACTTCTAACTCATCAATAACTTGGGTAGTATTTGACAGGTGCTTGACAACTCGCATTGTCTCTTTCCCATCTTGTTCCCATGTCATGAGGTGGTATCCATTGCGTCGCACATCTGCAAATGCAAGACGATTTCTCAGTGAGGTAGGTGCATAGATAACATCCTATATTTCTAAGCAAACACCACTTGGAAGTTGGATACTGGCGGGGCCTCTTCCTTGTCCAATACAAGAACCAACAATAGTCTTGATGTCGAAAGGGGCTCGATCTTTAATATGATGAAAGAATTCTTTATGACATAGAATAGTGTGTGTTGAGGTGCAATCAATAAGACAAAGAAAACGTCTTGTATGCAAATCAATCATATGAGCTTCAAAAATGTTGGCTTCGGGCTCAAATTCCAAAGGATGATCCATAAAACTATATTCCAAGATTGGAATTGATGGTGAGATCGTTGATGATTCTACTACCATATTAGCCTTTGGTTCTGTATCTCGACCTTGCTTGCCATACTTTTGGTAAAGATCAACATGAAACTTAGAAGTTCGGCAAGTATTTGCCCAATGCCCTCATAAACCACATCGAAGACATGAATTCGATGAAGGCTTATCTTGACTTGATTTTGATTGATGATGCATTGGCTTGACTTGATTACTTGTGGGATATTGTTTCCTTTGTTGATTTCTTCCTCCTCTTCCTCTTCCTTGACTCTGTGCATATGGATGTTGGTGACAATGTTGTCGTCTAGAATAATTTCTCTCAACATGCATCAAATCCTTGAATTGTAGAGGTAGGTTGACTTACTGGATGAAGTTTGTTGTTCTTGAGGAGAACTTGGTGGTGTTGCTCAATGACAAGAAGTGCAGATAAAAGTTCAGCATAGGTTTTAAAATCACGATTACGATATTGTTCAGAAAGATTAAAATTTGAGGGATGAAAAGTAGTTAATGTTTTGTTGATTAGATTCGCCTCTTGAACAAGGTTATCATGACAACAAAATTTAAGTTTAGAAATGATACCAAATAGTGATGAATTATATTCAACAACTGTCTTGAAATCTTGAAAACGAAGTTGATTCCATTCATGCAAAGTGTTGGGGCCAAGAATAGTTCGTTCATGATCAAAGCGGGCTTTGAGTTGCTTCCAGAGAGTTGATGGATTCTTGATGGAGAAGTATTGATTTTGAAGGCTTAGATCAAGGTGATGAAGAATGAAGATGAATGCTTCCGCTCCCTTCTTCCTAATATTTGAGTTCTCCACATCATTAAAATTATCACTTATCGTATGAAGGATATCTTTCGTCGTGAGATGGCCTTCGACATGAACCATCCAAGTCATATAATTGGACCCATCCAATGCAAGTGGTGGGAATAAGCATTTCTCTATTTGTAGAGCTTGAGAAGTCATGTTAATGGTAACAATAAGGTAGATTTATATAAGAGAATAATTAATTACTATGGTAGAGGCTAATCGTGCTGATAACGTGTTATAGAATAGAGTGATTAAGTAAGATGAAAGAGTGATTAGATATTAATCAAGATCACAATATAATATCTAGATAGAGCTCATAGGCTATGTTCATCTCTATATCTTCAAAATGATTGAGATACATAAGTTTTATGACTCACAAGATGATGAGATGCATGCATACTATTTACATCATGAAGTCTTATGAACTAGAGTTTAAGACTAAGATAAGTATAGCATAACTCATGTTATGCATGAGTTCACAACATTATCTATTATTATTATTTTTCATTTATACATGACTTTATGAGATGTGTGTGGAACCTCGCTCTTTCTCACATTGAACACGCCACACCACGACAACGTTCTCTGTACATACAACTATGCTCAGAGAGAACTTTTATACAAGTCCTTAAAGGACGGTTAGAAGTCCTGAGAAGTACTTCAATTCTCATAAATGAGCTACTAACACTAACTCCTAAAAATATAACTACCTACTAAATTAGGAGTGTAGCTCTCTAACGGTCTTTCGACTCCCCGCGGATCTAGCTCTCTAATCCGGCTCTTCGATCCAATCTAGGCCTAGCCGATCGGACTTCATCCGATCTGGCTCTCGGCTTGTTCAGCCGGTCCGGCCCATGTTGAGCTTGCTTCTCAACACAAGGTCGCCCAAGAAACATTGGGTAGGCGCCCAAAGCTTGAAGGTGCAATACCACCGCCGAGATCGTAAAGGTGTGGCCACCAATGATGAAATCAAGTTGCCGAATCAGGCTGAGAGGTCGCACGGAATGGGTGTCGGCCATCTATAGCCAAAATGGGCAAGCCTCCCATTGTGTAATGGCAAGGTATTGGCAGGTGGCCTCACTAATGACATTAACCCCGGAGCCACCATCGATGATGTCGCCGGGCACTTCTCACCCTTTGACTAGCAGCTTGACTGCCGGGTTCTGGGCATCTATCACGGGCGGACCTTCATGTTGGGAAATCGGTCTCTCTGGATGGGATCCGGTGTTGAATGAAGAGGACCCGGTGAGAACCGGAAGAGACCCAGTGAGAACCAGAAGAGATCCGGAAGCCGGATCGGATGGACCCGGTGAGAACCGGAAGAGAGGACATATTTTGTAAATAGCCTTAAGTTCATATAAGTATAAATATGAATTAGGGAAATCACATAGTATAGTATGTGCATAACTGTTTTACACACACACACACACACACACACACACACACACACACACACACACACACACACACACACACACACATAGAGTGTGTGTGAGATACAGAGAAATACTCTGTTGTAACTGCCAGTTGGCGAAGAAATAGAGCTCGAGGTCGTTGCCTCCGAGTCTCTGATTGTACCCTCTTTTCTTCATAGTGATAGTTGGAGTCTTTGGGCTGTTGTGGGTTTTCCCATTCAGGGTTTTCCACGTAAACATCCTGTGTATTCCCGTTTGTACTCTCCATTTCCCATTTCTGTGTTTTCATTCCAAGTGAAGTGTTCAAGACTCGGTTGTGGCCGAGCAATATTCTGCGCTTCTGGTATCAGAGCGAACAACATAGGAAATGGAAGAATCGTTTGGCGACATGTTCAAGCTCACTGGCTCCAACTACTTAGTGTGGAAGTCGAAGATGAGGGACATGCTGGTGGTTAAAGATCTTTGGTTGCCGGTTCAGTTCGGAGACAAGAGAGCGGATAAGATCGAAGCACAGTGTGGGGGCTGATGCACATGAAGACGACGGCATACATCCGGTACTTCATCGACATGAGCCTGTACAACAACTTAAATGAAGAGAGCAAAGCTCATGAACTCTAGGAGAAGATCGACATCATGTTCTAGAACAAGAATGTCGTTAATCGGGTTTCGGCATTCCGGAAGCTAGTGAGACTCTGGTACCAGGACGACTCCAGTATGGCGGAGCACATGAATGCCTTCCAGGGGCTGATACACCAAGCAACCTCGTTGGAAGTACCTCTTGCCGATGAGGTACTCACATTACTCCTGCTCGGTTCCCTCCCGGATAGTTGGGAGATGCTAGTTGTCACATTGGGCAACGCCGGGCCAGAAGGAAAATAGTTGTCCCTAGCAAGGGTAAAATCAAGCTTGCTAGATGTAGAATCTCGCCGGAAGGACCAGGAGTTCGGAACCGATCTGAAGGCTTGGTCATGGAAGATGACCACAATTGGGGAAGAGGCCGGTATGGGAGTCCCCAAAACCAGCACAAATCTGGAACGAGGTCCAAGTCAAGGGGGAGGCCCACGTGCTTCTATTGCGGGAAGTCGGGACACTTCCAGAAGAACTATCGACATTTCCAGAAGGAGAAAGAAACCGGCATTAACGATTCAAAGAAGAGTTTGGACCGGATCAGAAGAGAAAACAGTTGTCCCTAGCAAGGGTAAAATCAAGCTTGCTAGATGAAGAAGCTCGCCGGAAGGACCGGGAGACCGGAACCGATCCGAAGGCTTGGTCACGGAAGATGACCACAACTGGGGAAGAGGCCGGTATCAGAGTCCCCAAAACCAGGACAAATATGGAACGAGATCCAAGTCAAGGGGGAGGCCCACGTGCTTCTATTGTGGGAAGTCGGGACACTTCCAGAAGAATTGTCGGCATTTCCGGAAGGAGAAAGAAATCGGCACTAACGATTCGAAGAAGAGTTTGGACCGGAGAGGACTGGATCGGAAGAGAACGTCGGAGATCGTGACAAGTGAAGAGGAACTGATGCTCATTACCGAAGAGAATGAGTTAAACCTTGTTGGCGATGAGACAATGTGGGTTGTTGATTCCGGAGCATTGTTCCACCTGACACCAGACCGGAGATGCTTCTCATCCTACACAACCGGTGATCATGGTTGTGTCCGGATAGGGAATGAGGGTACATGCCGAATTGTCGGCATAGGAGATGTGTTGTTGACGACATCAACCGGATGCAAATTTCTGCTAAAGGATATCCGACACGTTCCGGAGGTTCGATTGAACCTGATATCAACCGTTTGGCTAGATGATGAAGGCTACATGGGTAGCATCCGGAATGGAGTCATGAAGTTCTGCAAAGGGAGCCTAATAGTGGCTCGATCTTGGAAGGTCAACACATTGTACTTGATGAATGCCTGGATATGCCAGGAAGAAGTGAACGTAGCATTCGACATTGCCGGTGAGTTGTGGCACAAAAGACTGTGTCACATGAGTGAGAAGGGGATGAAGAGGCTTGCCGAAGACAACTTCATTCCAATGAAGGACTTGCAACTTGAGAAGTGCACCGATTGCTTGGCCGGCAAGCAAAACCGAACCTCCTTTCGGTCAAGACCACTGATGAGACGGAATGCACCACTGGAGTTGGTGCATACCGATGTGTGTCAAGTGGACATGAAGTCACATGCCGGATCGCAGTACTTCGTGACGTTCATGGATGAGCACAGCCGGTGTCGCGAAAATACGACGAGGATACGTGAACTTGAGGCAGGACCCCGGGGCCTTCGACTAGAGGACATCATTATATTTTTAACAATTAACGGAAATAAGAAGTTTAATAATTTTCATTAACAAAGGAAAAGAAATTACATTATGTCCCAAGATTGGTATTCAAAAGTTTTAGGTTTACTGAGATTGATAGAAAAGAAAAATTAGGAGTTTTGAGAGATATGGTTTTTGTAGGAAATTAGGGTTTATGAGAGATATGGTTTCCGTAAGGAAAATTAGGGTTTATGACTTCCGTAGGAAAAATTAGGGTTTTTGGCTTCCGTAGGAAAAATTAGGGTTTTTGGTTTCTGTAAGAAAATTAGGGTTTATGAGAGATATGACTTCGATAAGTTAAGAGAGCTAAGAAGGAAAAGAAAAGAAAAAATATGGAGCAAGCATGAGTGTAAAAAAAATGGAATTTATATGGAGTTCTCCGTTGATCATCGCCTTCAATGTTACTTTGCATGTCCACTTTTAGTTGCATGTCCACTTTTAGTTGAATGGCCTCTACTTTTAGTTGCATCCTTTTTTAGTTCCATGGCTTTTTCTTTTAGTTGCATGCGACCGCATGACCTTTACTTTAGTCTCTTTTACTTTACTTTAATTTGACACATGATCCTATCATCTGTTCGTCTCAATCGCCGCCCATCCAATCCGTCTGATCCGCGTCCAGCCTCGTCCGGTCACCGGTTCCATCCGATCACCAGTTGTCGGATCCGCCCGATTTCCGACACCACCCGATTGCCCATTTTGCCGGTTCCGATTTGCTTACTGGCCAATTCCGAATTGTTTTCCGACCGGTTTCGGTTTGCTTACCAGTCGGTTCCGGATTGCTTTCCTGCCGGTTCTGGTTTGCTTTCCGGCCGGTTCCACATTGCTTACTAGCCAATTCCAAATTGCTTACCGACCGGTTCCGGATTGCTTTCCGGTCGGTTCTAATTTAGTTTTTTGGTAACTTGGCCACATTCATCCATCTAGACAAAGTGGCCAAAGTGCTCTTAGCACAAATGAAAAATGAGGGATCTTAATGTGGTTATATAGCCAGGGCCTTAAGTTTCCTATCTATGTGGGATACTTCAAAATTCTATTTCTCCTATCTTCTCAAACTTCATGTCCACCAAACTTGATATGTAGTTGTCTATTTTATATGTAGTAAAATGCGTTTTGAAGCATTATTTTTCTACATAGTTTTCATATCGTGTGTGAAAAACCACATGACACCGGAAGCTGTGGGTCTCACCATTGAAGACGAAGGATCAGGTGTTATCCATCTCCAAGGAACTCCACACGAGAGTGGAAAGAGAAACCGGCCGGAAGCTGAAGGCGGTTCGAGCAGATAACAGAGGAGAATATCGGGGGCAGTTCGAGGAGTACTGTCGGTCGAAGGGAATCCGGCTCAAGTTTACTGTACCGAAGACGTTGGAATTGAACGGACTGGCCGAAAGGATGAACCGGACCATAATGGAGAGAGTTCGGAGCATGCTCGCACACACCAAGTTACCCAAGACGTTTTGGGCTAAGGCGCTGATGACGGTGACCTATGTGATAAATAAATCACCCTCAGCACCCTTGGAAGGAGACTCACCTCAGAAAGTATGGACCAGTAAAGATGTATCTTACAGGCATCTAAAGGTGTTCGGGTTTCTCGCATATGTGGATGTTGCAAAGGACAAGAGAGCAAAGCTGGATCTGAAGTCCAGGCCATGCATATTCCTTGGATACGACGATCATGAGTTTGGTTACCGGGTGTGGGATCTGGTCGACAAGAAGGTGTTCCGGAGTTGGGACATAGTCTTCATGGAAGACAAGACCATTGCCGACTGGGAGTCAGAGAAGAAGGTGATGAACTCCGGATCATCCAATGAAAACTGGCCTGAGGACACAAGGACCTACCCGGTTGAAAACCGGATGTTGGCCGGTAACTGGATGACGCTCGACGAACCGGCCGAATTCGGACAAGAAACCGAACCGACCGAAGAAGAAGAAGAGGAAGACGACACCGGAACCGGACAAGATCCCAAATCGGATTCGGATGAGGGAACAAATGAAGGAACCAGTATTCAGAAACCAAGGACGGAGATATCCTCTCCGAGAGAGAAGATCCCCTCGGAGATTTCCGGATGCAGAGCATGTGTTGCTAACCGATGAGGGGGAACCGGAAAGCTTCGAAGAAGCAAAGAGAGACACCCACAACCACAAGTCATTGAGTGCCATGCAGGACGAGATGGATTCCTTGCATGAGAACCACACATACAAACTAACGGAGTTGCCGAAAGGGAAGAGAGCACTCCGGAACAAGTGGGTGTACAAGTTGAAATGGGGAGATGCCGGAAATCCACCAAGGTATAAGGCCCGAATCGTGGTGAAGGGCTTCAAGTAGAAGAAAGGAGTGGACTTCAATGAGATCTTTGCCCTGGTAGTAAAGATGGCATCCATCCAGACGGTATTGGGCATAATGGCAATCATGGACCTCGAGGTAGAGCAACTGGACGTGAAGAAGACATTCCTCCATGGTGCCCTCAAAGACGAGATGTACATGCATCAACCGGAAGGATTTGAGAAGAAAGGGAAGGAGCACCTGGTGTGCTGGCTTAAGAAGAGCCTATACGTACTGAAGCAAGCTCCCTGGCAATGGTACCAGAAGTTTGACTCCTTCATGACTGACCAAGGGTACCACAAGATGTAGTTTGTGAAGAAATTTGATGGAGGAGATTTCCTGATAGTCCTCCTATATGTGGATGATATGCTGATTGTTGGATGAGACCAAGGCAAGATTCGGATGCCGAAGAAGGCTCTGAACCAGACCTTCTCAATGAAAGAATTGGGGTTGGCAAGACAAATATTGGGAATGCACATCATCCGGGACTGGTCGAAGAAGTTGTTGTGGCTGTCACAGGAGAAGTACGTGACAAAGGTGCTTCAACGGTTCAACATGTCGGAGGCAAAACCGGTCGGATCGACACTTTCGGCAAATTGCAAGCTATCCGGAAAACAAAGCCCGAGGACAAAGGAGGAGAAGACAGATATGATGAAGATACCATATGCCTTTGCCGTCGGGAGCTTGATGTACGCGATGGTATGTACTCGGCCGGATATCGGATATGCAGTCGGAGTGGTGAGCCAGTTCATGAGCAATCCCGAAAGAGAGCACTGGAATGCGGTCAAGTGGATACTCTAGTATTTGAAAGGAACCTCAAGTATGTGCTTCTGGTTTGGCTCTGGTAATCCCCAATTTGACGGATTCACGGATTCAGATATGTCGACTGATGCAGATACCAACTGGTCTACATCCGGATATGTCATGACTTATGCAGGGGGAGCTGTTTCGTGGTAGTCGAGGCTGTAGAAGACGGTTGCGTTGTCAACCACGGAGGTGGAGTACATGGCAGTTGTAGAAGCCGACAAGGAAATAATCTGGATGAAGGACTTCATCGGAGAGCTAGGAATCCAACAGGAGGAATACCGTCTCTACTGCGACAGTCAAAGTGCCATCCACCTTGCAAAGAACGCGGCCTACCATTCCCAGACGAAACATATCCAGCGGAGGTACCACTGGATCTGGGAGAGAGTAGAAGATCAAGAGTTCATGCTGACGAAGATCCACATGGAGGAGAACGGGTCGGATATGCTGACCAAGGTGTTGACAACCGACAAGCTGGATGCGTGCCAAAAGCGGATCGGGCTGACGAGACATCCCATGCCGGAGTGAAGGGGGAGATTGTTGGGAAACTGGTCTCTCCGGATGGGATCCGGTGATGAATGAAGAGGACCCGGTGAGAACCGGAAGAGAGGACATATTTGTAAATATGTTTTGAGTAAGCCTATTGAGGCTATATTTGTAAATAGCCCTAAGTTCATATAAGTATAAATATGACTTAGGGAAATCACTTAGTATAGTATGTGCATAACTGTTGTACACAGAGAGTGAGAGAGAGAGAGAGAGAGTGTGTGAGATATAGAGAAATACTCTGTTGTCGGAAGCGATCGTTTCGTGGTTTGATCTGTTGGACCGGAGCAGCGGCGTGGTTCAGCAAGTTGTACGTTCATTGATCAAGAGTGTGAGCATGGGAATGAAAAATCAGGTAGTGTGATCAGAGGATGCATTCCACTATTGAGTGTCCTAGGTTCAAGCAAGTCGTGCATTGTATAGCCTATCGAAACTGGACTTCTTCGGTTTTCTGTAAGGCGCTTCGTAGGGAGCTCATGGAGAAGGGGTTGTTATTTTGAGTGTTATCCATGGTAAGGACGTGATCGATGACTTGCTCAATCGTCTGTTGAGAAAATTCAAGGAGCGCCAAGGTGGTTCAGAGGGGCTCGCAGAGGGCCATAAGGAAGTTCTCCTTCAGGTGCTTCTCACTTAGGGATCTGCCTATGAAAGAGGTGAATGAATCTGTCCCGGAGTGTGCTGAATGATGCAAACTCTCCCAAGTCGTGTTGGGAGTACCGGTTGGCTGCTTGCCCATCGAGAGACAAGTCGAACTCCGCAATCTTCGATGTTTTTGCATTGGCCGCGCCCAAATACTGGGACACATGGTTAGCTTGCCATGTGGTGAGGGAAGCGCGAACATGTGCTTCTGTGTCAGCACCCTCATTGTATCTAAGGTAGGGGTAGTGCATTGTGTCGATGTCAGAATCCTCCTATACCACCGAAAAGAGGTTATCATCGGGTTGGTCGACCTTAGAGGTGCTTCCTCTAGTCGAGGTGGGATCGGGAACCATGGCCGATTGGGCGTCCGCTTCTGGAGGCAACGATTGCGCCGTGAGAGAGGAGTCGATGATGCTCTCTTCCTGTTTGGCACATCAGGACGTTGTCCAAGTGTGTATTCCTTTGGGATGCGTCATTACAACAACCACATCTGTCTCCTACGCATGTTCATTGTGGACTCACAACGGGAACCGGGCATGCCAAACTGTGTTACTCCCTCTTGGAGAAACACCTTCGATTACCCCTCCTAAGTAATCAGGTCAAGGTCTTGTGGTGCGAAGGAGAGTTGGGGTTCACAGTGTCCTATCGAGATTGCTAACCGAGTCATTACGAGATATATCACTTCCTAGGGCCTGTGATCATTATTTAGACCGTCCCACTTGGGGTGGAATCACAACCGGAGAAATAAGAAGGCTATGATGTGGGATCGGCCACTATCGAATATGGGTATATAATGGTCGTATTTGTCAAGACACACACACAGAGAGAGAGAGAGAGAGAGAGAGAGAGAGAGAGAGAGAGAGAGAGAGAGAGAGAGAGAGAGAAGTATAGTGCTAAGACAAAGAAAGAGAAAAAATTGAAAGGGAAATATTATATTGCAAAGTAAAATGGATTGCAAGGAGTAGGCAACAGAGTGTTATAGAATGGCGTTGAACCAATTTAGTTTTGGGATGACTGATAGATCCCTATTGATAAGTAATATAGAACACTCTGGAATATTCTAGGTCATCCTAGAATGTAGAGTAATCTAGAAGGTTTCTAGAGTATTCTAGAAGGTTCTAGCGTATAGAATACTCTAGAATATTCTAGGTCATTTTAGAATGTAGAGTAATATAGAATTCCTATGATATTAGATTATATATTCTAAAAATTTTACATATAAGAATATTAATACAATGGTTAAGGATTTGACATGTGTATAACAAGGTCGTGGGTTCAAATCCTTTCGAGGCATGATGTGAGTATCATTATGGCACTATCCCCCTTCTTCGACGACACGTCTCATGGGTCGTAGGGTTTGTACTAGGACCTGCTTTATGAGGATATTGGCGATGAAATGCAGTGACCATGTCCGTGGCAATGGAAGGATTTGCGGCAGGTTCGGTCATTGGGGGTATAGCCTAACCACACAATGAGATCGACCACCTCTTGAGTAGTAATAGACTTCGTACATGGCAAGAAATGTGCCAGTTTGGTCAATTGATCAACCACTGTGAGCATTGCATCTAGACTTCGTACATGGCAAGAAATGTGCCAGTTTGGTCAATTGATCAACCACTGTGAGCATTGCATCTAGACTTCGTACATGGCAAGAAATGTGCCAGTTTGGTCAATTGATCAACCACTGTGAGCATTGCATCAAAACCTTTCGAAACTGGGAGATCAGTAATGAAATCCAAGGATATAGACTTCCAAGGATTTTCCAGAGTGGGAAGTGGTTGTAGTAAGCCATAGGATTGATGTCGAGGACTCTTTGATCGACAACATGTATCACAGCTGCGAACATACTCCTCAACAAAATGACGAAGGCGAGGCCCAATAGTGTTGAGAAATTAATTCTAGATTTTTGCGAACTCCAATATGACCAGCCATTGGTAAGTTATGGCAATTGAAAATAATTGCGTACGGAAGCAATATAGGAAACCGAACAACAGAAAATGCAGGTTTAATGGAAAGCTTAGGTTTGCACAGTACGCACGGGAGAGACAGAGAGAGAGTAAACACAAGAACTTAATTCAAAAAGATAATACTCAATCTGTACATAGGATGTGCTCAGTGAGCACTTTTATACAAGCCCTGACAATCGGGCTGACACAAGTACTGACAGTACTTGACTGCTCATAAATGAGCCTCGACTCTTACTCCCAAAACTATTCCTTACGAGGAATATCTTTCTAACGGCCTTTCAGTCTACACACCGATACGGCCTTCCTACGCACAGGTCTACGTACTGGTTTCCAACCGATCCGGCCTAACCGATCGGTCCCAACCGATCCAGTCCTTGGCTTGCTCAGCCGATTCGGCCAATGTTGAGCTTGTCTCTCAACACTCCCCCTCAAGCTCAAGTTGAGGCTCTTCGGGATCTTCGGGATCACCGCTCCGGTTCCTCCTGGCTCCACGCCTCGCTCGCGCTCCTCGGCTTGTTCAACTCCGCGCGCTTCGACCCTTCCGGTCGGCTTGTCTGCTCCCATGGCCCTTCACAGCTTCCTTGCTGTTGCGGTGTTGGCGCTTCTCCTGCTGCCTTCTTTTCCGCTTGGCCCTCGATTGATTCAGTGTATCCGAATCAAACATCCGAACTGACTCAGCTACCTCCGATCGGTTTTCGCTTTCGTCCGAGTTGGTTGTCTCCAACTCATCTTTGGTCTTCTCACCCTTGACGGCGTTATCTCCCCCATGCTTGGTTGGCTCCGGCTCTTTCTTTTGGTTGCTCCCCTTATGTTCGCTTTTTGACTCTTCCGCGGATCTGCCGTCGGCTTCTTCAGCCGATTCGAAATTAAATTCGTCATCCGACTTGGCGTCACGGTCTTCTCTCCCCCTCAAGTTCGGCACGTCGAGGTGACGCAACCCAAGCGCACCCTTGAATTGCCGCAACTTGTCCAGTCCAAGAGACTTGGTGAAGATGTCGACGGTCTGCCGATCCGTCGGAACATACTCAAGTTCGACTTCACCAGAAAGGACAAGCTCACGGACAAAATGGTAGTGCACCTTAATGTGCTTGGTCCGTGCGTGGAAAACGGGGTTCTTCGCGAGCTGGATGCTGCTGAGGTTGTCGCAGTAGATCGTCGTCGGATCGGACACCTCCACCTGCAGATCCTTAAGTAGCCGCTTCAACCATATGGCTTCGCATGTCGCGACAGACGCTCCTCGGTACTCAGCTTCGGTTCTCGACAGTGCAACTGTCGGCTGCTTCTTACGGCTCCACGCTATCGCGACACTCCCAAGAGAGAATGCGTATCCGGACGTGGATCGGCGATCGGCGACGTTGCCTGCCCAGTCGGCATCAGTGTAGCTGACCAACTGCGGCGGGGCTGTACCGGTCCGATATAGCAGTCCCCGGTCCTTAGTGCCGCTTACGTACCGCAGTACGCGTTGCGCACATTGAAGGTGGTCCTCGGTAGGTCGCGCCATGAACTGACTGATCACCCCGACCGGATAACTGAGATTGGGTCGGGTGATTGTCAAGTAGACAACACTTCCGACAATCTGTCGGAACCTCGTCGGGTCGCATACCTTGCCGAAATTGGGGCGAAGCTTGAGGATTCTATCCAGGGGAGTCGAGACGGACTTACAATCGACCATCCCGAATTTGAAGAGCATATTCAGCGCGTAATGCCGTTGGCTGATCAGTATGCCTTCGGGGGTGCGGATCACTTCGATCCCAAGGAAGTAATGAAGGTCTCCCAGATCCTTCATGTTGAATGATGCCGCAAGCTGGAGCTTCACGCGGTTGATGTCACCTAGGTCGGTGCCGATGATGACCAAGTCATCAACATAGAGTAAAATACTGACCAGACCGAGTCGACCTTTCCGGATGAACAAGGAAGAGTCCGATTTTGACGTTGCAAAGCCCATCCGACGCAGTTGATGCGTGATCTTCGCGTTCCAGGCACGCGGGGCTTGCTTCAGTTCGTAAAGGAACTTCAATCGGCACATTGCCGACGTGTTCGTTCCGAAGTGAAATCTGGGGGGCTGTACCATGTACACCTGTTCCTCAAGCTCACCTTGCAGGAATGCATTCTTTACATCCATCTGATGTAAGTGCCACCCCTTGGCCACGGCTACCGCGAGCAAAACACGAACGGTCGTCATCTTTGCGACCGTCGCAAACGTCTCATCATAATTGATGCCGTGTTTCTGCGGGTAGCCTTTTTCCACTAACTGGGCCTTGTATCGGTTGACCAAGCCGTCGGTGCTGTACTTGACCTTGTACACCCACCTACATCCGATCGGCTTCACACCCTTCGGTGCGTCAACCAGGTCCTAGGTCTTATTTTCCGCCAATGCGTGCATCTCTTCCTCCATCGATGCACGCCAATTCGCGTCCTTAGCTACTTCTGCGTAGCTCTCCGGCTCACGCACTTCCTCTACATGGGTCATGTACGCATAATGATGCGCCATGTACTCGTTGTATTCGAACCACACAACTGGGTTCTTCTGGCGGCTAGATCAGCGTAATCGGTCATTAGTCGATGTCGAGGTCTTCTCGGCCAACGTGGACTTCGCTCTTGAAGACCCGTCACCACTTCCCTCGGAGTTGAACTCACTTCAGTCTGACCCATTCCTATCCGTGCCGGAATCCGACACCTTCTTCTTCCCTTTCTCTTTGCGTGTAAGCCGTCTCCTCGGCTTCCTGCGCGCGTCCTTAGCTGCTTCTGCGTAGCTCTCCGGCTCACGCACTTCCACTACATGGGTCATGTATGCATAATGATGCGCCATGTACTCGTTGTATCCGAACCACACAACTGGGTTCTTCTGGAGGGTAGATCGGCGTAATCGGTCATTAGTCGATGTCGAGGTCTTCTCGGCCGACGTGGACTTCGCTCTTGAAGACCTGTCACCGCTTCCCTCGGAATCGGACTCACGTCGCTCTAACCCGTTCCTATCCGTGCCGGAATCCGACACCTTCTTCTTCCCTTTCTCTTTGCGCGTAAGCCGTCTCCTCGGCTTCCTGCGCGGGGAATGCATGGCCGAATCTCCACTACTCGCCGCCTCTTCATCGGACTGGTCGAACCGACTCAATCGTCCATTCGGTCCACTTAACCGAACCGAAATCGGACTCTCTTCGCGGGTCCCGATTTCAGGTTCATCCGGAGGCATCTCGGCCTTGCTGACCTCATCGTAAGAACTCAGATTGGAGGTGAGGTCCGGAGTCGAAGGCAAGTACCAGGATGCGGACTCATCAAACACAACGTCACGGCTCACGCACGCTTGTTTGGTACGCGGGTTATAGCACTTATAACCCTTCTGCTTGTTCGAATAGCCGACCAAGATACACTTCTCGACTTTCGCGTCCAACTTCCTCCTTTTCTCCTTCGGCACATGTACATACGCAATGCTACCGAAAACTCGTAAGTGTCGCAAGTTTGGCTTCTTTCCGAAGTATAGCTCGTGCGCTGACACTTTGTTTCCGATCTGGTTCTGGATGTATACCGTGGTCCTTACCGCCTCGGCCCAGTAGAACTTGGGCAAGCTCTTCTCCTCTAGCATTTCCCGTGCCGCTTCCACAACCGACCGATTTTTCCTCTCGGCCACACCGTTTTGCTTTGGTGTGTATCTACAACTGAATTCGCGCCGAATTCCCATATGTTGTAGATAGCCATTGAATTGACCGGAAAAGTATTCTCTTCCGCCATCGGACCGCAAGCACTTGATCTTTCTTCCTGTTTCCGTTTCCACGAACCCTTTGAGGTCCCGGAAATAGTCGAAGACTTCACTCTTCCTCTCAATGAGGTAGATCCATGTGTGCCGCGTGTAGTCGTCGATGAAGGAGACGAAATAACGGCTCCCGCCAAGACTAATGTTTTGTGCCGGCCCCCACACATCAGAGTGTATCAAGTCGAGCTTGTTCCGGCTCCGGTTACGCTCGTTGGGGAAGAGAAGTCAGTGTTGCTTCCCAAGCTGGCAGGCTTCACAAATTTGTGCCTTCCGGCCACTAAAATTGGGCAATCCGAACACCACCTGTTTAGATTGCAGGTCTTGAAGCCGTTGGTAGTTGACGTGGCCTATCCGCTTGTGCCATAAGTCGATGTCCGACTCAACTTTTTGTCCCTTCGCGAACATTGCGGTGCCACCGTCAGTAGAGTCGAGGATGAACATCCTCCCATCTCTGCGCGCTTGCGCAATAACACGACCTTCTTCCTCAATGAAGCACCCGAGGTGTGTAAACCGGACCTCCATCCCTTGGTCGACGATCTGTCCAACCGACACCAAGTTCTTCGTGATTGTCGGAACGTTTAGCATGTTCATGAGTTTCCCTTTCTGCCCAACATGGCTCAAGGGAACTTCACCGACATTCGTGATCGGATGTGGACTGTCGTCTCCAGTTGCGACTACTCTTGGTTGTGTCAGTTTCTCTAGGTACGAGAACCACTCCTTATGGCTCGTCATGTGATTTGACGCGTCGGAGTCGACGTACCACACCTCGTCCGATTTCGGGGTGGTCTGCTTCATTGAGTTTGCTTTGTGTCTCGTCACGAAGACTGACCCTTTTCCGGCTTCTCCGCATCCTTCGACGTAGTGCGATCGTTGCCGATTTCCTTTGTCAGTCTGTTCTCTCTGAATCGGCGCGCTTTTTCCAGCACTCGTTGTCCTTGTGGCCTTTCTTGCCACAGTACCAGCATTCCGCAACGGATTTCCCTTGCCGGTTCTCGTCGCCTCGACTTCCCTTGTTTCCGGAGGGTCCGGAATTGCTATCGGCATCACTTCGGTGCCTTCTTACTTGATCCCGTCGGCCGCCTCCATTGCGTACCGACTCGCCTCGTCCCCCATGACCACAAGGCCTATCTCCCTCCGTGTACAACATCTTGTTGTCGGCATGCGTGCTTGTCGACGCACCCGCGTGGTTCTCCTCTACCAAGAGCATCGACTATAAGTCAAAAAAGGACGTCGTATTCTCCCGAGTACAAACAACAGTTCGGAACGCCCCGAACTTCGATGCCAGACCCCCGAGACAGACCTGGACCATCTCGCTTTCCTCGATGTTCACATCGATGGAAGCTAAGGAGTCGCATATGTCCTTAATCCTCGAGGTATAATAAGCCACCGACAAATCGCATTGCCGTAGGTTGCTCAACTCCTGTCGGAGCTGAAGCTTCCTGGCTGTGGTGCTCGTGGCGAAAATCTTCTTCAGATTTTCCCACGCAACCTTCGACATTTTTGCATCCCGAATGTAGCTTAATAGCTGTCCACCCACACAAGACGCGAAACAATACAACACTCTACTCGCCGATTGTTCCCATGCCGGGAAGTCTTTGTGTGTCGAATCAGGTGCTGTGTCATTTGCTCCATTGACATAGCTCCAGTAACCGTGTCCAAGCAGGTATTGGTCCATCTTGTAAGACCAAGACGCGTAGTTGTTTTTGTCGAGCTTCTCTGTCAGAAGCGAGATAGCCATTCCTTTGTCCATCGGTTTTCTTGTTGTTCTTCGTTGGTTTTTTATTTCTTCAAGCAAAGTCGATTGCAGAGGTTCTCAACCCTCGCGCTCTGATACCATGAAAAGAATTGCGTGCGGAAGCAATATAGGAAACCGAACAACAGAAAACGCAGGTTTAATGGAAAGCTTAGGTTGCACAGTACGCACGGGAGAGACAGAGAGAGAGTAAACACAAGAACTTAATTCAAAAAGATAATACTCAATCTGTACATAGGATGTGCTCAGTGAGCACTTTTATACAAGCCCTGACAATCGGGCTGACACAAGTACTGACAGTACTTGACTGCTCATAACTGAGCCTCGACTCTTACTCCCAAAACTATTCCTTACGAGGAATATCTTTCTGTTGAAAAACAGTGCTCGGCCACACCCGAGGAATAGGATCAACTCACAGAAAAACGGGAAATACAAAGTGCACGAGGACAATAGAGAGAAAGGTACACTGGATGTTTTACGTGGAAAACCCTAAATGGGAAAAACCACGGGAGTCCTCAAACTCCAACTATTACTATGAACAGAGATGTACACAGGTGAAGCTACAAGGCAACAACCTTGAGCTCACTGTCTTCGCCACAGGCGGCGGTAATACACAGAGGCGACGACCTCTTCGTCTCTCTCTCTCTCTCTCTCTCTCTCTCTCGGCTGCTCTCACTTCGCATACAAATGAGCAACAACAATAACTGTTTGCCCTAAGTCATATTTATACACATATGACTTTCGGGCTATTTACAAATATAGCCTCAAGGGGGGCCTTGGCAAACATATTCACAAATATGTCCCCGCATCCGGATCTCTCTCCGGGTACATTCGTCATCCGGCTCCGTAACCGGGTTCTTCTTCATCCGGCTTCATGCCGGGTACTCTTCATCCTCCGGTTCCGTAACCGCAACCGGGCTTGCCGTCATTCATTTCCGGACATCCGACCATCCCATCCGGAGGGACCGTAATCCCAACAAACTCCCCCTTCACTTCGGCATGGGATGTCTTTCCAGTCCGACCCTCTTCCGGCACGCTTCCAGCTTGTCGGGTGTGAGCACTTTGGTTAGCATATCTGACCCGTTATCTTCCGTGTGGATCTTCGTCAGCACGAACTCCTGGTCTTCTATCCTTTCCCGGATCCAGTGATATCTTCGCTGGATGTGCTTCGTCCGGGAGTGATAGGCCGCGTTCTTCGCAAGGTGGATGGCACTCTGACTGTCGCAGTAGAGTCAGTACTCCTCTTGCCGGATACCGAGCTCTCTAATGAAGTCCTTCATCCATATTATTTCCTTGCCGGCTTCAACAACCGCCATGTACTCCGCCTCCGTGGTTGACAACGCAACCGTCTTCTGCAGCCTCGACTGCCACGAAACAGCTCCCCCTGCATACGTCATCACATACCCTGATGTGGACCGGCTGGTATCTGCATCAGCCGACATATCCGAATCGGTAAAGCCGTCGAGTTCGGGCTTACCGGAGCCGAATCGGAGGCACACGTTTGCCGTGCCCTTCAGGTATCGGAGTATCCACTTGACCGCGTTCCAGTGCTCCTTGCCGGGATTGCTCATGTACCGGCTCACCACTCCGACTGCGTATCCTATGTCCGGTCTTGTACACACCATTGCGTACATCAAGCTTCCGACGGCAGAGGCATATGGTACTTTCATCATGTCCTCTTTCTCAGCCTTTGTCTTGGGGCTTTGCTTGCTGGACAACTTGCAGTTTGCCGGGAGGGTTGATCCGACCGGTCTTGCTTCCGACATGTTGAACCGGTGAAGCACCTTTGTTACGTACTTCTCCTGTGACAGCCACAACTGCTTCTTCTTCCGGTCTCGGATGATGTGCATCCCTAGTATTTGCCTCGCCGGACCCAGGTCCTTCATTGAGAAGGTTTGGTGAAGTGCTTTCTTCAACATCCGTATCTTGCCCTGGTCCCGTCCGACGATCAACATGTCGTCCACGTACAGGAGGAGTATTAGAGAGTCTCCTCCTTCGAACTTCTTCACAAACACGCAGTGATCGGACTGCGTTTTGTGGTACCCTTCGTCGGTCATGAAGGAGTCGAACTTCCGGTACCATTGCCGGGGAGCCTGCTTCAGTCCGTAAAGGCTCTTCTTCAACCGGCATACCAGGTGCTCCTTCCCTTTCTTCTCGAATCCTTCCGGTTGCTGCATGTAGATCTCTTCTTCGAGGTCACCGTGAAGGAATGCCGTCTTCACGTCCATCTGTTCTACCTCGAGGTCCATGCTTGCCGCTATACTCAGCACCGTCCGGATGGAGGTCATCTTCACTACCGGGGCAAATATCTCGTCGAAGTCGACGCCCTTCTTCTGCTGGAACCCCTTCACCACGATCCTGGCTTTGTATCTCGGGGGGTTTCCGGCATCTCCCGGTTTCAGCTTGAACACCCGCTTTCCTTTCGGCAACTCCACAAGTTCATATGTGTGGTTCTCATGCAGGGAATCCATCTCCTCCTGCATGGCACTTAACCACCTGCGGCTATGGGTGTCAAGCTTTGCTTCTTCAAAACTCTCCGGCTCCCCCTCGTCGGTTAGCAGCACGTGCTCTGGTTCCGGAAATCTCCGGGGGGCCCTTCTCTCTCTTAGAGGGTATCTCCGTTCCGGAGCTTCGGTAACCGGCTGCTCCGTTTCCTCTTCATCCGAATCCATTTCGGGATCAGGGCCGGTTCCGGTATCAGTTTCATCTTCCTCGGCCGGTTCTGTTTCTTCACCGTCTTCGGCCGGATCCTCGAGTGCTAACCGGTCCCTTGCTGGTCGGGACTGCTCCCCGTAGAGTTTATCCTCACTGGTCGACTTGGAGCTCTTCATCTTCTTCTCCGACTCCCGGTCGGCGAGTGTCTTGTCCTCCATGAAGATGATATCTCGACTCCTGAATATCTTCTTGTCGACCGGGTCCCATACTCGGTAGCCGAACTCGTCGTCGCCGTAACCGAGGAATATGCATGGCCGGGTCTTTGGATCTAACTTTCCTCTCCGGTCCTTTGCCACATGCACGTATGCGAGACACCCGAACACCTTCAGATGCCGGTAGGACACTTCCTTACCGGTCCACACTTTCTGCGGCGTGTCTCCGTCCAAAGGTACTGAGGGTGATCTGTTTATCACGTATGTCGCCGTCGACATCGCCTCAGCCCAAAATCCCTTGGGTAATTTCGCATGCGCCAGCATACTCCGGACCCTCTCCATTATGGTCCGGTTCATCCTCTCGGCCAGCCCGTTCAGTTCCGGCGTCTTCGGCACAGTAAACTCGAGCCGGATTCCCTTCGAGCGACAGTACTCCTGGAACTGCCCCCGGTATTCCCCTCCGTTATCCGCTCGTATCGCTTTCAGCTTCTTGCCGGATTCCCTTTCCACTCTCACGTGAAGTTCTTTGAAGACGCACAACACTTGGTCCTTTGTCTTCAACGGTGCCGACCACAGCTTCCGGCTGTGGTCATCAATGAATGTCACGAAGTACTGGGCTCCGCCATGTGACTTCGTTTCTACTTGACACACGTCAGTGTGCACCAGCTCCAATGGTGCGCTACGTCTCGTCGGTGGCCTTGAGTGGAAGGAGGTCCGGTTTTGCTTACCGGCCAGGCAGTCGGTGCACTTCTCCAGGTGCACATGCTTCACTGGAATAAGGTTGTCTTCTGCAAGCCTCTTCATCCCCTTCTCACTCATGTGGCACAGTCTCTTGTGCCACAGCTCACCGGCAGTGTCGGCTGCCACGTTCAGCTCCTCCGGACATAGCCGGGAATTCATCAGGTACAGTGTGTTGACCTTCCGGGCCCGAGCCACTATCAGGCTCCCCTTGCTGAACTTCATGACACCGTTCCGGATGCTACCCGTGTAGCCTTCATCATCTAGCCTCCCGGCCGAGATCAGGTTCAATCGGACCTCCGGAACATGTCGAACATCCTTCAGCAGCATCTTGCATCCGGTTGATGTCATCAGCCACACGTCTCCTATGCCGGCAATCCGGCATGTGCCTTCATTTCCCATCCGGACACAGCCGTGCTCACCGGCTGTGTAGGATGAGAAGTATTTCTTCTCCGGGGTCAGGTGGAACGACGCTCCGGAATCGACCACCCAGGTCATCTCTACACCGGCAAGGTTCAGCTCCCTCTCTTCGGTAATGAGCATTATCTCTTCTTCACTTGCCGCGAGTGCCGTCGTTCCTTTCCGGTCCTGCCCTCGCCGATCCGGACCTCTCCGGTCCGTGGCTCCCCGGTATGCACCGTTTCTCTCCGGTGACTTCTTCGAATCGGCGTCGTCGGCTCCGTTGTCCTTTCGGTAATGCCGACAATTCTTCCGGAAGTGCCCCGGCTTCCCACAGTGGAAGCATGTGGGCCTTCCTCTTGACTGCGACCGGGTCCCCGACTTCTCCCGTCTTTGCGGACTCCGGTTCCATTGTCTTCCCCGATCCGATTCGGTAAGCAGCATCTTCGGATCGGAAACCGGTTCTTTATCTCTCCGACGCGCTTCTTCGTTCAAAATGCTTGTCTTTACCGTTTGTAGAGACAAGTTATCTTCGGTGCAGGAGGTGCTGAGAGTCACCACCAAGTTCTCCCAGCTTTCCGGCAATGTACACATCAGAATGATGGCTTGCATTGCATCCTCCAACGGGAACTTGATCGCCGCAAGCTGGTTCACGAATCCCATGAACGTGCTTACGTGTTCCACCATACTCTCGCCGTCCCGGTACTTGAGGTTCACTATCTTCCTCATCAGGGAGGTCCGGTTTAACGCATTCTTCCTCTCGTAGAGGCCCGACAGCTTCCGCCACATCTCATATGCGTTGGTGTCGTTCGCCACATGTTGTAGAACGCTCACGTCGACGTATTGCCGAATGGTTGCAACGGCTTTCCGGTTCAGAAGCCTCCATTCCGTCTCAAGTACCCCCTTGGGTATTTCCGACCTGTCGATCGGTTCATACAGGTCTGGAACAATGAGCAGATCCTCCATCTTTATCTTCCAGTCGGCGTAGTTCTGCGCATTCAGCACCATCATCCCCGGCTGCCCGCTGCTGCCGCCTTCCATTTTCTGTGTTACCGTCGCTCTGATACCACTTTGTTGAAAAACAGTGCTCGGCCACAACCGAGGAATAGGATCAACTCACAGAAAAACGGGAAATACAAAGTGCACGAGGACAATAGAGAGAAAGGTACACTGGATGTTTTACGTGGAAAACCCTAAATGGGAAAAACCACGGGAGTCCTCAAACTCCAACTATTACTATGAACAGAGATGTACACAGGTGAAGCTACAAGGCAACAACCTTGAGCTCACTGTCTTCGCCACAGGCGGCGATAATACACAGAGGCGACGACCTCTTCGTCTCTCTCTCTCTCTCTCTCTCTCTCTCGGCTGCTCTCACTTCGCATACAAATGAGCAACAACAATAACTGTTTGCCCTAAGTCATATTTATACACATATGACTTTCGGGCTATTTACAAATATAGCCTCAAGGGGGGCCTTGGCAAACATATTCACAAATATGTCCCCGCATCCGGATCTCTCTCCGGGTACATTCGTCATCCGGCTCCGTAACCGGGGTCTTCTTCATCCGGATTCATGCCGGGTACTCTTCATCCTCCGGTTCCGTAACCGCAACCGGGCTTGCCGTCATTCATTTCCGGACATCCGACCATCCCATCCGGAGGGACCGTAATCCCAACACTTTCTAACGACCTTTCGGTCTACGCACCGATACGGCCTTCGTACGCACCGGTCTGCGTACCGGTTTCCAACCGGTCCGGCCTAACTGATCGGTCCCAACCGATCCGGTCCTTGGCTTGCTCAGCCGATTCGGCCGATGTTGAGCTTGTCTCTCAACAATAATGTTGTAAAACTTGTAGTTATGGGGGACCATTAGGAACATACAATAGGTTTTGTCGAAACAAAAAACCACCATGGCAATAGAACTGAAGATAGTCATTATGAGGGTTTTTCGACTATGGTAAGACGCACGATCGGGGATGATATGATCCAAAACATCCTTGGCGAATTCATCAATGACCATATAATCTTGAATGGAATCAAGAAGAGTGAAATCTTCAAGAGTTGTTATGGCATTAACTACCATTAATCAGAGGCGATTAGGACCCAAAAGGATTTGTTTTTTATGCTCGAATGTAGGTTACCCTGGACGAAGTTCCATATAAGAGCATCGAGAAAGAGCATCTGCTTGGCCTTGCTGCAAGAAGTTCTTTGTCATGGATCTCGTAGTTGATCTTTGCAGCTTCAAACTTTCGAGAATGAAAGGCGACAGGGTGTAGGTGTCCATCATCTCCAGGCAGCAGTAGGACACTCCCTAGTGCAAAAGGATGCATCGGCTTCAAGGATGAAGTGTTTTGTTGCGTCGACATGTGCTAAAGTAGGTGCCATTGTAAACACTTGTTTTAAGCTTTCGAATGCCTCAACTGCATTGGAACTCCATATAAATGGTTGATTCTATAGCATTGAGTTGTTGCCTACTCCTTGTAATCCGTTTTACTCTGCAATATAATATTTCCCTTTCAATTCTCTCTCTTTCTTTGTCTTAACACTATACTTCTCTCTCTCTCTCTCTCTATCATCATAGTTTGAACCAATTTAGTTTTGGGATGACTGATAGATTCCTATTTATAAGTAATACAGAACACTCTGGAATATTCTAGGTCATCCTAAAATGTAGAGTAATCTAGAAGGTTCTAGTGTATAGAACACTCTAGAATATTCTAGGTCATTCTAGAATGTAGAGTAATATAGAACATTCCTTTGATATTAGATTATATATTCTAAAAACTATACATATAAGAATATTAATACAATAGTTAAGGATTTGACATGCGTATAACAAGGTCGTGGGTTCAAATCCTTTCGAGGCATGATGTGAGTGTCATCATGACAGTATTTAAATTGTCTCTTGGACAAACTAGGTTTAGGACAATTCTGTAAATATGTCAAAGGGCAATTGCCCTAGCCCAGTTAGTAGTATAATAGGCTTTGTAACCTAGTTTATGGTGTTGTTGTTGTGGTTATAGTTGCCTCCATTTGTTTTGTAACTTAGAGTTCAAATAATATAGTTACATTGTGCTTGTGCCATCACCGTGTTCTTTTCTCCTTGTTACCTTGTTGATCGTGTATCACGATTTAGTTGTCTATTAGTTTGAATTCGTTTCTATCTTCTCTCCGACGATCTTTATCACAAAGAGTGTTGAGATATCGTCGCACACCTAGACAGCTGCATACAACATTTGGTATCAGAGCTTGGAGTTTTCTTGCCGCCGTCTACTTTTTTTCTTCATCAACTACTCTCCTTTGTCCCTTCCGAAGACAATTTTTGGTGTAATGGATTCCAAGATTTCAGTCCTATTGAAATCCTTCGTTTGGCAACTCTTCACAAGATCATATTCAGCAAAGAGAAACGCCTTGAAAGTCTGCAACCCATGGTTCTAAATCACTCTTGAAGTAAGCCAGTCGGTTGTACTTTACTCATGTGATTGCAGCCACTCGGAGTGAGTCTTCGTTCTAAAAGCTTTGTCTCAATCATGCTACATCAGGTTTGTTGAGCGGACAAGCTCAACATGATTTGGATTGGCTAAATAAGCCAAGAGTCGGATCGGTGTCCAGAACGAAGAGGCGTATCGGTGTCCGGATTGGTGTCCAGAACGGAGAGCCGGATCTAAGTATAACCGATAGGCCGGTAGAGGCCTGTGATCCTAGCCTAGTACATGGGTATGTTTTTAGGAGACAGTGTCAGTCGCTCGGTACGAGCATTGTACTTGTCAATACTTCTGTCAGTCGTTTTAAGGACTTGTATAAAAGTGCTCATTGAGCACATTGTATGTATATAGTGTTCATTATTTTGAAACTGAGATTTTGTTGTTTTGCTCTCTCTGTCTCTGTCTCTCTCTCACACACCGACTCGGTGTATTCCATTCTCTATGTTTTCTATTGCTATCCGGCCGAGCCGGTTGAGGTATATTTAGCTTCCGCATTATTATCTTTTACATGGTATCAGAGCGCGAGGGTTAGAACATCCTCTGCTGCCAACAAGAGCTTTCAACACAACCAAGACCTAACACCCGGTAAGAATAGAAAAAGGAAAATGGACGGAGGCATGGGAAGCTCGTTTCCGACGGAGAAGCTTGATAGGAGCAACTACGCACCTTGGTCGTACAAGATGCACAAATACTTGTTAGGGCATGGGTATTGGAGTTATGTCGAAGGAGAAAATGATGCAACAACAGATTCGACAAATAGGGATTTTTCGGCTTGGGAACAATTAGCAAGCAGAGTTCTCTACTGCTTCGCATCCAGTGTCGGTGATCAGCTACTGAACTACATCCGAGACTCCAATAAGCCAAAAGAGGCTTGGGGTCTACAAACGTTGAGGTTAAATTGACTAAGGGAAATGAAGTGAAGAAAATATCATCTCCCCCACTAGATGAAAATGAATGTAAAGTAGCTCAAGCCCACAATCAATTGAGGCCTTTGCAAGGATTTCTTCATTCAATAATATAGAGGAGACATAGATTGTGAGAAGATGTTGCAGAGGCTTGAGGGCGCTCGACTTACCTTCTCCGGGGAGAAGTCGGCATTCAGACAATCAGAGATCTTGGTGGTTGGACACCTATGCGGACCATACATCCGGAAATCGTCTCTAGCGAAGGTAGAGGCCATCTCGGCAATGAAGGAGGAATGCAGATCAATCACGGGAGTTTGACGGTTCCTGGGAGCGTGCGCCTTCTACTACATATGGATCCCACACTACGCGCATATCGCTGAGTCACTCTATGGCTTGCTGAAGAGAAGTCGGAAATTCGAGTGGATCAAAGAACACATGGAGGCGGTTCTGAGACTAGAGGAGATGTTGGCAGTGACACCGGCTCTCCAGAAAGCGGTATACAAGTCATACACTCTGGTTTACGTGACGGTCGACACGAGTCCGACCGGTGTCGCGGTAATCCGCGAGTATGTGTTCAAAGGGGCGGGACCACGGGGGTCTCAGACGAGGAAGAGATGGATGCCGGGAGACCGACTCTCTCCGGTCTTCGCTGCACAGGCTGTGGTGCAAACCAGAGCGATTCCAGACGCGTACCGGAGGCTATCGGACGTGAGAGAGGGAGAGAGAGAGAGAGTACGTGCAACACCGAGTCAATACACACTACTTATGTACAAAAAGGGAAAGAAGAAACTCCGAAGACGCAGACACAGATACAGATGCACAAAACTTCTCCATATATGTACAAAAGCAAGATACAATGCCAACTTCGAGCTGGACCAAGGTAGGTTAGGTTACACCAAAGCTGGAAATCTTCACGACATCCACCCCCACGAAACCGCACATCCACCGATATGTGCCATGAAAGGAAAAGGTGAGAAATTTCGGCGACGGTGATCAATCGGTTCTCCGCCATCCTGGCACTCGACCGTATTGCCGGCTCCTACCAACCCCGATCCGTCGGCTCCATCCGATTTGCCATATCCGACGGTCGCACCTTCTTCCCCGATCGGTCCTCCCGAACACCGTTGCCGATCCAGTCACTCCTCCTTTGTCCGCCACGTATGCCCTCAGATTAGGCCCGCAATCACTCCGATTGTACGCCGGATTCCGCGCCTCGCGTGTCGCGTGTGTCCCTCTGTTGGTTCCACCGTCTCCTCGTCCCGAGCACGTCAGGGTGCCGTCTCTCTCCGTTCTGCACTTGCATTCTGTAGGCTCTTTCCGTGCATCGATGTAGTCCTTCGAATACACGCTCGTTCTTCGGTCCTTAGGTGACCCCATTACGCACTCCTTGTTTCTCCCTTGCTCGCCTCTCAAAGGTTCGACCGGACCGCCATTGCCGGTCACTCGTTGCCGCTCTTCCAGGTGCATGCTTGTTTCTTGGCCCTTCACAAGCCGTAATGCATGCTTTGTGTTACACCCTTCACTCGCCGTAGTCCAGACCTCCCCGTTGGCCTCTTCTTCCTTCGTCGCCGTAGCCCCTTCCGACTCCGGCTTGCCGTCTTGACCCCGCTCGTCTATCATTTCGTACTGGATACCCGTTCTGGTAACCTCGTCCGCTCTGGCCTCCGACTCCTCGCCGCCACCCGTTGTCTCTCCGGTCTTACGTTGATTCGCAACTGCCAAAGTCTCTAGATTAGGTGTGGAGGGTCCCGCTCGTTTCCGGACTTTCACCGAACCGTAGTCGTCGTGCACGCTTGGCTCCTTCTTGCGCTCACCAGCTCCCACTGCGTGTCGTGGCTCGTGTACCCCAACCTCCAATCATGCCGGCATAGCCCTTGCCCGGATCAGTCTCGACCGATCGGGTTTTGGTTCGATCGGCTCTCTTCCATGATCGTAACCAGCCGGTACGGGTTCGACCGAACAATCCCAGCCTTGCTAGCTCTTCTTCGGTTTAGGCCCGGTGGACCGGCCCCCGCTCCAATCTTCTTCCGCGCCGTCTTCCGGTTGTGTCGAATTACTGACCGGTTTGTCTTCCGGTCAGGTCGGTTCTTGACTCTCTCCTCTTTGCCGCTCCAAGCCTCCTTTTCGGTCCTTCCGCACGTGCCCGCTCCAGGCCTCGCATCCTCACGGTCGGAGTCTCTAGAACCGGTGTGGGTAAGGCCCCGTCACCGCCGCTCGTCATGTCTATAGCCACCATCCTTCCCCTTGTTTTGGGCCCTTTTGCTTGATCCCGTTCACCTGCCGCCACCATCCTTCTCTCTAGGTCTCACACCGGCTCTGGTGGTCGGCCGCCGGAGTCTCCGGATTGGTGTGAGTGTCTTTGTGGGACCTCCCCTTTGCCTGTCTTTGCCCTTGTCCCCTTGCCGCCACCGTCAGTCTCTTGGTCTTATGTCGACTCCGTTGGTGACTGCCAAAGTCTCTAGATCCAGTGTTTCAAGCATTCATTTTTCTTGTGTATTTTCTGAACCTCCTTATTTATATTGCATACCCACATCTTGCATCATGGAACAAGTTTTGAATGTTGTTGGAGCAATCTCTCCAACCGAGACCCCTCAACTCCAATCCGCATCGCGCACACAAGCTGAGATCACTATTGAGCAATTGCTCACTACTACCTTGAATCAATTGGCTGAAATAAGGCAGGCCAATATGGCATTGGAAAAGAAATTCCAAGAATTGACTATTGAGTCCAAGAAAGAAGGTGAGCCTTCTTTTGTAGTAACACCATTCAAGGGAGATAAGAAAAAAATAACCGAGGAGGCCATTAACAGTTGGCTTGGTTGTTGGGAGTCTCACTTTGAGCTCCATCCCAAGCCCGATGCTGTAAAAAATTGGTTACGTTGGTCGTGAGTTAGGTGGGCGAGCTGCTACGGCCTAAGGACTGCAAAGAACTTACCCACAACTTGGGAAGGTTTCGTTGATGTTTTTAAGAAACAATTTTTGCAGCCACCTTCTCAAACTGAACAAGTGCAACACTTGCTCACGTTGTCGAGTAAGCCATTTACCTCTCTCGAGAATTATGTGGATCATGCTCGGACCCAGATCCAAAAATCAGGACTTACGAGTGAGAAATGGTTTTTTGCTTGCTTTTTGAATGGTATTCCCAATAGGGATTACCATTGGATTGTCCATGACAAGGACCCCACAACTTTCGAGGAAGCCGTCAACATTGTACTTCGGTACCATAGGACTTCCAAGAAAGACCACAATAAACCTAAGTTCGCCAAAACTCCGAATGTCAAGTTCATTGGGAAACGTAAGCAATCCAATGACACTCTTGACCACGACTCCAAGAAACCTAACCTCTTTTGTGTATTTTGCAAGAAGCGGGGCCACACAAAGGATACCTGTCGTCGTCTTGAGAGGAAGTCAATGAACACCCCTCCTCAAGACAAATCTACGAGTCATACAAGTGAGTCTTTTGATGTTGTTGAAGTTCATACCAACCACTTAAGTTCATGTGAATGCACTTTTCCTTCACATTTACTTGGACCTAATGATTTACTTCGAGCAGTTGGGTATATCAATGGAACATAAGCACATTTCTTGTTTGATTCCGGTAATTCTCACAATTTTCTTAATGATCACTTTGTGCAGCAAATGGAACTCCACATAAACGCAAGTGATCATATCTATCAAGTTCACATGGCAAATGGATGCCTTCAATACATTAGTGGCATTGTTTGTCAACTGCCAATTCAAATAGATACCTATTTGGAGAAGCTTGACTTTCATGATATGAAACTAAAATCCGTAGATGTCATTTTAGGATACCCTTGGTTTTTTAATAAAAACCCTTCTTTGTCCATTGATTGGGCTAATAACTCAATTACATTTGAACTTAATAATTGTAAACATTTTATTCAATGTTCCAAACTTCCTTCTCGTTCACTTGTGTCTTCTAAATCTTTAAGTGAGTATTCAAGTTCATTAATTTATTCGTGTGTAATTGATCCTGTGCTTCAATTTTACTATTTTAATATTGATGCCACACCATTACCACATTATGAACAACGATTACTCGACTCTATTTTAGATGATTTTCAAGATGATTTTCCTAACGAATTGCCGCTTACTTTACCACCAAAACGTAATGTGGACCATCAAATTGAACTCATCCCTGGTGCTGCTCCTCTGAGCATTCCACCTTACCGACTTAGTCGATTATAAGAGGATGAGATCGCGAAACAACTTAAGGAATACTTGAGTATGAGCCACATTAGGTATAGTAAATCACCTTGGGGTGCGCCAGTTCTATTAGTAAAGAAGAAGGAAAGTTCATGGCGGATGTGTATCAATTATCTCCGTTTGAATAAAATGACAATTAAAAATGCATATCCGTTACCTCATGCTAATGATTTGATTGATCGTTTACATGGGGCTTGATATTTTATGAAAATTGACTTACGAAGAAGTTATCATCAAATTCGCATTGTCGAGGATGATATTCCTAAAACCACTTTTCGTATACGCTTTGGCCATTATGAGTTTTTAGTCATGCCTTTCGGGTTGACTAATGTTCCTGCCACATTCCAACAAGCGATGAATGACGTTTTCCGAGATCAACTCGATGATTTTGTTGTCGACTTCTTGGATGATATTTTGATATATAGCCGTACCTTGCAAGATCATGTTCAACATGTTTGATTTGTTTTGCAAAAGTTGTGTGACAACTATTTCTATGCAAAATATTCAAAGTGTAATTTTTTCCAAAAATCTATTGTGTACCTAAGTCATTTAATAACAGAAAATGGTGTTGAAATTGAACCTTCTCGTATTGAAAATCAATATTCTGAACTGCGATCATTCTTACGAAAATCAATTTGTGACTATTCCAAATTGACTATGCCATTAACTGACCTTTTAAAAGGCTGTTGTTTGGCCGACACAGTATAAGTCGAACGTTGCTCACCGAACATTGTTGCGATATTCCGCGAGCACGTGTTGGATCCGAGGCGGGACCACGGGGGTCTTGGACTAGGGAGTAGAGGAGAAGGAATAAGACCCGAAAATGGTAGATTAGCTCAAGAGGAGAAGAGGAAGAGTAGCACATAAACATAGAATAGAATAGATGGAGTCAAGATACACCCACAAGACAAGAAACATCAACATGCTAAATTAAGAGTTTACAAAGATTACAACCAAAGCTGCGTAGGCCACACCCCAAAACAACTACAAGAAAACCCTAACCGGATTAGTAAGCAAAGAAGCATAGAAACCCTAAAGAAACTCAAGAAAAAAACCCTAGACGAAACCCTAAAACCGAATAGAACTCCTCGACCTAAGCAACCCTTTTAACAAGGGATCCCTCCCTCCTTTTATAGATCAAGGAGGGGAGGGCATTACAATGTGGGATAAATACTCCCCCTTATTCTATACATCGTTTCCTACTATACATGTGCACATGTTGCACACCATCGACTTGCCCATTCCACCCCGGTTCCACACTATAGCCGGAAATCTTCACGACATCCACCCCCACCAAACCGCACATCCACCGGTATGTGCCAAGAAAGAAAAAGGGTGAGAGATTTCGCCGACAGTGATCAACCGAGTCCTTTGCCTTACCGGCACCCGACCGTCTCACCGGCTCCTTATTGGCCCCGTTCCGTCTTCTTCCGCACTGCGCCTATCCTCCTTTCGAGAACTCAGCTCCGTGGCCATCCTTGTTGACCTTGCTCGACTTCGTCTTCCACTTTGACCATGGCTGTCCCTTCCACACGAGTTGCCATAGCCACCCAATCCGCTGTATATCCCCGAACCATCGGCTCCATCCGATTCGCCATATCCGACATTCGCGCCTTCCTCCCCAATCGGTCCTTCCGGACCCCATTGCCGATCCGATCACCCCTCCTTTGTCCGCCGTGTATGTCCTCTGATTTGGTCCCCAGTCACTCCGATCGCATGCCGGATTCCACGTACCACGTACCGCGTGTGTCCCTCCTTCGGTTCGACTGTCTCCTCCTCTCGAATACCTCGTGCCAACTCCCATCCCGCACTCGCCTTCCGTAGGCTCTTTCCGTGTGTCGTTGTCGTCCCCCGAATGCGCACTCGATCTTCGGTCCTTAGGTGAACCCATTATGCGCTCCTCCCTTTTCCCTTGCTTGCCGTGCTCTCTCGCGGTAGAGCGTACCATCATACCGACCTGCATGTCGGTTTCCTTCGCGGTTCTTGTTACCGCTTCGCCTCAACTTGCGCCCTCTTGGCCTCGCATGTCCTCCAGGACGTTGCGCTTTCTTTTCCCGGCGTGTACCCCTTTGTTCTCCACGCACAATCCTTCTCTCCCATTGTTCATCCGTCGATCACGGCACCTTACCGCTCCGTCTCTCGCCACGTGCTTGCCTCTCAAAGGTTCGACCTGTCGGCCGTTGCCGGTCAGTCGTTGTCGCTCTTCCGGGTGCATGCTTGCTTCTTGGCCCTTCGCCGGTCGTACTGCATGCTCCGTTTTACGCCCTTTGCTCACCGTAGACCCGACCTCCATGTCGACCTCTTCTCCCTTTGTTGTCGTAGCCCGTTCCAAGTCGGGCTTGCCGTCTTGGCCCCGCCCGTCCATTATTTCATACTGGATACCCACTCAGGTAACCTCATCTGCTCAGGTAACTGACTCCTCACCGCCACCCACCGTCTCTCTAGTCTTACGTCGATCCGCAACCGCCGAAGTCTCTAGAATAGGAGTGAAGGGTCCCGCTTGTTTCCGGTCTTTCACCAAATCGTAGTCGTCGCAGCTAAACCATTTTCACGAGACATACCTCAAGCAAATACTCTGACACCGATGGAGATCGATACCATGCGTCGACGTGGCCAATTATCGGAAGAAGAAAAGCAAGGATGACGTGCAAATCAATTATGTCTTTATTGCGGTGGACCAGGGCATATCGCAATCAATTGTCCCCATAGGCCAAGAAGACAGGTAAATCAAATCGTAGCCTATACTAAACCCGAGACAATTCTTCCCTTAGGAGTTTCTAATAGTATTAATAATACTAATAGAGTCTTTGATAGTATTAATAGTACTAATAGCCCAAGTATCTCAAACAAATTTGAAATCCTTAGTCAATTAGATGAAGAGTTAAACGATTGAGTCCAGTCAAAATAGGAGCCGTTTGGTTGGACAACCCTAGATCTGTACAACCCATTAGTGGTTCCATTCGGTCCAAGCAAGTTAGCAATGTGTTCCTAGCCCAAGTCATGGTTAGTACTAAAAGTACTCCCCCGGTACATGTCCTAACACTTCTAGATTCTGGAGCTAATTCCTGTTTCATGGATCGAAATTTTGCCCAAGCTTCTTAGATATCCTTAAGAAAACTTCCTTGCCCCGCATCTGTAGTAGTCATTGATGGTCGTCCCATTGCTTCCAGGAATATTGTAGAAGAGTCATAACCCATTCGAGTTGTCCTAG
This sequence comes from Azolla caroliniana, assembly GCF_043228905.1. Classification (NCBI taxonomy): domain Eukaryota; kingdom Viridiplantae; phylum Streptophyta; class Polypodiopsida; order Salviniales; family Salviniaceae; genus Azolla; species Azolla caroliniana. Next base: position 13,715,036 of record NW_028230438.1, read on the forward strand.
GTAGTTTTGTGTGTGTAGTAGCATTTAATATAATTAGTAGTCCAGAGCATCCCATTGTCATGGGATTACCTTGGTTTGAATTACATAATCCAAACATAATTGGAGAACAAGAGAAGTCTGACATCGACAACCCCAAGAATCTACTCATCGAGTTTCGACCATTTCACTACATCAATTACGCGAAGAAGGACACAAGGAGGCAATGTTCCTATTTGCAATATCAATACATCCTTCTAGCCCTATTAAAGAGGAATCCTTAGTACAACTTCTGGCAAAATATCATCCTTATGCCGATGTATTTGACAAGGTAAAAGCTGATACTCTTCCTCATCATCGTCCCTATGATTGTCCCATCGATCTACAACCGGGAGCAGAGCCACCATGGGGACCAATTTACAACTTGTCCACCACTGAGTTAGAAGTCCTTCGAGCCTACATAGAGGAGAACTTGGCAAGCGGGTTTATTCGGCATTCGAAATCTCCGGCCGGTGCACCCATCTTCTTTGTCAAGAAGAAAGATGGCTCACTTCGTCTCGTCGTTGATTATTGCGGCTTAAATAAAGTAACCATCCGGAATAGGTATGCACTTCCTCTTATATCAAGTCTTTTAGAGCGAGTTAATGGTGCCAAGTTTTTTACAAAAATCGATCTACGAGGAGCATATAACCTCATGCGCATCCGATCGGGAGACGAATGGAAGACCGCCTTTCGCACGCGGTATGGGCATTTCGAATATACTATTATGCCGTTCGGTCTAACCAATGCACCCGCAGTCTTCCAACACATGTCAAATGATATATTCAGAGACCTCTTGGATATCTGTTTGATCATCTATCTAGATGATCTCTTGATTTATTCGAAGACCCAGGAAGAGCACGATTCTTATGTACTATTAGTACTAAAATGACTCCGCGAGAATGGTCTTTATGCCAAGCTAGAAAAATGTAGCTTTGACTACAAGCAAGTGGAATTTCTAGGCTACGTCATCTCCTCAAAGAGCATCTCCATGGATCCAGCTAAAGTCCAAACTGTGCTAGAGTGGAAAATTCCACGGTCGGTACGAGATGTACAATGTTTTCTAGGTTTTGCTAACTTCTATTGCAATTTTATACAAGATTACTCGAAGATTATTTTACCTCTGACACAACTTACGAAGAAGGGACAAGCATTTCTTTGGTCCAATGAAGCAGACGTGGCTTTTCGGCATCTTAAGAAAGCCTTTACGTCAGCTCCTATTCTAGCACATGTGGATACAAATAAACCATTCATCATGGAGGCCGACGCATCGGATTTCGCCCTCGGTAGCATCCTTTCTCAACACGGAGATAAAGAAGAGTTACATCCTGTGGCTTTCCATTCGCGCAAATACGACGCTGCGGAAATCAACTACGAAATACATGACAATGAGTTATTAGCCATCATGGATTCCTTTGTGCAATGGTGGCATTTCTTAGAGGGCTCTCCACATCAGGTCATCGTCTTTAGTGATCACAAAAACCTTGCTTATTTTTAGAACGCTCGGGTGCTAAATCGATGGCAAGCTCGGTGGGCTCAATTCCTCACGTGTTTCGACTTCAAAATCACATATCGACCGGGGAAGCAGCAAGGAAAAGCAGATGCGCTATCCCGGTGTTCATATCTTGCACCTCGTCCTGGTGATCCAACATTTGATAATCAAAAGAAAGTAATCTTGGGACCAACACGATTGCACACAACGCGGATTTTTCATACCCCAATGGATTCCCAGATTACTGATGCCATACGTGTGAACTTGAAGACAGACAGTTTTGCTCAAGACATTCTGGCGCACATTGATACCTCTTGGGCATCTTATTCCCAGTGTCAGCAACCAGGTATGGACTACCGACAATTCGAATATCATGACGGTTTGTTATTCTTTAAAAAGCTTGTATATGTCCCTGATTGCTCCTGTCGTCTTCAAATCGTCCAAAGTTATCACGACACCCATATGGCGGGACATTTCGGTAGCTCTAAGACGTTGGATCTAGTTCAACGATCCTTTTGGTGGCCCCATATGCGACGTTTTGTCGACGACTACGTTCGGACCTGTGATGCTTGCTGCCAAGCAAAGATGCCACGACACCATCCATATGGCTTGTTGGAACCCTTACTGATTCCAAGTAAGCTGTGGCAATCTATTTGTCTTGATTTTATCACAGATTTTCCAGTCTCGAAGGGGTTCGATGCTATCTTAACCGTCGTCGATCGATATACGAAGATGGCACATTTTGTGCCGTGTACTAAGGCCATCACTAACGAGGAAACCGCCGCCCTTGTCATGCGTGAGGTATTTCGGCATCATGGCCTCCCAGATAGTATCATCAGTGACCGAGGACCGCAATTTTTCTCCAAAGTTTGGCAGCATCTCTTCAAGATGCTGAAGGTCTCTTGCAACCTCTCCTCCGGCCACCATCCTCAAACCAATGGGCAGGCGGAACGAACAAACCAAACGCTGGAGCAATATCTCCGGTGTTTCCTGAGTTATCAACAGGACGATTGGGCCGAGATTCTCCACTTTGCGGAGTTTGCGTATAATAATGTTGTTGTTCACTCCTCCACTCGAGTCTCCCCATTCTACGCTTATACTGATTCTCATCTTCGCTGGTCGGTGATCGACACCCCGGAGCTACCTACCAATCCTCGTGCCGAGGATCATTTGGAAAGACTACACAAGATACAGATGGATCTCTCCATTCATCTTCGTCATGCTCAACAAACACAGAAGACTTACGCGGATCGTCATCGGCTTCCCTCCTCTTTTGCCATCGGAGATCAAGTATGGCTTTTACGTCGTCACATCGAGACTACTCGACCATACGACAAGTTGGATTATCGCTGACTCGGTCCTTTTCGTATTACCGGTACGGTTAATGATGTCACGTTCCGCCTTGATCTTCCTCCGCATCTTCGGATACATCGGGTCTTCCATAGTTCTCTTCTTGAACCTTATAAAGCAAACACTCTTCCCGATCGTGTTACACCACCGCCACCCCCGCTTGAGTTCGACGTCGGCCCAAAGTATGAAGTTGATGCCATCCTTGACTTCAAATTTGTTCGCAACAAACTTTATTATTTGGTCTATTGGCTCAGCTATAGTCCGAGTCAACGTACTTGGCAACCCGCCGAGCATGTCGCCAATGCTCAAGATCTTCTTCCTGAATTCCATCGAAAGTATCCGAACAAACTCAGTCCGCAATCAGCGCCGACTCGTTCCACTCGTCGCCTTAAGGGGGAGATAGTGTCATGATATGGCAAGACTCGAACCCATGACCTTATGTTATATGGGTCGAGCTCTTGACCATTATACCATCTATTGTAATTTGTAGGATATTATTTTCATTCATGCTTTATTATAAGAAATTAATGTATATTTCAGATTTCTCTAGAACATTCTAGAAGCTTCAAGACCACGGGGGTCTTGGACTAGGGAGTAGCAGAGAAGGAATAAGACCCAAAAATGGTAGATTAACTCAAGAGGAGAAGAGGAAGAGTAGCACATAAACATAGAATAGAATAGATGGAGTCAAGATACACCCACAAGACAAGAATCATCAACATGCTATATTAAGAGTTTACAAAGATTACAACCAAGGCCGTGTAGGCCGCACCTCAAAACAACTACAAGAAAACCCTAACCGGATAAGTAAGCAAAGAAGCATAGAACTCCTAAAGAAACCCAAGAAGAAAACCTAAAACCGAATAGAACCCCTCGACCTAAGTGGTATACCTCTCTCAATCAAAATAGATATCATGATATGGCAAGACTCGAACCCATGACCTTATGTTATATGGGTCGAGCTCTTGACCATTATACCATCTATTGTAATTTGTAGAATATTATTTTCATTCATACTTTATTATAAGAAATTAATGTATATTCCAGATTTCTCTGGAACATTCTAGAAGCTTCAGGATTATTCCTGAAAACACTATAAAAGAAAAGCACTAGGCATTATCAAGATTGTTAGGTACGTTAGGTACGGTACGGATACCATACGTATTTAACGTATTAATACCCGTATAGTACCTCCCAATTTAAAAATACGTTAAATACGTTTTCTTAATATGTTAAATACTTATGAAATACGTATTTTACGTATAGTACGTTAAATACTTCTAGAATTTGAAAATTATTTACCTTTCTAAACAATATCTATAATATTGTAAAAAACATCTATGTTTACACAATTTTGTGATGTACAATATAGTTCTACATCCTAAAATGCATATAAGACATTTGAACATTTCACATCCTAAAATACTTGTAGTAATATGGATGTCGACATTCCCTTATTCTATAAATCAATGTAAGTGTGTATCACGATGTTATACTTCAAATTGTAATTATTTACAATTATGCATTCATAGATTGAGGAATCATCTACGATTATCACGCTCATGATAGGTTTCTCTTTTCTTCGTTTTCTTCTTCTTCTTCTTCTTCTTCTTCTATCTTCTGCGATTATCACACTCAAGACAAGTTTCTGTCTTCTCTTCTCTCTTCTTCTTCTTCTTCTTCTTCTTCTTCTTCTTCTTCTTCTTCTTCTTCTTCATCGTCGTCTCTTCTATTCTTCTATTCTTCCTTCCTTTGGCTTCTTTTTCACTAAAATCTTTTTCTTCTTTTGCTTTTTGTTAGTGTTTTACTTACATTTTCTTTATAAATACGTATTATACCTGTTTTTTTATAAATACGTTAAATACCGTATTGGAGAAACGTACATGATATTTGACTGAACAACATTGAGGTATAGTACGTACTATTCAAATGATGAGGTACTATACGTATTTAAACGTTAAATACGGGTATGTAAACAACCATGGGCATTATGTTGAACCAAATTGGTTCAACGCCAGTCTTAAGCCTCTTAGCCACTTTGTACTTATCCTTCACATAATATATTAGCTGTTATCATCATCTCTCTCTCTCTCTCTCCTCTTCTCTCTTTCTCTCTCGGGAATCTTACGTAGTCCCGTCCTCTTAGTACTAATAGTACTTCTCTTCTTTAGTACTAATTCTCTCTCTGGTTTAGTACTATTCCTAACAATAAGCAACCTTTTTAACAAGGGACCCCTCCCTCTTTTTATAGATCAAGGAGGGGAGGGCGTTACAATGTGGGATAAATACTCCCCCTTATTCTATACACCGTTTCCTACTATACATGTGCATATGTTGCACACCATCGACTTGCTCATTCCACCCCAGTTTCACACTATAGCCGGAAATATTCACGACAACGTTCTACCAATGAATTGTGGTTTAGATGAATAGATACTAAAATGGTTGTAAAATTATCGATATTAAACAAACATCGAGATCGCTATTTACGTAATAAGTTATGACAGAAAGGAAATAGATTGACAGAGCGTTTTGTACACAGAGATTTCCTAAACTAACTTTATATTACTAAATAAAACGATGTCTCTTTACACTACCTTCGGTTCCTTTTATAGGCAATCAGAAGGACTTTCTCATCAAGAAAACATATTGCCAAAAAGGCAAGAACTACAAAATCTATAGCGAACTATAATTTCGGTTTTTGATCTTTTGCAACAAATGCTAACTCATCGATCCTTTATACCGATTTGACTCCAACTCCGAACCTTCTACATTTCCGACTCCAACACTTCCCCACTTGTCCGGTTAACACTTGGCACACCCGTGGGCCAGGGCCTTGCCCGACGAACCCATGGTACTCCTTCTACTGTTGTTCCGACGAAAGGTCCTCGTCTAAATCGTCCTCCGTGTCATCCTGCAGAATATCGAACAATGAAGGTTCCGGTTGGTGTATGTCTTCTTCGTCTTTGTCTTCGGTTTCTGTAAATCTGTTTGTATCTTCAGTCGATGGTCTTGGTTTCTCTGTTTCCGGTGCTCTAAGTCGTAGGGTCTAGTTTCGCCTTTTAGATTCAAGGTTATCTAGCTGGACAGTTGTGTCGACATCGTCTTTGTCGAATTCTTGCATAATTCGACTAACTTCTTCTCGGTGACAAGCTGCTATCTCATATAAGTCTTTAGCAATGTCGTCCGGAACAGTTGATATTGCCTCTTCTGTCATTTTGAAGAAACCTTGGCCGTGAGCCTTCCTATTGTCTCTGTCGGCCCGTAACAACTGAAGTTCGGTTGCCTGTGCGAACCAGGTTTTCCAGCCCTTATCGATGGACTCATTCACCATTTTCAAGGTGTTAAGCTTATGGCGTTTTAGGATAGCTCGAATTCTTTCCTCAGTTATACTTGCCTGAAACTATGTTGCTGCCAATGTTATTATTTCAGCATTATTTTCTCCTTCTGTCTCCAGCAACTTGTTTTGCGCAAGTAATAGGTCAAGTCGCCTTTTTTCAAACACAGCTTCCACTTTTGAACACCGTCTTTCTAGAGTTGCCCTAGCTGATTCCCATTCTTCCTACTGTTTATTATATTTTTCGTTGATTTCATTCAGCAAGGTGTCTTTTTCGACCATCTCTTCTGCAAAATATTCTGTTTGTACATTTACATAGTCTTCAAGCTCCTCCACTTGCTCAACGTTTTGGCGCGTGGCTTCCTGTTGCTGTGCTAACTTTTGGCACAGTTGTTGAATCAATTCATCCTTTGCATCAAGCCATTTTCTGATTTCTGTCTTTGCCAGTTGTATCCGATCCTCCAGTTTCTTGGATCAGATTTCAGCTTTTTCGGCTCTAGCTTCCACCGCCTTAAATGCTACTTGTACTTGTTGTAGCTTTTGTTGCAATTCTTGATCAGCCTCCAAAGGTCTGCTTGACTCCTTCTGCAACAGTTCCTCCCTTGTTTTCTGCAGTTGCTCTTCTGCTTGTCGGAGTTGTTCCGTCAACTGCAGGTTTTCAGTTTTCATGTTTGTACATTGTGCATTTAGCACTTCCAATGCCGCTAATGATTTTTTGTATAAATCAGCCATATCTTTGGCTGCTCAACTAGCCTTTTTATATTCTCGATGTAATTCTACCAGAGCCTCATGTAATTGTGGCATCTGTATAGCCTCACCCTTGTTTCTCGCACTATGCTATCAGCTGATTCGATCCAATTCATGTTGTTCTCCCGGCTCAACAGCTCCACTCAATGACTTTTGGATCATTATTTGATCTTGGTGCTCCTGTGCCATTCTTTCCGATACCTGTTGTAATCTTCATGCTAACCATTCTACTACCTCATACGATGTTCCGAATTGTAGAATAGCTGCCAGTTCATGTGCCACTGGAGGAATGTTGGCAAAGTCTACTGCTTCTCTCACCGTTGTTCTTGATGATTGCGCTTTTTGAACTTTGGTCGTGTCATTAGGATTGACCCGAGGTATTTGTGCACTCTGTGTGGCTTGGTCATCGGTTCTTTGTTTCTTCTTCTACACAGGTTCCTCCTGCTGAGTCTGAGAAAATCGTTGAGATCTTTGTTTCATCCTTCGCGGCCGTTGTGTCGACTATTCAGTTCCGACAAGTGTCGATTTTTGTTGTGTTTGTGACTGCAGTGGTGTAGTGGTGTAGTGGTCCTTGGGTCCGGTTGTTGTCCAGATTCTGGCTGCGTGGCCGGTTGTTTTTGAGGTTGTGGTTGTGGTGAGGCCGGTTGCTTGTCGAGTTCTAATTGAGTGGTGTTTATTAGAAATATTGAGAATCGAGTAGATAGGTATATAGAGTTACAACTGCAGAGATGGATATATGAAAACAGAATTTCTATTACATATGAGAGTAGTTCAAAATGGTAGTTTTCCCATGCGCTCACACCTTAGAGCTTAGATAGGATATGGACCGGCTCACTACAAAATTAGTGGGGACTAATGATCAATCTGACCACTGTGTGAGAAAAGTGACTTATAATCTATGTTTGGTCTTAGTATAAATGTGCAAGTCAGTTGACAGTAGTGGAGATATTCCTTTTCTGTCAACTGACTTGTCATTTAATATGACCCAACTCCCTAGGTACAGGCTAGTGCTAGATAATACTTATCTTGAAGTCAATGACGCATACTTCAAGACTAAGTACATCGTAACTTGCCCACAAAATATTCTAGCTGACTTGATTAGCCAATCCTTTTATCTATTTCTCTCTTTCCTAAATATATTGTGTCCTACGCATCTACGGTTTCCTAGATTAACACCTTATCGACCCATATGGTCGAGTTGCACACTAGCCGCTCCTCATTTGGGGCGCTATCACAAAATGTGCACTCTAAGAGCACATATGGGGATAGATTTACAACTTGGGGCTGATCATTGATTATATCTAACAGTGTTGACATGTGTGGATTCTTCTTCCTGCCACTCTTCTCGTTGCACTTGTCTTCGGGGTCGAGGCGCTTACGGTTGGCTTTCCAATCTCTGAGACGGAAACAATACTGACAACCAACGAGCAAATATCGGTTTCATTGGTTTCCCTTGTTGTACCCCATACAGTTGCTCTCGTAGAGCGTCTGCTAACAGCAACCCCCAATCAAAAATTTCACCATCGTATGTGGCGATTATGAATCCGGCCCGCTTCTTGGGCATACAATAAAATCGGGGACTTACAAACCCTACTTCCAACAAAAATCTGGCGACTTCATGAAAAAATTCATCGGCGCCTCCTTGTCCACCTTTTGGAGAATATTCCCTGAAATATGACCTGAGCACATCCTTGTCCATTTTCTGGACAACATCGAAACCTTCTCTTTTGAATTCCAAAACAGAATGTACCTTTTTATTGGTGATTTTGGATACATCGATTTGTTGTAGGATCTCTGCAAGCACAAGGGTGAGGTTCTGCCTTTGCAACTTTGATGAAACCTTGCAAGTTTTTGTTGACGAGCCATTGTCGCAAGTTGTTAGAAACATAAATCGCCATATTGTTGTCGTTGTTTGATGAATCGAAGTTCTGTGTTGGAGGCGAAGAGAGCTTTAAGCTATGGCGAGGCAGAGCAGAAAACCTTTTAACACGGATACGCTTCTGTCTCTGTGGTGAAACAGACATTGTAGAAATATGTTTTAAGGAAATAACGTGTTGCGTGATGCCTAGTGAATAGAAAAGATACTATTAATGAAAAATTTAGGAATAGCAATAATGAGTGTTAGTTGCATGACTCCACTACGCCTTTACTTATAGTCTCTCTAAGTCTTTTCCAAGATTTTCTTTTTGACAGTTAGTTGCATCTTCCAAGATTATCTGTAGATAGTTTTTTTTTTGTTGTGACGTATGCCACATCACTTTGCATCAGTTTCGAGTTTAAATGGGTTTTCCGGCATTGGCCCGTGATACGGTTTAAGCCGGAAACCATTTACCCATTTTGGTAAAATCTCGCCTGATAATGTACCAACTTGATACGTCCCATTCTTGTTGTTTACAATCCAAACTGGTCCTGTCCATCGAAATCGTAATTTTCTCAGCATTGCCCCCATCTTAGTTTGGAATACTAGTACCGGTTTGTCGATTTCGAACTGTAATTCGTTCTGACGTCTATGACGATTTACAAATGCCTTTGTTTGTCTTTGGTTGTGTTCTAAAGCAGACATGGCCTGTATTCGTTCTTCTTCTAACAGCAATAAGGCTTCTTTCCGAATTTGTTCCGACTGCAGTTCATTTAACTTTTCAGTTTCTTGTATTCAGAATGTCGGAATCTGAAATTCTAATGGCATTACGGCTTCTAATCCGAAAGCCATTCAGAAAGGAGTTGATTTAATAGATATTTTATAAGACGTCTGATATGCCCATAAAGCACTCTGAAGCTTTTGATCCCAATCCGTACGATTTTCATTGACTATCTTTTTGAGTATTGTTTGCAGTGTTTTATTTGTCGATTCTGCTAATCCATTTGCTTGTGGATAGTAAGGAGTGCTCTTCGTATGAGCCACTGCGTAATATGTGGATAGCTCATGTACCATTTTATTAATAAAATGTGTACCTTGATCGCTTACTAATTCTATCGGACACCCAAATCTACACCATATATTTTCGTACAAAATTTTTGTTGTTGATGTTGCGTATTGTCCCTGAGAGGTTTAGCTTCTACCCACTTTGTACAGTAATCTATGGCGATGATGATGTAACGATTACCTGTGCGTATGGCTGCTGGTTTAAATGGCCCGACAAAATCCAATCCCCATTTTTGAAATGGCTCCGAAGGCAAAACAGGTTGGAAATGCATTCTGTCCTTTTCTGTGGGTTGCCCCAGCCTTTGACATAAATCACATTTTCGACAATAGTCCACTGCATCCTTCGTTACTGCCGGCCACCATAAGCCACTGTTCCATATTTTTCGGGCTGTAGTTTCTCCGGCATAATGACCACCTACAATACCACAATGAGATTCTCGCAGAATTATCGATTTCTCAATTTGTTGTACTATCCTTCTCCAAATTCCGTCTGCACCTTTATGATAGAGAGTATCATTCAAAAAACAAAAATTGCAACTACGAACGGCTAACCATTTTCTTTCATCCGCCGATAGATGCTGTGGTGGTAGGCCTGTTGTAAGAAAGATTGTCATCTCGGAGATCCAAGCATCCTTGCTTTCCTCATTTATTTCTTGTAACCGTACTGCTTCCACTCGAAAGAGTTGTCCATCTGGAAAATCGTCTGGCACACCTATGCCTTCTTCTCCCGACTCTAGTCGGCTAAGATAATCAACAATCGCATGTTGTGCTCCTGGCCGATGTAAAATGTCAAACTCGAATTCTTGCAGTAGTAATGTCCATCGTGCTAGCTCACTAGTTAATTCTTGTTTAGAGACCAAGTAGAGAAGAGCAGAATGATCGACATGGAATATAAATTTCTTGCCCAAAAGGTAGTAGCGAAATTTATTAATACTATAAATCATTCCTAACACTTCCCTCTCGGTTGTTGAATAATTTCTTTCCACTGTCGAGAGTTTCCGACTTGCATATTACACTGGTCTATACCAGTTTGGTTCAGATAACTACATAAGTGCACTGCCGATTGCTATATCAGATGCATCAACGAACACATGGAAGGGTTTATTCTAGTTAGTTGGTTGAACCACTGGAACTTTAGATATCATTTTCTTGAGGCACTCGTACGCGTCCTATTCCACACTTGTCCATTGAAAAGGAACTTTATGCACCGCCGTGTGTAGAGGAATGGCAACTTCCGCAAGATATCTAATCATCCTGTTATGCCATCTAATCTGTCCCAAGAACCGACTAAGGCCCTTAGCGTTTGTAGGTGCCGGTGCTTCTAATATGGCCTTGACCTTGGCTGGGTCAACTGCAATTCCTTCTTGGCCGACAATATGGCCTAACAGTGCCCCACTAGTAACTCCAAACACACATTTTGCTGGATTCAAGCTGAGCCGACCTTTCCGACATTGCTCCAAACATAGTCGTAAATGTTCAAAATGTTCCGATTTCCGACTATACATGGCGAAATTATCCAGGAAAACTTGCATAAATGCGGAACAACTACAATCGGACTCAGCCATGTAGCTTTTTTTACCGATCGAAAAAACCCTACCTTCAGGATTTTATCTATTTCCTCTTTAACTTTAATTGCATAATTAGGATTTAAACGATACCTACGTTGTTGAACTGGTTTTGCATCTTTATGCAAGTTAATTTGGTGTTGGTAGAAAGACGGATCTAGCCCTTTCATGTCTTCAAAAGACCAAGCAAAAATACCCTTATATTGCTTTAGTAACCCAAGTAACCTTTGCTTATCCGCCACTCTCATATCTTTAGCCACCAACACTATTTTCGGTTCGAACCCCTTATCATCTTCTACCAAATTTACTTCCTCCAATGCCGAAGCCTGAATCCGTTGAGATACCTTCATTTCTCTTTCGGTAGCTTCCTACTGCATTCGGATTTCTTTCATTGTTTGCTCATCTAATGGCAATTCTTCTTGTGAATCCATGTACGGTGTCAAGGCTTGTAATATGTCTACTTCGAACAAAAGAATAATTTTTGGGTTATCATTAAAATAATGATTCTCTTCGACCTCATCTAGTCCTTCCATCATATTTATGGCCTCCGCATGAATTGGCAAACATTGTTTGCTCGCCGTAACCTTATTATGAGTAGACACCCGAATTTTCGTCTTGCCTTTTCAGAATGTTAATAAATTCTGATTCCAATTTTGCTTGATATTAGCAGTTTTTAACCGTGATCGACCTAATAGCAAAGGATATGCCCCAGGAGCTTCCAAATGAAGCACCACTACTGATATTTGAAAAGTGTGACCTCCTAATACAACATCCAATTGCCGCAGTAAACTGATTGGTTGTACCATACTGGTATCGGCCATCCTTAGCCAAAATGGACATGCTTCCCATTTGGTAATGCCAAGCCTATCACAAGTAGTTCTATTAATTACATTCACGCTTGAGCCACCATCGACAATAGCACCTTCTATTTCTTGCCCATGGATTATTACTTTAATAGAAGGATTTTGCTCATCCATAATTGAAGGATTATTACTTTGTTGATTATAGTGAACGGCTACCTGTTCCGTCCCTTTTTGGGCAATTAACATTGCCACTTTCTCTATATACCTAGGAACTAATTTGAGTAATCCCGTCAAGGGTAATGATACCTGGCAATCCGCCAAAATTTCCCAAGTTTCTTCTTGTTCTAGTACGGCCATAACTCCGGGCAATTCATTAGCTTGATTGATCTCATTCTCTTGGAGCATTCGGGACACATTATTTTTATTTGCTTCTTCTACCCATTCCTTGGCTGCTTTCCAAACAACTTCTTGAATTTCCCACTCTAATTGTTTGCTTTTACTTTTGGTCGTCACTTGCTGAATTTCCAGCATGACCATGTGCACATCCGGTGTTTTTCCTTTTCCTTTAGACGGACATTGATTTGCATAATGTCCCTCCTGTCGACAAATATAGCAGGTAGGAACAAATGTTCCACTCCCTTCGGCTTGCGCAAACTGATGATTTCCATCTTCATTAGAATCTGGGGGTTGTTGAAATTGTCGTGACGCTTTTTGCTTATAGAATTTTTTATTTTTATAACGATTTTGTTTAAACCGACCTCCATTGTGTTGTTGATAGTTGTTATCTTGTGCCACCGAAAAATCTTGATTCTGTTGATAATTATTTTGTCGAGCGGTTTCTTGGTACCCATTATTGAATATATGTCGGTTATTCTGGTACCCATTTTCCAGAAAAATTTGCAGTACCGGTGTCGTTGTTTTGTTAAGAAGATTATATTCACATTGCTCAACCGAATGAAGTTTAGAATTACATATTGTGCAATGTGTTCATAAACTACATTCTATTGCTGAATGCCCAGTATTCAAACAAGTCGTACATTGAACTGCTTGCCGAAACTGCAACTCCTCCCGAGTTGGCAACGTATGATGTAATGTCGACATATCCATACTCCTTACATATTTCGAATTCCGGCCCATAGCGATTGCCTTATCAATCACTTGCTCAATCATCTTATTCCGGAAATCAAACATTGCTAATGTTGTTCGTAATGGTTCACGAATTGCTTCAACGAATACATCCTTCAATTCGTTGTCCGGAATAGGCCTAGAAATCTAGAGTTGTAAATTCTGAAAATGGATGACAAATTGAGACGCCGTTTCATGCGGCTCCTGATATAACGCATAAATTTGAGCTATCAGACCCTTTTGAGGAATCTGACAATGAAATAATTGCAGAAATTTGGTGTTTAATTGTTCAAATGTTTCGAACGCACGGAAACCATTTTGCGCAAACCAATTAGCGGACTGATCATCTAATGACAAAACAAACTCAACAATTTTAGATTTGTCTTCGACTACTACCGATAGCCTCTGAGCTCCATGATTAATTTCCCATGTTTTCAAGAAATCCCTAACATGCGCTTCTGCATCAACACCTTCCCAAAATTTAGAATACAGGTAAGGCATATTGTCTTCACTCCAGATATCGTAAAATGATATCTCCTCCTCCTGATTTTCGTCTTACTGGCTATTGGTTAAATCGGGAAGTGTAGACCGCCTTCTACTTGTTTCTGGTTATAACTCTGCAACCGAATCTTTTTCTAGTGTCTTCGTAATCGAACGTGTATGAGGACGTTTACAACTGACTGGTGTATTTGGACCAGACGACATCCATTCAACTTGTTCTCTGCTGACTACAGATGTAATCGGGCGTGCCAAAATTATACTGTGTTGTTCGGTCAACAACAACTATTGCCAACACAGTATAAGTCAAACGTTGCTCACTGAACGTTCTACCAATGAATTGTGGTTTAGACGAATAGATACTAAAATGGCTGTAAACTTATCGATGTTAAACAAACATCGAGATCGCTATTTACGTAATAAGTTATGACAGAAAGGAAATAGATTGACAGAGCGTTTCGTACACAGAGATTTCCAAAACTAACTTTATATTACTAAATAAAACGATGTCTCTTTACACTGCCTTCGGTTCCTTTTATAGGCAACCGGAAGGACTTCCTCATCAAGAAAACATATTGCCAAAAAGGCAAGAACTACAAAATCTCTAACTAACTATCATTTCGGTTTTTTATTTTTTACGGCAAATGCTGACGCATCGATCCTTTATACCAATCCGACTCCGACTCCGAACCTTCTACATTTCCGACTCCGACACTTCCCCACTTGTCCGCGTAACAAATGTCAAACCAATTGCATGGAATGAACAACTTGACAAATCATTTGAGACACTCAAAGAGCATGTGTGTCAGGCTCCCACTCTTCTATTACCGAACCCTTCTAAGCCTTTCTCAATCGAAACTGATGCTAGTGATTATGCTATTGGTGTCGTTCTTTATCAAGGCGGTCACCCTATTGCTTTTGAAAGTAAGAAGCTTGATGTTGCTCAATCTCGGTATTCAGTTAAAGAGAAAGAGTTTTTTGCGGTGATACATGCACTTAAAACATGGAGGCACTATCTCTATGGACATAAATTTGTGGTTACAACAAACCATCAATCATTGAGGTATTTTTGTGACTAGCCAGATCTTGTTGGTCGTAAAGGCTGTTGGGCTGACCTTATCCAAGATACCGTAAGGGTTCTATGAACACTGTTGCGGATGCTCCTAGTCACATTAAAGAAGTTAACATGCTTAGCTTCATGGAAATAAAATTTGATCTTTTAGATCACCTTCGAGCGAAATACCTTGATGACAGTTATTTTTCGAAATACTGGACGAAAGCCTAATCTAGTTTAGATGCCGATACTAGCACCCTACCCTTGAAGGCGACCTTTCACATTACAAACAGTTTGCTCTACCGTAGTGGAAAGGTTTCTGTTCCAGATTTACCAAACATAAAACAGAAAATTCTTCATGAATGTCATGATGCACCATCTGCTGGTCATCCTGGAATACAACACACACTCGTTCTCATCTCGAGTACTTTTTTCTAGCCTATGATGCGCTCTGATGTGCATAAATACGTAACTCAATGCTTACAATGTCAGATTAATAAGTCGGAACGACTTAAAGCTGCGGGTGTTTTACATCCCTTAGATATTCCGAACAACAAATGGGAAAGTATCTCGATGGATTTTATTGTTAGTTTACCTCGTACACAGAGGGGTGATGATGCCATTTGGGTTGTCGTTGACAAACTAACAAAATTGCCTAGATTTATTCCTACCAAAACCATGGTAATTGCTCAACAATTAGCTTATCAATTTGTTGATGAGTTATTTCATTTTTATGGATTACCGATGGATATTGTTAGTGATCGAGATTCCAAGTTTACTAGTGACTTTTGGACTCAAATCTTTAAGAAACTAGAAACTATGTTGAGCATGAGTTCCGCAGATCATCCTGAGTCTGATGGACAAACTGAACGAGTTAATCAAATGATTGAGGACATGCTTCGAGCTTATGTAGCAAAAACCCCTTCTAAGTGGGAGCAATTCCTTCCTATCATAGAATTTGCCAATAATAGCTCTAAACATACATCCACCGGATATAGTCCTTTTATGTTGATGTATGGTTTTCAAACACGTGCCCTAGTTGATGTCACAATTCATCGTGATACATTAGACAATACACGCAATTTTTTGCAAGACATGAACCAAATCTTGCATATTGCCAAAGAGAATGTCAAGACGGCTCAAGATCGTGCTCGATTTTATGTTGATCAAGATAGAGGTCCTCGTGCATTTACTATTGGTCAAAAAGTTTTTTTGCGTGTCCTTACCGACTCTACGTCATTGTCTAGGGGCAAGTGCGCTAAGTTAGCCCCACGATATTGTGGCCCATTTGAAATCCTTAAGCGGGTTGGGTCATCTGTTTATCACCTTGCCTTACCCTGTAATGTTGGTATTCATCCTGTTTTTCACGTTAGTCGTCTACAACCATTTTTAGGCTCTAGTGATAATACCATCACAATCCAAGATCTTGTAACATTAGAGGATTTTTCTTACAAACCTCATGTTCCTGAACGAATTCTTGATTCTCGTACTAAATGTTTACGTTCTAAAGAGATTCTGCTATTCAAGATCAAATGGATGGATAAACCTATTGATGATGCCACATGGGAACGCGAGCATACTCTTAAGGCACAATTTCCTAACTTTATATTGCAAGAGTGCAATCTTTTGAAGTAGGGGAGTATGTTATGTACACATAACATTGGTGAGGGTAGGTCACCAATATTTACATTAGTGAAGGGTATGTTCACTAATGTTAAAAAGGGGACTAATGATTGGATAGAATGAATGATAGGTGCATGCACTATCATGATTTGGACAACCAATGAATGGAGAGCCTTTTAGAAAGGCACATCTATTCAAGGGGCCTCAGAAAAGGTATAAATATGAGGCTTAACTACCCTCATAATCACATTACGTCGGAAGGCTGTTGTCTTAGACATTGGTGGTGCGAGCTAGGCTTTCGTCTCGATGATCATATTTATCTCTTCTAAGGTATTAGTCGTCCTAATATCCGGCGGTATGGGACGTCAGTGGTAGGTTGGCTATGTCTAGATCATAGCTCGGGGATGGTCGGGTGGAACGTGTTCTTCTATCCATTCTATTTTCCTTCTTTTACTTTAGTTTGGTCTATTGATTAGTAATATACTCTTAACAGCCCGGTTCTTGTCTAAGGCCACCGACCCTTTTAGTGGTGTCGGTGGAAAGCATCCGCTCTATGATCGATCAAGCCCCGCCTAGGCTTGATTCTCCAATGTCTGGACTTTCGGCCCCGATGCCGATCCCGCCGGACTCGTTCTGTACTCTCAATCATCTTCTTCCCGACTCCCGACCTTCGCCCGGTCGTTCTTTCTCCCCATGTAAAAGAGGGCAGCTCGTCCCAGACCCTCTCCCGTATCAGCACCTTCATACCGAACCCTGCCCTTGTTGAACGATCCACATCCGGATCCTGCTCCATCCGAATCGGAATGCCGACCAGTTCGATCGCCGGTCAGGTCGGCTTTCGATTCCGCTCCCTTCGGCACCGGCTCTCATTTCCTCTTTCTCTACCGCTCCCTTTTAGTGGTGTCGGTGGAAAGCATCCACTCTATGATCGATCAAGCCCCACCTAGGCTTGATTCTCCAATGTCCGGAGTTTCAGCCCCGATGCCGATCCCGCCGGACTCGTTCTGTACTCTCGATCATCTTCTTCCCGACTCCGGACCTTCGCCCGGTCGTTCTTTCTCCCCATGTAAAAGAGGGCAGCTCGTCCCAGACCCTCTCTTGTATCAGCACCTTCATACCGAACCCTGCCCTTGTTGAACGATCCACATCCGGATCCTGCTTCATCCGAATCGGAATGCCGACCAATTCGATCGCCAGTCGGGTCGGCTTCCGATTCCGCTCCCTTCGGCACCGGCTCTCATTTCCTCTTTCTCTACCGCGGCTCCGTCATCGCAAGACATTTCCCATCCAACTTCGTTGGCATCATGCCAGGACTCCTCGTTGGCGCCTTCCATCTCTCCGGTCTTATGTCGGCACATGGGCTCGACTACTAGAGTCTCCGAAATCCGCGTGGAGGGCTCTCCTCTACTCCCGACCTCCTCCTCGGCCGGTCTTTCTCCGCAAGTCAAGAGGGTGTCTCGCTCCACACCCTCTCCCGTGGTACCGTCATACCATTCCTCGGCCTCTACCTGGGCTATGTCCGCCCTGTTCGGAAGGCCGACTAGCTCTAAGTCTTCAGGATCCATCCGCGTGCCGGATCTCTCTTCTTCTTCAACCATCGCCTTCAGAGCCTTGTATGCTACCTGGACCAGGGCTTCGACATCAAGCTTCTCCGATCCTTCTTGTTGTGTGCCCACCTCCTGTCGTGATGACGCGTCGTCGTGCGTTATCTTCCTTTCTCCCTTCACGAACCGCTCCACATCCAACTGTCGACATACTCATTCAACTTCTGACCAGTCCTCGGTACGGCCATTCGCTTCGTCATCATCTTTAAGCTCAATTCCGATGGCCTCCTATTCCACTTGGTTGATCGACCTAACGAACAACAGGACTTTGTCCACCCCCACCAGACTTTGTTCCCGCTCCGGGAGCCGAGCAAGCCACCGCTTGAACTCTCGGAACGCCTTCGTTGCACCCCGATGGGTCTTCGCTGATGCAACCCACTGGTCGAAGTCGCGTCCCCCGGCTCTTCGGCCATCCTCTGTATGCCTACAGGAGCACCTCTTCGAAGGCCTCCCACGAACTATGAGCTTCCCGGAGCTCCCCTACTTCCGCGTGCATACGGACGGCGACGACCCGAAAGAAGAACTCCAGCCTCAATGCCTCCTCTATTCCTCACACCTCCATTTCCGCATTGTAGGCTTCCAAGTAGGATGGGACTTTGTCCCCGTTGAAACGGCCGACTCTTTTGACCACACGCTCAATAGCTTGTTGTGCCGCTTCTCGTCTCGTCGTCACTCGTCCGAACTCCATCACCACTACAACCGCCATTTTCGCAAAGTCTTCGTCTTCCAACTCCATCCTCCCTTGCCGCCCTTTCATGTCGGGTTCACCAAAGATGTCGCGGTAATCCGCGAGTATGTGTCGAAAGGGGTGGGACCACGGGGGTCTCGGACGAGGAAGAGATGGATGTCGGGAGACCGACTCTCTCCGGTCTTGGCTATATATGCTGTGGCGCAAACCAGAGCGATTCCGGACACATACCAGAGGCTATCGAACGCGAGAGAGAGAGAGAGAGTACGTGCAACACCGACTCAACACACACTACTTATGTACAAAAAGGGAACAAAAGAAACTCCGAAGATACAGACACAGACACAGACACAGATGCACAAAACTTCTCCATATAGTACAAGAGCAAGATACAATGTCAGCTTCGAGCCGGACCAAGGTAGGTTAGGTTACAACAACAGTCTGCTGCCAAGCTGCCGATCAGGGAGCTTTCAGGCTTGTCGCATCGAGCGGGGTCTTGCACAGGACACAGAGTAGAAACGAAAACCCCATAGGACATACAAGCTCTTAACCAGACTAAACCCTAAACAGACATGAAGAAGAAGACCTCAAAGAAACTCTAAAAGTAAAAGGAAGAAAGTTATCGAACCCTAGATCTAAGTGGTATACCCTCCTAACTCAAAATGGCAACCCCTTCACAAGAGACCCCTCCCTTCCTTTTATAGCCCAAGGAGGGAGGGACGTTACAATGTGGGATAAATTCTCCCCCTTATTCTATACACCATTTCCCTACTATACATGTGCACATGTTGCACATTGCCGACTTGCCCATTTCATCCCAGTTTCACACCAAAGCCAGAAATCTTCACGACACCGGAATCGGATGGGTGATCAATCAGGAGGATGAGGCCGACCTGTAGTTCCCCATCCGGTTAAGTGCAAAGGTGCCAAATTGAGTGGCAGTGAGTATACGCCCAAGTTAAGCGCGAGCTTTGGGGTATCGTTTCGGCAATCAATGTCATGATATGACAAGACTCGAACCCATGACCTTATGCTACATGGGTCGAGCTCTTGACCATTAGACTATACATTATAATACGTAGAATATTATTTTCATTTATATTTTATTATAGAAATTGATGTATATTCCATATTTCTCTGGAACATTCTAGAAACTTCAGGAGTATTCCTTAGAACACTATAAAAGGAGGCACAAGGCATTATTTCGAACCAAATCGGTTCAACGCCAGTCTTAAGCCTCCTAGCTACTGTACATTTTCCTCACATAATATATATCTTTTCTTATCATCACTCTCTCTCTCTCTCTCTCGATCTCTCTCTCCCTCCCTCTCTCTCACTCGTTCCTTCTCTCGAGAGTCCTTCACCTCTCTTAGTACTAATACTTCTTTTAGTACTAATTCCTTCTCTGTCTTAGTACTGTTCCTGACAGTTTGAACCGATTTCCCTACCTTCTGTCTCTCTCATTTCCTACTAATCTCTTATTCCTCTTTTCTTTCATCCCATGGCTACTGTTAGCGCTGAAGAATATCAATCTGTTTTTTCGGAATTTCAATGCTTGAAAGAGAAGTTCCATGCTTTGGAACAAGAAAACCAACGGTTACTAGGGGATCTTCAGCAAATCTCCTTAGAAAAGCAGCAAACGCAACAACAGCATGGGGAACTTGCATTACGCCTGCAACAACTCGAAGCCACCATCGTAGCAATGCAACAACAAGGGCCCGGAACACAAGGGATTCATAAAGAACCCAAGATTGGCCTTCCCACAAAGTTCGATGGAACGCGATCGCAGTTTAGAGGGTTCCTTAACCAGGTACGATTAGTTATTCAAATGCATCCTTCTCGATATCCCACCGATGCATCACGAGTGGGTTTAGTAGGCACTTTGTTAAATGGCTCAGCGTTGGCATGGTTCGCTCCACTATTAGAAAAGGAATCTCCGTTACTCAACAATTTTGAAGAGTTTCTAGGTGAGTTTAAAGCATGTTTCGGAGATACTGACAGCATCAGGACCGCAATCAACAAAATTCGGTGATTACGCCAAGGTGACCGTCCAGCCTCTGCATACGCTGCAGATTTTCACCTACTCGCCGCCGATATCCCTTGGGATGATCAAGCATTGATGGAGCAATTCCGTTATGGTTTACGCAAAGACGTTAAGGATTTACTCTTGACCTTCCCCGAAGAGCCAAAGTCCTTAACAGAAGCAATCAGTCGCGCGGTGAGATGTGACAACCGCTTCTTTGAGCGACGTTCGGAACGACAACTACAAATGCTGAGGGCAATATCAGAGCCCACCTACGCCTCAGTGGTATCAAGACCTTTTCCGAGGGAGTCATATAATGCGCCTCCAGCGAATACTCCGACTCCAATGGAGATTGACACTACACGTCGTCGAGGGCCATTATCCGAAGAAGAAAAGCAACGACGCCGTACAAATCGACTATGTCTTTACTGCGGTGGACCAGGACATATTGCAATAAATTGCCCCCATAGGCCAAGAAGACAAGTAAACCAAATAGTCACTAGTTCTAATTGTACTAAACCCGAGCCTATTTCAGTAGGGATATCTGATAGTCCTAATAGTACTAATAGCCCAGATCTAGCGAACAGATTTGATGTCCTTAGTCAGTTAGAAGAAGAGTTAAATGACTAAGTCCAGCCAAAATAGGAGCCGTTTGGTTGGACAGCCCTAGATCTGTGCAGCCCATTAGTGGTTCCATTCCCTCTAAGCAAGTTAGTGATGTGTTTGTAGCCCAAGTAATAGTTAGTACTAAAAGTACCCCTCCATGTCCTAGCACTCCTAGATTCCGGAGCTAACTCTTGCTTTATGGATAGGAAATTTGCTCAAGCTCATAAGATATCCCTAAGAAAACTCCAGTGTCCAGCCTCTGTAGTAGTCATTGATGGACGTCCCATTGCTTCCGGAAATATCATAGAAGAGTCAGAGCCCATTAATATTGTCCTAGATAACTTAGCATGTGTAGTATCATTTAATATTATTAGTATCCCAGAACATCCCATAGTTTTAGGATTACCATGGTTCGAGTTCCATAACCTAGACATAGATTGGAGAACAAGAGAAATCCAGTGTCGACAAACCCAAGGTTCAACTCAGAAGATGGCAACCATTTCGCTATGTCAGTTGCGTAAAGAAGGGCACAAGGAAGAAATGTTCCTCTTTGCAATATCAGTAAACCCCTCCAGCACCACTAAAGAAGAATCCACCATTCAACTTCCTGAGAAGTATCGTCATTACATCGATGTGTTCGATAAAGTACAAGCCAACACACTTCCTCATCATCGACTGTACGATTGCCCCATCGATTTACAACCGGGAAAAGAGCCTCCATGGGGACCGATCTACAATTTGTCACCAACCGAGCTGGAAGTCCTTCGGTCCTATATAGAGGAGAATTTGGAAAATGGTTTCATTCGGCATTCGAAATCTCCAGCTGGCGCGCCCATTTTCTTCGTCGAGAAAAAGGATGGATCGCTTCGTCTCGTTGTAGATTACCGTGGCCTGAATAAGGTTACAATCAGGAATAGGTATGCTCTTCCCCTTATCTCAAGTCTTTTAGAATAGATCAATGGTGCCAGGTTCTTCACGAAGATGGACTTACGGGGAGCATATAACTTCGTACGGATCCGACCAGGAGACGAATGGAAGACCGCATTTCGCACCAGATATGGGCACTTCGAGTATACGGTCATGCCGTTCGGCCTCACTAATGCGCCGGCAATCTTCCAGCACATGGCTAATGATATATTCCGAGATCTATTGGATGATTGTTTGATCATCTATTTGGATGATCTACTGGTTTATTCAAAGACCCAAGAAGAACATGATTCTCATGTACTATTAGTACTAAAACGACTTCAAGAACATGGTCTGTATGCAAAGCTGGAAAAATGTAGTTTCGGGTGCAACCAAGTGGAATTTCTCGGGTACATCATTCCATCAGAAGGCATCTCCATGGACCCAGCTAAGGTCAAAACGGTGGTAGAATGGCAGACTCTGCGTTCGGTGCGGGATGTGCAATGCTTCCTAGGCTTTGCCAATTTTTACCGGAAGTTCATACAAAATTACTCAAAGATCGTTCTACCTCTCACACAACTTACCAGGAAGGGACAACCGTTCATCTGGTCTGAAGAAACGGACATGGCTTTCGAGAGTGTTAAAAAGGCATTTACATCGGCTCCAATTCTAGCTCATGTCGATCCGGAAAAACCATTCATTATCGAAGCTGATGCATCGGATTTTGCATTGGGGAGCATTCTGTCACAACAGGGGAATGATGAGAAGCTACATCCTGTGGCTTTTCACTCACGCAAGTTTGACGCCGCCGAAATCAACTACGAAATTCATGATAAGGAGCTATTGGCAATAGTGGATTCTTTTATACAATGGAGGCATTTTCTGGAGGGATCCTCTCATCCGGTCATTGTATTTAGTGACCACAAGAACCTTGCCTACTTTCAGGATGCTCGTGTGTTGAATCGACGTCAAGCTCGGTGGGCCCACTTCCTCACGCGTTTTGACTTCAAAATTACATATCGTCCAGGGAAGCACCAAGGGTAGGCAGATGCATTATCACGGCGTTCGTATCTAGCACCCCGTCCTGGCGAGCCAGCTTTCGATAACCAAAAACAAGTCATCTTGGGACCGGCACGACTACAAGCAACACAGATCTTTGACATGCCCATGGATTCCCGCGTTATCGATACCATACGTGAAGACTTGAAGACAGATGTGTTTGCCCAAGCTATACTAGCACAAATTGATCCCTCTCGCGTGTCGTGTTCACAGTCGCAACCACCAGGTACGGACTATCGGCAATTCAAATCCATGATGGATTACTCTTCTTTAAAGAACTTGTGTATGTTCCTAATGGTTCTTGCCGTCTTCAAGTAGTACAAAACTGTCATGACACGTATACAGCTGGGCATTTTGGTAGTACTAAAACATTACATTTAGTACAATGATCATTCTGGTGGCCCTGTATGCGACAATTTGTCGAGAATTTTGTTCGGACTTGTGATACATGCTGCAGAGCGAAAATGCCAAGGCATCATCCATATGGTTTATTAGAACCATTACCAATTCCAAGCAAGCCGTGGCAATCCATTGCTCTAGACTTCATCACAGATCTTCCAGTCTCTAAGGGGTTCAATGCGATTCTAACGGTGGTCGATCGATATACGAAGATGGCTCATTTCTTGCCATGTACGAAGGAGATCTCCAGTGAAGACACTGCCGAAATTGTCATGCGTGAAGTATGTCGGCATCATGGACTTCCCGATAGTATCATCAGCGACCGTGGACCCCAGTTCGTGTCAAAATTTTGGAAGCACCTTTTTAACATGCTCAAGGTCACTTGTAACCTCTCCTCCGGCTACCACCCCCAAACCGATGGCCAAGCCGAACGAACCAATCAAACGCTGGAGCAGTATGTGCGGTGCTTTCTCAGCTATCATCAGGATGACTGGGCAGATATTCTCCACTTCGCCGAATTTGCCTATAACAACTCTATCCACGCATCCACTAAAGTTACGCCATTTTATGCTTATACGGGATGTCACCCCCGGTGGTGTGTACTTGAAACCCCAGAGGTGTCCACAAATCCTTGCGCAGAAGATCGTTTGGAGAGGTTACGCAAGATACAAGCGGATGTATCTACTCACCTCCAACAAGCTCAACAAACACACAAGGTTTATGCGGATCGTCATCGACTCCCATCTAGTTTTAACATTGGAGATCGGGTATGGCTTCTCCGACGACACATCAAGACCACTCGCCCATGTGAGAAGTTGGATTATCGGCGATTAGGTCCTTTCCGTATTATAGGAAAGATTAATGATGTCGCTTTTCGTCTTGATCTACCTCCACAACTTCGGATACATCCGGTGTTTCATAGTTCTCTCCTCGAACCCTATCAAGAGAGCACCATCCTAGGACGTATTACACAGCCTCCACCCCCGATCGAGCTTGAAGATGGACCTGAGTACGAGGTTGCTGCCATCCTTGATTCCAAGCTTGTTCGCAACAAGCTCTACTATCTAGTCGATTGGCTAGGATATAGTCCCAACGAGCGTACTTGGGAACCGATAGAGAATGTCACCAATGCTCGTGCTCTTCTTGAAGACTTCCATCGTCAATATCCAGACAAACCGGGTCCTCAATCCAAAACGACTAGTTACACTCGTCGTTTTAAAGGGGGGATAGTGTCATGATATGGCAAAACTCAAACCCATGACCTTATGCTACATGGGTCGAGCTCTTGACCAGTAGACTATACATTGTAATACGTAGAATATTATTTTCATTTATATTTTATTATAGAAATTGATGTATATTCCAGATTTCTCTAGAACATTCTAGAAACTTCAGGAGTATTCCTGAGAACACTATAAAAGGAGGCACAAGGCATTATTTCGAACCAAATCGGTTCAACGCCAGTCTTAAGCCTCCTAGCTACTGTACATTTTCCTCACATAATATATATCTTTTCTTATCGTCACTCTCTCTCTCTCTCTCTTGATCTCTCTCTCCCTCCCTCTCACTCACTCGTTCCTTCTCTCGAGAGTCCTTCACCTCTCTTAGTACTAATACTTCTTTTAGTACTAATTCCTTCTCTGTCTTAGTACTGTTCCTGACAATCAAGGCCGATAAAGATTATCTAATCGGGGCCGAAGTGATAGTCGAGACGGATTTCCTACCGATTCTCTGTATGGTTTTCGGATGCGTGACTCCGGACCTAGCAATGCTCAGGTGGATCACGTAGATCAAGTCCCTGAATCTGGAGATACGGCACATATCCAAAAAAGACAATGCCATGGCCGATATGCTGTCGAGGGCACGGTACGACAACGATGACGACATGGTTTTAAAAGACGAAGAAGTCGACGTGGACTTCTTCGAGTGAGCTCGAATGATGGCAAATAAATGAAGGACTCTGGCCCTTAATGAGTTCGACGCTCAAAACAACTACAATGGGGAGTGGCTTCTAATCAGAAGGTTCCTAAGCATGATGGCACTGGATGCGTCATAGACAAAGGAGGCAGCAGGTCGGATCAGACGGCAAGATATGGAGGCATCCGAAGAAGTGGACCGGCACACCGCTCCAGGTGGTGACAAAGGAGGGGGAACAGTCGGTGCTCGTGTCAGAGTTCCATGAGAGTCCCTAGTCCGGACACCGGGGAATGTGGGCCACGTTCGAGAAGTTTAAGGAGAAATACCGGTGGCCTAGCATGTACAAGGACGTGCACCACTTCGTGATGACATGTGAGAGCTGCCAAGTGCATTCTGGAGTCCGGCACCAGGACGAGTTACACCCAACCTACCCGCCAGCCATTCACTTTAAGTGGATGGTTGACCTGGTCACAATGCCAATCGGGGTAGGCCAAATGTGGTACCTAGTGCTTGCACGATAAGACCTGACGAACCAGGTGGAGGGTCGGGCATTGATGAACAAGAATACTACATCGGTATGTCAGTTCCTAATCGAGGAGGTGATTTCCCGGTACGGGTGTGTAGGAAAGATCATAGCCGACTAAGGGGAGTTGGATGCACAAGAAGCCGAAGAGCTATTCGACCGACTAAGGGTCAAGCTTTCCCTCACAATGGCGTACATTCCTGAAGCGAACGAGAAGGTTGAAAGAGGACACGGTCCGATCCTGAAGGTCATTGTACGCGTGTGCTATGGACGAGTCGATAATTGACCGAGACTACTTCTTTATGCTTTGTGGACCAACCAAACTACGCACAATTCAGTGACTGGATACATGCCGACCGAACTCATGTTCAGACAGAAGCCGATCATGTCGGTGGAGCGGATGATAGCCTCCTGGATGGTGGTCGACTGGACGGAGGGAATGAGCCGGGGAGAGTTTCTAGCAGCACGGATCTCACAACTCGACCGTAGGCTGGTTCAACCAAACACACCAGCTCCGATCAAAGAAGATTGAGGAAGGCGACTAGGTGTTGGTGTACAATAGCAGCCTCGACAACCAGCACAGGTCGACCAAGAAATTTGTGAAGCAGTGGTTCGGGCCTTAAATGGCAACGAGCGCCAACGACAACGTGACATACAATCTAGTCGAGCTCAACCAACGATGATTGTGGTGTCAATTGCGGGGAAGCAGATAAAGGACTTCAAGAAGCTACATGAAGCCGGAAGCACGGAGGAAAACGAGGAGCTAGATGACGACCCGATCTGGGACGGATCAGAGGTGGATGGGTAAGGAAGGACTAGAATCTCCATGCTTCACTAGATCGGCACATACCGGAGGATGTGCGGTACGGTGGTGGTGGATGTCGTGGGGGATTCCGGCTATGAGGAGAAAAGGAGCCGG
Source organism: Azolla caroliniana (assembly GCF_043228905.1). Classification (NCBI taxonomy): domain Eukaryota; kingdom Viridiplantae; phylum Streptophyta; class Polypodiopsida; order Salviniales; family Salviniaceae; genus Azolla; species Azolla caroliniana. The sequence continues at coordinate 13,742,212 of NW_028230438.1, forward strand.
ATGCGCGTGAACAGGGATGTGCGCGGATGCACATGAAATTACTAATACTCTAGGACTAGTAAGTACTTGGTAGTGTGACTTGGATGGGTACTTTAATGTCCCATGGTAGTAAGGAATAAAATATATGATGTGAGAGAGAATTAAGAGGGGGAATCACTGACAGAAACAGATGTCATTAAGCGTGATGTAACGGCCTCCCCTTGTTCTATAAAAGGGGAGGTTTTGAACTATGGGGAGGGATCCACGATTTGGGAGACCAAAGTGTTGCCGAACCAAGCTCTATAGGCTTCCTTCCTCTTCTCAGTTTTCCAGTTTCCTATTGTGGTGTTGTGAGTCCTCCGTTTCGCACTAGTAGCCTGTGTGCTCCCGACTGGAGGCTCACCAGTGTCTGCGTGAGTGTGTGTGTGTGTAGTGAGCTCGAAGCTCATTTTCCGGTCACACCCGGTTGTAATCTCTTCTGTTTCTGTGTTAATAATTAGTATTCGCTAAGTCTTTCTTTGTGTTCGGGCATTCCCGAGTAGTCTATGTTCCATTCCTATCGGCGTGTGCATATCGGAGGTGAGTGAGCTTGTGAACTCATTGATGCTACTCGGCGACCGATCTGGGACAGTATACGTATCTAGGCCCGTGGGGTCACTGTCCGGTTCCTTGGTTCGAGACCCCGACGTTCCCGCCCCGTTTCAACGCATACTCGCGGAAAACCCGAAGTCTGCACTCTCTTCATTATGAGACGGTATGGCAACCCCTAGAGCTCATTCACACATATATATGTGGGCCTATGCCTGATGATCACTAGGTGGATCCCGGTACTTCATCACATTTGTAGATGACTGTACACGGAAAGGGCGGGCCTACTCAATTAGGTCCAAAGACGAAGCGCTCGAGGTCTTCACTCAGTGGACAACTAAAGTAGAGAATCGGTCATCATACAGAATGAAGACACTCGGATTTGACAATGGAGGGGAATGCACTTCCCGAGCCTTCAAATAATACCTATCTTACAAGGGGATCCGGCACCAAAAGACCGTTCCATACACACCCATGCAAAATGGAGTGGATGAACGGATCAACTAAGTGATCCAGGAGAGGGTGACGACAATGTTCCACCAAGCCATACTAAATCTAGAGTTCTAGGCCGAAGCATTGCAAACGACAGTATATCTAATCAATCTATCATTGTCAAAAGCAAACAAGCTCGAACTGCCACATGCACTATGGTCAGGCAGACAACCGACCTATGACAGACTTCGTATATTTAGATCCGAAGCCAACGCATTCATCCCAAGGGAGAAGAAAACTAGGTTGGTACCCCATGCAACGAAATGCATATTTCTCAGTTATGGAACCGATGGGGAATTCACTACAGGGTATGGGACCAGAGAACCGGAAATTGATCCGGAGCAGTGATGTAGTCTTCAATGAAGACTCTATCCTCTCTGAGCGGAACCAGTAGAAAATAGTGGGCAAAAAGGTCTCTTTTGAAATTGACAGAGAAGTCATAGAAAGACCTAGCAATGGGCACGGTTCGGTTTCGGTTAAACCGAACCGTTTATATAAAACTAAACCAAACCAAACCATTTACAGAAAAGTTGAAACCAAACCGAACCATTGAATAAAAAATTTTAACCGAACCATTTAAATCAAACTAATTAAACATCTAAATAAATAAAAACACATTAAATTAAATAAGCATTTAAGTTAAATTTATTAAATCAATAAAAGAAACTTTAATTGAACCACTAAATTAAATAAACATTTAAGTTTAATTAATTAATTAATTAATTAAGCATTAATTAAACCATGAAATTAATCAACTATTAAAGTAAAAAAAAATTTAACCAAAAACCTATAAACCCGATTTTTAGAACCAAACCAATCTGAAACCGAACCGTTTATCGAAAATCCAAACCATTAAACTTTTTTGGAACCAATAAATCATTAAAACATGGCTTAACGGTTTGGTTTTGTTTGAGCCGAAACCTGCCCATTGCTAGAAAGACCAACCCACCGGGCCGAATCGGAGATTTGAAAAATAGTCAAACTCAACCGAGCCAACACCACCCTTGCTGACCCCGAATCGGCAATAGGTCCATTAATCGAAATTCTTTCAACTAAGAGATTGAGAAAAGTCGACAACGTACAAGTCGAAAACAACAACGTGGATAGAAACAGAGTCAATTCGACTACCACACCCAAAAAGGCTAAGGGGCGAAGTCGACCCGACTCGGCCAAGCCTTCCACTTCTAAGTCAATCAATCCTGAAACAGAGGAGGACTCGACATCGCCGAGATCCTATCGCAAGGGCGAGTCATCCAACAGGACTCTTGAAGACGGTCAAACCAATACTGATTGGTCGATCGGGTCGACTAAAGAAATTGAATAGACAACATCGACACCCAAGAGATCCGAATGAGTCAGAAGGCCTATAGAGTTTTATCAACCAAGCCTCGACTATGTCAACTACATTTATGCAGGCGAACCAAGCACATACGAAGACGTTGGAGCTACATCAAATGCCGACATGTGGCTACAAGCCATGAGATCCGAGATAGACTCGATCCATCAGAACAATACATGGGAGTTGGTCGAACTACCAACTGGAAGAAAGTCATTGCCCTACAAATGGGTATTCAGATAAAATATGTATGTGATTTGAAAATGCCCAAATACAAAGCTCGGCTCGTCGTGAAGGGGTTCAAACAGGAACATGGGGTCGACTATGACGAGATATTCTCACCAGTAGTCAAGATGACCACCCTTCGGCTCCTGTTGTGGCAATAGAGGACCTAGAGCTTGAGCAGCTAGACGTCAAGACGACTTTCCTACATGGAGATCTGGAAAAAGACATTTACATGTCTCAACCAGCAGGCTTCACGACGACAGGGGAGGAAAGTCACCTCGTACGTCGATTGAAGAAAACCCTTTATGGCTTAAAACAAGCGTCGAGGATGTAGTACCAAAAGTTCCACTCCTACATCAGGCAACTTGGATACTATCGATCTGACTCTGACCCATGTATGTATACTCGGCAATTGGCCGACGAGTCCCAAATCTATCTTATCCTATATGTTGACGACGTGTTGATTGCAGGAAGCAGTCAAACCGAAATTGGAAAGTTAAAGCAAAGTCTTCACGAAAATTTTGTGATGAAGGAACTCGGACAAGCCCGACACATACTGTCCATGAGGACAGAGCGAAATCGGAAAGAAAAGACTCCTCGACTGTCCCAATCCGACTATATTCGCAAAGTGCTGAAGCGCTTCAACGTGGAGAACGCAAAGCCAACATCAACACTGCTTTTGATGTCAATCCAACTATTAGGCAGAAACTCTCCTTCGACGGACAAGGAGAGAGATCTAAATGGAAAGATACCCTACGCATCGGTCGTAGGAAGTATCATTTACACGATGGTGGTGACCCGACCTGATCTTGCCTATGTCGTAGGGGGTCGTCAGCCGGTACATGTCAAATCCAGGACGGAAGCATTGGGAGGCCATCAAGCACATCCTTAGGTACCTAAGAGGGACTAAAGATGCACAACTCACTTTCGGATTGGTAAATTTGACCGAAGTCGAAGGCTACACCAACTCCAACTACGCCAGGAATTCAGACAATCGGAAGTCGACATCAGACTACATCTTCACCTATGGTAGCGGTGCCATATCATGGAGGTTGAAACTTCAAGAGTGCACGGACTTGTCTACCATAGAGGCAGAGTAGATAGCAACATCAGAGGCAGTGAAGGAAGCGATCTGGCTGCACATACTGATTGTAGACTTTTCGGCTACAAGCAGAATTGACCGACCAGCGCTAACCATCTATTGCGACTCACAAAGCACAATACACCTCATCAACAACCCGGTCTATCATGCCAAGACGAAACATATTGAGGTGCCGTATCATCACATCTGGGATCTAGCAACTAAAAAGAAGCTAAAAGTCCGGAAGATTGACACCGAGGTGAACATCGCCGATTGCCTAAGGAAGCCACTCCCAGATCAATGCTTCAGAGCACTGAGGACAAAGATGGGACTATGACAAGCAACCGAGAAGAAGAAACCGAACAAGGAGCAGAAGGTAAGTTGATCTGACCGACTTAGACAAGCCGACATGGATGACCAGCCAAATCAACCTAGATGCCAACTTTACCTTTGCCGACTCGGTTATATGCCAACTAGCTTGTAACCATAACTATAGATTAAAATGTAATCTAGGTTTACGGGGGAGATAACCCCATACAATTATATGTAGAGAGAGTAATCCTTTTACGGGGGAGTTTGTTGGCATAAAAGGCCAACTCCTTCCACTTTGTATCCTACCATGAACATGTCCAAATATTTAGGGCTTAATATATAAGCTCTAACCTAACACCGTAACGAAAGAAATAATCTTGTATCTTGAGTCTTGTAGAGAGAGAGTTGTAGAATAACATGAACTTCCATTGAAGCTTCAATCTCTGTTGATCTACCATTTCTTCTTGTGTTGCATACATGTGTTGTCTATTGTTCATAAACTAATAGGTCCTCACATGTTCATCCGCGCATATCTGTCCACATATAATCGGCACAAAATTGTGATCGACGTCTCAAAATCGGCATTGGAATCAAATTGACATATTCGTATCTAACTCGTCTAAGTCAAGCGACTATAGTCTCTTCAGAGAGAGTCAGCCAATAATCGAAACCGATTAGACTCGTGTCCAAATCTGACTACAACGATATCGGGTAAGCCACTCAGCTGCACCTCACCACTATTCGTAGTCAATTCCTAACAGATTCTAACAAGCCGGCACATATGGCATCACCATCTAACTCATCAGAGATCAATCTAAGGAAGTTCGACAGATCGAACTTCAACTTTTGGAAACAGCAGATGCAAGACTATATGATAGTCAAGGGTCAAATAGATCCAATCGAGCCAGAAAATCCTCCAGAAGGAATCAAGCCAAATAAGTGGACGAAACTCGACAAAATTGTCCAAGCCACCATTCGGATGCACTTGTTAGAGTCAATGTACTTCACAGTGCAATCATGTTCGCCAGCCTTTCACTTGTGGAAGACACTCTCGATCACTTATGAGAAGAAGGTAGCTACCACAAAGATACATCTGATTCGGTGCCTTTACAACCTTCTAATGAAAGAATCTTATTCAGTCCAAGCACACCTCAATGAGTACAAAAGCCTAAGTTCCCAAATTTCAGCTCAAGGGACGACTATTGAAGATGAATTGAAAGCAATGTTATTCATGAGTAGTCTCCCTCCATCGTGGGAAACTTTCGTCACAATTGTGTGCAATGCGTCGATTGCTGCCGTTAAGTACTCCCCAATCACGAGCACAATTCTACCTGAAGCAGCTCAAAGGAAATTGTTTGCAAATGATTCAGCCAATGACGCTTATGTAGTACAAGGTTCGATCGACCAATTGAACAGTCGAGGAAGAAGTTATTCTCGATAGTCGAACAATCAGCGAAGTTGTAGCAAGTTCAAAGACAATCCAATTTGCAACTATTACAAGAAACTTGGGCACATCAAAGCCGATTTCCGTGCACTCAAAGCTAATAACAATCAAGCTCAACGAGCTGATCAGAAGACTAGTCAGTAAGAGGAGGTCAATTACGTCGGCTCTTCAGCCGAAGTATTATCGAACGACCCGAACATAGTATCCATTGAAAACCCAATCGAATTAGAAGTTCTGCTTAGGACTGAGGAATCGAGCACATGCCTCTTGGATTCTGGTGCGTTCTACCATGTGACCCCTCACAGATCCCAGTTTGAGCAATATTCAGCCCAACAATCCAACTCAGTACGAATCGGATATTCGCAACACTATGCTATTATCAGAATCGACATTGTAGAACTCAATCTCCCAGGTGGTTCTACATTAATACTACACAATGTCTTACATGTACCTGATCTCTAAGGACCTTTGATCTCAGTCAGACAATTGGACGAAGACAGCATCAGTGCCGGCTTCTCATTAGCAGGGTGGACACTACTTGCTCAAGGACCAAAAGTACATTCTCTATACCCGTTGTACGTCACACTCAAAGAGGGTGACTTGTTCTTGGTTAATATTCCTCTGTCATCACTATGGCATGGACGACTTGGATACCTCAGCAAGGCCTGCATAACACATTTATCTAGAGTAGAATACATCCCCAAACTCTCATTCTCCGACATCAATTTTGCGAGTGTGAAAGTGTTTTTTGAATTCAAACCATTGAACACTAGATGGATATAAAGTATGGATAATTCACATTTGGAGGATAAGAACACGAACTAAGAGCTTAGGGAAGAAGTCAAAAGTAAAAGTACGAGACCAAGAGAAAAGTAAAAAGAGAAAACGCAGACTATAAAAAACAGTAAAAATAGAATGGTCATAACTCCCTCGTTGTTTATCCAAATATCACGTTTAAATATGGATTAGAAAGCTTGTAAAAAGAGCTTTCTATAGCTTTTTAAATCGCTTAATTTGGATATCGGATGAGGGAGATATGACGATTAGAAGGTCGATGTGTCATAGCTAAAAATAGGGAGATAAAAAGCTTCTAAAAATAGCATGAACGTGGATAAGAAGAGGAAGGTTATAAAAGAAGAAGTGATATTAGTGAGAAGGGGGGCTAAGAGTGAAGGCTAAGAGTGAGGGCGAAGAGTGAAGGTCAAAGAGTGGATGAGGAGTGTTAGGAAGAAGTGTCTTTGTGGAAGAGGAAGTATCTTAGAAGAGGAAGGTCTTTGGTTTTAGTTCAATGTGGAGTTTGTCTCCTTTGTATTCTCTTGATGTTGGAATATCAGAACATTCTTATTTCTTGCTCGCTTTCTCTATCTTTTTTCTTAGTTTCTTGAGTTATACTCTCTAATCATAATTACCTAGAGCTATATAATATATTATGATTTTCAACTCCATCTAATCGGTTTGGTCAAGCCCTCATATAGTGTATAACTATCTATTATCTTATACACCCTATCATTTTTGGCGCTCCAGGGAGGGCGGATCCTTTCCGTATAGGAAGAGAAGTTATCATTTAATTGTGTAACTATATTACATTAACTTAGCTATGCAATTTGCATTTTCGGGTGAAAGAACACAAGATGCTGGTGCCTTTTTGGCATGCTTTGAGCATCATGCCATATCTATTGGACGCATCACCGACAACGAAAAGTTGCCCTTGTTGGTAGCTACATTCTATGGTCAAGCTCGAGATTGGTATGACTCTCTTCCTCCAAACCAACAGGGAGCATATCAATTGTTGGTGCACCAGTTTCGTGCCAAATATATTCAACGACGAAGTGCAACCGAAGTAAGGGAAGAGCTATTTCGACTAAAGATGGAATCACCTTTTGGTTTTTTAGAGTATGAACGAAATTTCCAAGAATTGTGGACGACGTGGATTCGTCTTCGTGGTGGCACCGAAGACGAGTGGTTTAAGATAGAACAATTTAAGGTGGGCCTTGATATGCATTTCCGTTTGGAGGCAAGCTTGAAGGATCCAACGACTTTTCAAGCTCTTCTCCAAGTTTGTCAAGATTATGATCGACAAGTGAAGATGATGAGTTCCATGAGGGATCCCCAAATGACGGCTTTGGGTGCAAATTTGATGCCTCGTGCCAACTTTCAAGCCTCATCTTCAATTGTGCATGGGGGACAAGTGTTTCCAAATGTGTATACCACCACAACAATAAACCCAACAAGTATATCCCAAGAAGTTGAACAAGTGAGGAGTGAACAAGATACCATGGCATTGGTAAATCGGCGCTTTGATGAAGTGATGACCCACTTGCGACAATCCCAAGCAATTCACAACACTATTCCCGATGGTGGTGGCTCTAGAGGGCATCACGGTGTAATTTGTTATTCTTGTCAAGAGGAGGGACACATCTCAACAAGATGTCCTCATCGACAACAAAGAGGCATGGGAAGAGGCATTTATCAAGTGCAAAGGAATGGACAAAGACCTAACAACAATGAAGTCGAAGGAAACGTAACACTCCCTATGGCTCAGGTTCCTACAATTCCTCATAATGTGAATCTTCTTAATTTTATTGATGATAGTGATAATTCTTTTGAAGTAGCTCCTGTGAAAAGGACAAGGTCCTCGCAAAAGGAGAAAGAAGTTGAAGGAGAATCTAGTGCCTCAAGACAAAAGAAGAAGTCTAAGGAGAATGAGAAAGAGGAAAAATTGAGAAGGAGACACTCTAGAAGAAAGATCAAGATGGAGGACATTCCTATGGGTGAAGGTGTAGAAGCTTTCAATTTGAAGCATGAGTTGATTTCAAGTGGACCAAGGATAACATGGCCGCAACTTCTCCAATTATCTCCCACATTACGAAAGGAGTGGGGGCGACTTGCAAGTATTCGCCAAAGTCAGAAGACGGTGCATTATGTGGGAATCGTGCGAGTAGAAGATCGAAAGGACATACGACCCACCATCCCCGTCTCCATCAAAGGGTTTCACATCAAAGATGCGTTGGTTGATAGTGGTGCTAGGGTAAGCTTGATTTCTGAATTTGTAGTAAACAAAGTAGGAATTCCTATTAGTAGGTCATCTTCAACAAGGGTGGTTGTAGTAGATAGTGGAGTGGTGCATTGCACAAACATAGTGGAGGATGTGTTCATCAAGTGTTTTGGAATAAGAGGAGAAGCTTGCAACAAATACCACATCAACTTGAAGGAAAGTGTATCAATTTCCCCAAAGCTTCGGCAATTGAGTGTTGAACAAAAGGAAGAATTTATGCAAGAGTTCAACGCATGGTTACAAGAAAGTTCCAATTATAAGATGGAAGATTTGAGGTGTGTGTCACCTATAGTTTTGGTTCCAAAGAAGAATGAGATCAATTTCAAACCCTTGAATGATTCGACCAAACGAGATGAATTTTCACTTCCTTCTCGAGATGAGATTGTCGATAAAATGGTTGTTTATACAAAACAAGGTAGTGTGGAAAATATGTTGTGCCAAAAAGGATTTCATGTGGATGATTCAAAGATTAACATAATTACAAAGATGACAATTCCGACAAGTCCTGAAGCTTTGAAAGTATTTGTGCAAAAGGTGCGCTCGCTCGAAAGATTCATTTATATGTTGACATGCTTACTGCTATCAAGAGTGATGTATCCCATGGCCCTACTAGTCTTTGGAGAGTTAACGAAGACATAATGATTGTGGTAACCTCTTTCTTTGTGTTGACAAGGAGAAAGATGATGATGGAATTGTCAATGTGTGTGTGGGTGTGTCTAGGAGTGTGAGGTTTTTCCTACCGACTAGCGGGGGTTTTACTCACATAGTTTGTTTCTTTTTCTTCTCTCCTTCTTTGTCTATAGCCTACCATAAGGCGAAGGAGTTTTTTTTATTCTTTTTATCTTCGGCTCACCATAAATGGTTCGCTCAACAAGCAAGGGGGGGGGGGGGAGCTAAATGTGAAAGTGTTTTTTGAATTCAAACCATTGAACACTAGATGGATATAAAGTATGGATAATTCACATTTGGAGGATAAGAACACGAACTAAGAGCTTAGGGAAGAAGTCAAAAGTAAAAGTACGAGACCAAGAGAAAAGTAAAAAGAGAAAACGCAGACTATAAAAAACAGTAAAAATAGAATGGTCATAACTCCCTCGTTGTTTATCCAAATATCACGTTTAAATATGGATTAGAAAGCTTGTAAAAAGAGCTTTCTATAGCTTTTTAAATCGCTTAATTTGGATATCGGATGAGGGAGATATGACGATTAGAAGGTCGATGTGTCATAGCTAAAAATAGGGAGATAAAAAGCTTCTAAAAATAGCATGAACGTGGATAAGAAGAGGAAGGTTATAAAAGAAGAAGTGATATTAGTGAGAAGGGGGGCTAAGAGTGAAGGCTAAGAGTGAGGGCGAAGAGTGAAGGTCAAAGAGTGGATGAGGAGTGTTAGGAAGAAGTGTCTTTGTGGAAGAGGAAGTATCTTAGAAGAGGAAGGTCTTTGGTTTTAGTTCAATGTGGAGTTTGTCTCCTTTGTATTCTCTTGATGTTGGAATATCAGAACATTCTTATTTCTTGCTCGCTTTCTCTATCTTTTTTCTTAGTTTCTTGAGTTATACTCTCTAATCATAATTACCTAGAGCTATATAATATATTATGATTTTCAACTCCATCTAATCGGTTTGGTCAAGCCCTCATATAGTGTATAACTATCTATTATCTTATACACCCTATCAGCGAGCATTGCCAATATGGCAAACAAATAGCCGCATCACACCCGACAACACCACTGGGAGAATCGAGTCCACTCAATTTGGTCCACTCATACGTTTGTGGCCCTATGCCACATCGGTCTCTCGGCGGTGCCTTGTACTTCGTCAATTTTATCGACAACTCGATTTGAAAGTTGTGGGCTTATCCAATCAAAACCAAAGATCATGTGTTCTCAATCTTTTCCGAATGGCTCGCTATGGTAGAGAACCAATCTGGTCGAAAGTTGAAATGCCTTCAAACCGACAATGGAGGAGAGTTCAAGTCTAAAGAATTCATTAGATTTTGCCAATAACGCGGCATCAGACGTGAATACACGGCACCACACAATCTAGAGAAAAACAAAATTGCCGAACGAATGAATCAGACAATTCAAGAACATATTGTTTCCATGCTTCAACACTCCGGACTGTCGAATGGCTTCTGGACAGTACACATAATCAATATGTCGTCGAGTAGGCCTCTAGGACTTCGAATAGCTCTGGAATTATGGATCAACAATAAGCCGAATTACAACAAGCTGAGCATTTTTGGGTTGTTATTCTCTGACCGGACAAGGCCTAACACAAGGTGTCACGGAGACACTTCACCAAAGGGTGATTACGGCATAGGATTAAGATTCAACGATTACACCGACTTACGTAGGTTACACGATTAGAGTGCTTTGGTTAATTACACGCGTAAGATATAACAGTAATTACAGAACGGAAATCAACACAGAAGTATAAACACCATATGCTCTATTAATTATCCGCTGTGATTACAATGGGGTCCGGGCCTTTAAATAGGTTTCCGGCCCGTAGTACAAAACGGTGCCTATCGCACCTATTCGGGATCCGTCCGGATCTGGAACGGCATATCGTTTCCAGTCCGTCCGTCCATACTAGGCTTATTTACAACCATACTTAATTAATTCCTTCACTCCGTATTTTGGACTCCTTGCCGGCCGGTAACACATGGCACGCCCATGGGACAGTACCTTGTACGTCGAACCCTTCTTGGCCCCTTCATCGTTCACCCAAATTGTCCAAAATACTTTGTTCCAGAGTTTCCACTTGTTCTTCCGGTTGTGGTTGTTGCGGCTATGCTTGCTGCTGCTGCTGTGGTTGCGGTTGGGACTGAGGCTGCTCCGGCTGCTCTATAGGCGGCTGCTCCGTTTGTTTCTCTGACTCCGGCATCTCCGTTTGACTGCTTCCAGTCCGGTCTCCTTCCAGTAACGGTTCCTCATCACTGAGGTTGACCGTAACCGGTTCTCGTGCTTTCTCTTCCCGGATCCGGGACCTCTCGTAGCTTTCAAACTGGATCTGCGCCTCCAGCCTGTCGTCGTCCAGCTGAGCCACAAGTTGCCGAACTTGCCCTAGTTGGTCCTCTGCCAAGGCTTGAAAGTCTTCGGCCAGCTCATCTCTTATGCCGGTGAAGTCTTCGGAAGTCAGCATATAGCAATCATCTCCCTCCTTCCGCCGGTTCTCTACGTCGGCCCGGAGCAATTGGAGTTCCGCCGCGTTCGTGGCCCACTTGGTCCACCATTTGACGGAACCGTTGTCAATCAAGCTCTTGGTCTGGTTCAACCAGGCCCGCATGATATCCTGGATGCGACTTGCTCCCATTTGCGCTCTACTTTCCACAACTTGTCGTTCCTCCTTCAACTGCTTGATGAGATTAGCCGTATCCTCCGCCTGCTCTCTGTAGCGCGTCAGCTGCCCTTGATATGTTGTCTGCAGCCTCTGCAGTACCTCCGCCGCTCTTTCTTTTTCCGCCTGCTGTTGCCTGAGGAGCTCTGTCCGAACCTTCTCCGCCTCTTCCAACCGTCTTCTGGTTTCCGCTTGTTCATTAGCGTATGCCGTTGCGGTCCGATCAACTGCTTGCCGGAGCTCATCCGTCCGTTCCTTGTGCTCCGTTTGCAACCGTTTATACTCCCGATGCAAGTGCTCAAATTCCTCCGTTTTTTGTTTGAGCTTGCCGTTGATTTGGTGATGGTTCCGGTCCTCCCGGTCCTTTAGCTGCCGGAGTTCCTCTTTCAGGCGCTCTATTTCTGTTTCGGCGTTTCTCCGGAGCCTGTCCTTCTCTTGCAGCATTTTCTCCTTTTCCTCCTTGAGCCGGTCGTATGCTTGGTGGCCTTTTCGTAAGCTCTCCTCGGCCCGGCGTAGATTCTCAGCAGTCTTTTTGAGTTCTGCCTCCGCTGCCGTCTTCAATTCTCTTTCGCGGCTCCTCAGCGCTTCTTGGGCAGCTAGCTCATCCTTTAAGTCCGCAAGCTCTTGGGCTTGTGCCGCATTTCTCTCCGGAACGGTTTCCGTTGCCGGGGTCTGATTGCTATGTACAGGTTGATCTGCCGCTTTATTCTGTACATTGCCCGGAGTCATCGGTGCTTGGACTTGTGTTGTCAAAGCCAATTGAGCCATTTCCCTTGTGACCCTGTCCAAGTCTTGTTCAAGGCTCCGGATTCTGGACCGGGCCGTCTCTAGATCTACGGTTGTGACGAGCAACCGTTCGTGGTGCGCTCTCTCCTCCGCCTCTATGTACTCGACCGCTCCGGCGATTTGCTCGCCTACCCACCGTAGCCACATGCTACTGGTGCCTTGCTGCTGTACTGGTCGGGTCGGCTCGTTCACTGTGGAATTGTCTGGCCTGAGTGCCTGTATCTGCCGTTCTAGTTCTCCTCCTTGGCCGCCGTGTGTGCTGGCTGGGCTCGCCGGCTGTTGAGTTCCGGTTCTCGCCGTCTCCGGAGCCGTTGGAATGACTTCTTGTATAGAAGTCGACAAGCCCGGTTCTATACGCACCGGTTCCGGTTCCTCCCTTGTGGTTTGCTCAGGTTGAGTTGGGGGCGTGTCTTCCTTTTGCGGGTCCGAACGCTCCCCCGCTGTCCCGGCGGTCCTACTTCTTGACCGTCGTTGGAGGTGCTCTACTGGCTCCTCCGTTTCCTCTTCCTGGGTAGCGGCATGTATCTGTGCCGTCAAGGGTTCCGGTTCCTTCTGTCTCGGTCGCCGTATGGTTATCTTAACGGGTCGGACCGGTGACACCTCCTCCGGTTCTGGGAGCCGTTTCTTCCCTTTCGTCGCCTTCGACGCCAGCAGCTGCTGTCGTTTGGACGCGGGTTTCGAGGTGCTTCCTTCCGATAATCTTGGCCGCTTCTTTGGCTGGACGGTCTCGACCGGCGGCACGAGCAATGTTATCCACTGAGCTACGGCATGCCACAGCTTCCGTCCCTCCTTGCCGTCCTTTCCTCGTACCGTGTCGATTGCCACGCACAAACCGTCTGCAATCAACACCGGCCAATCCACCTTGATCCCTTCATAGGTGGCTATGATCATCCCTGCCCGATTTTTTGGCATGATAGGGGGTCGGGGGTACACGTGGCCGTACTCATGGAGCACTCGAGCTATCTCCCTGAATAGCGGATCTTCGCCGCCCTGCGTTCGATAGCCTTTGCCGGCTACAGAGTACTCACCGAAATATCGGATGAGTTGCTCCGAGGTTGGGTTATCAATCTGAAAAATACCTCCCTCCGGAAGGCCTGTTAGCGCACGGATCGCTTCCTCGGTGATGACTTCTTTGTCGAGCTCCTTGATGACCTGGTCGGCTTCTTTGTGCGGTGGTGCCTCCATGATGGTCAAGAACCCATCCAGTCCGTGTTGCCTGAACCATTTCCTGGCCGCTTCCGACAGCGTTTGTGGTTCCATGTCTGCTTCGAGGTCGAGGAAAGATGGCGAGGTAGAGTGGTGATGAGAGTGAGAGCGAGAGAGAGAGCGTTCCGAACGTGGGGGTTCTCTGAGTGCAGGTTCGCGTTTGCTAAGCTTCCACTGCCTTGGTGCTTCTATGCTTCTTGGCTCGCGAAAAAAAAATGTCTCCATGCGTTCTTCTTTTTCTCTGTGCGTCTTGGCGCCTTTTTCGAGCATGTGCACGTCGTGTACCAATTTAGTATTAAGTAATGTGGCGGCTCTTAAATGCCCACTACGTACCTTTTCGCTCCTTGCTTTCACGTCCGTTCATACCTCGATTTTTAATGATTTCTCTTTTTTTTTTCTTTTTTTCTTTTTTTCTTTTTTTTAATGACGGTATGTGATCTTACACATCCGTAGGTCCCTTCGGACCCTTACCGTTTTCCTTAGGGGTTGCCGTGTCTTCCTTCGCCTCTGCTACAGGTTGCCCGTCGTCTTTTTCTTCCATCCGTACCGTTCCCGGACAGGTTCCCGGTATAGTGCCGGTGGGCTGCATAAACGGGTTACTTGGCATTGGTCCTTTATAGGGCTTTAGTCTAAATCCGTTGACCCACTTGCCTAGCACTTCACCGGCAAGTGTCCCTAACTGATAGGACCCGTTGTATTCCCGTGTCAGCCAATACGGGCCTGTCCATCTAAACCGGAGTTTACCCGGCATCTTGCCCATCCTCGTTTGGAATACTAGCACCGGCTTTCCGATTTTGAACATCTTTTCATTACCTTTCCGGTGACGGTCAACGAACGCTTTCCGTCGTCGTTGCTCCAGTTCCATGTGTAGGATGTTGGCGAGCCGTTGCTCCTCCAGTTCGCATAGTGCTGCTAGCCGCATTTCTTCCGACTCCTTTTCATTCAGCCGTTCCCGTAGTTGGATCCGTAAGCTTGGTACCTGAAATTCCACCGGCATGACCGCCTCTAAGCCGAACGCTAACCGGAACGGCGTTGTCCGGATACTTGTTTTGTATGCCGTTCGGTACGCCCATAGCGCGCTATGGAGCTTTGTATCCCAGTCCGTCCGGTTTTCATTTACGATTTTGCGGAGAATGTTCTGGAGCATTTTGTTGGTTGACTCTGCTAACCCGTTTGCTTGTGGGTAATACGGTGTGCTCCGTTTATGAACCACGGCATAGAACGTTGTTAAGCTTTCCACTACCTGGCCGAGGAAGTGCCCTCCTTGGTCGCTGATTAATTCAATGGGACATCCATATCGGCACCAAATGTTTTCGTACAGGAATTTTGCTGTGGATGACGCGGTGTTGTCTCTCAAGGGCTTAGCCTCCACCCATTTAGTGCAATAATCTGTTGCCACGATGACATAACGATTACCCGTTCTCATTGCCGGTGGTTTGAACGGTCCGACAAAATCCAACCCCCACTTCTGGAATGGCTCTAGTGGAAGTACCGGTTGGTGTGGCATCCGTGCTTTCTCCGTAGGCTGGCCCATTCGTTGGCATAGGTCACATTCCTTAGCGTACTTGACGGCGTCTTTTAACGTCGTGGGCCACCATAAGCCGCTCTGCCATACTTTCCTTGTCGTCGCTTCCCCGGCATAGTGTCCTCCGGCAACCCCACAGTGTGCTTCCCGTAAGATTACTTGTTTCTCGTCACTACGGACTGCCCGTCTCCATATTCCATCTGCTCCTTTGTGGTAGAGAGTGTCCCGTAACAGACAGAAATTGCGGCTCTGCACCGTCAGTCGTTTCCCCTCGTCCCGGTTCATTTCCTCCGGTGGCAGGCCCGTGCTTAGGAACTGGTGCATGTTTGTCAGCCACCTATCTTCTGATGCCACCGTGTCGTCCGCTGCCGTTTCCGGGGTGATACGGAATAACTCTGCGTCCGGGAATTCATCCGATACTCCGTCGCCTGATTCTCCGGACTCTAACCGGCTCAGGTAGTCTGCTACGGCATGCTGGATACCGGGCCGGTGGAAGATCTCGAATTCGAACTCCTGCAACAGCAAGGTCCAACGGGCCAACTTACCGGTCAGGGACGCCTTGGACACTAAGTACAGGAGCGCCGAGTGATCCACATGAAAGGAGAACTTCCTTCCCAATAGGTAATGACGAAACTTTGTGACACTGTAGATCATGACCAGGGCCTCCCGTTCCGTCGTCGAATAGTTCTTCTCCGCTTGGGACAGCTTCCGGCTGGCGTAATATACCGGCCGGTACCATTTAGGCTCCGTAAGTTGCATTAAGGCGCTGCCGATAGCGATGTCGGAAGCGTCAACGAACACATGAAATTCCTTGCTCCAATCCGGAGGCTGCACGACGGGTGCTTGCGACAAAAGTACCTTCAGGGCATTGTATGCCTTATCCTCCGTATCCGTCCATTGGAACGATGTCCGATGTACCGCGGTGTGTAATGGTGTAGCCAAGTCAGCCAAGTGACGGAGCATCCGGTTGTGCCACCGGATCTGTCCTAAGAATCGGCTTAGTGCTTTGGCCGTTTTCGGCGCCGGTGCCCCTAGTATCGCGTTTACTTTGTCCGGGTCGACCGCAATGCCCTCCTTACTTACAATGTGTCCCAGTAAGATTCCACTTGAAACTCCAAAGATGCATTTTGCTGGGTTTAAGCTTAGCCGGTATAACCTACACTTTTCAAGGCATAACCGTAGGTGCTGCAAATGGTCTTTTCCCCGGCTATAGACTGCAAAATCATCCAGGAAAACCTGCATGAAGGCAGGAATGTATTCGCCGAAGACCTCCATGATGATTCGCTGGAAAGTTGCTGGTGCCGTTTTTAGGCCGAACATCATTACTTCGGCCACAAACACCCCCCATTCGGTGACGAACGCTGTCTTCTCCTGGTCGTCAGGGTGCATCCGGATTTGATTGTATCCGCTGAACCCGTCTAAAAAACTATAAACTTCATGGCCGGCGACGGCATCCAGTACTCCATCCGTGAACGGAAGAGGGAATGCATCCGTAATTGTGGCTGCATTTAGTTTCCTGTAATCTACACACACGCGGATTTTTCCGTTCTTCTTTGGGACGACGACGATGGGGCTCAGCCACGTCGCTTTCTTTACCGGCCGGATGAAGCCCACTCTTAGGAGTTTGTCGATTTCCTCCTTCACTTTGGCGGCGTAGTTGGGGTTCATTCGGTAACGTCTTTGCGCCACTGGTTTCGCGTCCTTGCCTAAGTGGATCTGATGCTGATATAATTGAGGGTCCAGCCCTCGCATGTCTTCATATGACCAGGCGAATACGTCGCGAAACTCCGTGAGAAGTTTGATCATCGCCGCTTTATCTTCCGGCTTCATTTCTTTGGCGATGTGTACCGGCTTTGATTCGTCCTTGCTTCCTAGGTTCACTTCGTCGAGCTGGGATGTTTTTACCCGTTGGGAAATGGCCATTTCCCGTTCCCACGCTTCCTGTGCTTGCCGTAATTCCCGAATCGAATCTTTGTCTGGTTCGGCTTCGGTTTCGTCCCGCTGCGGCAAGTATGGCGCTACGGCTTCAGCTACGTCAATCTCGAAGAGTGGTACAATCTTCAGGTGTTCCTCCAAGTACTGGGCTTCTTCGTCGTCTGCCAACCCTTCAAGCATGTTCACGCATTCCGCATACAGCGGTGTGCATTCCTTACCGTTGCTCGTCCGTGGTTGTGTCGGTACCCGGACCTTGGCTTTTCCGCGCCGGAAGGTAATCATATTTTTCCGCCAATTTTGCTTGATGTGTGCTGTTTTCAACCATGGTCTTCCCAGCAACAGTGGGTACGCGCCTTGCGCCTGTAGCTGCAGCACTACAGCCGAGATGTGGAATGTGTAACCTCCTATGGTGACTTCCAATTTCCGTATTAAGCCCGTCGGCCATACAGAGCTCGTATCCGCCATCCGTAGCCAGAACGGACATGGCTCCCATTCATGTATACCCAAGGCATCACACGTGTGGAGGCTTATTACGTTCACCCCGGAGCCTCCATCGATTACTGTGCCGGAAAGTTCGTGCCCTTTGACAATAGCTGTAATCACCGGACTACTAGTGTCCACCACCGTCGGTCCCTCCTCCGGATTCGAGAAGAGGACTGGTGCCGGTGGGGCTATACCGTCTGTCATGACCGTTTTTAGTCCTTCCGTAAATCGCGGCACGAGCTGCAAGAGTCTTCCTAATGGCAACGTGATCTGACATTCTTGCAGTGCTTGCCATGTCTCGTTTTCTGGGTGGCTACCGCCGGCACTCCCTATGGTATTCGCCTTTTGCCGTTCCGCGTCCGCGACGTTCCTTTCATTGGCTTCCTTCACCCATTCCGTCGCCTGTTTTCGTATGGCCTCTTGTGTTTCCCACTCTTTGGCCATGCCTTTCGACCGTGTGGTTACTTGCTGTATATCCGCCACTTCCGGAACCACCATATTAACTGCTGGTCGTTTATCGTAGCTCTTTGCCGGGCACTGGTTACTGTAGTGGCCTTCCTGCCTGCAGTAATAGCAGTACTCTTTACGGTTATTGTTGGATTCAGCATTGCTGGTATCCGGAGTCGGTCCCGTAGTGAGTGGTGCGTTCTGTGCCGGTTGGCTCCTTGGGGTTCCATGTTCCGGGTCCCTAGTGTGACCACCTTTCTTGAAATTACGTTTCTTATTATTCTTATTTTTATTTCGGTAGTCCGGTCGTGGTGGATCGTAAAATCGGCCGTAGTCCTCCTGGTGCCTTCGGTAACCAGGGGAATGGTCTCTGTCGTATTGCTCGGGTCGTCTGTTGGACTCCCGATAACGGTCCGATCGCTCATACCGGTCGTAGTTATCATGCCGATTCCTGTACCGGCCATCATTCTCTTGTCTGTCTCCATACCGGACATCCTGTGCCGGTCGGTACCGGTTCATTCTTTGGCAACGATCGTCATCTTCGTCTCGGCTGCTTCTTGGCTCGATCCGTCGGACGGGTGGTGCTTGTCGGTTTAACAGGTTATACTCGCACCGGTCCGTTGTATGACTCTTGGATTGACAAATCACACACTGAGTTCGCATGGTGCACTCCACTGCCGAGTGTCCGGCATTCAAACAGATTGTGCATTGAATTGCCTGCCGGAACCGGAGATCTTCATCGGTGGGTAACGCCCGTTACAGTGTTCCCAGTGTAAGCCATGAGCTTGACTTTTCCATTTCTCTGACCCGGTCAATGACCTGGTCAATGGTGCTTCCTCGAAAGTCGATTACCGTACACACCGTGCGTAACGGTTCCCGGAGTGCGTTTAAAAATATCGTCCGTAATTCCTCCTCCGGGGGTGCACGGGCAAGCTGGCTATGCATTCGTTGGAAACGGATGACGAATTGGGGAATGCTTTCCCCTGCCTCCTGTCGGATCGTATAAAACAGGCCCACCATTGTCGTCTGGTCGACCTCCTTGTGGAAAAAATGCAAGAATTTTGCTTTTAATTCTGCAAAGGTTGTGATGGTCGCCGGGTCCTGCGTCCGCCGCCATCGTGTCGCTGGTCCTTCCAACGTGACCCCGAATTCCGCTATCTTCGAGCGTTCTTCTTCCTCCGGTGTCATTCGCTGGGACGTGTGATTTGCTTCCCATGTCTGCTCGAAGGCATGAACATGCGCTTCCGCGTCCGGATCATCGCGATACTTTGAGTATTGGAACGGCATGTCGTCGTCCAGTATTAGGCCGCGGTTTAGTGGCGTTTGTTGATATCTTGCCGGTTTTCGCTCCGGTTCCACTTCCGGTTGTTTTGCCGGTGCTTTTTCCGGTGCCTCTTCTGGTTCTTTTTCCGGTTCTTTCACCGGCTCGTCTTTCGGTACCTTCGCCGGCTCTTTCGTTGGTGTCGGTGGCTTTGCTTCTTCCACTTCCGGTGTTGGTGGGTTGACGGTTTCCGTTTGCGGTTCCGGATAGCCCTGGTCGAGCAGTTCCGGTTCTGGAGTCGGCACGGTATCCGACCCGTCGTCCTCCGGGCCGCCGGGGGTATCGTTGCTGCTCCGGTAGTTCGTGTGCACGCTGTATCCCCCTTCGGAATCCGATTCGTAGGCTGAAAAGGCTTCTGCCTCGTTTTCTCCGCTTGCCAGCGCCTCGAGGAGGCGTTCGGTTTCCCGGAGACTACTTAGACTGCTTCCGTCGTCCTGGTCGCGAGTTTGCTGTAACCGAAGAGATTCCTCCGCGACTCTCCGGATCTCGTTGGAGAACGAACGATCCGAGCGAATTTCGTGCGCTGCTTGCTGGAAAGTCTCACGCCGTCTTTGCCGTTCGGCGAGGCGTCGAGCTCGGTCTGTAACCAGGTCGTGCGTTGGTCTCGTCATCCATTAAGCCGTCGTTCGCTGCGAGAAAGCAGGAATCGTGGTCGCCAAAACTGTGTTATTCTCTGACCGGACAAGGCCTAACACAAGGTGTCACGGAGACACTTCACCAAAGGGTGATTACGGCATAGGATTAAGATTCAACGATTACACCGACTTACGTAGGTTACACGATTAGAGTGCTTTGGTTAATTACACGCGTAAGATATAACAGTAATTACAGAACGGAAATCAACACAGAAGTATAAACACCATATGCTCTATTAATTATCCGCTGCGATTACAATGGGGTCCGGGCCTTTAAATAGGTTTCCGGCCCGTAGTACAAAACGGTGCCTATCGCACCTATTCGGGATCCGTCCGGATCTGGAACGGCATACCGTTTCCAGTCCGTCCGTCCATACTAGGCTTATTTACAACCATACTTAATTAATTCCTTCACTCCGTATTTTGGACTCCTTGCCGGCCGGTAACATGGGTGCAAGGCATACACCCTCATATCGAAAGACGACCGCCGCAAACTTGAACCACAGTCTAGGAAATGCATTTTTCTCAGTTATGGATCAAACGGCGAGTTTGGATACAGACTCTAGGACCCCGAGCACAGACAAATCGTCCAAAGTTCAGACGTAGTGTTCAATGAGTCGGCTATGCATAAGACGACCGAAGGGCCTATTGAAGTCCGAAAGGTAATTTTTTCAGATGTGCTAACCCTTCACGAAGGCCCAACCCATAACACAAGGTCGACTTAAGGGGTAGCCAAATCCTCTCACACCGACTCGGCAATGCTCGACTCAGCATAGACAAATGATTTGGCTTTGGACCATCCGACTCCAACACATGATGCGACTAGTCCAATCTTACCTCGAAGATCCGAGAGACTATCGCAACCCCTAGAGAGGTACTTTCCTAGAGTCTTCTTCACGGACATCGATGAATCGACGTCATATGAAGAAGCATCGGCATCTTTCTATTCGGCCAAATGGCATCTTGTGATGGAGTAAGAGATGAACTCCATTCAGGCAAACAAGACTTGGGACTTGATCGAATTACCGAAGAATCAACGTGCTCTTCCGTGCAAGTGGGTCTAAAGATTAAAAGAGACGTCTGATTCGGCCACCCCAAAATTCAAGGCCAGACTAGTAGCAAAGCGTTTCTAACATAATATGGCGTCGACTTCGAGGAAATCTTTTCATCAATGGTGAAAATTACCACCCTTCGATTCCTACTCGACATAGTGGCAACCGAGGACTTGGAGTTGATTCAGCTAGATGTTAAAACCACTTTCCTCCATGGTGATCTTGAGGAGGAAATTTATATGGAGCAGCCGAAAGGCTTTGTGGTATCCGACCAAGAACATCTAGTTTGTCGACTGAGGAAGAGTCTTTACGGCCTGAAACAGGCACCACAGTAGTGGTATAAGAAGTTCGATGACTTCATCCAATCGATCGGCTTCTCAAAGAGCAATAAGGATTATTGTCGCTTCACCAAAACATCTCAAGATGGTCACCCATCTTCCTCATCATTTACGTGGACGACATGGTACTCTCCGGCAGGCATGCCGGAGAGCTCACCGAACTTATTCGGCAACTGCGGTTGAAGTTTGCCATGAAGGACCTCGGTCCAGAAAGACACATTCTTGAGATTAAGATAAGTCGGAATCAAAATCAATAACAATTGTTTCTATCTCAATCTGACTATATTGGTCGTGTCCTAGAATGCTTCAACATGTACTCGGCCAAGTCTTCTTCGACCCCGCTCCCGATTAATCTTCCGTTGTCTCAGCGAGACTGGCCGACATCTAGTCTTGAGGGGGAAGATATGAAGTCGGTACCGTATGCACCGACAATCGGCTCCTTGATCTACACGATGGTCGCGACACGGATCATGTCTTCGGAGTCGTCAGCAAATTTATGCACAATCCCGGTTTATCACATTGGAACGCAGGTAAGCATGTGTTCAGATACTTTATGGGCACAAAAGACTATGGCATCCTATTTGGTCTGAATGATACATCGAGCGTAGTCGGTTATACCAACTCGGACTTTGCCGGCTGTCTGGATAGTCGAAATTCAACAACCAAATATTGCTTCAAATTCGGCAATGGAGCAATCTCGTGGAAATCAAAACTTCAAGAATGCACTGTCACATCAACAATCGAGGCTGAATATGTAGCCGCGTCCGATGCGGAGAAAGAGGCTTTATGACTCGGTTGATTGGCGCACATGTTTCGACAAGTCGACTCTGACTCGGCTCCAGTGGTCTACAACGACAGTCATGGTTTTGTTGCTTTATCGAAAAATCTGGTTCATCACAACGCCTCCAAGAATATCGACGTTCGATATCACTTTGTTCGTAATTGTGTCATTGCATGGAAAATCGGCCTCCAGAAGATACACACAACCGATAATGTCGCAAATGGGATAACCAAGTGTCTTTCAGTGGATCAATTCCGATCCCTTCGGCACAAGATGGGTGTAGAGAAGACCAGTTCAATTGAGTCGGACATTCAAGACGTTCTCGGACAATCGACATCGATAGTTTGAAGCTCGACTTCAGTTCTTCTGACCCCATCCGACTCGGCCTTCTGTGAGCATTCCACCTTATCAACTTAGTCAATTAGAAGAGGATGAGATCGCCAAACAACCTAAGGAATACTTGAGTATGGGTCACATTAGGTATAGTAAATCACCTTGGGGTGCGCTAGTTCTTTTAGTTAAGAAGAAGGAAGGTTCATGGCGAATGTGTATTAACTATCGTCGTTTGAATAAACTAACAATTAAAAATGCATATCAGTTACCTCTTGCCGATGATTTGATTGATCATTTGCATCGGGCTTGATATTTTACAAAAGTTGACTTACGAACAGGTTACCATCAGATTTGCATTGCCGAGGATGATATTCCTAAAATCACTTTTCGTACACGCTATGGCCATTATGAGTTTTTAGTCATGCGTTTTAGGTTGACTAATGCTCCAGCCACATTTCAACAAGCGATGAATGACGTTTTCTAAGATCAACTCGGTGATTTTGTTGTTGTCTTCTTGGATGATATTCTCATATATAGTCGTACCTTGCAAGATCATGTTCAACATGTTCGATTTGTTTTGCAAAAGTTGTGTGACAACTCTTTCTATGCAAAACATTCAAAATGTGTTTTTTCCAAAAATCTATTGTGTACCTAGGCTAGGTCATTTAATTACGGAAAATGGCATTGAAATTGAACCTTCTTGCATTGAAAAGGTTAAACTTTGGCCCATTCCTCGTAATATTCGTGAACTTCGATCATTGTTAGGATTTGTTGGACTTTTACGAAAATCGATTCTTAATTATTCTAAATTGACTACGCCATTAACTAACCTTTTAAAAGGTCCTCCACGTAAATCTATCAAACCAATTTCATGGAATGAACAACTTGACAAATCATTTGAGACACTCAAATCGCATGTCCGTCAGGCTCCAACTTTTCTATTACTAGACCTTCCAAGCCTTTCTCAATTGAAACCGATGCTAAGTGATTATGCTATTGGTATTGTCCTTTATCAGTGCGGTCACCCTGTCGCTTTTGAAAGTAAAAAGCTTGATGCTACTCAATCTCGGATTCCGTTCAAGAGAAAGAGTTGTTCACGGTAATACATGCACTAAAAACATGGAGGCATCATCTCTATGGAAATCAATTTGTCGTTACAACGGACCATCAATCCTTGAAGTAATTTTGCGACCAGCCAGATCTTGTTGGACGTAAAGGCCGTTGGGCTGACCTTATGCAAGATTTTGATTTTTCAATACGATATCACTGTTTATCCTCAGCGGGACTAGCCACAAACATAGGGTGTCCTTCCAGAACACTTCACCAAAGGAGTGGTTAAGGAAATGATGTAATCTGACTAATTCCAGATACGTTCCAGATTGGGGTAATGCACAACCGGTTAACTAGAACACGTGTAAGATATAGAATGGAAGCACATAACGGAAAGTAGACAAGGGACACCGTAATCTTAAATTAAAACTCAAACTTGTATTACTTTTAGCCCATATTACATTGATTCCCATATCCTTTTATAGGCCTCCGGTTGAGAATACAAAACGGTGCCTTATCGGCTACCGGCTATGAATCGGTCTGTATCTGGATCGGTACAACTATTCCGGATCCGCCCATTCCTGTAATATTTCTAACTAATTATTTCTCTATAATTTTTGACCCCGACTCATCCCTTTCCACATTTGTCCTCCGAACCATACTCTGGCCAAGACATGGCATGCCTATGGGACAGTGCATTGCACGTCGAACCCACGGGTAAACTCCGTCACTCCTCATCGAGTATGTCCAAAATGCTCTGATCCAGGGGTTCGAGTGGTTCTTCACTCTATTGTTGTTGCTGCTCTCCGGCTCCTTCCGGTTGATGTTGTTCTTGTCCTGCTCCAGCTCCGGCTTCATTCGACTACAAGTTCAACTGCTCTTCAGACTGCGGTTGTGGTTGTGGTTGTGATTTTGCGGACTGTTCCTCGTCGCTAATATTTATTGAAGCCACTCTCTTCTCCGCTTCCACTCATGGGCGCTCCCACTCGTATCTCTCGAACTGCAGTTGCGTGTCGAGTTGATCATCCTCGAGACTTTCGATGAGGTTCCGGACAACGTCCCGGTGGTTTTCAGACAAGGCAAAAAAATCATCCGCCAATTCCTCCCGGATGGTGACAATGCTTTCCTCATCCATCTTGTAGAACTTGTCGTCAGTCTTTTTCTGGTTTTCCGCATCGGTCCGGAGTAGTTGGCGTTATGGCGCTTGTCAGGATCATTCATTCCATACTGCCAACGAACAATCTTCGATCTTTGTCTTCGTTCGGTCCCTTCATGCTTCGACAATCATCCAAATTCTTTGTATGTCAAGCTTTACCTTGTCCTTCGTGGCCTCCTTCTCATTCTTGAGCTGCTTGATGAGCTCGGCGGTCACCTTCGCCTGTATTTCATACTCCAAAAATTGGGATTGGTAGGTTTTTCGCCCATTGCGCTTCCTCATAGTGCTGCACTTGGAGTTCCCTCCTTTCTTTTGTCGCTTCGTCCATCAACCTCGTCATCATTTCCACCATCATCTTCCCTTGATCTATCAGCGCCTCCGTTTTTTCCTTCAACTCTGTCAAGACTTCCCTAAGCTTTTCTTGCTGTCGGTCATACTCTGACCCTAGCTTCTTATGCTCCGCGTTGAGTTGCTTATGGTTCTTGTGTAGCTTCTCTAAGTCTTCCGTTTTCTACTTAGGGCACTAGTTGATTTGAGAGCGCGCTCGATCCTCCTGGCCCTTTTGTTGCTAGAGTTCTTCCTTCAGCCTCTCTATCTCCGTTTTAGCCATCCTCCGGAGCTTGTCTTTTTCCTACAACAGCTTCTCTCTTTCATCCGTCAGTCGGTCGTTGTTCATATGACTCCTCCGGAGACATTCCTTAGTCCTTCGGTTGTCTCTCTCTCTCTCTCTCTCTCTCTCTCTCTCTCTTAATGCTTCTTGAGCGGTTAATTCCTCCTGTAATGTTTGCATTTCCTGTTCCCGTTCAACGTCTTTTTCTGGGGTTGTTCTGGCCACCAGTTCTACATTCGTTTCCGGAGCTTTCTTCTATAAATTAGCCAGTTCTACCGACTCTGCTCCGAAACTTGTGCCTTCACCCATTTTTGCCATGAGGACCCCGAAATCTTTAGCCCTTGCCAGTTCCTCCTCCAGACTTCAAATCGGAATTCGGGCCTTTTCCGATTCTTCGGTTGTTGTGAGCAACCGTTCCACTTGTCTCCGCTCCACCCTTGTTCTTCATCCATCCGGTCAGCCACATCAGATACATGCTTGGCAAGACATTCTAACCATTGTCAGCAGGTTCTGTGTTATGTGAGTGCAACGAAATGTTGCACTAGCTACGGTCGCAGTTCTTCCTCCTCCGTGAGCCATTGTGTGAGCGAGTCTTCTTGATCTGGTATCCTCTCCGGCCGACGTTCCTCTTGTTGTTGCTACCCTAGAAGACCTGGTGAGGTAAATCTTTCTATAACCGGTTCCTGCTAAACCGTTGTCACCGCTTCTAGTCTGTTGGCTAGTTCCAATTCCGATTTGGATTCTACCACCACTGAGCAGGGAATCGGGGTGTTATCCTTCTCCGGACCCAATTCTTCCCCTTGATGCTCACTGTCGTGCTTCCTTGGCCGACATTGGAGGGTTTCGATTGGTTCTTCTTCAGCCTCCTCTTCCGCGGTTTCTTGGTTTACCTTGTGTACTAGTTCCTCCTTATCTCTTTCATGCCGGCACAACTTTATCTTGATCAGCTTCGCATTCTTGTCTGGAACTTTCTCTACCGGCTCCTATCTCCGGGTCTCCAGCACTTCTTCTTCCAACCAACACGAGTCTCCTATTGTCCATCTGGGAGTGTGTTTTGCTAGCATCTGGTGTTGTTTAGATGGCTTGTTGGGTGTGATCTCCGGTCGGCCTCGCTTCTTCAGCTTGCTTGTGCGTGTCGGGGGTAACAAAACCATTAGCCACTACTAATCCGCCCATGCCTTCTTCCCATCCATTACAGACGCGATTCCCGCCCGTAGTGAGTCAGCTACTATCACCAGATAGTCCACCTTAAGGCCTTCCAATGTGGCAATGATGAAACCGGCCCTATTCTTCGGCATGGCGAGACAAATCCGTATTCGAGGAGCACCCGAGCCACTTCCCGGAATAGGAGGTTTTCGTCGCCCTGTGTCCGGTACGCCTTGCTTGCTATTGAGAACTCCCCAAAATAATCTGTTAGTATATCAGTGGAGGGGTTCTCAATGGAGGATAGACCTCCGGAGGGTAATCCTATGAGGGCTTGCACTGTTTATTCGAACAGCTCATCGGGGTCGATCGTTGTTGCGACCTTCTTCGGTTCTTCGTGCAATGGTGCTTCAATCACCTATATGAATCCCTCCAGGCCATTCTTGCTAAGCCAATCTCTGGTGGCGGTCGAGAGAGCCATCGGTTCTATATACTCTTCATCGATTTCGCTGCTACGGGTGGGTACTTGGGCTTTGTTCATCGCCTATGCTGTTTCGGAAACCCGTCTGCTCTATTGTGCTCTCAAAAGCTTTCGTTCACCAAATGAAACTCCTTCATTTGTCCGGAAGTTTTGTACCCCCATCTTCTGCAGCCATCACTTCTTGATTCCCACGCATGCACATCGTGTATCATAATAGTATGATTATGCCGCGTGGTGCGCTTTAAATGGCTGATGTCACGCCTCTTCATTTTGACCATTCAAAATCTCGAATAATATCCATTTTTTTCTCTATTATTATTATTACCATTAGGTCCTCCGTTAGTACTTGGTTGTACCGGTCGGACTTTCACCGGTCTCCAACCCTTCTCCAGCTTCCCAGATCTTCTGTTCCTTTGGTTCTTTGAACGGGTTCACCAGCATCATTCCTTTGTAAGGTTTCAGCCGGAAACCGTTTACCCATTTCTTCAACACCTCTCTGGCTAACGTCCCAAGTTGGTAGGATACCTTGAACTCCCTTGTGATCCAGAACGGTCCGGTCCACCAGAACCGTTGTTTCCCTGGCATGTTGCCCATCCAAGTCTAAAACAATAATGCCCACTTGCCAATGTTGAGCTCCTTCTAATTTCCGCGCCTATGCCGGTCCACAAAAGCATTTTGTTGCCTTTGCTCTAGCTCCAACTGCAACAGACTAGTTATCGGTGTTCCTCTAATTTGCACAATGTTGCCAACCAAATTATTTCGAATTCTTTTTCGCTCAATCGCTCCCAGACCTGTATTCGTAAACGGGGGATTTGAAATTCCATTGGCATGACCGCTTCAAGACCGAATGCCAATCAAAACAGTGTTTTCCGGATGCTCATTTTATATGTCGTCCGATACTCCCATAACGCTCTATGTAGTTTGGTGTCCCAATCCATCCGGTTCTCATTAACAATTTTCCGGAGGATGTTTTGGAGTGTCTTATTTGTTGACTCGGCCAATCCGTTTGCCTACAGATAATATGGTGTACTGCATTTATGCACTACTGCATAGAAGGAGATTAGGTTTTCCACCATGTGGCCGAGGAAATGTTCGCCCTGGTCGCCAATGAGCTCAATTGGGCAACCGTAACTGCACCATATGTACTCATAAAGAAATTTCGTCGTTGATGTCGCGGTGTTGTCCTAGAGCACTTTGGCTTCTACCCATTTTGTACATTAGTCTATGGCTACTACGATGTATCAGTTCCCCGTACGCATTGTCGGTGGCTTAAATGGTCCCACGAAGTCTAATCCCCACTTTTGGAAAGGTTCCAATAGTAACACTGGTTGATGGGGCATCGAAGCCTACTCTGTGGGTTGGCCCAATCGTTGGCAGAGATTGCACTCTTTACAATACCGGACCGCGTACTTGAGGGTTGTCGGCCACCATAACCTACTTTGCCAAATTTTCCGGGCGGTGGCGTCTCCGACATAGTGCCCACCGGCAACTCTGCAGTGAGCTTCATGTAGGATCACTGTTGAGATACAAGCTCAACATTGGCTGGATCGGCTGTGCAAGACGAGAACCGGATCAGTTTGGACTGATCGATTAGGCCGAACTGGTGCGCAAACTAGTCGCAACAAGAGGCCGGATCAGTGCGGAAACCGGGAGGCCGTTGAACAGATATTCCGCGAGGGAATATATTTGGGAGTTAGTGTAGGAGCATTGAAGTACGTGTCAGTAATTCTGTCAATCCGTATGGACTTGTATAAAAGTTCTCTCTGAGCACATCCTATGTACAGAGTTTTACACATTATTCTGAATTTAGTTTTTTGTGTGTGTTCATTCCCTCTCTGTCTCTCCCGCATACATTGTGGCTTAAGCTCTCCATTAAACCTATTTTTCCATATCGGTATTTTGTGTTTCGTATAGCTTCCGCACGTAACATTTCACATGGTATCAGAGCGCGAGGGTTGAGAACCTCTGCAGCCAACTTCAGCTCGAAACAAAAAAAAAAAACTAATCTCGGTGAAGAACAGAAAGGAAAAAAAAATGGATAGAGGTATGGCTAGTTCGCTTCCAACTGAGAAGCTCGACAGAAGTAACTACGCATCTTGGTCGTACGAGATGCATTAGTACCTGCTCGGATATGGATACTGGAGCTATGTCGATGGAGCGAATGATGCACCACCCAAATCGACAAACAGAAACTTCCCGGCCTGGGAACAGTTGGCGACCAGAGTTCTGTACTACTTCGTGTCTTGTGTGAGCGAACAGCTCTTGAGCTACATTCGGGATGCAAGAACGCCGAAGGATGCATGGGGAGATCTGAAAAAGATTTTCTCCACAAGCACCACAGCTAGGAAGCTCCAACTCTAACAGGAGTTGAGCAATGTGCGTCAACGTGATATGACGGTGGCGGACTACACCTCCAAGATAAAAGATATCTGCGACTCCCTCACCTCCATCGATGTGAACGTTGAGGAGGGCGAAATGGTGTAAATCTGCCTTAGAGGATTGGTGTCGAAGTTCGGAGCATTCCGAACGACAATTTGTACAAGGGAGAATACGCCGTCATTTTTCAACTTGTAGTCGATGCTCTTATAGAGGAGAATCACGCAGGTGCGTCAACGAGTACACACGCCGACAACAAGATGTTGTACACGGAGGGAGATAGGCCCCGTGGTCGTGGCGGACGAGGCAAGTCGGCGCACAATGGAGGCGGCCGACGGGAGCAAGGAAGAAGGCATCGTAGTACATGTACTCCGCCTCCGTGGTTGACAACGCAACCGTCTTCTGCAGCCTCGACTGCCACGAGACAGCTCCCCCTGCATATGTCATAACATACCCGGATGTAGACCGGCTGGTATCCACATCAGCATACATGTCCAAATCGGTAGAACCGTCAAGTTGAGGTTTTCCGGAGCCGAATCAGAGACACATGTTCGAAGTGCCGGAGTATCCATTTGACTGCATTCCAGTGCTCCTTGCCGGGATTGCTCAAGAACCGGCCCACCACTCCGACTGTGTATCCTATATCTGGTCGAGTACACACCATTGCGTACATTAAGCTCCCGACGGCAGAGGCATATGGAACCTTCATCATATCCGCTTTCTCTGCTTTCGTCTTCAGGCTTTGCTTACCGGATAACCTACAATTTGCCGGAAGTGTCGATCCGACCGGTTTCGCATCTGACATGTTGAACCGCTGAAGCACCTTTGTCACGTATTTCTCCTGTGACAACCACAGTTGCTTCGTTGGCCGGTTCCGGATGATATGCATCCCCAGCATCTGTCTTGCCGAACCCAAGT
This sequence comes from Azolla caroliniana, assembly GCF_043228905.1. Taxonomy (NCBI): domain Eukaryota; kingdom Viridiplantae; phylum Streptophyta; class Polypodiopsida; order Salviniales; family Salviniaceae; genus Azolla; species Azolla caroliniana. The sequence continues at coordinate 13,772,638 of NW_028230438.1, forward strand.
CTTTCATTGAGAAAGTCCGGTTGAGGGCCTTCTTCAGCATCCGTATGTTGGCTTGGTCTCGTCCGACGATCAACATGTCGTCCACGTACAGAAGGAGTATTAGAAAGTCGCCTCCTTCGAACTTCTTCACAAACACGCAGTGATCAGTCTGCGTCTTGTGGTACCCTTGATCGGTCATGAAGGAGTCGAACTTCCGGTACCATTGTCTGGGAGCCTGCTTCAATCCGTACAGGCTCTTCTTCAACCGGCAAACCAGTTGCTCCTTCCCTTTCTCCACGAATCCTTCCAGTTGTTGCATGTAGATCTCCTCATCGAGGTCGCCGTCAAGGAATGCCGTCTTCACGTCCAGCTGCTCTACCTCGAGGTCCATGCTTGCCGCTATACTCAGCATCGTCCGGATGGAGGTCATCTTTACTACCGGGGCAAATATCTCATCGAAGTCCACGCCCTTCTTCTGCTGGAACCCCTTCACCACGATCCTGGCTTTGTATCTCGGGGGGTTCCCAGCATCTACCGGTTTCAACTTGTACACCCACTTGTTTCGGAGTGCTCGCTTTCCTTTCGGCAACTCCACCAATTCGTACGTATGGTTCTCATGCAGGGAATCCATCTCATCCTGCATGGCACTTAACCATTTGCGGCTGTGGGTGTCACTTTTAGCTTCCTTGAAGCTTTCTGGCTCCCCCTCATCGGTCAGCAGCACATGCTCTGGATCCGGAAATCTCCGGGGGGGCCTTCTCTCTCTGAGAGGATATCTCCGTCTTTGGGCTTCGGTAACCTGGCCCTCCATTCGCTCTTCATCCGAATCCGATTCGGGGTCCTGGCCGGTTCCGGTTTCACCTTCCTCTACTTCTTCTTCTGCCGATTCGGTATCCTCACCATAACCGGCTGGTTCCTCGAGTGCTAGCCGCTCTCTTGCCGGTTGGGTCTACTCGTCGTAGAATCGACCCTTACCGGTCGATTCGGAGTTCATTATCTTCTTCTCCGACTCCCAGTTGGCGAGTGTCTTGTCCTCCATGAAGATAATATCTCGACTCCAGAATACCTTCTTGTCGACCGGGTCCCACACTCGGTAGCCGAACTCATCATCGCCGTAACCGAGGAATATGCATGGTCGGGTCTTTGGATCTAACTTTCCTCTTTGGTCCTTAACTACATGCACGTACGCGAGACACCCGAATACCTTCAGATGCCAGTAGGACACTTCCTTACCGGTCCAGACTCTTTGTGGCGTGTCTCTGTCCAAGGGTACTGAGGGTGATCTGTTTATCACATATGTCGCCGTCGACAGTGCCTCAGCCCAAAACTTCTTGGGTAGTTTTGCATGCGCCAGCATACTCCGGACCCTCTGCATTATGGTCCAGTTCATCCTCTCGGCCAGCCCGTTTAGTTCCGGTGTCTTCGCACGGTAAATTCAAGTTGGATTCCCTTCGAGCGATAGTACTCCTCGAACTGCCCCCGGTATTCACCTCCGTTATCTGCTCGAATCGCCTTCAGCTTCAGGCCGGTTTCTCTTTCCACTCTCGCGTGGAGCTCTTTGAAAACGGATAGCACCTAATCCTTCGTCTTCAACAGTGTGACCCACAGCTTCCGGCTGTGGTCATCTATGAACGCCACGAAGTACTGCGATCCTGCATGTGACTTCGTGTCCACTTGACACACATCAGTATGCACTAACTCCAGTGGTGCATTACGTCTCATCGGTGGCCTCGATCGGAAGGAGGTCCAGTTTGGTTTACCGGCCAAACAATCAGTGCACTTCTCCAAGTGCACGTTCTTCACTGGACTGAGGTTGTCTTCTGCAAGCCTCTTCATCCCCTTCTCGCTCATGTGACACAGCCTTTTATGCCACAGCTCACCGGCAGTGTCGGATGCCACGTTCACTTCCTCCGGACATAACCGGGCATTCATCAGGTCCAACGTGTTTACCTTCCGGGCCCAAGCCACAATCAAGCTCCCTTTGCTGAACTTCATAACACCGTTCTGGATGCTACCCGTGTAGCCTTCATCATCTAGCCGACCGGCTGATATCAGGTTCAGACGAACCTCCGGAACGTGTCGGACATTCTTCAGCAGCATCTTGCATCCAGTTGGTGTTGTCAACCACACGTCTCCTATGCCGACAATTCGGCATGTACCTTCATTCCCCATCCGGACACAACCGTGATCACCGGCTGAGTAGGATGAGAAGCATTTCCGGTCCGGGGTAAGGTGGAACGACGCTCCGGAGTCGACCACCCAGGTCATCTCGTTGCCAGCAAGGTTTATCTCACTCTCCTCGGTTATGAGCATCAACTCTTCTTCACTTGCCGCGATTGCCGTCAATCCCTTCCGATCTCGCCCCCTCCGGTCTTTACCATTCCGGTCCGGTGTCCGCTTCGAATCGGTACCGTCGGTTTCCTTGTCTTTCCGGAAATGCCGGCAGTTTTTCTGGAAGTGTCTCGTCTTGCCACAATAGAAGCAAGTAGGCCTCCCCCTTGACTTTGACCGTGTCCCCGACTTTTCCCGATTCTGGGGACTACGGTTTCTATGTCTTCCGCGTTCTGATTCGGTAAGGAGCGCTTTGGAGTCGGAGCTCGTATCCTTATCTTTCCGACATGCCTCCTCATCTAGCAAGATCGACTTCACTCTTGCTAGGGATAACCGTTTTCCTTCCGGCCCGGCGTTGCCCAAAGTGATAACCAACGTCTCCCAGCTATCCGGGAGGGAACCGAGCTGGAGTAGTGCTAGTACCTCATCGGCAAGAGGTACTTCCAATGATGTTGCCGTCGACAGTGCCTAAGCCCAAAACTTCTTGGGTAGTTTTGCATGCGCCAGCATACTCCGGACCCTCTGCATTATGGTCCAGTTCATCCTCTCGGCCAGCCCGTTTAGTTCCGGTGTCTTCGCACGGTAAATTCAAGTTGGATTCCCTTCGAGCGACAGTACTCCTCGAACTGCCCCCAGTATTCACCTCCGTTATCTGCTCGAATCGCCTTCAGCTTCAGGCCGGTTTCTCTTTCCACTCTCGCGTGGAGCTCTTTGAAAACGGATAGCACCTGATCCTTCGTCTTCAACAGTGTGACCCACAGCTTCCGGCTGTGGTCATCTATGAACGCCACGAAGTACTGCGATCCTGCATGTGACTTCGTGTCCACTTGACACACATCAGTATGCACTAACTCCAGTGGTGCATTACGTCTCATCGGTGGCCTCGATCGGAAGGAGGTCCAGTTTGGTTTACCGGCCAAACAATCAGTGCACTTCTCCAAGTGCACGTTCTTCACTGGACTGAGGTTGTCTTCTGCAAGCCTCTTCATCCCCTTCTCGCTCATGTGACACAGCCTTTTATGCCACAGCTCACCGGCAGTGTCGGATGCCACGTTCACTTCCTCCGGACATAACCGGGCATTCATCAGGTCCAACGTGTTTACCTTCCGGGCCCAAGCCACAATCAAGCTCCCTTTGCTGAACTTCATAACACCGTTCTGGATGCTACCCGTGTAGCCTTCATCATCTAGCCGACCGGCTGATATCAGGTTCAGACGAACCTCCGGAACGTGTCGGACATTCTTCAGCAGCATCTTGCATCCAGTTGGTGTTGTCAACCACACGTCTCCTATGCCGACAATTCGGCATGTACCTTCATTCCCCATCCGGACACAACCGTGATCACCGGCTGAGTAGGATGAGAAGCATTTCCGGTCCGGGGTAAGGTGGAACGACGCTCCGGAGTCGACCACCCAGGTCATCTCGTTGCCAGCAAGGTTTATCTCACTCTCCTCGGTTATGAGCATCAACTCTTCTTCACTTGCCGCGATTGCCGTCAATCCCTTCCGATCTCGCCCCCTCCGGTCTTTACCATTCCGGTCCGGTGTCCGCTTCGAATCGGTACCGTCGGTTTCCTTGTCTTTCCGGAAATGCCGGCAGTTTTTCTGGAAGTGTCTCGTCTTGCCACAATAGAAGCAAGTAGGCCTCCCCCTTGACTTTGACCGTGTCCCCGACTTTTCCCGATTCTGGGGACTACGGTTTCTATGTCTTCCGCGTTCTGATTCGGTAAGGAGCGCTTTGGAGTCGGAGCTCGTATCCTTATCTTTCCGACATGCCTCCTCATCTAGCAAGATCGACTTCACTCTTGCTAGGGATAACCGTTTTCCTTCCGGCCCGGCGTTGCCCAAAGTGATAACCAACGTCTCCCAGCTATCCGGGAGGGAACCGAGCTGGAGTAGTGCTAGTACCTCATCGGCAAGAGGTACTTCCAATGATGTTGCCTGGTGAATCAGTGCCTCAGCCCAAAACTTCTTGGGTAGTTTTGCATGCGCTAGCATACTCCGGACCCTCTGCATTATGGTCCAGTTCATCCTCTCGGCCAGCCCGTTTAGTTCCGGTGTCTTCGCACGGTAAATTCAAGTTGGATTCCCTTCGAGCGACAGTACTCCTCGAACTGCCCCCGGTATTCACCTCCGTTATCTGCTCGAATCGCCTTCAGCTTCAGGCCGGTTTCTCTTTCCACTCTCGCGTGGAGCTCTTTGAAAACGGATAGCACCTGATCCTTCGTCTTCAACAGTGTGACCCACAGCTTCCGGTTGTGGTCATCTATGAACGCCACGAAGTACTGCGATCCTGCATGTGACTTCGTGTCCACTTGACACACATCAGTATGCACTAACTCCAGTGGTGCATTATGTCTCATCGGTGGCCTCGATCGGAAGGAGGTCCAGTTTGGTTTACCGGCCAAACAATCAGTGCACTTCTCCAAGTGCACGTTCTTCACTGGACTGAGGTTGTCTTCTGCAAGCCTCTTCATCCCCTTCTCGCTCATGTGACACAGCCTTTTATGCCACAGCTCACCGGCAGTGTCGGATGCCACGTTCACTTCCTCCGGACATAACCGGGCATTCATCAGGTCCAACGTGTTTACCTTCCGGGCCCAAGCCACAATCAAGCTCCCTTTGCTGAACTTCATAACACCGTTCTGGATGCTACCCGTGTAGCCTTCATCATCTAGCCGACCGGCTGATATCAGGTTCAGACGAACCTCCGGAACGTGTCGGACATTCTTCAGCAGCATCTTGCATCCAGTTGGTGTTGTCAACCACACGTCTCCTATGCCGACAATTCGGCATGTACCTTCATTCCCCATCCGGACACAACCGTGATCACCGGCTGAGTAGGATGAGAAGCATTTCCGGTCCGGGGTAAGGTGGAACGACGCTCCGGAGTCGACCACCCAGGTCATCTCGTTGCCAGCAAGGTTTATCTCACTCTCCTCGGTGATGAGCATCAACTCTTCTTCACTTGCCGCGATTGCCGTCAATCCCTTCCGATCTCGCCCCCTCTGGTCTTTACCATTCCGGTCCGGTGTCCGCTTCGAATCGGTACCGTCAGTTTCCTTGTCTTTCCGGAAATGCCGGCAGTTTTTCTGGAAGTGTCTCGTCTTGCCACAATAGAAGCAAGTAGGCCTCCCCCTTGACTTTGACCGTGTCCCCGACTTTTCCCGATTCTAGGGACTACGGTTTCTATGTCTTCCGCGTTCTGATTCGGTAAGGAGCGCTTTGGAGTCGGAGCTCGTATCCTTATCTTTCCGACATGCCTCCTCATCTAGCAAGATCGACTTCACTCTTGCTAGGGATAACCGTTTTCCTTCCGGCCCGGCGTTGCCCAAAGTGATAACCAACGTCTCCCAGCTATCCGGGAGGGAACCGAGCTGGAGTAGTGCTAGTACCTCATCGGCAAGAGGTACTTCCAATGATGTTGCCTGGTGAATCAGCCCCTGGAAGGCATTCATGTGCTCCGCCATGCTGGAGCCATCTTGGTGCCGGAGTCTTCTAGCTTCCGAAATACCGAAACTTGATTAATAGCATTTTTGTTTTGAAACATAATGTCGATCTTCTCCCAGAGCTCATGAGCCTTACTCTCTTCATTGAAGTTGTTGTATTGGCTCATGTCAATGAAGCACCATATGTACGCCGTTGTCTTCATGTGCATCACCTCCCATATCGTGGCGTCGATTTTGTCCGGTCTCTTGTCCCCGAACTGAACCGGCAACCAAAGATCTTTAACCACGAGCATGTCCCTCATCTTCGACTTCCACACCGAATAGTTGGAGCCGGTGAGCTTGAACATGCCTCCCAACGAATCGTCCATTTTCTGTGTCATTTCACTCTGATACCAATTGACAAGAACTACACGCTCCCTATGCACAACGCTCGGTCACAACCGAGCTTAGATTCATACACAGAAAGATAAACGGGAATGAATGCACGACACAGTGAAGAGAAGAGTACACAGGATGTTTACGGGGAAAACCCAAACTAGAGAAAAACCACGGCAGCCCACAGGCTGCAAACTATCACTATGTTACAGTGTACAACAGTAAAGCACCGAGGCAACAACCTCGAGCTTTATATCTTCGCCACAGGCGGCGATTACAACAGAGATACGAACTCTTCGTCTCTTTCTCTCTCTCTCTCTCTCTCTCTCTCTCTCTCTCTCTCTCTCTCTCTCTCTCTCTCTCTCTCTCTGTGTACACGGCTGCGTTATAATCTTGCCACAACAAGCTGTTGGGAAACAAGTCCCTCCGGATGGGAAGGGAGAAGATCAGTGACGATGAACAAACTCGGCAGAAACCGTATGAGGAGGACCCGGCTATGGAGAGCCGGATGATGCAGGCCCGGTATGAACCGGATGAGGAGTACCCGGCTACGGAGAGCCGGATGGTGCAGGCCCGGTACGAACCGGATGAGGAGTACCCGGCTACGGAGAGCCGGATGGTGCAGGCCCGGTACGAACCGAATGAGGAGTACCCGGCTACGGAGAGCCGGATGGTGCAGACCCGGTATGAACCGAAGGAAGAGACATATTCGTAAATATGTTTCTGAGAGCCCATCGTGGCTATATTTGTAAATAGCCGAAAAGTCATATTAGTATAAATATGACTTAGGGCAAACTAATATCATGTAGTTGTTGTCATTCTTCCTTGTTGGTGCAAGAAGAAGAGAGAGCACGTAATAGTGTACAGAGAGAGAGAGAGAGAGAGAGAAAGAGGTCGTTGCCTCTGTTGTAACCGTCGCGTGTGGCGAAGATCTGTGAGCACGAGGTCGTTGCCTCTGTGAACTCACTGTTGTACATTCTCACATAGTGACAGTTTGCAGCCTGTGGGCTGCCGTGGTTTTTCCCTCTTTGGGTTTTCCACGTAAACCTCCTGTGTATCTTCCTCTCCTTTGTGTCATGTTTTATTTCCCGTTTTCTGTGTATCATTCTACACTCGGTTGTGGCCGAGCGTCGCGCATAAGGAACGTCGGGTTCCTGTCAAATGGTATCAGAGCAAAACAACACAGAAATATGGACGAATCGTTTGGTGGCATGTTCAAGCTCACCGGCTCCAACTATTCGGTATGGAAGTCAAAGATGAGGGACATGCTCGTGGTTAAAGACCTATGGCTGCCGGTTCAGTTCAGGGACAAGAGACCGGACAAAATCGATGCCGCGATATGGGAGGTGATGCACATGAAGACAACGGCGTAACAACTTCAATGAAGAGAGCAAGGCTCATGAGCTCTGGGAGAAGATCGGCATAATGTTTCAGAACAAAAATGTTGTTAACCAGGTGTCGGTATTCCGGAAGCTAGTAAGACTCCGGTACCAAGATGGCTCCAGCATGGCGGAGCACATGAATGCCTTGCAGGGGCTGATCCACCAGGCAACATCATTGGAAGTACCTCTTGCCGATGAGGTACTCGCGCTACTCCGACTCGGTTCCCTCCCGGATAGCTGGGAGACGTTGGTTGTCACTTTGGGCAATGCCGGGCCGGAAGGAAAACGGTTATCCCTAGCAAGAGAAAGTCGATCTTGCTAGATGAGGAGGCGCGTCAGAAAGACAAAGATGCGAGCTCCGACTCCAAAGCGCTTCTTACCGAATCGGAACGCGGAAGACATAGAAACCGTAGTCCCCAGAACCGGGAGAAGTCGGGGACACGGTCAAAGTCAAGGGGGAGGCCTACTTGCTTCTATTGCGGCAAGCCGGGACACTTCCAAAAGAACTGTCGGCATTTCCGTAAAGACAAGGAAACCGACGGTACCGATTCGAAGCAAACTCGGGACCGTAACGGTAAGACTAGAAGAGGCCGGACCGGAAGGGAACGACGGCAATCGCGGCAAGTGAAGAAGAGTTGATGCTCATCACCGAGGAGAGTGAGATAAACCTTTCCGACAACGAGATGACCTGGGTGGTAGACTCCGGATCATCGTTCCACCTTACCCCGGACCGGAAATGCTTCTCATCCTACTCAGTCGGTGATCACGGCTGTGTCTGGATGGGGAATGAAGGTACATGCCGAATTGTCGGCATAGGAGACGTGTGGCTGACAACACCAACCGGATGCAAGATGCTGCTGAAGGATGTCCGACACGTTCCGGAAGTTCGTCTGAACCTGATATCAGCCGGTCGGCTAGATGATGAAGGCTACACGGGTAGCATCCGGAATGGTGTCATGAAGTTCAACAAAGGGAGCCTAATTGTGGCTCGGGCCCGGAAGGTAAACACATTGTACCTGATGAATGCCCGGTTATGTCCGGAAGAAGTGAACGTGGCATCCGACACTGCCAGTGAGCTGTGGCACAAGAGGCTATGTCATATGAGCGAGAAGGGGATGAAGAGGCTTGCAGACGACAACCTCATTCCAGTGAAGAACGTGCACTTGGAGAAGTGCACTGATTGTCTGGCCGGTAAGCAGAACCGGACCTCCTTTCGATCAAGGCCACCGATGAGACGTAATGCACCACTGGAGTTGGTAATGGTACCGGAAGAGCCTGTATGGACTGAAGCAGGCTCCCCGGCAATGGTACCGGAAGTTCGACTCCTTCATGACCGATCAAGGGTACCACAAGACACAGGTCGATCACTGTGTGTTTGTGAAGAAGTTCGAAGGAGGCGACTTCTTAATACTCCTCCTATACGTGGATGACATGTTGATCGTCGGACGTGACCAAGTCAAAATACGGATGCTGAAGAAGGCTCTCAACCGGACCTTCTCAATGAAAGACTTGGGCCCGGCAAGACAGATGTTGGGGATGCACATCATTCGGGACCGGTTAAAGAAGCAACTATGGTTGTCACAGGAGAAGTATGTGACAAAGGTGCTTCACCGGTTCAACATGTTAGAAGCGAAACCGGTCGGATCGACACTTCCGGTAAACTGCAGGCTATCCGGCAAGCAAAGCCCGAAGACGAAAGCAGAGAAGGCGGATATGATGAAGATTCCATATGCCTCTGCCGTCGGGAGCTTGATGTATGCTATGGTGTGTCCCGACCAGATATAGGATACGCAGTCGAAGTGGTGAGCCAGTTCATGAGTAATCCCGGCAAGGAGCATTGGAACGCGGTCAAATGGATACTCCGGTATTTGAAGGGCACTTCAAATAAGTGTCTCCGATTCGGGTCCGGAAAACCTCAACTGGACGGTTTTTTCACCGATTCGGACATGTCGGCTGATGTGGATACCAGCCGGTCTACATCCGGGTATGTAATGACATATGCAGGGGGGAGCTGTTTCGTGGCAGTCGAGGCTGCAGAAGACGGTTGCACTGTCAACCACGGAGGCGGAGTACATGGCAGCTGTGGAAGCCGGCAAGGAAATATTATGGGTGAAGGACTTCATCAGAGAGCTCGGTATCTGGCAAGAGGAATACCGACTCTATTGCGACAGTCAAAGTGCCATCCACCTTTCTAAGAATGCGGCCTACTATTCCCGGACGAAGCATATCCAACGGAGGTATCACTGGATCCGGGAAAGAGTAGATGACCAGGAGTTCGCACTAACGAAGATCCACACGGCCGAGAACGGGTCAGATATGCTGACCAAAGTGTTGACACCCGACAAGCTGGACGCATGCCACAAGAGGATCGGACTGGTAAGACACCCCATGCCGGAGTGAAGGGGGAGTTTGTTGGGAGACAGGTCCCTCCAGATGGGAAGGGAGAAGATCAGTGACGATGAACAAACTCGGCAGAAACCGTATGAGGAGGACCCGGCTATGGAGAGCCGGATGATGCAGACCCGGTATGAACCGGATGAGGAGTACTCGGCTACGGAGAGCCGGATGGTGCAGGCCCGGTACGAACCGGATGAGGAGTACCCGGCTACGGAGAGCCAGATGGTGTAGGCCCGGTACGAACCGGATGAGGAGTACCCGGCTACGGAGAGCCGGATGGTGCAGGCCCGGTATGAACCAGAGGAAGAGACATATTCGTAAATATGTTTCTGAGAGCCAATCGTGGCTATATTTGTAAATAGCCAAAAATTCATATTAGTATAAATATGACTTAGGGCAAACTAATATCATGTAGTTGTTGTCATTCTTCCTTGTTGGTGCAAGAAGAAGAGAGAGCACGTAATAGTGTATAGAGAGAGAGAGAGAGAGAGAAAGAGGTCGTTGCCTCTGTTGTAACCGCCGCGTGTCACGAAGATCTGTGAGCACGAGGTCGTTGCCTCTGTGAACTCACTATTGTACATTCTCACATAGTGTCAGTTTGCAGCCTGTGGGCTGCCGTGGTTTTTCCCTCTTTGGGTTTTCCACGTAAACCTCCTGTGTATCTTCCTCTCCTTTGTGTCGTGTTTTATTTCCCGTTTTCTGTGTATCTTGGCCGAGCGTCGCGCATAAGGAACGTCGGGTTCCTGTCACAAGAATGAAAACAACTCCCTCAAAAGTTTGCCCTAAGTCATATTTATACTAATATGACTTTTCGGCTATTTACAAATATAGCCACGATGGACTCTCAGAAACATATTTACGAATATGTCTCTTCATGCGGTGAGCACTCCTCACCGGGCCTGCATCATCCGGCGCTTGCCGGGTACTCATCATCCGGTTCTCACCGGGTCCTCCGTTTTCGGGTACTCCTCATCCGGTTCTCACCAGGTCTGCACCATCCGGCTCTCCGTAGCCGGGTACTCCTCATCCGGTTCTCATCGGGTCTGCACCATCCGGCTCTCCGTAGCCAGGTACTCTTCATCCGGTTCTCACCGGGTCTTCCGTAACCGGGTACTCTTCATCCGGTTTCAGCCTCGGCCGAGATTCTCATCAGCACTGTTCTTCTCACTTCCCATCCGGAGGGACCTGTTTCCTAACATTTCTCTCTTCATTGAAGTTGTTGTACAGGCTCATGTCGATGAAGCACCGGATGTATGTCGTCTTCTTCATGTGCATCACCTCCCACATTGTGGCGTCGATCTTATCTGGTCTCTTGTCCCCGAACTGAACCGGCAACCAAAGATCTTTAACCACCATCATATCCCTCATCTTCGACTTCCACACTGAGTAGTTGGAGCCGGTGAGCTTGAACATGCCGCCGAACGATTCTTCCATTTCCTGTGTTGTTCGCTCTGATACCAGTTTGAACAGAAATAGCGCGAAATATTGCTCAGCCACAACCGAGTCTTGAATCACTTCTATGAGAATGAAACACAGAAATGGGAAATGGAGAGTACACAAGGAAATACACAGGATGTTTACGTGGAAAACCCTAATAGGGAAAAACCACGGGAGCCCACAGACTCCAAACTATCACTATATGCGAAAGTTACATTCAAAGACTAATAGGCAATGATCTCAAGCTCTGTATCTTCAACAACCGTCAGTTATAACACGGTATCGCTCTATATCTCACTCTCTCTCTCTCTCTCTGTTGCTCTCTATATAACAGTTACAACAGTATGACAACAACACTATGCACTATACTAAGTGATTGCCCTAAGTCATATTTATACTTATATGAACTTAGGGCTATTTACAGATATAGCCTCAATAGGCTTACTCAAAACATATTTACAAATATGTCCTCTCTTCCGGTTCTCACCGGGTCCTCTTCATTCATCAACGGATCCCATCAATAGCTAACACCTTATCAATCACCTGATCGATTGATTGATTTCAAAAATCGAACACTACTAGAGTTGTTCAAAGAGGTTCCCGAATTGCTTCTGGGAATATATCTTTTAATTCTTCATCTGGAATTGTCTTCGACATTTGAAGTTGTAAATTCTAAAAATGGATCACAAATTGTGACACCGTTTCATGTGGTTCTTTATATGCTACATAGAACTGACCGATCAGATCTTTTTGTGGAATCTGTCGATGTAACAGTTGTATGAATCGGGTGGTTAATTTTTTGAAAGACTCGAATGCTTTGATACCGTTCTAGGCAAACCAACTTCCCAACGGACCATCCAAGGACAAAACAAAATCAACAATTTTAGACTTATCTTCGGCTGCCTCCAACAGTCACTAAGCTCCATGGTTTATTTTCGATGTTGTCAAGAAATCCCTAATGTGCACTTCTGCATCAGCGTCATCTCGATACTTCGAGTAAAGGTATGGCATATTGTCGTCACCCCAGATGTCGTAGAAAGAAACTTGTTCGGACTTACCTTCGTCCGAATAATTTTCATTTAAATCGGGAATCGAAGACCGCTCCCGACCAGCGCATTGTTGCTGTGTAGATGGAAAATCGTTGACAAGATCCTCCGCTACTTGTTGAGTTTCTGAGCGTGTGCGAGGACGTTTGCGACCGATCGGTGCTTTCGAACTAGACGACATCCCTTCTAATTTGTTCTTTGCTGAATACAGATGTAACCGGGCATGCCAAAACTATTGTGTTATTCAATTCAATAGTTGACTATTCAGACCGACAACACAACAAGGTCAAACTTTCTACATCGAACGTTCTATCAAGAAACTGTAGAATTACGAATGGAATACAAACTAGCTTCCTAAGCAGTTTTACGATACTATATAACTCTATCGTGATCAACTAATTGACATAATATAATTATGTGTAGACTATAACTGAGACAAATAGAGCAATAGATTACTCGAAGAATACGCAATACAGATTTCTACTAACTAATAACTATATTAGAATCAAATTAGAACGATAGTGTTACAATGTTCTCGATCCCATTTTATAGGTGACCTGAAAGACAGACTCATCAAGAATTACACTTTGCCTTGTCGGCAAGAACTAACCAAAACTTCTAACTAACTCTAGTATATGTATGTGTATATATATATATTGATTTAGTCGGCAAAATGCTAACTCATTTATTCACCTCGTCAATCCGACTCCGACTTTGTGTTTCCCCGAACATTGTCGACTCCGACGCTTCCACACCTGCCCGACTCTTACCTTACCGGCAAACAAAAGCACTTTCTATTGGGGGTTAGCTGGAACGATGTACCCGAATCGACTACACATGTCAATTCCTCGTTGACAAGGTTTAATTCGTTCTGCTCACTTATGAGCAACAATTCTTCCTCACTTGTCGCGATAGCCAACATGCCTTTCTGATCCGAAGTCTTCTTCGAGTCGGCATTGTCGGCTCCCCCTTTCTCCTTTCGGAAGTGTTGACAATTCTTCTAGAAATGCCCCGGCTTCCCACAATAGAAGCACGTGGGCCTCCCCCTTGACTTCGACCTTGTCCCCGATTTCTCTTGGTTCAGGGGACTCTTGTTTTGGTCTCTCCCTCTATGTGTGTCACTTTCCATGACTAGGGTCTTTAGGTTGGAAATTGCCTCCTTGTTCTTCCGACGAGCTTCCTCATCCAACAAGCTCAATTTTACTCTTGCCACGGATGAATGTTGCCCTCCCCGTCCGGCATTGCCCAGTGTGATGACTAGAATCTCCCGGCTATCTAAAAGGGATTCGAGCAACAACAATGCTAGTACCTCGTCAACTAAAGGTACTTCGAGCGAGGTAGTCTGGTTTATTAGCCCCTGGAAGGTGTTCATATGCTTTGTTATACTGGCACCATCCTAGTACTTGAGTCTCACTACTTTTCGAAATACTAAGACTCGAATCACAACATTTTTGTTCTCCAACATAATGCTGACCTTCTCCCAGAGCTCATGAGCCTTGTTCTCTTCATTGAAGTTGTTGTATAGACTCATGTCGATGAAGTGATGCACTTACACAGTAAACATGAGACAACACCGGATGTCAACATGGAAAACCCTCATTGGGAAAAAAACCACGGGAGCCCACTGACTCCAAACTGATCCCTTCTCAAAGAGGTATTACAAGAGAGACTCAGAGGCAACGACCTCGAGCTCTATCTCTTCGCAAGTCAGTGGTTACAACAAATACAACATCTTGTACCACACTCTCTCGCTCTTGCTCTGTCTATACAACGATTACAACTTAACTAACTAACTCATACAATAAGTTTTGTCGTAGTTATTTATACTCTCATAACTTTCGAGCTATTTACAAGTATAGCCTCAACATGCGCATCCGAACATATTTACTAATATGTCCTTTCTTCGAGTTCACACCAGATCCAACCGGATACCTTTCGGATCCATCCGGTCTGGTTTCTTCCTCCGGCTCATTCGATCTAGAGGAACCGATTTCCCAACAATACCTAGAATTGCCTCGAATTTGGCAAATGAAGAACTCCAAAGCTTCACTTTAAAGGACTCATAATTGGGAAAATGAAAAAGAGAGTTTTCGAAAATAAACAAAACATCTAAACCATCAAAAGTTCATCATAACAAAGTTGTCACCCATTGTTTAGCTAGACTAACTTGGTTGATACTTAGGAAATATGGGATGGGGAATTGAAAACATTCAAATCAAACTTGACTTCTTAACATACATAATAAAAAAGAGACAAGAAATATTTAGTTGCAAACTCAAAATTTCCTAATAATCGAGAATGGAGGTTATGCCTCTTTCAAAGACTATTTAGTGATCATTCCCTTTATATCTCATTAATAATGTTCTTGTCAACATGCCTAACTTCAAATTACTCACTTTGTTTTACTATGGGATATTTTTTGGACATAAATAGTTGATCCACTGAGGATAGGAGGATCCACTTTGATATTTGTATTGAGTAAACTATTGAGTTAGAGGATAGGATGATCCACTACACCATTGCACATGTGAGTGTTCACAATAATGTTTCCTGCATAAAAGCTTGAAAGGTTGCCTAAAGTATCTTGTAGCATTGTTATGTTTTAATTAGGGACTAAATGTCAAATACCTATGTCAACAGATATAAATGTATCTACGCTAATTATAGGAAGATTAGTAACAATGACATTGATTTCTTAGAAGTCCTAGAGACTGATTTTGATATGAAGCGAGAGAGGGTTACATATGATAGGGAGAAGTACGATGGTAGAGTATATGTATATAAAGACTTGATGGATAATGTTTTTCTTATTTGCTTATAAAGACTAGATGAATAATGGTTGTAAAAAAAATTATGGAAAGAAAAAACATTGCAAAGGTTTTACAAAATTGTTTGATCTCATAACTTGTATAAATATATTTTGTCCAATGAAATCTGAAACTTTACATTAAAATTGTTCAATATTTGATAAGGAGACATATGATATTAGAGTATATGTATCATTTGCCTAAACTTGTAACATATTTTTTCTATGAAATTATTTGCTTATAAACAAGTGATGAATAATACTTGTAAAACTTCTTTAGTTGTAAAAGTTTTATAAAATGAAAAGTTTCTATATTGCATTTACATTTTGTACAATGACAAGCTCAAACTTTACGTTAACATTGTTCAATAATACATTGGAAGAAAAGAAAACTAGAATGTTGCGACCCACATATAATTGGTGATTGGCCACAAGAAGTTGTTTTTCATTAGTTAGTGTTGTTGGATTTCCTGACACCTTTTTGGCATTTGTTACTAATTAAATAGTGCCAAAAATTGTCGCCTTTCCTATGTGTCAAAAACTTGGCAATTGCTTCATGTTGCAATTTGCGGCACTTATTTATTACTCAAATTTTCCACATTACTATCAGTAAGTTTTCAAATTCCATCTATTTAACTCATAAAATTTATTAACATAAAATGGAATGTGAGAGTTTTGAAACTTCGGCTAATTAAGTAGGTATCGACAACGGTTTGTTTTAGTCATACCAAACCGTAAGAAGAAGACTTTAAAATTTAACTAGTTCAATTTGATTCTACTTAGTTTTAGAAATTTGTAAACTGTTTGGTTTGGCTTGGGGTTCAAGAGTTTGGTTTGACACTTTATCGGCTTAATGGTTTCATTGATGAACTGTTTCAAGGACTTTTTTAAGTATTTATTAAATATATAATTGTGTAATGTGCATTTTGAAGTTTCATTTTTTTATCTCAAATTATTCTTTTAAGTTGAAATTCTATTCAGAGTTTAAAAAACTAACCCTTTCTTGAGAATTTGAAAATTGAGTCCACAATAGTCAATAATTCGAGGTTCAACTAAAACTAAACTTTGAAAGCTTGATGACTCAATAGATTTACAGTTTAGTAGTTTGTGGACCTCTTGAACTAAATGGTTCGCTTTAAGCTTAAATTTTTTTAAATGGTTTGAGTTTGGCACTCCCAAATCAAACCAAACTGAGTTGTTGTCAATAACTACAATTAAGTTTACAAATTGTAGGAGTTTCAATAAGTCATATTTTGTGAAGTTAATTTACATTGTATATTCATATTTTTATTAACAAGGATCAATTTTATACTTGAATTAACTAGCGTAGGTTTTCATTATCTAGACTCCATCCACTAAATGTAGTTTGGGGTATAACAAAATATCCTTTGATATTGATCCGTAATAGTATTGACACCCTTGGTATTTTCAAGAATTTCATGCAGTATTCTCCTAATAATAACCTTAAAAAATACTAACTTTTTGTCTAAGTAGCTCAAATAAATTAGAAAAAACTGATTTGATAATCATTCAAGTGTAAATAACTCTAGAAGTTACTTTTATGACCCAAAATACAAAGGGTATGTTTGTTATTAGTTCTTACTATGGAAAGGTAGCATGGGAACATACACATGCCTATGTATATATATATATATATGTATGTACAGGGGGATGTCTATGCCCACACTCCCTATTGATCACACCTTTCTTCTCTTGTTCATTTTTGCAAACCTATCATATATTATAATAAATGATGCTATAAAAAGCATTTGTTTCATATACTACAAGAGTAAGGATCTTATGGCGAGGTGAACCGTCTAAGGTGTTGCAATACTAAGTGACATAAAAGCAATGCGTCTAGGAACAAGGTGCTCGTAAAGCTTAGTTGAGAAAATTACTGAACCAAATTTCCTTTTTTTCCTAGAAACATGTTGTACTCTATGGAGACCATCAAATAAGAACCAATTTCTCAAACTCAAATTCTACCACCTACATACCCCCAATACCTAAGGTAGTAAAAAACAACCATATGTCACGGCAAGTGTAAAGCTTTGGTTGCTTCAAAGGAATGATGGCCAACTACTCAAATTGCCTTATTAATTGAGCCTGTAAGGAACATATGCATGTTATCCTCCTTGATAATTGCATAGAAAAAACATGCCCTGCCCTAATTGGAAATGTATAAGACACCGTTGTAGACTTTCCCCCCACCATTGTTCACCAAAGAAACATTATCACAAGGAAGACCCCTTTTTCTTCTCTCTCTTGATGGAATCACCATGTGATCTATGAGACTTGGCATTACCCATGGTGAGGATTGAAATTCGATTCTCCCAAAATGATGATGCCTTTGATGTTATATTCTAAACTAAAAAGAAAAGAGAAAGTAAAGAACGAAGAAAGTTGTGCAAAATGTCAATGTAAACATCCTCTATATGCATATATATTTCATGAAACACACTTTGTATTTGGGAAACATGATGAATTAGACCTACCTTACCTCATAATGTTTCTCGTGGCATGGCACATATATGAAGAATGTTTTTTATATAACAAAAATTGAGTGCAATTCAAAAGAATACTTTGTTATCTATGCATGTTGCTTCTACAATGTACACTTTTCTAGTGAATAATTTAACTATAAATACTTTTATGTTCCATAATTCATAACCATGTGCCCCTCACAAAGACATCTCGAGGGTGATGAAGTAGTGCCATGACAACTAGTTGAGTGAATGAACATGGATGAGATAGGTGGTGTTCAAGTTTCATGAAATGAAAACATTCAAATAGAAATGATAAAGAGAATAATGTATGATACATAAGGAGACTAAGATATGTAAGAGAAAGGAAGATACCAATGAAGACATATGAGCCCAACATAATGGTAAACTTGAAGGAGCTTAATCTTCACATTTCAAGAATTATGGGGACGTAGAGATATATATATAGAGAGAGAGGACATTGAGTTGTGTGTGTGTGTCCTAAGAATAGCACATGGATCCATATGATTGTGGATTGAGGGTCATGGTTGTTATGTCAGAAAAGGTGGATGAATTATTACCAAAAAAACCACAATAAGGTTAAAAAGAGGAGGGTGTCCAAGTAGGATGGAGATATACATATGTAGAGAGAGATGGTGTGTGTGTGTGTGTGAGTGTTGTTTGGGCACATGGTGTGTTAGAGTTCACATGACATCCATCCCATCCCATCCTTCCAACATGGCAAAAGAAGAGAGATGAAAAGTGACCACGAAACTTAGCAAAGCGAATTTTATAACACCATACATATAGATGTATGTATGTGTGTATGTATGTAAGGGGAATGAATACACATTTGCAATAACATTATCTTTTAAGAAATGAAAGAGTGAGAGGAAAAAGAGGACAGAAAAAGGAGAGGCCACCCAATTCATGTGAGACGCACAAACATCGCCTGCCTCTCTCTCCTTTCACACACTAGCCCTTGCCACGTGGCAGTCCCATCTCTCTTAGCTGGAAGGATGACGTCGCACGGCGTTATGTAGAGGCAGACACATTTTCGGCTCCTTTATACATACATCATACAATGTATGCATTTCTTGAGTTTTCAGAGATTCACAAAACCACGGTGCCCAATCCCTTTTAACAGTCAATATTAAATAAAAGCCTCCAGCAAAAATAAATAAATAAATAAGCCAGACGCACTTTATGTAAATTTCTGTTCGTAATTTTCTATCAATACATACATACATCAGAAGGAGAAACTAAAAATAAGAGACAGACAGCAGAATTATATCTACTCTCTCTCTCTCTCTCTCTCTCTTTCCGCCCTCCCCTCCCCCCCTTCTAACCTTCGTCCTCTTTGTATCACATCCTTTCTCCAGTTCTCTTTCTTTCTACTACTGTTTCTGCGTCTGCGTCTGCGTCTGCGTCTGCGTCTGCGTCTGCTTAGATCTATGATCGCTTCTTATCAATCCACATCCTCATTAAGTATATACACAAGTGTGTAGATAATCACACACATACATATTTATCAAGTCTGCTTATTATTATATGGTGCTTCAATCTTGGATCCCCTATTCTCTGTGCAGATTTATTATATTATATTATTTCTTCTTCTAGAAAATGAAGCCAGGACGATGGCTGCGGAACCTCCTAGAAGGAAGAAGAAAATCCACAAACAAAGACCATATTACCAAGCCCAATGAACAGGCATGTAAATCCATCCATCTCTACAAAACAGACACAGAAATCATGGTTTTTCATTTTAATCGTGAACAAGAAATGAATAAATTTCTTGTTCACGATTGTAGTAGTTTATGTTAGAATTCTGTTGAGGAGATGTAAGATGAGGTGATCAATCATCGTTTGCTGTTCTCTCTCTTTCTCTCTCTATGTGTGTGTGTGTGTGTGTGTGTGTGTGTCTGTTTCTGTCTCTATCTCCATGTCTGTGTCTGTCCCTATCCCAGTATCTGTGTCTTCAACTGTCTTAGTATTTAGGGCTGTTACTGTGAATATAAAAAAACATGAGTTGCAAAGTGCATTGGCATGAGCTGTCAATTTGATTTATATTCAATTCAATCCAATGCTTCCATTATTGCTTGCAGATAGATTTACTACATTTATACATACATGTAACGCAAAAAGTCCACTGCTGTTGTGAAGATTGATAGAAGCTCAGAGAAACTTTCGTAGTATGATATTAAAAAAATCCCCCTTTTTTTGTTATTTGGTGAGCGCAGAAAAAGGAGAAGCGAAGATGGAGCTTTGGGCGATCCAGATTGGCGCGCAGTAGTGATGACAGGAGCGAACCGGCACGTGCCTGTAAAGTATCACCGAGCACAGACATCCTGCGCCGCCCTGAAAAGGGAGAGGAGGAAGAGCAGAATAAGCAGGCGATGGAGATGGCGGTGGCCACCGCTGAGGCGGCAGCTGAAGCTGCGGTGGCCGCCGCGGAAGCTGCAGCCGCCGTCGTCCGTCTGACCTCCAACAGCCGGTCCCTTCTCAACGGTGCCCCGGTCACAAGTCGGGAGGAATGGGCTGCCATCACTATCCAGACAGCCTTCCGCGGCCACTTGGTAAAAAGAAGAAATTTTACGTCATTCAATTTGCATATACATAATGGATCCAGGAGGAAGTTCCCATACATATACTGTATACATATATATCAGTCTCAATTGTTACTGCCGATCGATCGCCAGTCACCATCACGTGATGAAAAAAATAAAAATAAGTAAAGTTAAAGGACTTTTCTAAAAACCCTTTTTTATTTCTCAAAAATGCCCACAACATTTAGTCGTTCCTTTTCCTGGAGAAGAGGCAGAATGTGGGGGCATTCTGTGGAAATAAAAGGGAAAGGGAAACACGGGGGATGGTGTTTTGTTTTCAAGTAAAACGTGAACAAATCTCAAAATTTATACAGTCATAACGTGAACAAAAATCCATGTCTTAAGTACTCTTTATACATGCTTGCTTGCTTGCTTGCTTGAACACAGGCACGCCGAGCATTGCGAGCTCTGAAGGGTCTGGTGAAGCTTCAAGCATTGGTGCGTGGTCACATTGTGCGGAAGCAGGCAGCCATAACACTGCGTTGCATGCAGGCGTTGGTGCGTGTGCAGGCACGTGTCAGAGCTCGTCGTGTCCGTCTCTCTGATGAAGGTCAAGCCGTCCAAAGACAACTTTGTTATAGACGACAACAGGATGGCCGGCCTCGACGATCCATGGTAATTTAACCACTGTTCCCATTATTTCAAGCAATTGGAAAATGAAAAGTAGGACCCCTTTCAGAGCAATACGATTCATTTTGATTTTAGTTTTAATTTTGGAATGTTTTGGTTGGCTGCGTCAGGACCGTTGGAATGCTAACTCAGATGCAGACCTAGACACAGTGGCGAAATCTACAGGCAGCAGTACCCATCGTCATAATCATAACAATAATGCTGCTATTCATCATCGTCACCATCATCATAACAGTAATAATAATAGTAGTAGCAATAGCAACAACAGCAATGGTGGTAGTGTAGGGGTACACAGGAGCAAACGAGAGAGGAACTCCACAATGGCTAACAACACTCTTCTAGGAGACCAGGTAAAATGGGTGCGTATGAGTTGTCCTTTTTACAGACCAGTAGAAACGAGTTGATTTTTTTCCTGCTTCCGCTTATAAGACCAGTAGAAATGGGAATGTAACTGAATTCACGGTACACTCTCTCTATTTTCTGATTGCTTTTCAAACGAGATTTGGAAGACCAATGTCTCTTTTATTTTTTACTGTCAAACGGGATAAAGCAACCAAAGTAACCAAGCATAAAAGAAAAACAATAAGATATACGAATTTCTGCTTCTTCTTCTTCTTTATTATTGCCTTTTCCATCATTATGAAAAAAGTAATATTTTCTTTTGCGAGGAGGTTAAAAAAAAGCGAGGACTTTTTTTTTTCTTTTTTGGGAGGGGCCAGACTGGTTCGGTTACACAAACTCTTTATTTTTTTTCCCTGAATAATAATAATAATAGTAATATGTATGTATTTGTATTTGCTTCGGTTCGTCTTTCGTAACGGAAGGGTTGTGTGTGCCGTTCGATTTTGACGGGATTGGGGGGGGGGGGGGGGGTCGTGTAACTGCAGCAGGTGCACGTTAGTACTAACGGATCATCTACAAAACCGAAGTCCATGGTCATCGACTGCGAGCCGGACAAGCAACACTGGGGATGGACATGGCTCGACCGTTGGATGGCCGCCCGCCCATGGGAGAGCCCATTCTTTGATCTAGACTCCGCCGAACGGGAACGCAATCATGATGAGCACCAACATGAGCACAGTCACGAACACGACGAACTGTGGCCGGCCAAAATAGTTGAGATGGACACCGCTCGCCCCCTCACGTCCGCGTCCGCGTCCGCAGCCACGCGCCAGAAACGGCGAAATGGATCCTTCTCCGACACAACAGGCTCTCTGGAGCCCAGTATGGCGTCCACGCCCCATTACACTGCTGTGTCCAGCCCCTTCGCTGCTGGGCGGCCAAACATGTCGGCCACCACACTGCCACTGCCACTGCCACTGCCACTGCCACAGCATACATTCAGCCCTACCAATCGGCAGCTGTTGATACCAAGCCCGGTTTCTGACGCTGCACCTAACGGAATGGTGATAGCGACTGGGGATGGTGGTGGTCTGGAAACCGAGAGCCCGCTATCTCTGCAGGCTGCGACATTGGCCGACATCTATGACGACAAGTATTCGGAAGACCTGGGCGTTTATCCGAATTACATGGCCATGACACAGTCGGTACAGGCGAAGGTGAGGTCACATAGCGCCCCGAAGCAACGCCCGGATCCCAGCAGCAACAGCAACAACAACTACTCTGCCAACAACAGTAGTAACAGCAACAAGAAGCGGGTGTCATCATTGTATGATGGGCGTGCTGCGGCTGCGGCTGCAGCGGCAGCACGGATGCAGAGGTCGTCATCACAGGTGCGATCCGCATCCATCAAAGGGTTCAATTTGAATCACCAGCATCCACCTCTTCGCCTCGACCGATCATCTCTTTCACTCCGGGATAGTGACACCGCGTCTGTGAACAATTTGGAATTCCGTCGTGCATTCAAATGAGCCGCATTTTATGTTTTGTATATGTATATAGATAGAGGAAAGGAAAGGGTTCGTTTGCCCGGCGGCCTTCATTTATGTTGATTTGTCCTTGCTCAAAACATTTTGGTATCTTCTGCGAGCCAAAGGTGTGTGTGATAGGGGATGGAAGGGAAGGAATCCGTCCGTGCTTGAGTTCAAAAAAACCTCAGCAACAACCAACCAACCAACAATTTCTTTTAGCCTAACATTCACATTTTTATCATTGGTCTTTTCAGTCTACTTATGTCATGAGTGTGTGTGTACTTTTTGGTTCACCCAATATGTGATGTCTTTTCTCTTCATATACTCATTACCTTCGTCCCTTGGCCCTTGGCCCTTGTTCTCGCACAGTTAATTTAATATGCTGACATTTCTCCTCACAACGTACAAAATGTTCGCCTTCATGGAACTAGATAAAAAGACAAAATTTATGCCTGAAACCTCTAGCCACGTGCTACGGCTTCTCACTACCATTACTGACTCATAATTTCAAAGAATGGGATTACGTTTTTGTAACCTGGTTTCATCTAGTATATGATGAGAACTCTAGAATATGTCTTCAGATGTCCCCCATGTTCAAATGTTGAAAATGTTTCGATGGAACGACTCTGTTGCCTATCACCACCACCTTAGTATCTCAACTTGGTGACTCCATGTATTTCATCACTACCTCCCTGCTAATAATATGTTATGTTATGATGTTATAATGTTTTGTTAGAACTTATTTTTTCACAATTTCAATGAGTGTGTTACTCACCCTTTTGGTACATGGTCTCTTCATCTATCACAGTAAGAATTTATTGAAGGGAGCCTTTTGATCCATCGTATTTTAAAAGTAAACCCTTGTTCAGCAATTTAGGAATAAATACGTTTGCCTATTTTGTTGTGTGATTGAAGGGAATGAATATCTTTGCCATCTTAATGTGTACTCATGACCCATCAAGAGCATGAGTAAATCTCCCTTTCACTAGCTCATTATTAACCTTATTTCCATCTTTTACATCACGATGATAGTCTGATATTTCTTGATAAGTTGATTTTCACAATTTTGTCTCATAAGAAGGCTAAGAAAAATCCAATGGGCAACTATTGTTCTTGTCCAAGCCTTTGCCTATAGTGAAGTTTGTAATAAAATCTTTTCGAGATAAAATTTAAAACTTTACCTTCCATACTCGAGATATGTTTACAACAATGTGCAAGTTACAATACTCTTTCTTTAACCATCATGTATGTTTTCAACATTTATATGCCAATAAAATTAGTTTCACCTTCATAGTTGCTACATATGAATTCCCACCCAATTGTTGTTGAACACATCACAACAAGGTTGTTTGGCATTTTTGTTTCATCATATTTTCATGTGACCCCAACCTGACAAAGGTGATTTTTTAAACATTAAAATATAAGGCAGAAGATTTACCTACCTTAGTTTAATGTGCACCCTTCACCCAAATATATCTTCGTTCACTGTACATTTTGTCAATATCATTCATTCATATACGTCAAATTTGTAGAACGAATGTAAATATCATGTTGTTTTATGAAAAAATGTCACTAGGATAGTGTGACAACCAAAAGTTTCATGTCGCCCTTCTAAGATGTCCATAGGGGTGGGCGTGGACAAACAAATGAAGTGTTGTTTGGGCAAGGGGGAACATTCATAATAGACCTTATGCATGGGCCCTACAATATACCTCATATCTTTCCTAATATGTGAGTAAAAAAGTGGAGTCCAAGTCCTAGAAAGACTCCTCAAAGAACATCCTTTTCTAAGGTAAGAGGAATGATGCTTGTGGCCAAATTAGATTTAAGTAAAGGATGGTCTCCAACTTGTATTTGAGAAATTCCTTGCCTATCGGGATAGAGATATCCTATGGTTGGGAGTACAACCTTTAGCACACACTATACCTAGAATATTTATCATCATCTTCTTCATGACACATCTCTTCTTATAGAGATAAAGAGGGCACATTGAGAGACAAAGAAAGGACATGACAAAGTCGAGAATTGCTATCATAACTCTTCTTATCAATCCTTTAAGGTCGTAGTTCATAATCACCATTATATCTACCACATCCCTTGCCGTTGTTGCCCTAATTGGTCATGCCTACATTTTTTTATATTGTTGTTGGCAATTGAATACATAATTGAATTGCTTACTCTTATATATATATATATATATATATATATATATATGAGTTATTGATTTCCAATAGGTAGCTAAGAAATCACTTTGTTTTTGAGTAACAATCGCTAATTTATTAGCCCCATCAAACATATCCCCTCGATTAGGAGTGAACTTGGTATGTCCACCAATCCTAAGCCCCTTGTCAACCCATTGGGGTTCTTTAAACCCAAGTAGTCCATAAAAGATTTGAGAACCAAGAAGATACAAGTAGTGTTTCTGATTGGAACATTGATGTGGTTGACGAATGGTTTGTAATATGGGAGTAAACCATGTAAATAATTAAGGAACTAGGCATCATGATAATCAATGTGATATTTTTTAAGCAACTATCTGATATTTTTCAATTCATACCCGTGTTCCGTGACACTAGTTATGTAGTCATACACATAGTGAATAGATTATGCATGTGTACAATGCTTGTGTGTGTATTGAAAAGAGAGAGAGAGAGAGAGAGAGAGAGAGAGAGAGAGAGAGAGAGAGAGACATACACACACACACATGCATGTAATGCAATGGTCCTTCATAGTGGACTATTGAGATTTGATGATACAAGTGGTAAGTTTGGGTGACATTTAAACACAAATTTTTGTGGCCTTTTCTACCAAAGAAAATGAGTTGAATGGGTGAAGTGTAGGTATCTTCACCTTCAAAATTATTAAAGAAGTGAAGATGTTGCATGTGATGGGATACAAGTTGTAAGAGACCACGATGGCATTGCATGAAATAACTTATTTTAATTTGAAGCGGAAGACATTTGTAGGTAATTGCTTTGGATGCGGCAAATAGGGTGTCTTGTCGACTATTGTTGTATAGCTGGTTGGTCGACTGTTGTCAACTGTGTAAGGTTATGCAGAATATGTGTATGGATCTTGTTGAGGAATAAGCATAGAATAAGCATGAGAATGTGTGTATCTAGAATACAATTTACACAGAGAGTATTCACAGGGAAATAGAGAGACAATTACACGGGTAGTTAGGCTAAAGAGACATTGTATTATTCTACATCATTTGTGCAAGGAGGAAGTTCCCCCTATTAATACATGAGTGGGCTTTGCCCTAACTCCAAGATGAGTACACATTTAGAATTACAATGGTCGGGTTGGAGACAAGCTCACAAGAGTTCGCAAACTCTAACAACAAACCTCACTCTATCAGAGTGTGTACAAACTATTTCCACGAAATCAATTCTATCAAGGCCACAACCTTGAGCCGAACAAGGACGCCCTTCTTCTAAGAGTCTAATGGACGAGGAATACACATTGAACAAGTAAAACAAGGAGCAACAGAACCTGGTTCCTGTAGGGTCGTCGACAAACTCAACATGGGCCAAATCGGCTAAAGAAGCCGAGGGTCGAGAATTGAGAACCGAGGGCCGAGGGCCATGAGCTAAGTAGAAAGGATTCCGGAAGGCCGTTGAGGGTCTATATTCCTATTATAGTAAAAAGGAATATCGTAGATAGATTTAGTGTCAGGCTCATTTATGAGCATTGAAGTAGTGACGGTACTTGTGTCAGCCCACTCGTCAGGGGCTTGTATAAAAAGTGCTCACTGAGCACAATGTATACACAGAGTGTTCATTATTTGAAATAGAAGTTGTTGTCTGCTCTCTCTGTCTCACTCTCTAACACCATTATCTGTGTTTACCTAACTGTCGAGTTTCCGAAACCAACTGTGTACTTAATGTCTATCGCACACGTATTCTTTTTCATGGTATCAGAGTGCGAGGGTTGAGACTCCTTTGCCACTGACAGAAAAGGAAGCATACAAGATAAAGTCAAATTTCTCGTTTTTCGGAAAAGAGAAGACAGGAACATGGACAAAGGAATGGGGAGCTCACTTCCGACCGAAAATCTTGGTCATACAAGATGCACCAGTACCTGCTCAAGCACGGTCACTAGAGTTATGTCGAAGGAGATAATGATGCAGCACCCGAATCGACCCACAGAGATTTCCCGTCCTGGGAACAGGCGGCAAGCAGAGTTCTCTATGCTTTGCATCATGTGTGAGCGATTAGCTTTTGAGCTACAATCGGGATGTTAGGATGCCGAATGATGCTTGGGGAAATCTAAAGAAGATTTTCGCCACGAGCACCACAACCAGAAAGGTTCAGCTCAGACAGGAGCTGAGCAACGTCCGACAAAGAGACATGTCGGTGGCTGACTACACCTCCAAGATCAAGGAAATCTGCAACTCTCTCGCCTCCGTCGACGTGAGCGTCGAGGAGGACGAAACGGTGCAGGTTTGCCTCGGAGGGTTGACGTCGAAGTTCAAAGCATTCCGAACAACGGTTTGCACAAGGGAGAATACGCCTTCGTTTTTTGAGCTACAATTGATGTTGCTCGTAGAAGAAAACCACTCGGGTGCATCGATGAGTACACACACTGGCAACAAGATGTTGTACATGGAGGCGGATCGGCCCCGTGGTCGTGGTGGACGGGGCGGGTTGGTGCGTAATGGAAGCAGTTGACAGGAGTAGAACTCGAGGCATAATCGAAATGCCGACAAAAGTTCCTGACCCTCCACGGGTAAGGGGAGTCAAGGCGGCGCCGGAGATCGGCAAGAGATTGAGTGCTGGAAAAAATGAGCCGATTCGGACAAGGCCGGATCGAGCCGAGAAGACGTGGATAGGCGTTAGAGATCGCACTACGTCGAACGCTCAGGACGAGCCAAAACGGGCCTAGCCTTCGTGATGAGACACAAGGCCAACTCAATGTGTTGAGAATTGATTCGTAAAACCACAAGATCGAATGATACTGAAAATACACAACACAGCCACACAACGACACAATGCACAGAGATTTATGTGGAAACCCAAAAACGTGAGAAAACCACGGGAGAAGAAAGATTTCACTATACGGTGGATGTCAAGGAAAGAGATTACAAGACTCTAATTTTGAGTGTCTCAACCACACAGGGTTCTGGGCGTCTGCTGTTACACACACAGCTATGGCGCCACTTTCTCTTTCCTTCTCTCTCTCTCCTCTCTCTCTCTCTCTCTCTCTCTCTCTCTCTCTCTCTCTCTCTCTCTTGCGCACAACACACTCACGTCTATTTGCCCTAGATATATATATCTATAGATACATCGTATATATCTATTTACAATTGTAGCCATTGCTACATATAATTGATTATTATGCTTACTATAATAATAATATGTTCAAACAATCGACTCTCTGTGTCGACTCTTCGACTGTCAGTTGTCGGTTGTCGGCTACTTCCGAATAGTTGGTTCCTCCCACTGGAGGGACATATTCCCAACAAACTCCCCCTTCACTCCTGTGGGAGGGAGTCAGTCAATCCTGTCTTCTATCGACAGACTTTAAGTCTGTCCATAGGTAGGTTCTTCGTGAGCATGTCGGATCCATTGTTATCCGTGTGGATCTTCACAAGTTTGAACTCTCCTTCTTCGACCTTTTCGCGCAACCAGTGATACCTTCTCTATATGTGCTTGGTCTAGGAGTGATATGCGGCATTCTTGGCAAGATGTATGGCACTCTGGCTATCATAGTGAAGCAAGAACTCCCTCTGCTTCATCCCTAGCTCGTTGAGAAAATTTCTCATCCAGATCAGCTCTTTGCCGGCCTCTACCGCTGCCATATACTCTGCCTCTATAGTCGACAAGGCTACACAGACTTTTGCAGTCGTGATTGCCATGACATTGCTCCCCCTCCATAGGTCATCATGTACCCTAACATGGATCGACTTGAGTCTACATCTCCCGACATGTCCGAGTCGGTAAAACCTTCCAGCATAGGTTTTCCGACACCATACCCTAGACACACCCCTGAGGTGCCTTTTAAGTACTTGAGTATCCACTTCACTGCTGCCCAATGTTCTCTTCCTAGATTACTCATATATCGGCTTATTGCTCCCACAACAGATGCTATGTCTGGTCTCGTATAGACCATAGCATACATTAGACTGCCAACGGCCGAGGCATATGGTACCTTCCTCATCTCGGCCTTCTCCTTCTCCCCTTTCGGGCACTGCTTCGCATTCAACCTGCAATTTGTCAGCAACACCAAGCCGACCGGCTTTGCGTCCGACATGTTGAACCTTTCTAGGATCTTCCTCACATAACAGATGCTATGTCTGGTCTCGTACAGACCATAGCATACATTAGACTGCCAACAGCTGAGGCATATGGTACCTTCCTCATCTCGGCCTTCTCCTTCTCCCCTTTCGGGCACTGCTTCGCATTCAACCTGCAATTTGTTGGCAACACCAAGCCGACCGGCTTTGCGTCCGACATGTTGAACCTTTGCGTCTCGATCCCTTCGCTCGGGGGTGGTCGGGTGGATCGGCACCCTTCTTTCTCTCTCTCCTTTCTATCTAGATCTATCTTTTTATCCTTATTTTATGCTTACATTAGTTCATGTCTCTAATAGAGCAAGTCAATGATTTTTGGAATATGCACCCGTGGCACCGGAATCGGCTTCAAGTTCCACGACGCATGATCAATCGAGAAGATCACCATCAGTTCTACTATCTTCGGATCAACACACCCTATCTCTCTTGATGTGAATGCGAATGCTTTTCCACGTTGCTCAAGCATCTCACAAAATTGTTCTTCTTTGTTCTGTAAGAGGAACCCACCTCCACCGATCCGAAGTTTCTTGTTACGGGCATGACCATATAATATCCCGTGGTGAGAATTGTCGTAGTATTCTATACACGTGGATAAGTGTGAGGGTTAAACAAAGAGTCTAAAGAAGGGGAGGATTACTTTTAATCCTCGGGATTGAGACAACCCATGAGGCCAAGTGTGAACATGGCTGGGGGCCTTGAGAATTACTATAAATAAGAGGCCTAGCTACCCTCATTTGGGGCATGCATTGACTACGTCGAGACTCTGTCCGTGAGTGGAACGACTCTTGTAGCAAGCGCGCTATCGTCCAGGTACGACTCGACGCCAAGGCGGTGGTATGGGACGCCGATCGAGGCTCGAGTCCGTCTCGATCCCTTCGCTCGGGGGTGGTCGGGTGGATCGGCACCCTTCTTTCTCTCTTTTCTCTCTATTCTTTCTAGATCTATCATTGATATATCCTTATTTTATGCTTACTTTAGTACCTAATCTCTAATATTTGGTATCACCAAGGCGGTGGTATGGGACGCCGATCGAGGCTCGAGTCCGTCTCGATCCCTTCGCTCGGGGGTGGTCGGGTGGATCGGCACCCTTCTTTCTCTCTTTTCTCTCTATTCTTTCTAGATCTATCATTGATATATCCTTATTTTATGCTTACTTTAGTACCTAATCTCTAATATTTCTTCTGGGTTTCATTCATGAAGGCATGTCCGATATCCACGGACTTTCGAAGTGTTAGATCTCTCGAGACTTCTTTCCTCTTTTGTTCACTATTGGCGGGTAGCGGTCCCGCAGACGGTTCCACCTTCTTTTCCACGGTCTTATATTTTGTACATACCATTGCTTCTTCTTTGCGGAGTGCATCCAGCCCCATTTTCGCAATGATCTCGTACATCTCAACCGATTCCATTGGGACTACCCAGTCTCGTACATCTCAACCGATTCAAATCGTTGTAACGTGCTCCCA
The DNA here is from genome assembly GCF_043228905.1 of Azolla caroliniana. NCBI lineage: Eukaryota > Viridiplantae > Streptophyta > Polypodiopsida > Salviniales > Salviniaceae > Azolla > Azolla caroliniana. Next base: position 13,803,187 of record NW_028230438.1, read on the forward strand.
TAGAACACTTCTTCGACTACTCCCACGATTGCTTTGTCTTCTTTTATAATTGATGCAGACTTTAACTCATCTTGCACCTTTCAGAATTCTTTCTTCATTACTCTGGTTACAGCCATGTATGTAGATGCCCCATCTGGACTGATTCGTACTTGTTTTCCTCTGAGAGTTTTCTTTTGTGTGGTAGGTATCGGCAACGGCTCGGCTCAAGACTAAACCGTTCGGCTTAGCCGGCTTAAAGCGGGTTAGCGGCTCGGCTCGGCTCGGTTTAGGCTGGAACTTGCCTTAACAGTTTGAGCTCAGCTCGGCTTGTCTTGAGCCTTGCCAAACCGGCTCAAGCCGGCTAAGCCGTTTAGAAACTTTAGAGCAAGAGGGAGAGAGAGAGAAAGAGAGAGGGAGGGAGACAATAGACAAGGGGAGAGAGAGAGAGAGAGAGAGAGAGTCGAGACCACACAGATGTGTGAGAGAGAGTGGGAGGGAAAGCTTGTAAAATGTATACTATATAGTGGATCATCTGAGAGAGAGATAGATAGATAGATAGATAGATAGATAGATTATATTATCGTCTTCGGAGGTCAAATATGACCTATGAGACCAAAAATATTACATTTCACGTGATACCTGTGAAAGTGAGTAGTGACTCTTGATGTTCAAGAACTTTACCAATGAATGTTGCAATCGAGAGTGCACATTGTGGTTGTGAGAGGAATTCATGCAAGGATTGGGATCGATCGAAGAGATGTGGAAAGCATGGTCGAATATGATCAAAGGCAGAGCATTGTATCAAAGTGTGATACTTAGACTCGCGAACTTGTTTAGGGCAAAGTGTGCATAGCCGACCACTCTCATCACTTGTAACCCAACGCCTTGTTTCACATCGCAATGCATGTGAGCTAAGTCGCATGGAAGCAATGGTTCAAATGGCAGATAACGGTATGGGCTCTAACATGTATGGATGTGTACGATTTCCCCGTTCCGCAAAGAATATGGTTTTGTAGTTAGGTGCAACATGTGTAGTATAATGTGTGAAGCGTGAGCCTCCACATTTGTCCCATGTCATGATACATTGGCGTTGCAAAAATGCCTCATTTACAGAGGAATCTAATGATGCATCATGAAGCAAGTGTCTCGCATCCCATCTACCAAACCATTTTTCTATATCTTGCTTCGAGAGAAAGAGAGGGAGGGAGGGAGAAAACAGACAAGGGGAAGAGAGAGAGAGAGAGAGAGAGAGAGAGAGAGAGAGAGAGAGAGAGAGAGAGTGAGGGAGGGAGACAACAGACGAGGAGAGAGAGAGAGAGAGAGAGAGCCCAAATGGATGTAGCTCAGTTGGTAAGGTTGCCCGATGAAGACCAGGTGGTCATCGATTCAACCCCTACATTCCACAGTGGCATCTAGTGAATTAAGAGATATATAAGAAGTATATAATAGAGAGGTGAGGAAGTTGGGTTTCGAACCCAAAACACAGTGCTTGTAGTGCTAACAAATTACCACTGGGGTAAGGTAATTACGATAAAAAAGAAGAGAGAGAGAGAGAGAGAGAGAGAGAGAGGGAGAGTCGAGACCACACAGATGTGAGAGAGAGAGTGAGAGGGAAAGCTTGTACAATGTATACTATATAGTGGATCATTTGAGAGGGAGAGAGAGAGAGGGAGGTTTCCAAGCCGGTTTGGAAACTGGTTTCTAAGCCGTTTACCAGTTTAGTTCGGTTCGATTCGGTTTAGGTTTGAGATGCCCAAAATGGTTCGAACCGTTGCCGATCCCTACTGTGTGGGGTATCATGGCTTCTCAGACTATCACTTCCCCCCTCCGAAATAGTCCGCTTTAAAAATCCATTTTTGTTTGGGACAAGAGCTCTCTCTTGTTCCTTTTGTGATTCGATGGAACAATTAGGAATTGGATGGTTTTCCCTCCAATTTGGCTCCGAATTCGTGCAAAAGCTGCTCCACTATCGAGCACCTTTGTCTCCATTAGTGAAGCCGTGATAAAGGGTTGCTCGAGGATCACGGAATGTGAGACCTCATCTTGAACGAAGAAATTTTGGTAAATCTCCACATCTCCGATTTTCACCGTCACATCTGGACAAGTCGCAAATAGATCTTCCATGGATTTTGTGCTGCTCGGATCTTCCATCCATGGCTGGTGTTTATAGGCCACTTCCCCTTCTAGTAGAACTCCTTGGACATCAAATTGATCTCTAACCCATGATCAATCAATGCTAGTACGGGCTCTTTGATGTTTCTGATTCGGACCGGAGTCTCCATAGTTGCGCGTGCCTAGTGTGGCCTTGTGTAGTGGGAGTTCGGAATTTCATCCTCCACTTCCGTGTCGTTCATTAGAGCGGTATTCGCATTCACCCTTGGAGCATTTTCTCCGTAGTTTGTCTCTTTCTTTTTACGAGATCCACAAGAAGATCGTGAAACTCCTTCTTCGCTATTCCGAGTAATTCCTGGAGAGAAAATTCCACTCGACTATCAAGGATTCTCTCTCTGAACACCTTCTTTAGGTTCGTCCATTGTTCTATGTCTGAAGCGATTTTGAATGTCGGAATTGTTTTTCCTTTCCCCTTTCCTTCGGAGTTCCAGCTCTCCGGTGTCTTTGATGGCCCAACAACATCATCCGTGCGCTGTCGTTTCTCATCTACATACACCTCATGCAATTGACATAACGCATGTATGGTATTCTTATCTACGGGGTACTCCCATCTAGTAGCTTCCTAGATGCCTTCGGCGGTGCTCCGGATTTCATCACATTTTTTAGCATATAGCTAATCAATGTCTCACCTGTATCATCAACATTGGCTTTCATTGTGTGTCGGTGTGGCGTATACTTGCAGGTTTGTTGGGAGTGGGTAGTTGCATCATCAACTGCCATCCTCCAAAATCTTGCCATTTTTTGTTGCAAGCTCCCCCATCTTCCGATATCTTTCTACCGATGCCTCACTATAAATTGCCCAAGCTACCCTGTACATTTCAGGGTCACGAGATTCCTTTGTTGTTTCGCAATACTCGTATGCAAAAGCTCTGGCAAATGAAATGGACAACTTGTTGTTGACCGGGATCTCTTGATGTACTTTTTGGTGCAGTCTCATGCAATCATCGTATAGGTCTGGTCGTACATGCTTCAGCTTGACCTTGCCTTTCACTCTAGGCACTTTATATACTGACATCCAGTCAATCTACATCACTAATCAATCTATTTGTTAGAACAGTAGGGTCAATACCCTCGAGTGACAGACCATATATGTTGTGAAAGTCCTCCTTTGTCTCGCAAAATTTTGCGAAGTTCAGCACTCTAGGATAGGGAGGAACGAGCCACCTGAAATAGAAAATCAGTAATTAGAATTGGTGCAAAAACAAAATTTTTAATGTGAATTTGGTGCAAAATTATAACACTTTGAGACAGTAATCTGAAATTTGTAATCTGTGCTTTTCAACATGTATCAGAAATCAACCACTTAAAAAATCAGAAACCCTAATCAGAATTTGTCATGAGAATTGGTGCAAAATTACAACACATTGTGACAGTAATAAAAAATTTGTAATTAGAAATTTGTAACCAGAAACTTGTAATCTGAAATTTGTAATCAGAAACCCTAAACCACTTAAGGGAAACACAAACCCTAATCATCACTAAAGGCAGAAATCAACCATATTACGAAATTCTATCAATCAGAAACACACCTGCTGCTACACCCCGATTTTCGAGACATCCTTGTTTGGGATTCCAACGACTTTGCCCTATTTGATTTTTGGCAAAGATGAACATGCACCAAAGTTAAAGACAGTTATCAGAAAGGTTTTTTATTTTTATTTTTAATATGTATCTGATACATACTTGGACGAGGATCGATCGACTTGGTCGTGTGTTGTAGCTTTGAAGGTGCAATGTCGATCTCAGAGTTTTTGTGCTGCTGCGGGAGGTTTGTCTGTGTTCATGCTCAGAGTACTCCATCTGTTTGGAGTTCGAACTCAAACTCAGGATTATCGAGAATTTGATGACATTCAAGTCGACCTTAGATGATGGCACTATTCCCCATGTTCCACTACATCAAAAACCAAAGTTCAAATATTTGAGTATTCTCATGAATTAAATGACATGTATTTAACTAATAAAACATAAAATTTCGTAAACCATCGTTATGATTTTCCCACAAAAAACTAGCTAAATAAATAGCTAATTAGTTGTGGCCATTTTAATAGCTAATTAGCTATAATAGTGTTTGTACTCGCATGCTTTTACTCGGCATGCTTTGTCATTACCTTGGATATCCAATTGGGGTGGAATTTTTGCATGTGAAACATATTGAGTGGGTATCCTAAATGTTGGAGGATAAGTTTACGTATTAGAGGTCTCAATTTTGGCCTTTTCATGTACGACTTAAGGTGGTCCAATCGATTATGGTCTCTATGGTATCTTATTATCTTCCTTTGCTCCCATGGTCAAAGAAAGCTCTTGAAATGTTGTCACACTCAATGCGAATGTTGTTATGGAAAAGAAAAGGGAAAAGTGCATTGTCGTGGTTGGCATGGGATCATGTTTGTACTCCGAAGCGTCTTGGTGGGGCATCAATATTGAATCTTGTTGAGATAGAAGCTCAACATTGGCTGGATTGGCTGTGCAAGCCGAGAACCGGATCAGTTGGGATCGATCGGTTAGGCCAGACCGGTGCGTAAACCGGGAGGCCGTTGGAAAAATATTCCGAGTACGAATATATTTTGGGAGTTAGTGTAGAGCTCAATTATGAGCATTGAAGTACGTGTCAGTACATCTGTCAGTTCGTATGGACTTGTATAAAAGTGCTCACTAAGCACATCATATGTACAGACTGAGTATTATTTTTGAATTGAGTTGTGTGTATTGACTATCTCTCTCTATCTCTCCCATGTTGTCGTGAAGATTCCGGGCCATGGTGAGAAATCGGGGAATATCGGAAGAATCGGCGGAGTGCATCATGTGCACTCACCCTTGTATAAACATGTGAATAATAGGGGTGCCTTTATGGTGCCGAGTGGGTGTCAAGTCGGGACAAAGAATCCCATGTAAATCGGGATTTATCCCACATTATAACACATCCCTCTCCTTGTTCTATAAAAGGAAGGGATGGTCCCTTGTAGAGGGGTTGCCCATTTTGAGTCGTAAGGGTATACCATTTTGTAGAGGGTTGTTTTGTTAAGAATTTCTAGGGTTAGTAATTGTCTTGCGGTCTTCTTCTTCTTCTCCTTCTTGAGAAGCTGGGCGTAGTAGCCATGGCAGCAAAGCTCTGTTAGGGTTAACGTCTTTTCTTCTGAGCGTAGCCCGGCTCGAAGCCGAGGTTGTATCTTTTCCTTTGTAATATATACGCTTGTATCTGTTTGTGCATGTTGGTGTATTCGGTGGTGTCGGGAGCATAGCCCTTCGTTCCTTGTGCATAAGAGTCGGAGTCGTGCGCACTCTCTCTCTCTCTCTCTCTCTCATGTTCGGTCGCCTCCGGGTCGTGTTCGAAGTCGGTTTTCTTGGCATCCCTTTTTTCCTTGTCCGAGACCCCCGTGGTCCCGCCCCTTTCTACACGCATGCGCGTAATACCGCGACATCTTTGGTGAACCCGATGTGAAAGGGAGGCAAGGGAGAATGGAGTTGGAAGAAGACGACTTCACACAACTTTTTGTCGATGCGGTGAGGGAGTTTGGATGAGCAACAACAAGAAGAGAGAAGGCGTAGTAAGCTGTTGAGCGAGTGGTCGAAAGAGTCGGCCGTTTCAACGGGGACAAGGTCCCATTCTACTTGAAAACCTACAACGCGGAAATGGAGGAGCGAGACGTAGACGAGGCGTTGAGGCTGGAGTTCAGCCCGATGCAAACAACCGTTCTAGCACGGGAGAAATCTCCCTCCTTCTTCGAGCTCCTCGGGTCGTCATCGTCCATATGCACGTGGAAATGAAGGAGCTCCGAGAAGCTCATAGTTCGTGGGAGGCCTTCTAAGAGGCGCTCCTGCAGGCATATGGAGGACGATAGAAGAGCCGGGGACGACGCGACTTCGACTAGTGGGTGGCATCGGCGAAGACCTACCGGGGCACAACGAAGGCGTTCTGAGAGTTCGAGCGCCGGCTTGCTCGGCTCTCGGAGCGGGAACAAGGTTTGGTGGGGGTGGACAAAGTCCTGTTGTTCATTAAGTCGATCGAACGAGCGGAACGGGAGGCCATCGGGATTGAGCTCGAAGACGAGGACAGAGCGAATGGCCTTACGAAGGATTGGTCGAAGGTCGGAAGGGTATGCCAACGGCTAGATGACGAGTGGGCCGAGAAGGCTAGGAGGAAGGCGCGCGACGGCGTGCGATCACAGCGGGAAGAGGCCGAACGACAAAGAGAGTTGGCAAGGCTTGGCTTCGAGGCCAGGTTTGCGAAGGCGTATGCAGCTCTCGAGGCAATGCTCGAAGCAGAGCAAAGAACAAGGCCGCAAGCCGACCCCGAGGAGACGGACTCGCCTCACGAGATGGCAGAAGATTGGTATGACGGTACCACGGGAGAGGGTGCGGAACAAAACGCCCTCTCGACTTGCGAAGATGGAATGACCAAGGACAAGGCCGAGATACCGATCGCAGAATCAGAACGTTGGGACTAGCGGTTTCGGGCACGTCAGCCCGAAACTCCGGATTATGGAGAAGCAAGCCCAGGAGAGGCTTGCGCGATCGGTAAGGAGTCGACCACCGAGTACGAGGAGCTGGTGGCTACAGACAAGGGCGCAAATAGGACGGGCGGTTCTACGTGTCTTCCCACACTTGCTCCCAAGACGATGGCAGTTGGGCCCGAGTGCCCACGTGAGTCCCAAGAGGAGGAAGGCGGCGACGTGAGATCGAGAATCGCCGGCAAGACGATACGAGGAAGGACTGGACCAAAGCCCTCGGAACCGATTCAGATTCGGGCCCTTATGTCCACGTGAGACTGAGGAGATGGATGAAGATATCGAGGAGTCCTGGCACGAAGCCAGCGAAGATGGAAGGGAAATGTCCTGCGAGGAGGTCGACGAAGGAACCATGAAACGAACCGACCGGGGACTGAACCGCGCGGTACTCCGATTCGGTTGGAGCGCGATCCGATCGTGGATTGTTCGACCGGGGCTAGAATCGGCATGAGGGTGCCGATACGGGAGAGGGTGCGGAATGAGCCGCCATCTTTTAGATGGGGAGAAAGACCGACAGGGCGAAGGTCGGGAATCAAAAGGAAGGTGATCAAGGGTTCAGAACGAATCCAGCGGGATCGACATCGCAGCCGAAACTCTGGACATTGGAGAATCAAGCCTAGGCGGGCTTGGTTGATCACAGAGTGGATGCTATCCACCGACACCACTAAAAGGGTCGGTGGCCTGGGACGAGTGACCAGAAGACGTTATGAAATAGGTTACCCCACATCTTGACCGGAGACTTCAGCAGTTCAAGCCAACGTGGGAACATGAGACCGAAAGAGAAGGGAGATGGTAGGGTAGCGTAAAAGGGGGATCAACGACGACGAGGGGGAACGAAAGGGGTGGGTGACCGAAGTATGGGTCCTCCACACTCGTTCTCGAGACTTAGGCATTTGCGTCCGAGAACCAAAGCAAGACCTAAGAGACGGAAAGTGGTGGTGAGGACACGAAGGTCACGACCAATACAACCGATCCGAAAAGAGGAGGAACGAAGACTGGTCCTATGGGATCCTCACACCGATCTGGAGACGCCGACAGTTCAAGCCGATGTGGCAACGTGAGACCGAGTGAAAAGGATGGGGGTAGCAACAAACAGGACCCGGCAATGCAGAGTGACGGTCGGACCCGGATGAGAACAGGTGTTGCGTTATTACGCGCGTGCATGTAGAAGGGCGGGACCACGGGGGTCTCGGACGAGGGAAGAAGGGAAGCCGAGAAGATGATTCTGGACGTGTTCCGGAAGAAACAGAACGAGAGAGAGAGAGGGAGAGAGAGAGAGAGAGAGAAAGAAAGAAAGAAAGAAAGGTGTATTAACGTCTTCTAAGGCCAAATTTGGCCCATGAGACAATTGGTTTACAACAATAGAGTATTTATCCAGTCATCATAACTAAAAATAAAATTAAGTAAAAAAAATAGAACTTAAACTAAAAGAGTTCTAGTAGTGTACAATATGTAGTATACTCGAAAGTGACTATACACTAAGCCTAATTTTATTTCCACCCAAGCCTCTCGAAAAGAAGTGGGGGGTCAAAGGGTCTTGATGTGGGTTCCAATGTAGAGAGTGCCCTAGCCCTGGCTTCTAGGCGGTGTAGCTCACGTTCCCTTATTTTCAATATTGCGTCCACATCACGTTGAGTTGTTTTGAAACCCGGCACCCGAGGACGTCTGGTTCTTCTCTGGTTTTCTGCCTCATCAATGGAAAGGCCGAGTGGTGCAAGTGTGTCGGCATTCGTTGTCTCCTCAGGTTCCTGAAAAACTGCATTTGTTACATGTTCGTGATCATTAGCAGCATTATTGTCAACATTTTGTAATTTATTCTCTCTGTGTTGTTTTAGCTCTAGAATGTATTTGCCTAATTTCTTTATATCTAGAGTATCTAATAGTTTGGGGAGGGTGGGAGACGGACCAAGTATGTCTTGGTATTTTGCCCTTATCTCGGCATAGGTTGGACACTTGCAAGTAAAGTGGTACTCATCCTCTATCTCTATGTGACATAACCTACATATCCTTCCCTCCCTAGGGACTCCACTAGTACGGCCATTTTCAATCTCAAGTTGGTGAGATGATATTCTAAGTTGTCCAATGGCAACCCTTAGTGCATGTGGTAAGAATACATCTAGATATTTTGGCCGTGTGATAAAACCTAACTCAGAGAAGTGCATGAAGTGTTTCTTATAGTACGACATTTTAGATGGGAGTGGCTCTAGTGGGGTGATCCATTTACACCGAGTGTAAATTTGCCATATTTCTTGGCGTATTACTTTATTGCGGTTCTCATGAGAGATTAAGGTGTTATCACTTGTGTGGTTGTACCTAAGGGGAGGTAGGTTATTAATGTCTAGACCATTCGCAAGAAGCCAAGTCACCATCATGCCATACCATGAGCTAGTATAGCCGGACTCATACAATGATCGAGAGGCCTTAAAGGCTTGATGAGATATTCTATCATGTGGTTGGCTATGTATCCTATCAATAAAGACTACAAGTTGAAAAAGTGCCTCTACTAGCATTGGGGGTAACGTGAACTCGGCCCTAATAATGTCATGTGGTACAGTCGATTTGCTTCGGAGTTGGCGTGATAGCATCATCACCAATGGTCTCTCTAATTGCGTCCACATGAAGGATGGTAATCCTGGAGCCCAAACCGCAGATGCATACATGAGGGAGGGGGTCACTAATGAGTCAAAGAGCCACCCTTTAGTCCGTGGCTCTTGAAAGTGTGCTTGGTGGAATTGTCTCTCTAGGAGTGAGAGGGATGCATGTCCTCTCGTGAGTCTATCCTTCGCTGCCTGTGTCATCGAAAATTTACCTGAGCGGGCACTAAAAGTGACTCCGAGATATACGTACGATCCAACCACCTCGACTGGGCTATGGGAGATAGTTAGGTGACACTTAGCTCTAACTTGGGCCGATGTGTGGAAGATAAGGACTTTCGTTTTCCCTAGATTCACTACCAATCCTCGTTGTACACAAAAGTCATCTAAGGCATTGAGGTGCCTCTGTAGGTCGTGTTCGGATTCAGAGAGCAAAACTATGTCATCCGCATAGAGCAAGATACGAACCTGCGTATCCCCAAGGACCACTCCGGTGCCTCCCTCACGAGCAATAAAATCTGTGATCTCATCAATGTAAATCCCAAAAAGTGTCAGTGATAGGGGGCAACCTTGTTTTACACCAATAGTGCTAGTGAAACGATTGGATAGGCCACCTGGGCATTGGACACACCCGGACATTTGTTCATATAGTGCGTAGATGGCCCATACCATATCATCTGGTATCCTCAAGCTTTTAAGTCTATCAGACAACCGATCTCTAGGGACTGTGTCAAAGGCTTTGCGGAAGTCCACAAAACAACAATATAATCTCTTCTTGCGAGCCCTAGTTTGGTCAATTAGGCATCTAAGTGTGAAGATGTGATCAATAGTGGAGAAGGCTCGTCTAAAGCCAGCTTGTTCAGGTGCACGAAGGTTTAGGGTCTCCATGTAGTCGCTAAGCTCTGCTTCCATTACTGCACCATATAACTTAGCAAGGGTATGGCCTATCATAATGGTCCTATATGTATTTGGGTCCATGGGGTTCCCCCCTTTATGTATGGGGGTCACTGTATTCATAGTCCACTGTGGTGGAAAACCCTCCGCAAGGGCACGATTGAAGATTAGAGTTAGCAAGGGAGCTAGGCACTCTCTCGCATATATAATGTGTTCTGCTCGCAATCCTGTGTGGTCCATGGACTTCCTATGTTGTAATTTCTTTATGACCTTCATGACCCTAGAGGTCGTGAAAAGTGTCCCCGTGGTAGGCCGGGGTGTGGAAGGCATTGGAAAAGGTGGTTGGTTTGGGATTTGGTAAAGTCTCTCTGTATATGTGTGCCAAGTTTCGGGATCTTCGATGGGGGTTTGTGGTCTTGGCTCCCGTAGTCTCTTCCATGCCGTGGCGCAATCGCTACTCATGAGCATATGGTAGAGTTCCCAGTATTGGGATGCCTCCCACGCTCGTCTCTTACGACGTGTCATCTTACGCATTTCTTTGCGAGCTTGTGTGGAGGTAATACTACCATTGAGTTGCGATACTGTAAGTTGTCTATGTAGGTCCCTACAATCCTCGTCATACCATTTATTTTGTGGCATTGATCCTGATCTACCTTGATTTGAGTGTTTTGTATATGGGAAACTGCTAGCTGCTGCGGAGTGAAGGATGTGTGTGAGTTTTGTACTAAGGCTTTCTAACGGTAGAGAGGGATCAATGGAGGGGAGATGGGCCTGAACATGTTGAGAGTATATGTCAGAGAGCTCATGTGTGAAATGTATTGTGGTGTGATGGCATGGTTGACTAGACTTGGTGACCTTAGAGATATCACATTTTAGCTCGAAGTATAAGAAGCTATGGTCTGCGCCAATAGGGCATGGGGCCACTCGGAAGGAGTTAATCAAGTGGGTAGCTGTCGGGCGCCCTATTAGATAGTCAACTGTGCTTTCCCCTCCTCCATGTGGGAAACATGTGAGCTCTTCCGAGCCCGGCCACTTAGCTAAACCATTATATATGACCATCTGGTGCCGACTGCCAAGTTCGAGCAGGTGATGGCCAAAGCTCGTGGCGTCCGCACCTTGATCCTTTGATCTACGTGTGGTGCCTATGTCTAAAGGATCAACATTTACCATTTCTAGGTTTCTATTCATCTGAAATACTGTGCATTTTCGGGATTGGGTTCTCGCATTGAAGTCTCCTACAAGAAATACTTCTCCTTGGGAAGAATATCGGATTATGTCATCCGATAGGGGTTCGTATGGAGAAGGCCCATGTGGCATTCCTTCATCGACTAATCTCGTCAAGCCACTAATATTATAACGGGATCCTTTTGGGGGAAAGTAACAAATGGCGAAAAATACTGCATGGTCTTTGCTTGTGGAGACTTTCACCCACATAAAACGAGCTTCTGGGTCTATCTTCATTATTTCTATCCTATTATGTAGCTCTCTACGAAATAGTATCGCGACACCTCCAGATCCCCTAGTAGTGTGTCGACGTGAGGTTTGTCTAAAAGCGGACTCCCAACGGAATCCTTCGACCCGTGGGAGTCCTCTATTTGGGCTCTGATGTGTTTCTACCAAGAAAAGTATATCAGATACCTTTAGTATCTCCTCTAGGCGGCCGGGGTGTGCCCAGAGTGCGCCATTACAATTCCATAGGGTCATCCTAAGTGCATTTTCTGTCACATGGGCCACACACCGTCAGTTAGTAGTGCGATCATTTATGATCACTCGCCCGTCTCAGTAAAAGGCGCGATGGCCTTCTTTATGAGCTTGCATAACTCGTGGCATACAACTCTTGCGATGCTCAATTTGCATCTTAGTGAGGTCTTCATCGAGATAGATGGGGTCCCCATCCATTCCTCGAAGGATTGGTCTCTTCTTAAAGAAAGTGATTCTAGAGTCTAAGTCTTTAAATTGAAGGACTAAGGCTCTCTTCCTAGTTGTGTCACGCCCGGCCCTCCATGCTTTGGTGATAGGTAGGGCCTCTGTGTACCCTAACATTTTCCCAAGTGTTTGTGCGTCCTCATTTGGGGATGCACCTTCCTTGAGCCCAGTGACACGTACATTTAAGCGTCGGGCCTGACACATTTTCTCTTCTTCAAGGGTGGTGTTAACAATATTTTCATCTTTTATTTCTTTTTTAATGTTTCTTTTAACCACATCTACCCAACCCGTTTTAGCTAACTCTATGTTATTATTAACTTCCTCTTTAACTTTTTTAATTTCGTCCTTTATATCCTCTATAGAGGATATTTCACCGTCTTCTCGAGATACCTCGATGTCCTTAAGTTGTTTTTTAAGGTCAATGTTTTCTACTTTAAGTTGTTCTATTTCGGCCTTGAGGGCGTCTTTTTCCTCTCTATCTTTTTTCTTGTAGGTTTCGGTGTCTTTCACCCATTTTTTCATATCCATCTCTATTTTTGTTAAACGATTAAACATATCTAAAAAGTCCTCCTTACTTATAGCCTCGTCTTGTATATCCTTAAGTTCCTTAGTCCGTCTAGACGTCATTGTAGTGTCAATAAGAAAAAAAGAAGGTAAAATAAATGGGTTCGAGACTTAGCCGAGTTTTTGTGTGTGTCGCAATCACATCGGCATTTTGTAGCACGGGACGAGCACACCAAAAGAACCCACCCACGAACTCGTCGAGAAAAAGGTACTTCACCACATCAAGAACGGAGAAGAAAACACCCCGTGACGGTGGCAGTCGTCAAAACGACGGTAGACGAGGACAGCCGACGGCAGACGGCGGCAGCAGACGGCAGACGGCGGCAGCAGACGGTGGACGACTGCACGGTGGCAGACGGCGACGGCCGCAGATAACGGCAGCGACGGCGACGGCGACGGCGACGACACTAGCCGGCGACAGAGAGAGACGAGGAAGCGAGCGATAGAGAGAGAGAGCAGACGGCGACGGTTGCCGCGGCTGCAGACGACGACGACGGTGACGGCGACGGCGACGACAGCGACAGAGAGAGCCGTTAGCGACAGAGAGAGCTGTTAGCAACAGCAACAGCGAGCCGTTAGCAGAGAGAGAGAGAGAGAGAGAGAGAGAGAGAGAGAGAGAGAGAGAGAGAGAGAGAGAGAGAGAGAGAGAGAGAGAGCGCTTGACACCGACTCACACACACACACGATTCCGACCCAACTCATGCCCTTATGTATAGAAACGGAGGTAAGAGGACACCAAAGCACCCGCACAGACACCGATACGCAGAACCCTCCACACATATATTACAAGATGAAGATACAATAATGGCATCGAGCCCGACCTAAGTAGCTTAGGTTGCAACAGTCGTCTACTGCCAAGCCGCCGATCAGGGAGCTCTCAGGCTTGTCGCATCAAGCGGGGTCTTGCACAGGGGACGGGGCAGCAAACAGAAACACTACAAGTCCCGGCTCGATACACAGAACGACGAAGAGGAAGAAGTAGAGGAAAGAAGAAGAAGAAACGAAACCCTAAAACAAGAGGAAGAGAAAGAGATGATGTCTCTTAATCCAACGGTATACCCTACGAATGCAAAAATGGGCAACCCCTTCACAAGAGGCTCTCCCTTCCTTTTATAGAACAAGGAAGGAGATACGTTACAATGTGGGATAAATCCCGACCTACATGGGATTCTCTGTCCCGACTTGACTACTCTTCGGCGCCATAAAGGCGCCCTCGTTATTCACACTAAATGTACAAGGGTGAGTACAAGGGTGAGCGCACATGCTGCACCCCGCCGATGTAGCCAATATTTCCCGGTTTCCACCTCTGGCCGAAATTCTTCACGAAATCCGCCCCCACCAAACCGCACGTCCACTGGTATGTGCCAAATCCGGTGAAGGGTGAGAGATTTCGGCCGATGAGAAACCGGTCAACCGTAATCCGCATCCCGGCTCGCTGCCGGTTTGAATCGTCGGCCTTGGTTCTTCCTTCGCGCTTACCTCCCCGTAGGCTCGTTCGACCCGTCGATGGGTCTTTCGCCGCGATCTCCATAGCACGCGTACTTCCGTTGGCCCTTGTTCGGCCGTATGCACGCCCCGCTCTCCGCCGTATGCCCGATGTCCTCCGCTTGAGGAATGCCCGTAGTGGCCCGCTTGGCCTTCGTCGACCATTCGTGTTGTCTTGATTGCCGTCCCATGTTGTTTAATGTTGCCTTCGTCGTCTTGCCGCCACCTTCCTTCTCCATGGTCTTACGCCGCCATGTCGGCTCGAACCGCCATGGTCTCTGGAACGGTGTGGAGGATCCTCCTCCGGACTCCCAAGTCATCCCCTGATTCCGACCCTGTGCAATCCACTATGCACTCGTCACCTCGTTCCCAGAACCTCCCTTGTGCTGTCTTCCGCTTCATTTGTTCGGCACTGCCCGTGCCGAACACCGTCCCGTAGTCACGCTTTGATCCGGCCCGCGATGGCCACTTGCGAGACTCTTGTTCCGTCCCAGGTGTGCCATTCCGACCCGACACACCTCCTCGTGTTTGCCCCTACCGGCTGCTTCCGAAACCGTAACCGGCCTGTAAGGGTTTGCACTTCGTCCGCCCCCGTCTTACCAACTCCCCATCCGCTATCTCGTGTCGTCGGGTCATGTTTCCCGCCACCACCAACCTTCTCTCTCGGTCTCATGTTGCCACGTTGGCCGAACTGCCGGAGTCTCTGGTTCGGTGTGGGGATCCTGTAGGACCGGACTCCGTTTCTCTACTTGCCGAAATTCGGGTGTCTTTTGTCGGAGTCCTTCGCGACTCTCCTCGCGTCTTCCACGTAGCTAGCTCCCGCCTTCGTGTTGCCGGGTCCTGTTTCCCGCCGCCACCAACCTTCTCTCTCGGTCTCATGTTGACGCGATGGCCGAACTGCTGGAGTCTCTGGTTCGGTGTGGGGATTCCGTAGGACCGGACTTCCTTATGCCCACTAACCTTGCCGGAAGATCCAAAATGGTCCGTAGCCGCCTCGCCGGCCTCATACCTCCTTTCCCTCTGCTTTCTGTCGTCCGATCACGTTCACCTGCCGCCACCGTCCTTTCCTATAGGACTCATGCCTGCAGTTGGGCCGACCGCCGGATCGGTCTGAGGATCTCCGTGGGGCCTGCCGTCTCGGTCTTCGGTTGCCCGCCTTGCCACCACCACCGTTCTTCTCTCTAGGTGTCACGTTGAACCTCGTCGCCAGCTGCCAGAGTGTCTAGAACCGGCGTGTGCAAGGTCGATGCAGCACCGCTTGCCGTCTTCCTGACCTCTGCGTCGGCCTCCTCGGCTGGTCGCGTTCTCCTGCTGACACCAATCTCTCCTATAGGGCTCACGCCGGCACTCGGCCCGACAGCCGGATCGGTGTGAGGATCTCCGTAGACCGCCCATCTGCAATTCCTTGCCTTCGTCCCCTCACCGCCACCGTCAGTATCTTGGTCTTACGTTGACCGCGTTGCCGACTGTTGAAGTCTCTCGATCCGGTGTGAAGGATCCTCCTTAGGCCTCCGGTTTGTCTTCCCGACCCTGTCCCGGGTCATCCTTCTCCGCATGCCAAGAGGGCGGTTTGCTCCGCACCCTCTCCCGTGGTACCGACGTACCGATTTACTTCCTTCCGGATTGGTTATCCGGAAACACGTCCTCCCTGTTATGGTTCAGGTCTGTTCGCATTGGCCGTTCATGTTTCTCGCCGCCACCGTCCTTCTCTCTAGGTTTCATGTTGCCACGTTGGCCGAACTGCCGGAGTCTCTGGATCGGTGTGGGGATCCCGTAGGATTGGTTGCTTTCATCCTCACTCACATTTGCTTCTTTTGATCTCTTCGCCCTCCTTCTCGCGTGTCCGCCTCCATCTCCCATCTCTCCAGGTCTCACGTCGGCATTCGTTGTCGGCTGCTTGGGTCTCGGGATAAGACGTGGTGTTTACGTCCTGTAATGATTTGCGGACGCTCGTTCAGGGTACCGCTCCCCAAGCACGTTCGGTGAGAAGCATCTGGACTTCGATCGATCAAGTGCCGCCTGCACTTGATTCTCCAATGTTCAGAGTTTCAGGCAGCGGTGTCCGAAACCTGCCGGTCTCTCTCCGCAACCTCGATCGCTAGCTTCCCGATTTGCAGCCTTCGCCTGGCCGGCTTGTGTCCTCATGTAAAAGAGGGAGATTTGTTTCGCACCCTCTTCCGTGCCGGCACTACTGTACCGAACCGAGGCCTACCGATCGGGCTCTATAGCCCGTCCCTGGTCTTTCGTGCCGTGGGCTGGTTTCGGTTGAGTCACCCACATCCGGTTCACGCTCCATCCGAATCGGAATGCCGATCTTTCCGTGCCTCTTCCTTCCTTGACCTCCTCGCAGGCCGTTTCCCATCCCTCTTCACTGGCATTGTGCCAGGACTCCTCGTCGGTGCCTTCCTTCTCTCCGGTCTCATGTTGGCACACGGGCTTGACCATCGGAGTCCCCGGAATCCGCGTGGAGGGCTCTTCTCCGCTCCCAACCTTGTCCTCGGTCGGCAATTCTCCACAAGTTGAGAGGGCGTCTTGCTCCTCACCCTCTCCCGTGGTATCGTGGTACCCTCCCTTGGCCTCTGCCTGGGCCATGTCCACCTCGTCTAGAAGGCCGACTAGCTCTGGGTCTCCGGAATCCGACTGCGTGCTGGATCTTTCTTCTTCTTCGACCATCACCTTCAAAGCCTCGTACGCTTCCGCAATCCTAGCCCCGACGCCGACCCTTGCCAACTCTCTTTGCCGTCTGGCCTCTTCCCGTTGTGATGGCACGCCGTCGCGCGCCTTCCCCTTAGCCTTCTCGGCTCGCTCGTCATCTAGCTGTTGGCATACCCTTCCGACCTTCGACCAGTCCACCGTAAGCCCATTCGCTCTGTCATCGTCTTCGAGCTCAATCCCGATGGCCTCCCGTTCCGCTCGGTCGATCGACCTGATGAACAATAGGACTTTGTCCACCCCCACCAAACCTTGTTCCCACTCCGGGAGCCGAGCAAGCCGTTGCTCGAACTCTCGGAACTCCTTCGTTGCGCCCCGGTGGGTCTTTGCCGATGCTACCCACTGGTCGAAGTCGTGTCGTCCCCGGCTCTTCCGTCGTCCTCCATATGCCTGTAGGAGCGCCTCTTCAAAGGCCTCCCACGAACTATGAGCTTCTCGTAGCTCCTTCACTTCCGTGTGCATACGGACGGTGACAACCTGACAGAAGAACTCCAGCCTCCACGCTTCGTCCAGGTCTCGCTCCTCCATTTCCGCGTTGGAGGCTTCCAAGTAAGATGGGACTTTGTCCCCGTTGAAACGGCCGACTCTTTCAACCACTCGCTCGACCGCTTGCTGCGCCGACTCTCGTCTTGCTGTCGCTCGTCCAAACTCCCCACCGCTTCGACGAAAAGTTGCACGAAGTTGTCTTGTTCCAAGTCCATTCTCCCTTGCCGCCCTTTGACAGGAACTACACGCTCCGATGAACAACGCTCGGCCACAACCGAGTCTAAAATCAAACACAGAAAATGGATAATGAACGCACGACACAAAGGAGAGAAGAGTACATAGGATGTTTAACGTGGAAAACCCTGAGAGGGAAAACCACGGGAGTTCACAGACTCCAAACTATCACTATATCACAGTGATTACAACAGTGAGCTCACGGAGGCAACAACCTCGTGCTCACGATCTTCGCCACAAGCGGCGGTTACAACAGAGGCAACGACCTCTTCCTCTCTCTCTCTCTCTCTCTCTGGACACCATTACACGCTCTCTGATCTAGCGCCAACAAGAATGACAACAACAACTCTAAGTTTGCCCTAAGTCATATTTATACTAATATGACTTTTCGGCTATTTACAAATATAGCCCCGATGGACTCTTAGAAACATATTTACGAATATGTCCCTTCATCCGGTGAGCACTCCTCACCGGGCTTGCATCATTCGGCGCTTGCCGGACCCTCATCATCCGGTTCTCACCGGGTCTTCCGTTTCCGGGTACTCCTTCATCCTGTTCTTACCGGGTCTTCCCATCCGGAAGGACCTGTTTCCTAACAAATTCCCCCTTCACTCCGGCATGGGATGTCTTACTAGTCCGACCCGCTTCCGACATGCATCCAGCTTGTCAGGTGTTAGCACTTTGGTCAACATATCTGACCCGTTCTCAGCCGTGTGGATCTTCGTCAACGCGAATTCCTGGTCATCCACTCTTTCCTGTATCCAGTGATACCTACGCTGGATATGCTTCGTTCGGGAATGGTAGGCCGCATTCTTAGCAAGGTGGATGGCACTTTGACTGTCGCAATAGAGCCGGTATTCATCTTGCCGGATACCGAGCTCTCTGATGAAGTCCTTCATCCATAATATTTCCTTGCCGGCTTCCACAGCCGCCATGTACTCCGTCTCCGTGGTTGACAATGCAACCGTCTTCTGTAGCCTCGACTGCCACGAAACAGCTCCCCATGCATATGTCATTACATACCCAGATGTAGACCGGCTGGTATCCACATCAGCCGACATGTCCGAATCGGTAAAACCGTCAAGTTGAGGTTTTCCGGAGACGAATCAGAGACACATATTCGAAGTGCCCTTCAAGTACCAGAGTATCCATTTGACCGCGTTCCAGTGCTCCTTGCCGGGATTGCTCATGAACCGGCTCACCACTCCGACTACGTATCCAATATTTGGTCGAGTACACACCATTGCGTACATTAAGCTCCCGACAACAGAGGCATATGGAACCTTCATCATATCCGCCTTCTCTGCTTTCGTCTTCGGGCTTTGCTTAACGGATAACTTGTAGTTTGCCGGAAGTGTCGATCCGACCAGTTTCGCATATGACATGTTGAACCACTGAAGCACCTTTGTCAGGTACTTCTCCTGTGACAACCACAATTGCTTCATTGACCGGTCCCGGATAATATGCATCCCCAGCATCTGTCTTGCCGGATCCAAGTCTTTCATTGAGAAGGTCCAATTGAGAGCCTTCTTCAGCATCCGTATTTTGGCTTGGTCCCGTTCGAGGATCAGCATGTTGTCCATGTACAGAAGGAGTATCAGTAAGTCGCCTCCTTCGAACTTCTTCACAAACACGCAGTGATCGGCCTGCGTCTTGTGGTACCCTGGATCGGTCATGAAGGAGTCGAACTTCTGGTACCATTGCCGGGGGGCCTGCTTCAACCCGTAGAGGCTCTTCTTCAACCCGTAGATGCTCCTTCCCTTTCTCCACGAATCCTTCCGGTTGCTGCATGTAGATCTCCTCTTCGAGGTCACCGTGAAGGAATGTCGTCTTCACGTCCAGCTACTCTACCTCGAGGTCCATGCTTGCCGCTATACTCAACATCGTCCGAGTGGAGGTCATCTTTACTATTGGGGCAAATATCTCGTCGAAGTCCACGCCCTTCTTCTGCTGGAACCCCTTCACCACGATCCTGGCTTTGTATCGGGGGGGCGGGGGGGGGGGGGGGGGGGGTTGCCGGTATCTCCCGGTTTCAACTTGTACACCCACTTGTTTCAGAGTGGCCGCTTTCCTTTCGGCAACTACACCAACTCGTACGTATGGTTCTCATGCAGGGAATCCATCTTATCCTACATGGCACTTAACCATTTTCGGTTGTGGGTGTCATCCTTAGCTTCTTCGAAGCTTTCTGGCTCCCCCTCATCGGTTAGGAGCACATGCTCTGAATCCGGAAATCTTCGGGGGGGCCTTCTCTCTTTGAGAGGATATCTCCGTCTCTGGGCTTCGGTAACCGGTTCCTCCATTTGCTCTTCATCTGAATTTGGCCGGTTCCGGTTTCAGCTTCCTCTACTTCTTCTTCTGCCGGTTCGGTATCCTCACCGTAACCGGCTGATTCCTCGAGTGCTAACCGGTCTCTTGCCGGTTGGGTCTGCTCATCGTGGAATTGATCCTTACCGGTTGACTCGGAGTTCATTATCTTCTTCTCCAACTCCCTGTCGGCGAGGTCTTGTCCTCCATGAAGATAATAGCTCGACTCCGGAATACCTTCTTGTCGACCAGGTCCCACACTCGATAGCCGAACTCATCGTCGCCGTAACTGAGGAATATGCACGTACGGGTCTTCGGATCTAGTTTTCCTCTCCGGTCCTTAGCTACATGCACGTACGCAAGACACCCGAATACCTTCAGATGCCGGTAGGACACTTCCTTACCGGTCCAGACTCTCTGTGGCGTGTCTCCGTCCAAGGGTACTTAGGGTGATCTCTTTATCACATATGTCGCCGTCGAGAGTGCCTCAACCCAAAACTTCTTGGGTAGTTTTGCATGCGCCAGCATACTCCGGACCCTCCATTATGGTCCGGTTCATCCTCTCGGCCAACCCGTTTAGTTCCGGCGTCTTCGGCACCGTAAATTCGAGCCAGATTCCCTTCGAGCGACAATACTCCTCGAACTGCCCCCGGTATTCCCCTCCATTATCTGCTCGAACCGCCTTCAGCTTCCGGCCGGTTTCTCTTTCCACTCTCGCGTGCAGCTCTTTGAAGATGGATAACACCTGATCCTTCGTCTTCAACGGTGTGGCCCAGAGCTTTCGGCTATGGTCATCTATGAACGTCACGAAGTACTGCGATCCTGCATGTGACTTCGTGTCCACTTGACACACATCCGTGTGCACCAACTCCAGTGGCGCATTACGTCTCATCGGTGGCCTCGATTGGAAGGAGGTCCGGTTTTGTTTACCGGCTAGACAATCAGTGCACTTCTCTAAGTGCACGTTCTTCACTGGAATGAGGTTGTTGTCTGCAAGCCTCTTCATCCCCTTCTCGCTCATGTTACACAACCTCTTGTGCCACAGCTCACCGGCAGTGTCGGATGCCACGTTCACTTCCTCCGGACATAACCGGGCATTCATCAGGTACAATGTGTTGACCTTCTGGGCCCGAGCCACAATCAGGCTCCCTTTGCTGAACTTCATAACACCGTTCCGGATGCTACCCGTGTAGCCTTCATCATCTAGCCGACCGGCTGATATCAGGTTCAGACGAACCTCCGGAACGTGTTGGACATCCTTCAGCAGCAGCTTGCATCCAATTGGCGTTGTCAACCACACGTCTCCTATGCCGACAATTTGGCATGTACCTTCATTCCCCATCCGGACATAGCCGTGATCACCGGCTGAGTAGGATGAGAAGCATTTCCGATCCAGGGTAAGGTGGAACGACGCTCCGGAGTCGACCACCCAGGTCGTCTTGTCGCCGGCAAGGTTTATCTCACTCTCCTCGGTGATGAGCATCAACTCTTCTTCACTTGCCGTGATTGCCGTCGTTCCCTTCCAGTCTGGCCCCCTCCGGTTTTTACCGTTTCGGTCCGGTGTCCGCTTTGAATCGGTACCGTCGGTTTCCTTGTCTTTTCGGAAATGCCAACAGTTCTTCTGGAAGTGTCTTGGCTTGCCGCAATAGAAGCAAGTAGGCCTCCCCCTTGACTTTAACCGTGTCCCTGACTTTTCCCGGTTCTGGGGACTACGGTTCCTTTGTCTTCTGCGTTCCGATTCGGTAAGGAGCGCTTTGGAGTCGGAGCTCGTATCCTTATGGGTGGAAGCATACGAGTGGAAACAATTAGCTATGTCCTTGACATAGCTAATTAGCTATGCAAAAAGCTACCATTGATAAATAGTCATTTTAGTAAAAAGCCATCATTAATAAATTAAGTATGCAAAAAACTACCATTGAAAATACTAGAGTGTTTTAATTACATATGTAAATGAGTGCCATAAATGTGCAACATAAATTGATGTGTGCACCATAAATGTGTACCATAAATTATATATCGAATTCCTAGGTCCATTATGCATGATCCTTTGCCACATCACGTAGGCCATCTCTAGTTGAGTATTGTGGGTTAGTTGCTACCACTGTTGCTAAACCCTATCGAGTCCACCTGCCGCCACTCTACACTGAGGGGCCGCTACTATGCGTTCCAAGCATCATCAAAGAGCTGCTCAATATGACGGGGTTCTCTTCTCTGTGACACTCTACACTCAGGGGCCACTACTGTGCATTCCAAGCATCATCAAAGAGCTGTTCAATCTGACGGGGTTCTCTTCTTTGTGCCACTCTACACTTAGGGGCCATTACTGTGCGTTCCAAGCATCATCAAAGAGCTGTTCAATCTGAGGGGGTTCTCTTCTCTGTGCCACTCTACACTCAGGGGCCATTACTGTGCGTTCCAAGCATCATCAAAGAGCTGTTCAATCTGAGGGGGTTCTCTTCTCTGTGCCACTCTACACTCAGGGGCCGCTGCTGTGCGTTCCAAGCATCATCAAAGAGCTGTTCAATCTGACGGGGTTCTCTTCTCTTTGCCACTCTACACTCAGGGGTTGCTACTGTGCGTTCCAAGCATAATCAAAGAGCTATTCAATCTGACGGGGTTCTCTTCTCTTTTCCACTCTCACTCAGGGGCCGCTACTGTGCGTTTCAAGCATCATTGGTAACTGTTCAATCTGACGGGGTTCTCTTCTCTATGCCACTCTATTCTCAAGTGCCTTCTATGTGCGTTTCAAGCATCATCGGTAATTGTTCAATCTGACGGGGTTCTCTCCTCCATTGCCATCATTCTATACTCAGTTGCCACTACTGTCCAGTCCCGGATTGCTTCCACATTTCGATTTGACGGAGTTCACTCATCCAACGGCAACATTCTACACTCAGTTGTTGCCATTGGTCGGTCTTGGATCGCCTCCTCAACTGTTGGATCCAACGGAGTGAAATCCTCTACTGTTCGGTCTTGGATTGCAATAACTTTTCTGTCTATTGATTATCTTGTGTATTGTTGTGTCTAATCTTGTGTATTGTGTGGAATATTTTTGTGTATTGTTGTTGCCCATAGCCATCTTTAATACTTTTTTTTTTTCTGGAAATTTAGGGTTTTAACATGTCTAGCCAAATGGAAGGGGAAGAAGGGTGTTTAGAATTACCCCTCAATGATCATAAGGATAGGGATGATGTTATCAGGACACAACAAGCCATACGAAACTATTGGGCAGAAAAAAAAAGGAAACATCGTCAATTGTGAAGGATACGAAAGCCACACTCAGTAAAGGTAAGGATAGTTTAGCTGAGAATGTAAGTAATGCGACTACCATCATAGAGAGAAAGGTTGTAGACTATTTCAATGTTCAAACCAAGCACATCAGCAATGAAGAAAAGAAGGTAGTACTTTATGGAATATGTAATGATCCATCGATAAAGGACTTAGTTGATTGTGATGGTCTTAATGCAAACATATCATCTATTTTAGTAAATAATCTTCGTAATAGTTTCGTATCCATGAGCAGGTCAGAAGATGATCTTGTCTTAAAAAGGTCTAGTCTAATGATGTTACTTAATAGTGATGTTGACGATATAAACATCAGTGAGCTATCTAAGGTAATTGGTGTTAGTAGAAAAACAGTGTACAATACAATGAACCGTATAATTTCCTCAGGTGAAGGAACTAGTCTACTAAAGCTAACTACAAGATGTAAGCCAATGACACCCATAACATTTGAAATCAAGGATGTAATCACAATGTTTTGGACTAATGAGAGTAGGGTTTCACCCAATAAAAAGGATTTATGCAGGAAACGTGTTGGAAGAAATCAATACGAGGAGCATCCCATTCATCTTCTTGATGTACCTCAGGTATTTACATTTATCTCAACATTTGTTTTGACTCTACTCGGAAAGTTAATTAGCTCAGTTAGCAGAAAAGCTAATTAGCTTATCAGTTACATTTACCTCAGTTAGCTACTAGGATCGCTACTACATAGGTAACTAGCTACTCTCAATAGTTACTACCATGATAGCTAATTAGCTATTCTCAATAGCTAATTTAGGTACTACCAGATAATTAGCTGTACTGCTAGCTAGTTAGCTATCATGGTAGCTAGTTAGCTATTTCGTTATTACCAGCTAATTAGCTACTAGGAAAGCTAATTAGCTACCATGATAGCTAATTAGCTACTATGATAGCTACTACATAGGTAACTGGCTACTCTCAATAGCTACTACCATGATAGCTAATTAGCTATTCTCAATAGCTAATTTAGGTACTACCAGATAATTAGTTGTACTGGAAGCTAGTTAGCTATCATGGTAGCTAGTTTGTTATTTCGTTATTACCAGCTAATTAGCTACTAGGAAAGCTAATTTCTACCATGATAGCTAATTAGCTTACTAGGATAGCTAATTAGCCACCGTGATAGCTAATTAGCTACTAGACCAGCTAATTTGCTACCATGATAGCTAATTAGTTAGGATAGCTAATTAGCCACCATTATAGCTAATTAGCTACTAGACCAGCTAATTAGCTACCATGATAGCTAATTAGTTACTAGGACAGCTAATTAGCCACCATGATAGCTAATTAGTTAGGATAGCTAATTAGCCACCATTATAGCTAATTAGCTACTAGACCAGCTAATTAGCTACCATGATAGCTAATTAGTTACTAGGACAGCTAATTAGCCACCATGATAACTAATTAGCTACCATGATAGCTAATTAGCTACTAGACCAGCTAATTAGCTACCATGATAGCTAATTAGTTACTAGAAAAGCTAATTAGCCACCATTATAGCTAATTAGCTACTAGACCAGCTAATTAGCTACCATGATAGCTAATTAGTTACTAGGAAAGCTAATTAGCCACCATGATAGCTAATTAGCTACTAGACAAGCTAATTAGCTACCATGATAGCTAATTAGTTACTAGGAAAGCTAATTAGCCACCATGATAGCTAATTAGCTACTAGAGCAGCTAATTAGCTACCATGATAGCTAATTAGCTACTAGGACAACTAATTAGCTACTAGGACAGCTAATTAGCTACCATGATAGCTAATTAGCTACTAGGACAGCTAATTAGCGACCATGATAGCTAATTAGCTACTAGAATAGCTAATTAGCTACTAGAATAGCTAATTAGCTACCATGATAGCTAATTAGCTACTACGACAGCTAATTAACTACCATGATAGCTAATTAGCTACTAGGACAACTAATTAGCTACTAGGACAGCTAATTAGCTATCATGATAGCTAATTAGCTACTAGAATAGCTAACTAGCTACTAGAATAGCTAATTAGCTACTAGGATAGTTAGCTAGTTACGAGAATAACTAATTCCCCTTTATTACGCAGGTCGATTTATTTATTAGGTTCAAACGAATGCATCCAACTATCAAAGTTCAACTACGAACATTCGAGTCTCTTAAGCCACACTTTGTGAGACGCTTAAAGGATCGATACACATGTTGTTGCATTTACCATGTACAGATGGGTTTTCTGAAGGACTTTGTTAATCTACTACGTCACCATAGCGCATCCCTAACTAATACAGTTTGCACATGTGGGTGCCCAATCTGTCAATCAAGCCCGCAAGAGGAGTGTAAATCATCTGAGCACGTTATCTCTTCCATGAGTTATTTATTAGATTCAATATTGTGTCCGAGAGAAACTGACGTTATCTTCCATATTCATAAATATGTCATGGGTTTATGTCAAGATTGTGGCCCTACTAGATTTAGGTGGTGTCCAAATGAATTGAGTAGTGAAATATTGATCTCTGTGAAGTTATTTGAGTCAGTGAACACCAATTTCGAAGGAAAGGTGTGTAAAAGAAAGGATCTAGTTCGGAAGATGCTTAAACCAAGGGATTTGGTGTCTCTGTTTGTAGTATCTCTAGGAAAGTTCATTAAACACAACTTCATTTATTCATGGCAGGCCCATCAGTTTAAGACTTGCATATCTGATTTCCCAAATGATGTAGTAGTCTCAGTAGTAGATTTCGCAGAGAATTATACTTTCAAGCAGCAGAATGAAATTCAATCTATGCATTGGTGTTCAGTTCAGGTAACCATTTTTGTGCACATAACATATTTTCGAGTTTCAGGTGATGTTAAAAAAGTAATTCATTTCTTTATTTCCGATGATAAGAAGCATGATACCTTGTTCGTCCAACACTGTTTTAAGTTACATTGGCAGTGGTTATTAGCTCAACGTTTGGAGCTTACTCAACATTGGGTCTGGTCTGACGGAGCTACGTCACAATTCAAGGCTCGACGTCCATTTTATTTTGTGGGGAGGTATCCTGCTATAACAGGTTTGGAGATGAGATGGAATTTTTTTGGGTCTGGCCATGGTAAAGGTGAACATGATGGTGCAGGGGCTGTTATAAAGCGGGCACTTACCCATGAACAACTAAAGACAGATGGTGTGCACATGAATTGTGCATCACATGTAGTTGAATTTTTAAGAACAAATATGTCAACGAGTGCCACAGGTGTTTATTCCTCGCAAGTCCGAGATATCAAACGTGAATTTTGGGAAGTGAAGATAGATGAAGTAAATAGGGAGAAGACCTGGGAGTGCCAAGGAATTCCCGAATTGCGATCTCTGCATGTTGTTCGCGGTTATTCCAGGTTGGATGGTCATTGTATTGCGGTTAGAGAATTGACTTGTTTTTGCTTCCATTGTGTGCAGGGAAATTGGAGATATTGTCTAAACAAAGCATACATTCAAAATTGGGAGTATCACACTCTGAATGATAAGGAAGCAGTTGATGGAGAAACAGGGCAGAATGCTGACTTCACATATGAGGGACTTGGAGATACTTTGAGTGATGTCCTGAACGTTGGGGATAACTTCGCTGTAAATGCTGAAGAAGGCAATTCAGAGGGTGCTGATTTCTATATATTAAAGTGCACGGTTAGTAAACAGTGTGCAAGGCAGAATATTGTAGATGCATGGGGAAATTTTGTATCTGCCGGGACATTCTACATCGAAGGCATTTTTTATGCAAAACTAGATGACTACGAATATGTGTACAGGCTGTTAGAAGACAAACCAACGGCGTATATGTACTCTCATTTGGTCAGATGCATCAACGTCCCAATGTCAGAATACAATAGCTGCTCCGGTTTATACACTGTTGGTGCTAATGTGTATGAATGTATTTACAATAGTATGCCATGGAATTTGTAGCTACAAGTAGCACTTACCATGTTCTCTTGTAAAACAAACATGTATTTCGCGAAAACAGTTAAATAAATTCGTTTGGAATCAATTTCTTGTATACAGTCTGCTTTCTGTGCTTCTTTCTCAATAAAATCATGTCTTTTTTGTTAAGTTTTAAGTTTTAAGTTATAGCGAAATAGTCATCAGTAGCTAATTAGCTGTACAAATGCAGCTAATTAGCTGTCAATAGCTAAATAGTCATCAATAGAATGAAATCAACAATCTGCAACATATTCCTCAAATTACACAGTAGATAAGTACAGTGGGAACAAGTAATTAAATTCTTCATTGAATAATGTCATCTCTTTACATATTTATAAATTACCATTGGAAATGTCTACAAATCTCCTATAAACAGCTAAGCTCTTGCTAGTCAGTGGAACGAGTCTACATATATTATCCGCATATTGAGCTCGGTATGGAGTCCACAACCATGCACCTAGTTGGCAGCTCACTATTTGCACCAGGTACTGTTCAGGCATTTCCTCGGGTAGAATGAGACAGCATCTCCGAATATTGAAGTAGTGTCGGAAATGTTCTGTATCCAAAATCAATGTATTGTCGGCATTATATTCAGGCCAAGTAGCCCAAAAATCAGAAAGTCTCTTGAATCTTGCAGCTTCCATTTGCTCACAATTTTCTCGTGCCCATTGACCTTTAAAACGACTTCGCCATTTTGGGAAGAATCTTGCCAAACACTTCCACACATCTGATTTTGGTTTTTCACTCCAAATAAACAAATCAAAGTATTCCACAGCCCACTCTAGAAACTGATTTGCGTCCCTCCTTGGCTGCATATATCTCACACTCATCAAGACTTTATCAAGCTCCAAGATCAAGGCTCTTCTTTCGACTTCTAGTGGTTTAGGTTTCCATTCCTGAAACTGAGCCGCTGTTACACCATTTTCTGGTAGGATACGATCAATCTCAATCAGCTCAGGTTCGGCTGACACAACTGGTGTCCTTTTCCTCTTTAAACCCCTAGTCGACTGTGTTGGGCCTAGCTTCACATTCTGGTGCTCTTGTTTTGTCGACTTAGTTATCAATCCTTGGATTACCTCAGTGCATGTAGCTACTGATCTGCTCGATATCAGTCCACTGGTATCACATGCTGCATCTACCTGCAACACCAAGTCATCCGTGCTACATGCTGCATCTACCTGCAACACCAAGTCATCCGTGCTACATGCTTGATCAACTTGTGTGACCAGATCACTTGTGTCAGTTGCTACATCTACTTTCAAGATGGGGCCCTTTAAACATGCCGCAACATCAACAGTATCCACACTGCCATTGGCCTTACGAGCAATAGAATCAAACCCTTTAGACTCTGCAACATCAGAAAACACCAACATATTCACACTCACAAAGTAACTAATAGTCTCACAAAACAATATCCTGAACATCAAAGAGTTTCAGTCATAGAACAACACTCTTCAAATTATCTTGGAAAAACATCATAGAGTTCCATTACATAATGTGGATCAAGCAACAACCAATCTGAGGTTTTACTTGTCCAACAGGATAGTAAAACTTCATAAAACCCTAGCAAAATCCCTAAGCTAACAATCATATCCAACTAAACAGTATTTCGCTCCACTACGTCTGGGCCCCTTGACCGAGTAACTGGTCTTGTTCCCGATCGTGGCCCCTTCTTCAGCCTTTTTCTGGTTGGTTCCCCATTTAGCCTTGCTTCTAGGACCCAATGCGCAAGTGTGTCCTCCTCCGACAACCTTCCCATCGCCTCAGCAGCTAATTGCACATCAGCCGTTTCTTGAACTAGCTTTTCAAGTACAGAGGGATCTGTTTGGACATTTTCAGTAGTTGGGCTCGGTGGGGTGGAATCAAGGTCTTGAGACTCGAAGAAATGTTGCATCAAGTGTTCATAAACACTGTTGTTGTGAACCTCAGTTTTACATGTTGTTTCCACTATTTCATGGCATTTCACATCGTTGCCTAATTCAGTACACTGTTCCAAAAGAATAGGGTGCAGCTGATTTGAAGGAGATGTGATAGCAGGACTCTTACTTTCAGCCACATTGGTAGTAGTATCCTCATCTGTTGCAGCATCATCAGCACCAGACACATCATGTGCCGTTCTTAATCCACAAGATTCTACAATAACATGACAGTTATTTAGGATAGCTAATTAGCTACTTTACTAAACTATGGTAGAAGCTAGGATAGCTAATTAGCTAGTACGATAGCTAATTAGCTAGTATGATAGCTAATTAGGTACTTTACTCAACTATGGTAGTAGTTAGGATAGCTAATTAGCTACTTTACTCAACTATGGTAGTAGCTAGGATAGCTAATTAGCTACTTTACTCAACTATGGTAGTAGCTAGGATAGCTAATTAGCTACTTTACTAACTATGGTAGTAGCTAGGATAGCTAATTAGCTACTTTACTAACTATGGTAGTAGCTAGGATAGCTAATTAGCTACAATGAAAGCTAATTAGCTACTTTCTGAACTATGTAGTAGCTAGGATAGCTTATTAGCTACTAGGACAGCTAATTAGCTGCCAGTAGCTAATTAGCTACTAGGATAGCTTATTAGCTACTTTACACAACTATGGCAGTAGCTACTAGGATAGCTAATTCGCTAGGATAGCTAATTCGCTAGTAGGATAGCTAATTAGTTGCCAGCAGCTAATTAGCTAGTAGGATAGCTAATTAGCTACTAGGATAGCTAATTAGCTACTAGGATAGCTAATTAGTTGCCAGTAGCTAATTAGCTAGTAGGATAGCTAATTAGCTTTTTTACACAACTATGGTACTAGCTAATTAGCTAGTAGGATAGCTAATTAGCTACTAGGATAGCTAATTAGCTGCTAGTAGCTAATTAGCTACTAGGATAGCTTATTAGCTACTTTACACAACTATGGCAGTAGCTAATTAGTTACTAGGATAGCTAATTAGTTGCCAGTGGCTAATTAGCTAGTAGGATACCTAATTAGCTTTTTTACACAACTATAGTACTAGCTAATTAGCTAGTACCATAGCTAATTACCTACTAGGATAGCTAATTAGCTAGTAGGATAGCTTATTAGCTACTTTACACAACTATAGTAGTAGCTAGGATAGCTAATTAGCTACTATGGTAGCTAATTAGCTACTTTACTCAACTATGGTAGTAGCTAGGATAGCTAATTAGCTACTTTACTCAACTATGGTAGTAGCTAGGATAGCTAATTAGCTACTTTACTAACTATGGTAGTAGCTAGGATAGCTAATTAGCTACTTTACTAACTATGGTGGTAGCTAGGATAGCTAATTAGCTACAATGAAAGCTAATTAGCTACTTTCTCAACTATGTAGTAGCTAGGATAGCTTATTAGCTACTAGGACAGCTAATTAGCTGCCAGTAGCTAATTAGCTACTAGGATAGCTTATTAGCTACTTTACACAACTATGTCAATAGCTAATTAGCTACTATGATAGCTAATTAGCTAGTAGGATAGCTAATTAGCTAGTAGGATAGCTAATTAGTTGCCAGTAGCTAATTAGCTACTAGGATAGCTAATTCGCTAGTAGGATAGCTAATTAGTTGCCAATAGCTAATTAGCTCGTAGGATAGCTAATTAGCTTTTTAACACAACTATGGTACTAGCTAATTAGCTAGTACCATAGCTAATTAGCTACTAGGATAGCTTATTAGCTACTTTACACAACTATGGCAGTAGCTAATTAGTTACTAGGATAGCTAATTAGTTGCCAGTGGCTAATTAGCTAGTAGGATAGCTATTTAGCTTTTTTACACAACTATGGTACTAGCTAATTAGCTAGTACCATAGCTAATTAGCTACTAGGATAGCTAATTAGCTAGTAGCTCATTAGCTGCCAGTAGCTAATTAGCTAGTAGGATAGCTAATTAGAAAAGACTAAGCTTATTAGCTACAGTATGGTATACCTGTTAGTTTTCTCCACTCATTTGGTAGAGTTGTACTGCAATCTCCCAAACAGAATGCAGCAATTCGACAGGCATGTTGAAAACAAAGCAGATGGTATGTGTGGTTGCATGGTTGTAGGTGAACCAACAAAGACGCAGTTTTGTCCTCCACACCTAACCCGCAAGCGATGCAACGTGCTTGAACTGTCAATAAATCATTTTCTGGTTCTACTTCATTTGGTAAGGGAGCAAGAATGTTCAGGTCCAAATCCTGTCTGGTCCTTACCATTCCCTCCACAAAATGTAGCTTCTTCTTAAGGCAGCTAACTACCTGTTCTTGATGAATGTATTGTTCCTTCAACGCAACAGAGAAATTTACCGATTAATTATTCTTGTTGTTGAAAGATACACCAACTTTGCTCAGGAATCGTTAACTTACTTGAAGCTTATCCAAATTGTAATCTGCAACAGTATTTACACCTAGAAGGTCCAGGTTCATTGAAAGAACCTGGATCTCTATTTGCAGTTCTATTTTACGCTGGGGATCCAGTGGCCCCTCTAATTCAAGCTCCTGTTGCGCAACCTATTCCAGATAATGCTTGATTAGCACATTTTACTCGTTATTTATAACACAATCACATACCAGCAAAACAATAGTTACCTTAATCTTATTTCTAATTGTTGTAACAGCAGAAGTAACTTTGCTCTCCATTGTAGAAGCCATTGTGGCTTTCTCTAAATCAGTCTTAAAAAATGCCAATGTCTCACAGCAACAGTATTTACACCTAGAAGGTCCAGGTTCATTGAAAGAACCTGGATCTCTATTTGCAGTTCTATTTTACGCTGGGGATCCAGTGGCCCCTCTAATTCAAGCTCCTGTTGCGCAACCTATTCCAGATAATGCTTGATTAGCACATTTTACTCGTTATTTATAACACAATCACATACCAGCAAAACAATAGTTACCTTAATCTTATTTCTAATTGTTGTAACAGCAGAAGTAACTTTGCTCTCCATTGTAGAAGCCATTGTGGCTTTCTCTAAATCAGTCTTAAAAAATGCCAATGTCTCACAGGCTTCATGGACATTTTTTAGCATATAGCTAACCAATGTCTCACCTGTATCATCGACATTGGCTTTCCTTGGGTGTCGGTGTGGTGTATGCCCCCGGTCTTGCTGGGAGTCGGCAGTTGCATCAACAGCTGCCATGCTCCAAAATCTGTCTATTTTTTGTGCCAAGGTCCCCATCTTTCGGCATCTTTTTACCGATGCCTCACCATAGACTGCCCAAGCTACCCTATACATTTCAGGGTCTCTAGATTCCTTCGCTGTTTTGCAGTACTCATATGCAAATGCTCTAGCAAATGAAACTGACAACTCATTGTTGACTGGGATCTCCTGATGAACTTTCTGGTGCAGTCTCATGCAGTCATCGTACAAGTCGGCTCATACATGCTTCAGCTTGACCTTGCCTTTGACTCTAGGCACTGTATATACTGTCATCCAGTCTATATCACTGATCAATTTATCACTTAGGACAGCAGGGTCAACACCCTCGAGTGACAGACCATAGGTGTTGTGGAAGTCCTCCTTTGTCTCGCAAAATTTTGCGAAGTTTAGCACTCTCGTATACGGAGGAACGAGCCATCTGAAATATCATTTTAGAAATTAGAATATGTGAGAATCAAAAACCCCAATCAACAACAACAAAAATGGTGCAAAATCTTTAACTTAGCAAATCAGAAACCCTAATCATAATTTGTATTCAGAAATTTGAAATTAGAAACCCTAATCAAAATCTGTAATCAGAAGTTTGAAATCAGAAACCCTAATCAAAATCTGTAATCAGAAGTTTGTAACCAGAAACCTTATTCAGAAATTCTAATCAGAAATTTATAATCAAAAACCCTAATCAGAAATTTCAATCAGAAACCCTAATCAAAAATTTCAATCACAAACCCTAATCAGAAATCCTAAGCACAAATTTATAAACAAAATCCCTAATCAGAAATTCTAATTTGTAATCAAAATTTGTAACCAGAAACCCTATTCAGAAATTCTAATCAGAAATTTATAATCAAAAACCCTAATCAGAAATTTCAATCACAAACCCTAATCAGAAATTTCAATCAGAAACCCTAATCAGAAATTCTAATAAGAAATTTATAAACAAAAACCCTAATCAGAAATTTCAATCAGAAACCCCAATCATCACTAAAGACAGGATTAAACACAAAAAAAGTAATATAAACACACCTGTTGCTACTCCCCGATTTGCGAGACATCCTTGTATGGGACTCCAAGGACTTCGCCCTATTCGATTTTGGGGAAATATGAATCGGCACCAAAGTTCAGACAGTAGTCAAAAAGAAAAAACAAATGTTTGGGGTTTCTGTAACTGAAACATACCTGGACGATGATCGAGCGGGTTCTGTGTTGTAGCTCTCAATCTGCAATGTCGATTTTTTGCTGTTGCGGGAGCTACGTCTGCGTTCGTGCTCTGAGTACTCCATCTGCGTTCAAAATCAGACTTAGGCTAAACAGGAAATTGATGACATTGAAGTCGACCTTAGATGATGGTGATATTCCCCAAGTTCCACTACGTCTGAAACAGAAGTTCAAATATTTGAGTTTTTTCATAAAAATTAGTTTTTCAAATATTTGATTTTCCCACAAAAAAGACTAGCTAAACAAATAGCTAATTAGCTATGGCCATTTTAGTAGCTAATTAGCTATAATAGTGTTTCCACTCGCATGCTTTTACCCTTATCTTTTCGACGCGCCTCCTCATCTAGCAAGCTCGACTTTACGCTTGCTAGGGATAACTGTTTCCCTTCCGTCCCGGCGTTGCCCAAAGTGAAAACCAACATCTCCCAGCTATCCGGGAGGGAACTGAGCAGGAGTAGCGCTAGTACCTCGTCGGCGAGAGGTACTTCCAATGATGTTGCCTGGTGTATCAGCCCCTGGAAGGCATTCATGTGCTCCGCCTTGCTGGAGCCATCTTGGTACTGGAGTCTTACTAGCTTCCAGAATACCGAAACCTGGGTAACAACATTTTTGTTCTAAAACATAATGTCGATCTTCTCCCAGAGCTCGTGAGCCTTGCTCTCTTCATTGAAGTTGTTGTAAAGGCTCATGTCAATGAAGCACCGTATGTACGCCGTTGTCTTCATGTGCATCACCTCCCATATCGTGGTGTGGATTTTGTCCGGTCTCTTGTCCTCGAACTGAATCGGGAACCAAAGATCTTTAACCACGAGCATGTCCCTCATCTTCGACTTCCACACTGAATAGTTGGATCCGGTGAGCTTGAACATGCCACCCAACGATTTGTCCATCTTCTCTGTCATTTCGCTCTAATACCACTTTGACAGGAACTACACGCTCTGATGAACAACGCTCGGCCATAACCGAGTCTAAAATCAAACACAGAAAATGGATAATGAACGCACGACACAAAGGAGAGAAGAGTACACAAGATGTTTAACGTAGAAAACCCTGAGAGGGAAAACCACGGGAGTTCACAAACTCCAAACTATCACTATATCACAATGATTACAACAGTGAACTGATGGAGGCAACGACCTCGTGCTCATGATCTTCGCCACATGCGGTGGTTACAACAGAGGCAACGACCTCTTCCTCTCTCTCTCTCTCTGTACACCGTTACGCGCTCTCTGATCTAGCGCCAACAAGAATGACAACAACAACTCTAAGTTTTCCCTAAGTCATATTTATACTAATATGACTTTTCGGCTATTTACATATATAGCCCCGATGGAGTCTCAGAAACATATTTACGAATATGTCCCTTCATCGGGTGAGCACTCCTCACCGGGCCTGCATCATCCGGCGCTTGCCGAGCCCTCATCATCCGGTTCTCACCGGGTCTTCCATTTCCGGGTACTCCTTCATCCGGTTCTTACTGGGTAATCCCATCCGGAGGGACCTGTTTCCTAACACCCTTCACGTCGGGTTCACCAAATATGCCGCATTATTACGTGCGTGCGTGTAGAAGGGCGGGACCACGGGGGTCTCGGACGAGGGAAGAAGGGAAGCCGAGAATACGATTCCGGACGCATTCCGGAAGCAACCGAACGAGAGAGAGAGAGAGAGAGAGAGAGAGAGAGAGAGAGAGAGAGAGAGAGCGCTTGACACCGACTCTCACACACACAGACGACGCCGACCCAACTCATGCCCTTATGTACAGAAATGGAGGTAAGAGGACACCAAAGCACCCGCACAAACACCGATACGCAGAACCCTCCACACATATATTACAAGATGAAGATACAATAATGGCATCAAGCCCGACTTAAGTAGCTCAGGTTGCAACAATCGTCTACTGCCAAGCCGTCGATCAGGGAGCTCTCAGGCTTGTTGCATCGAGCGGGGTCTTGCACAAGGGACGGGGCAGCAAACAGAAACACTACAAGTCCCGGCTCGATACACAGAACGACGAAGAGGAAGAAGTAGAGGAAAGAAGAAGAAGAAACAAAACCCTAAAACAAGAGGAAGAGAAAGAGATGATGTCTCTTAATCCAACGGTATACCCTACGATTGCAAAAATGGGCAACCCCTTCACAAGAGGCTCTCCCTTCCTTTTATAGAACAAGGCGGGAGATGCGTTACAATGTGGGATAAATCCTGACCTACATGGGATTCTCTATCCCGACTTGACTACTCTTCGGCGCCATAAAGGCGCCCTCGTTATTCACACTAAATGTACAAGGGTGAGCGCACATGCTGCACCCTACCGATGTAGCCAATATTTCCCGGTTTCCGCTTCTGGCCGAAATTCTTCATGACACCGGGCGGAACGGACTTCCGGATAACCTATCCGGAAGGGAGGAAGAGGGAAGCCTAGAAGAGGACGATAACCGATACATCAACATGCGAAGAAGGAAGACCCAGGATAAGGGTCAGGGATACAGCAAGCCTGAGGAGGATCCTTCACACCGGTTTTAGAGACTCTGGCGGTTGGTCGAGAGCCGGTGTGAGACCTAGTGTGACGAACGGTGGCGTCAAGGGGACGAGGGCGAAAGGCAGCGAAAGGCCGATCCTATGGGTTCCTCACACCAATCCGGAGACGCCGGCAGTTCAAGCCGACGTGGCAACGTGAAACTGAGTGAGAAGGATGATGGCGACAGGAAACGGAACCCGACGATAAAGGAAGTGCAGTGGGGCAATAAAGGAAGTGAGGTGGGGCGATAAAGGAAGTGCGGATGGGCGATCCTCACACCGATCCGGAGACATCGGCAGTTCAAGCCGACGTGGCAACGTGAGACCGAGTGAGAAGGATGGTGGTGGCAGATGAACGGGATCAAGCAGGAGGGGCGAAGGCAGAGCGGAAAGGAGGTATTGGGCCGGCACAGTGGCCACTAACCGAAACCGGGCCGGAAGACAACGCGGAAGGAGGAGGAAGAAACGAAAGACAATCCTATGGGATTCTCACACCAATCCCGGGACACCGGCAATTCAAGCCGACGTGGCAACGTGAGACCAAGTGAGAAGGATGGTCACGACAGGAAATGGGAATCGGTGATGCAGAAAGAGCGGATTGGGAGCCGGTGAGACGGGAGCCGGCAAGACTCGAATTGAAGAAGGGGCGAACCCTTACCGGCCGGTTACGGTTTCGGAAGGAGCCGGTAAGGGCCAAGCAGGGAGCAGTGTGTCAAGCCAGAAAGGCACACCCGGGAGCGGAATGGAAGACGTGCATGTGGCCATTTAGGGACGGTTTGAAGCAGGAGTACGGAACGGTGTTCGACACGGGTGGTGCCGAACAAAGACGGCACGCGGCGGTGCCGGGAATGAGGTAACATGGGTGTCCAACAGACTGCACGGTTGAAGACCGGAGACGGTATCAAGAGCCGGAGAAGGGCCCTCCACACTCGCTTTGGAGATCTCGGCGGCTTAGTCGGAGTGACAACGACTAGCGTGGAAAGCCAAGCCCGAGATGACAAGCCTGTGGGGGTGAGGGGACGACGGCAAGCAGAAGGCTCCGGACTGGTCGCAACGGTGCGAGACAAAAGGGGGGGGCAAGCGGGCTACTACGGGGTGTTCCTCGGGCACGGAGGACACCAGTAAGAGGAGAGAGCACGGCACATGGAGGTGCCAGAGCGGGAACATCGGTGCGTAGATAGGTTCTCCAGTTTAGGTGATTTTGCATAGAAGGTTAGAGAGGGATCCTCCACACTGGTTCCGGAGAGCTTGGTAGTTTGGCCACCGTGGCATCGTAAGACCAAGGAGAAGGTAGGTGACAGCGAGGGACGAAGGAGATGGAGATCAACACGGGACGAGAACCAGGACGACGCAAAGGTCGATGGAGGCTGAGCAGGCCATCACGGGTGCTCCTCAAACGGGGGATACCGCGTAACCGAATGAATGAGAGGCGTGCATGCGATCAAGAGAAGGGCCAACGAGGAAGCACGCGCACTACGGGATCACGGCGAATGACCTATCGACAAGTCGAACAAGCCTACGGCGAGGCAAACATGGAAAAGGAACTGGAGCCAACGATTCAGACCGGCGAGGGCAACGCGGCAGCCAGAATGCAGATTATTGAAGACCAGTTCCTCACCGGCGAAATCTCTCACATTTCTCCGAACTTGGCATGTATTGGTGCACGTGCGGTTTGGTGGGGGCGGATGTCGTGAAGATTCTGGGCCATGGTGAAAAACCAAGGAATATCGGAAGAATCGGTAGAGTGCATCATGTGCACTCACCCTTGTATAAACGTTTGAATAAAAGGGGTGCCTTTATGGCGCCGAGTGGGAGTCAAGTTGGCACAAAGAATCCCATATAAATCAGGATTTATCCCACATTGTAACACATCCCTCTCCTTGTTCTATAAAAGGAAGGGATGGTCCCTTGTAGAGGGGTTGCCCATTTTGAGTCGTAAGGGTATACCATTTTGTAGAGGGTCGTTTTGTTAAGAATTTCTAGGGTTAGTAACTATCTTGCAGTCTTCTTCTTCTTCTCCTTCTTGAGAAGCCGGGCGCAGTAGCCATGGCAACAAAGCTCTGTTAGGGTTAACGTCTTTTCTTCTGAGCGTAGCCCGGCTCAAAGCCGGGGTTGTATCTTTTCCTTTGTAATATATACGCTTGTATCTGTTTGTGCATGTTGGTGTATCCGGTGGAGTCGGGAGCATAGCCCTTCATTCCCTGTGCATAAGAATCAGTGTCGTACGCACACACACTCTCTCTCTCCCTTGTGTTCGGTCACCTCCGGGTCGTGTTCGGAGTCGGTTTTCTTGGCATCCCTTTTTCCCTCGTCCGAGAAGCCCGTGGTCCCGCCCCTTTCTACACACATGCGCGTAATGCCACGACAGCGTACTATGTATATTCAAGCTCTCCATTAAACTTGCGTTTCTGTGTTCGGTTTTCTATTGCTCCCGCACGCTATTCTTTTTACATGGTATCAGAGCGCGAGGGTTGAGAACCTCTACAGCCGACCTTAGCTCAAAGAAGAAAACCTAACCTTCATGAAGAACAGGAAAAACAAAATGGATAGAGGCATGGCTAGCTCGCTTCCGACAGAGAAGCTCGACAGAAACAACTACGCGTCTTGGTCTTACAAGATGCACCAGTACCTGCTCGGGCACAGTTACTAGAGCTACGTCGACGGAGCAAATGACCCAGCACCCGATTTGACACATAGAGATCTCCTAGCATGGGAACTGTCGGCGAGCAAAGTCCTCTACTACTTCGCGTCTTGTGTGGGCGAACAACTTCTAAGCTACATTCGGGATGCGAAAATGTGAAAGGATGCTTGGGGAAATCTGAAAAAGATTTTCGCCGCAAGCACCACAGCCAGAAAAGCTCAAACTCCGACAGGAGTTGAGCAACTTGTGACAATGCGATTTGTCGGTGGCTGATTACACCTCGAAGATCAAAGAGATATGTGACTCCTTAGGCTCTATCAATGTGAACATCAAGGAAGGCGAGGTGGTGCAGATCTGTCTCGGGGGACTAGCGTCGAAGTTCAGAGCGTTCCGAACTGCTGTGTGTACACGGGAGAATACGCCGTCATTTTTCAACCTACAGTCGATGCTCCTTATAGAGGAGAACCATTCGGGTGTGTCGACGAGTATGCACGCCGATAGCAAGATGTTGTACATGGAGGGAGATAAGTCCCGTGCCGTTGTGGACGAGACGAGTCAGTGCGCAATGGAGGCGGCCCACGGGATCAAGGAAGAAAGCACCGAAATGATGCCGACAACAATTCCGGACCCTCCGGAAACAGGGCGAGTCAAGGAGACGAGAACTGACAGGGGAAATCAGCCGCGGAATGCTGGTACTGTGGCAAGAAAGGCCACAAGGAGAGTGAGTGCTAGAAGAAGCGCACTGATACGGAGAGGACCGGATCCGGATCAGGTTCCAGACAAACCGACAAGGGTAATCGGCAGCGATCAGACTACACCATAGGATCTGGAAAAGCCAGAAAAGGGTCAGCCTTCGTGATGAGACATGAAGCGAACTCGATGAAGAAGTCCACCCCTAAATCGGACGAGGTTTGGTACGTCGACTCCAGCGCATCAAACCACATGACATGCAACAAGGAGTTGTTCTCATACCTTGAGAACCGATGCAACATGGGAGTAGTCGCAACCGGAGACGACACTCCGCATCCGACCGCGAATGTCGGTGAAGTTCTCCTGAGCCATGTCGGGCAAAAAGGGAAACTCATGAACGTGTTACACGTTCCAACAATCACGAAGAACATGGTATCGGTCGGACAGATCGTCGACTAGGGGATGCAAGTTCGGTTTACGCATCTCGGGTGCTTCATCGAGGAAGAAGGCCGAGTTATTGCACAAGGGCGCAGAGACGGGAGGATGTTTATCCTCGACTCTAGTGACAGTGACACCGCAATGTTCGTGAAAGGACATAAAGTCGACTCAGATATCGACTTATGGCACAAGCGGGTAGGCCACGTCAACTATCAACGTCTTCAGGACCTGCAATTGAAATAGGT
Organism: Azolla caroliniana; assembly: GCF_043228905.1. NCBI lineage: Eukaryota > Viridiplantae > Streptophyta > Polypodiopsida > Salviniales > Salviniaceae > Azolla > Azolla caroliniana. Next base: position 13,843,157 of record NW_028230438.1, read on the forward strand.
GGTGTTTGGATTGCCCAAAATTAGTGGCCGGAAGGCACAAATTTGTGAAGCCTTCTAGCTAGGGAAGCAACACCAACTTCCTTTCCCTAACGAGTGTAAAAGGAGCCGGAACAAGCTCGACTTCATACATTTCGATGTATGGGGGCCGGCATAGAACGTTAGTCTTGGCGGGAGTCGATATTTCGTCTCCTTCATCGACGACTATATGCGGCACACGTGGATCTACCTCGTTGAGAAGAAGAGTGAAGTCTTCGACTGTTTCCGGAACCTCAAGGGTCTCGTCGAAAGGGAAACAGGAAGAAAGATCAAGTGCATACGGTCGGATGGCGGAAAAGAGTACTTTTCCGGTCAATTCAACGAGTATCTGCAACAGATGGGACTTCAACGCGAATTCAGTTGTAGATATACACCGGAGCAAAATGGCGTGGCCGAAAGGAAATATCAGTCGATTGTAGAAGCGGCGCGGGCAATGTTGGAAGAAAAGAGCTTGCCCAAGTTCTATTGGGCCGAGGCGGTACGAACCGCGGTGTACATCTAGAATCATATCCGAGACAAAGTGTCGGCGGATGAGCAATATTTCGAAAGCAATATTTCGATCTCGTGTCGGTTAAGTGAACCGTACGAGCGACTGGGTCGGTTTGACCAGTCCGAAGAAGAGGTGGTGAGTAGTGGAGACTCGGCCATGCATTCCCTGCGTAGGAAGCCAAGGAGACGGCTTATGCACAAGGAAAAAGGGAAGAAGAAGGTGTCGGATTACGACATGGATAGGAACGAGTCAGATCGACGCGAGTCCAACTTCGAGGGAAATGATGACGGGTCTTCGAGAGCGAAGTTCTCGTCGGCCAAGAAAGCCGCAACATCGGCTAGTGAGCAATTACGCCGATCTACCCGCCAGAAGAACCCTGTTGTGCGGTTCGGATACAATGATTACATGGCGCATCACTTTGCGTACATAACCCGGGTAGCGGAAGTGCGTGAGCCAGAGAGCTACGCATAAGCGGCGAAGGACGCGAATTGGCGTGCCGCAATGGAGGAAGAGATGCACACATTGGAGGAAAATGAAACCTCGGACCTGGTTGACGCACCGAAAGGTGTGAAGCAAATCGGATGTAGGTGGGTGTACTAGGTCAAGTACAACACCGATGGCTCGGTTAACCGATACAAGGCCCGCTTAGTAGCGAAATGCTACACGCAACAACATGGCATTGACTACGATGAGACGTTTGCGACGGTCGCAAAGATGACGATCATCCGTGTTTGGCTTGCGGTAGCTCCGGCGAAGGGGTGGCACTTACATCAGATGGATGTAAGGAATGCATTCTTGCAATGTGAGCTTGAGGAATAGGTGTACATGGTACAACCCCCCGGATTTCACTCCGGAACGAACACCTCGGCGGTGTGCCAGTTGAAGAAGTCCCTTTACGGACTAAAGCAAGCCCCACGTGCCTGGAACGCGAAGATCACGCAACGATTGCGTCGGATGGGCTTTGTGACGTCAAAATCGGACTCCTCACTATTCATCCGGAAAGGTCGGCTCGGGCTGGTTAGTAGTTTACTTTATGTTGATGACTTGGTCATCACCGACGCCGACCTAGGTGAGATTGACCTTGGGGACCTTCACTACTTCCTCGGGATCGAAGTGATCGGCACCCCCGAAGGCATACTGATCAGCCAACGGCATTATGTGCTTAGTATGCTCTTCAAATTCGGGATGGCCGACTGTAAGTCCGTCTCGCCTCCTCTGGATAGAACCGTCAAGCTTCGCGCCGATTCTGGAAAGGTATGCGACCCGACGTGGTTCCCACAGATAGTCGGAAGCCTTATATACTTGACCATCACCCAACCAGATCTCAGCTACCCGGTCGGGGTGATTAGTCAGTTCATGGCGAGACCTACCAAGGAGCACCTTCAGTGTGCGCAATGCGTACTACGGTACGTAAGCAGCACTAAGGACCGGGGGCTACTATATCGGACCGGTACAGCCCCGTAGTTGGTCGGCTACACCGATGCCGACTGGGCCGGCAACGTCGCCAATCGCTGATCCACGTCCAGTTTCGCTTTCTCTCTTGGTTGTGTCGCGATCGTGTGGAGTAGCAAGAAGTAGCCGACAGTTGCACTGTCGAGCACTGAAGCAAGAGGAGCGGCTATTGCTACATGCAAAGGCATATGGTTGAAGCAACTACTTAAGGATCTGCAGGTGGAGGTATCCGATCCAACGACAATCTACTGCGACAACCTCTGCAGCATCTAGCTAGCAAAGAACCCCGTCTTCCACGCCCAGACTAAGCACATTGAGGTGCACTACTATTTCGTCCGTGAGTGGGTCCTCTCCGCTGAAGTCGAACTTCAGTATGTTCCAACGGATCGGTAGACCGCTAACATCTTCACCAAGCCTCTTGGTCTGGACAAGTTGCGGCAATTCTCGGGTGCGCTTGGGTTGCGTCACCACGACGTGCCAAACTTGAGGGGGAGAGACGTCTGGAATAACCACGGAAGGGGGAGAGAAGTTTCGGAAGACCGCGACGCCGAGTCAGATGACGAATTCGATTTCGGATCAGTTAAAGAAGCCGAGGGCGGATCCGTGAAAGATTCCAAAATCGGACATAAGGGGAGAAGTTGAAAGAAAGAGCCGAAGCCAACCAAGCGTGGGGAGACGAAGCCATCAAGGGCGAGAAGACCGAAGACGAGTTGGAGACAACCAACTCGGACAAAAGCGAAAACCAATCAAAGGAAGCCGAGTCGGTTCGGATGTTTGATTCGGATACGCCAAATCAACTGAGGGCCAAGCGGAAGAGAAGGCAACAGAAGAAGCGCCAACACCGCGACAGCAACGGAGCTGAGAAGGGCCGCACGAGCATGCAAGCCGACCGGAAGGGTCGAGGAGCGCGAGCAAGGCGTGAAGCCAGAAGGAACTGGAGCGTAGATCCGGAAGAGCGGATGGAACCTCAAGTTGAGCTTTAGGGGGAGTGTTGAGATACAAGCTCAACATTGGCTAGATCGGCTGTGCAAGCTTAGAACCAGATCGGTTGGGATCGATCGGTTAGGCCGGACTGGTGCGTAAACTGGTGCGCAGACCGGTGCACAACGAGAAGCCGTAGCAGTGCGTAAACCGCGAGGCCGTTGGAAAGATATTCCGACTAGGAATATATTTTGGGAGTTAGTGTAGAGCTCAGTTATGAGCATTGAAGTACGTGTCAGTACTTCTGTCAATCCGTATGGACTTGTATAAAAGTGCTCACTGAGTACATCCTATATACAGACTGAGTATTATTTTTTAATTGAGTTGTGTGTATTGACTCTCTCTCTCTCTCTCTCCCGCATATTGTGTATATTCAAGGTCTCCATTAAACCTGCGTTTCTCTGTTCGGTTTTCTACTGCTTCCACACACTATTCTTTTTACAAATCTATATGAGCATATGGTGGCTCACCGATTTACTTTCATTTGATTTATTTTTGAAGGTGTATAACCTTGGACAGAAATGGTGGCATACTTCATAAAGAAGAACGGAATTAAGCTTGGAAACATGAAGGTTGAAGCGAATTGGTGGAATGTAATTAATTCTGACATGGATGTCAAATGTGCAAGGTCTATGATAGTTAATCATTTGTTGACATCTTGGCAAAGTATATATGGATTTTGTGGAATGGCATCCCCCACAAGAAAGGGGATGTGCCAATTCATTACAAATGGAGGTTTTGGTGATATCAAGGTAGTTGAGGTGGGAAGGTAAACAAATTCTTAACCTTCAATTTAATCGGATTGCTAGATTGGGTTTGGTAACAATTAAGGATGCAATGATGGTTTCACAAAGAAGATTAATGTCTTTTCGAACAATAAGATCAACATTTCGTATTCCAAAAGGTTATAACTTTATTTGGGATAATTTGCAACAAATACTATCTTCGCATGAACCAATTCCTGATTTAGATCGGTGATCTCAAGAGATTGACTATGATGTCAGCAAATGTTGCTTATCACAAGTTGATTGAAGAACATAAGTGGTTGGAAGAAAGGGCTATAAAGATATGGGGTTTTCATAAGCCCATTACTTGGTGGCTTCATGTGATCAAGGCAGGTTGTTGTTCTCAATTGATGCTACAAGCCAAGGTATTTATTTGGAGAGTTATGGTTGGAGCTTTACCATTGAGGGATGCATTAAAAAAAAGAAACATTACTAAAGGACTGTGTTTCTTTTGTTCGGTAGAATTGGAACGTAGTAGGCATCGATTTATTTCATGCCTGATGGCAAGGATGGTTTGGAGATGTATCAGTTTAGTGTGGATGTCTCTAATAGGAGTAAGTCTATCTTCCTTCAGTTGGGTTTTTGCACATATGGAGAACAATGAACCAATGCCTCATTTTCAAATTATTTTTGAGTTCTTGAGGTATTTGGGGCTATGGTTCAATTAGAATATGCGAAATTCCTTCATTTTTTATTCGCAAGTTGGGGTGAGAAAATATTCTCTAAAGTTAAAGGACTTCTTTTGTGGCAATTGACAGTGCTAGAGAAGTCACGAAATCTCAACCAAGAAGAGAGAGAACTTTGCAAGGTCACATATCATCATATTCGCCATTTGAATTGGTGTGTAGGGTGGCATTGAGTTTGGTGTCGTAGTAGTCTTTGGATCCCTAGATACAAGGGCTCTATACTTTGTAGTAAGTTAGTCATGGTGGTGTTTTTTCTTTCGTAATGAAAGCCATTATTTACGGAGAGAGAGAGAGAGAGAGAGAGAGAGAGAGAGAGAGAGCAAACTTAGAGACGAAAAACAAGAAGTTGTATGAGACAAAATGAAATACATCCAACAGTAACTAAGTTACAAAAGGTTGGTTAAAATACCATCTAACCTAGGGCAAGTGCCCTTTCTACTATTTACAAAACTAGCCTAATGTGTCCACTAGTAGTGTGAAAGTCATTTCATTGGGAAGTTGGGTTTGATTCTCAACAGGAAGATTATTTACAAGCTCCTTAGAGCTACTTTAATTAAGCAGAGAGGTGGGGGAGAATTTATAAATCCGAGAATGATAAATAATGAGGAGAGACTCCTCCATATATAGGCCAAGGGGTGGTTGTTAGGCCAAGAGGTAGCTTTTGGGCTCCCTTGTGGCTGGTCGTTGGCACTGGAACGTTGTTGTTCTTGTAGGAAGGTGTGGGACTAGATATTTCCTAAGTCCCAACTCAGATTGGGACTCATAGTCCCAACCCTCTTTGGGACAGGGACATGGACTTCGTGATTTTTGAACTTGAAATACCCATATTATTAAGAGTCTATTACTAATAAATGGACCAAAGTAAAGTAAAAAGAAGGAAAATAGATTGGATAGAAAAACCCGTTCCACCCCCGAGTTATGATATAGACATAGACAACCTACCACCAACGTCCCATACCGCCGGATATTAGGATGACTAATACCTTGGAAGAGATAAACACGATCATCTAAGACAACAACCTTCTGATGTAATGTCCTTATGAGGGTAGCTACGCCTCATATTTATACATTTTCCTAGGCCCCTTGATTAGATGTGCCTTTCTAAAAGGCTCTCCATTCATTGGTTGTCCAAATCATGATAGTGCATGCACGTTTCATTCCTTCTATCCAATCACATTAGTCCCTTCTTTAACATTAGTGAACATACCCTTCACTTATGTAAATATTAGTGACTTACCCTCACCTACGTTATGTGTACATAACATACTCCCCTACTTCAAAAGATTGCACTCTTGCAATATAAAATGAGGAAATTGTGCCTTAACAGTATGCTCATGTTTCCATGTGGCATCATCAATATGTTTATCCATCCATTTGATCTTGAATTGTCGAATCTCTTTAGAATGTAAATGTTTAGTACGAGAATCAAGAATTCATTCAGGAACATGTGGTTTGTGAGAAAAATCCTCTAATGTTATAAGATCTTGGATTGTGATGGTGTTATCACCAAAGCCTAAAAATGGTTTTAAACTGCTGACGTGAAAAACAGGATGAATACCAACGTTACGGGGTAAGACAAGGTGATAAGCACATGACCCAACTCTCTTAAGGATTTCAAATGGGCCACAATATCGTGGGGCTAACTTAGCACACTTGCTCGTAGACAATGATGTAGAGTCAGTCGGGACACACAAAAAAACTTTTTGACCAATAGTAAATACACGAGGACGTCTATCTTGATCAACATAAAATCAGCACAATCTTGAACTGTCTTGACATTGTCTTTGGCAATATACAACATTTGGTTCATGTCTTGCAAAAAATTGTGTGTACTGTCTAATGTATCATGATGAATCGTGACATCGACTAAGGCACGTGCTGAAAACCATACATAAACATAAAAGGACTATATCCAGTGGATGTATGTTTACAACTATTATAGGAAAATTCTAAGATAGGAAGGTATTGCTCCCACTTAGAAGGGGATTTTGCTATCCTCAATAATTTAATTAGCTCGTTCAGTTTGTCCATTAGACTGAGGATGATCTACAGAACTCATGTTCAACGTAGTTTCTAGCTTCTTAAAGACCTGAGTTCAAATTGAAATCTCGATCACTAACAATATCCATCGGTAATCCATAAAAACAAAATAACTCATCAACAAATTGATAAGCCAATTGTTGAGTGGTTATCGTGGTTTTGGTAGGAATAAATCTAGCCAATTTTGTTAGTCGATCAACGACAACCCAAATGGCATCATTACCCCTCTGTGTACGAGGTAAACTAACAATAAAATCCATCGAGATACTTTCATATTTGTTGTTGGGAATATCTAAGGGAGGTAAAAGACCAACAACTTTACGTCGTTCTGAACTATTAAGCTGACATTGTAAGCATTGAGTTACATTGTTGTTCCTATTTGTTGTTGGGAATATCTAAGGGAGGTAAAAGATCAACAACTTTACGTCGTTCTGAACTATTAAGCTGACATTGTAAGCATTGAGTTACATTGTTGTTCCTATTTGTTGTTGGGAATATCTAAGGGAGGTAAAAGACCAACAACTTTAAGTCGTTCTAATGTATTAAGCTGACATTGTAAGCATTGAGTTACATTGTTGTAGTGTACTTTGTACACTACATAAAATATGTGTGGAGGACCTGATTGACTAAGTATAAAAGAATCCGGGAATCAATGTAATATGGGCCGGAAGTAATACAAGTTTGAGTTTTAATTTAAGATTACGGTATCCCTTGTCTACTTGCCGTTCTATGCTTCCATTCTATATTTGACACGTGTTCTACTAAAGCGGTTGTGCATTACCCCAATCCAGAATGTATCGAGAATCAGTCGGATTACATCATTTCCTTAACCACACCTGCAAATGAATTCGCGCCAAATTCCCATTTGTTGCAGATAACTATTGAATTGGCCGGAAAAGTACTCTTTTCCACCATCCGACCACATGCACTTGATCTTCCTCCCTGTTTCCCTTTTGACAAGATTTTTGAGGTTCCGGAAACAGTCGAAGACTTCACTCTTCTTTTCAATGAGGTAGATCCATGTGTGCCGGGTGTAGTCGTCGATGAAGGAGACGAAATATCGACTCCCACCAAGACTCACGTTCTGTGCCGGTCCCCATACATCTTAATGTGTCAAGTTGAGCTTATTTCGGCTCTGATTACGCTGGTTGGGGAAAGGAAGCCAGTGTTACTTCCCTAGCTGCCAGGTTTCACAAATTTGGGCCTTTCGACCACTGAATTTCGGAAATCCGAACACAACTTGTTTCGATTGTAGGTATGAAGCCTTTGGTAGTTGCATGGCCTATCCGCTTATGCCACAAGTCGATATCCGACTTGACTTTTTTCCCTTTCGCAAACATGGAGGTGCCTACATCATTGGTGTCGAGGATGAACATCTTCCCATATTTGCGCCCTTGCGCAATAACTTGGCCTTCTTCCTCGATGAAGCACCCGAGATACGTGAACCGGACATGCATCCCCTGGTCGACAATCTGTCTGACCGACGTGTAGCACGTTTATTAGCTTCCCTTTTTTCCCGACGTGCCTGAGGGGAACTTCACCGACATGTACGATCAGATGCGGAGTGTCGTGTCCTGTTGCGACTACTCCAGGTTGTGTTGTTGGGGTGGGGGGTGAAGCCTAGAATGGCTTCACCCCCCTCCCAAGGGGGTTACAATGGGGAGAGAGCTAGAGAGAGAGACAAATAGGAAATGACACAAATGTGAGAGGGAGAAATTTGTATCTCCATTAGATGCCCCATAAGGGGTTTATATAATACATAATGTAAAGGTAAATAATGACCGTTACAAAAGACACGACCATTACACTCTTTTCACATGCAAATAATTATGCATGTGCTCACACATATTCATCCTCACATATGAAAAGAGAGATGATGATAGAAAAGAGAGAGAAGAAAGATATAGAAACCCAAATCTACAAAGATATATTAATAAGGAGTGATGATCATAGAAACAAGAGAAAGAAGATACATAAACTCAAGCCTACAAGGATGAATTGATCACTAGAAAAAACGCACTACATGAATAGGCAAGAAAAACACCACAAGAAAAAAGCTCCCCTCACCACCTCACTCTTCTTGCTTTATATGAAGTTCTCCTCTAGTAGATAATTTTCGCTTGCTTTCTTTTCCACGCTTTTTTTACAGCTTTTCCATCTCCTATTCTTAGCTATGATACAACGATCTTCTAATCGTCATATCTCCCTCGTAGAAGCTCTAAATTTAGAGCTTTAAAAACCTATGGATAGCTCTCTTCACAAACTTTCCAACCCATATTTACACATTATATTTGGCTTCCAAACGAATGAGTTATGAGCGTTCGTTGTAGACTGCATTTTGGTGCCCGCTTTTTTCTTCTTTTACTTTTCTCCACGTGACTTGCTTTTTGTTTGACTTATCCTCAAGACCTTAGCTCGTGATCTTGCCTTCCGGATGTGAACGCACCATACCTTATATTCTTGTAGACTTCAATACCTTGAATTCTAAAAACACTTTCACATTTAGCCCTCCCCCTTGCTTTTTTGTGAACCATTTATGGTGAACCCTAAGCTACTAATAAAACTAAAGGTTCTCCTTCGCCTTATTCATGGCTATAGACAAAGAAGGAGAAAATAAATAGAAAAGAAACAAACTATGTGAGTAAAACCCCCGCTAGTCGATAGGAAAAACCTCACACTTCTAAACACACACACATACACATTGACAATTGCCATCACCATCTTTCTCCTTGTCAACACAAAGAAAGAGGTTACAACAATTAGTATATCTTCATCAACTTTCCAAACAGAAGTAGGTCTATGTGATACATAACTCTTGATAGAAGTAAGCATGTTAACATATGAATAAATCTTTCGAGCGAGCGAACCTTTTGTACAAATACCTTCAAAGCTTCGAGACTTGTCAGAATTGTCATATTTTGAATTATGTCAATCTTTGCTTCATCAACATGACTTTCTTCTTGGCACACCACATTCTCCACATTACCTTGTTTTTTATGTATGACCATTTCATCTAGAATCTCATCTCGAAAAGGAAGCAAAAATAAATCTCGTTTGGTTGAATCATTCAAGGATTGGAAGTTGACGTCTTTCTCCTTTGGAACAACCACAATAAGTGAGACAAACTTCAAATTCTCCAACTTGATGTGGTGCTTGATGCCTTCTACTCTTATCTGTGAATACTCATTTATGAATAACTTTGTAAACTTAAAAAAGAGAGAAATAAACCTTAGATCCTCTTCTCCTTGGACATCGTTTGAAATCATCTTCTTTTTCCCCTTTAGGGTGATAATACTTTTCTCTTCAATGACTTCTTCTTCCTCCTTAGACACCATGTGGAATGATTTGTTTTCCCTATCCCACGAATATTCATCAATTGTTATGCTTTCCTCTTCTTGCTTGCCAATGTCGATAGATGATTCCTTCTCCTTTATACATTTGATTAGTTGTGGTGGATCCTTTGATGGTGATAAGTTAATGATACTCCAATCATGCATTACAAGTAAATCTCTTGGCTCTTGGTCAAATTGTTGTTGAAGAGTTGATGCCCACATAACTTTGTTGCTACTCAATGCAAATCCAAAACATAAATCATGCACGAACACCTTCATACACTGCAACTTGGTACTTACCAATGCTTCCTTACACGCATTGATCTCCAAAAGCCAATCTCCAGCTATCACTTCTAGGTTACCTTCTTCATCTTGCAACTTCGTTGTGGGTACTTCACCATCAACAACTTCTTTTGTCATATCTTCCATTTCATCTTGCACATATTCATCATCAACTACCATATCACTTGTTGTATCAATAATGTCCTCAACATGATGTACATTGGCATCACCATCCATAACATCGCTTCTCATAACTATCTCCTTAGATTCGTCTTTCACATCATCATTCTTTATATCATGGTTGTCCTCATGAACTAGATGGGGGGACTCCACATTCATCACCTCTTCTTCATTGTCTCTGGAATCACCTTCATAGACATCATTATAACTCCAAAAATTAGAATAATGATATGAGGGAACATGTTGAATCGGACATTGCAAGTAGGCTGGTTGTTGGCTCATGACCGATCCACAATTATTATAGCTTGGATTTATGGTATATGACGCCGATAATCCATATGCTTCACCGAATAACAACTTCTTCAATTGTTGATCATAACTTTGACATACTCGAAGCAAATCATGAAAAGACCTTGGGTACTTCATATGCACTTCATATTGAAAATATGGATCTAGCCCTGCTTTGAATCTTTCCATCTTGAAGTATACATCTTCAACGCCTCCAACAAGTCCAATCCAAGTGGACCATATATCCAAAAACGTCTTCTCATACTCGAGGTAGCACATTGGTGAAACCATACGCAATTGGAAAAGTTCTCTTCGTAGATCTGTCGCATCGCGAACTCCATATCGTGCCATTAGTTTGATGATGAATCGGTAGATCCAACCATCAATTAGTGGACAACCGTTCCTCCCGTTATACAGAAAGGATCGGCCCTCCTTGGAGCGCCAAAAATGAAAAGAGAGATGATGATAGAAAAGAGAGAGAAGAAAGATATAGAAACCCAAATCTACAAAGATATATTAATAAGGAGTGATGATCATAGAAACAAGAGAAAGAAGATACATAAACTCAAGCCTACAAGGATGAATTGATCACTAGAAAAAACGCACTACATGAATAGGCAAGAAAAACACCACAAGAAAAAAGCTCCCCTCACCACCTCACTCTTCTTGCTTTATATGAAGTTCTCCTCTAGTAGATAATTTTCGCTTGCTTTCTTTTCCACGCTTTTTTTACAGCTTTTCCATCTCCTATTCTTAGCTATGATACAACGATCTTCTAATCGTCATATCTCCCTCGTAGAAGCTCTAAATTTAGAGCTTTAAAAACCTATGGATAGCTCTCTTCACAAACTTTCCAACCAATATTTACACATTATATTTGGCTTCCAAACGAATGAGTTATGAGCATTCGTTGTAGACTGCATTTTGGTGCCCGCTTTTTTCTTCTTTTACTTTTCTCCACGTGACTTGCTTTTTGTTTGACTTATCCTCAAGTCCTTAGCTCGTGATCTTGCCTTCCGGATGTGAACGCACCATACCTTATATTCTTGTAGACTTCAATACCTTGAATTCTAAAAACACTTTCACAACATACTCATTTACTTTACACATACACATCATTGCACATACCCTTATGCCTCCTTGTATATTCTTACGGGTAACAAATGGCACGCCTGTGGGACAATGCATTGCATGGCAACTCTTCTCGACCTGAACTCCATCGGTCGTCTCAACGGTCGGAAATCCCTCGACCGGATCACTGCTCTACGATCGATAACTTCGATCAGAGCTTTGCTTGACTCGAACCTTCTCGTTCGATCAACACAAGTGGTGATTGGATCATACACCAATCAACTAGTTCAATGTGGCATGGGCGTGAAATCGTGTTGTGCATTTGTGTATTCTTTCTTTCATCATGTGAAGTGAGTTTTATATTTTTTACCCTTTGGTCTTTAAAATTTTTACCCTCAAATTTTTTGAAATTTTATTTTCGGTCCTTGTGTTTTCGAAATTCTACATTCTGCCCTCAAAATTTTGAAATCTCATGTCATGCCCTTGAGCTTTTGAAATTTCATCTTCTCTGACCTTATGTTTATTGAATGCCCCTCTCTTCTTGCTTCCATTCATATTCTCGCCTTTCACTTCTAGCGGATTGCGGCGGCAGCGGCAACGATAGCAGTCTTCCTCATAGTGAATCCCGAGAAGCACATGATTGTCACCACCATATGATCATCACTACCATTATTATCATCATCATGGGCACTCTACTCATGGACACCATATCCCTCCTCTGACTGAAGCATCATGCAAGACCTCTATAGTCGACTCGAACGAGAAGGCTGGATTCAAGAGCATCCACGCCGATTTAATCACCCTCATGAACCCCTTACTCCTTGCACAATCAGACATGTCGATGATTCTAGGTCCTTGGTGCTTCCATGGCAGCAGTGTGAGTCCTTGCTGCTCTCATGGGGTTGTATCTCCTTGCTCACATGGAGTAGACGGTTCAGCTTCTCCATCATCACGGAAGCTTTCGACTCAAGGAAGCCGGAAACGTCTTGTTGCCCTTCTGCAAGTTCTCAGGCGTCATTTCCCTGCATGTTTCGTGCTCCTTGAACCACGCTCTCTTCATTTCCTTGGGCCCCTGGGACATCAGAGAAGCATGTAGTGATGAAAAAATCTCATACTCCGAGAAGAGGACCTCACAACAGAGCGATTGGAGGATGAGCTTGCAGAGAGCGGCCCGTGTACGTTGGTCCATCTTCTTCCATCGATCATTCAGCTTATTGCTTTTGCTTGTTCTTCTCTGCTACCATGTCTGCTGCTACCTCTTTCTTCTCCTTCTCCACGGATTTTCTTCTCACTTGCTCTTTTGGATCTTGACCAAGTTATCCTCACGTTCACCATGAGCTCATAACATCAATAGAGACCTTGTACCCCTTCGAACGGACCTCAATGTGGGCAATAGGGCGCAAAGACATGGCTATAGACAGATAGAGAGGGAGAGTGACTTTTTCTCAAGGGATCGTGATGAGGAGGGTAGGAGCTTCATGCACCATGGCCATGGACGTCTTTGCTTGACTGTAGTTTTTGCTTGCAACAACACACACCACCACACCGAGGCATACACGCAAATACAAACAATAGAGAAGGTATAGAGAGGGAGATAGAAATAGAGAGATACTTCCCTCTCAAGGGAGGGTCGATGAGTTAGGGGAGAGCGACGGAGAGAGAGACAAATAGGAAATGACACAAATGTGAGAGGGAGAAAATTGTATCTCCATTAGATGCCCCATAAGGGGTTCCCTTGCATCGATTATCTTGCCGGCAAGAAAAACCGAACCTCCTTCTAGTCGAGACCACCGATGAGACGGAATGCACCATTGGAGTTGGTGCATACCTCAAGTGGACACGAAGTCACATGCCGGATCGCAGTACTTCGTGACGTTCATAGATGACCATAGTCGGAAGTTGTGGGTCTCACCGTTGAAGACGAAGGATTAGGTGCTATCCGTCTTCAAGGAACTCCACGTGAGAGTGGAAAGAGAAACCGGCCGGAAGCTAAAGGTGGTTCAAGTAGATAATGGAGGAGAATACTAGGGGCAGTTCGCGGAGTACTGCCGGTCGAAGGGAATTCAGCTCGAATTTACCATTGTCGAGGTTATCCTCGCGGATGCGTAGAAGTTGGGCAGGACCACGGGGGTCTCGAACCAAGGAATCAGGAAAGGGAGGAGGGAGGAGTTTGGAGACCACGTAGGTCTTGAGATCATGGGAGAGCGGGTAAGTCTAGCAAACAAGAGAGAGTAAGAGAGTCACGCGTAGACACAGACACGGACCAAGACACTGAGACCAAAGTATGTTAGGTAGAAAAAGTTCTATTAAAACATAGGTGCATGGTGCTATGAGTGGTTACAGCCGGATCAGAGCCGGTGATGGAGCACGGAGCTTGGCAAATAGCCAAGTACAAAGAGACGTTGGTGTGCAGAAGGTCGATCCCCAGGTCGGGAGCACTCGGGCGTTTGACACGAGCAAGGGGAAGCACCTTCTTCCGCGGTCAGTCCTCGGTCTTTCTCTGTGTATCCTTTCCCCTAGATGGCATCACGAAGACAGTCAAAGGTCGCCCCTTTTATAGCACAAGGAGCGACCATTACAAGCATTCATGACCCATCACTTATTTTTCCTAGATTCTCTCCTCGTAATTCTCCCTACTTATGCAATGTCTATATCTTCTTTAATGCTCTAACTACCTAGTACCCCTCCTTATACTCATGCCTAGTACTTATCCTATTTAATTCCCTCGAGGCGTGCACTCATGTATACCTGTGTTCCTGTGTGTTTCACCTTGTTTCCGCTTATGGCCCGGAATCTTCACGACACCGTGCTGAAGACGCCAGAACTAAACGGGCTGGCCGAAAGGATGAACCGGACCATATTGGAGAGAGTCTTGAGCATGCTTGCACATGCCAAGTTACCCAAGACGTTTTGGGTTGAGGCATTGACGAAGACGACCTACGTGATAAATAGATCACCCTCAGTACCCTTGGGAGGAGACTCACCTCAGAAAGCATGGACCGGCAAAGATGTATCTTACCGGCATCTGAAGGTGTTCGGGTGTCTCGCATACGTGCATGTGGTGAAGGACAAGAGAGCAAAGCTAGATTCGAAGTCCCCATCATGGATATTCCTTGGATACGGTGACAATGAGTTTGGTTACCGGGTGTGGGATCTGGTCGACAAGAAGGTGTTCCGGAGTCGGGACATAGTCTTCATGGAAGACAGGACCATTGCCGTATGGGAGTCGGAGAAGAAGATGATGAACTCCAGATCATCCAATGAAAACCGGCTTGGACACAAGGATATACCCGGTTGAAAACCGGATGACACTGGACGAACCAGCCGGATACGAACAAGAAACCGAACTGACCGAAGAAGAAGAAGAAGAAGACACCGGAATTGGACAAGATCCCGAATTGGATTCGGATTCGGAACAAATGGAAGAACCGGTAGTAAAAAACCAAGGACAAAGATATCCTCTCAGAGAGAGAAGAGCCCCTCAGAGATTTCCGGATGCAGAGCACGTGTTGCTAACTGATGAGGGGGAGCCGGAAAGCTTCGAAGAAGCAAAGAGAGACACCCACATCCGCAAGTGGTTGAGTGTCATGCAAGATGAGATGGATTCCCTACATGAGAACCACATGTATGAACTGACAGAGTTGCCGAAAGGAAAGAGGGCACTCTGGAACAAGTGGGTGTACAAGCTGAAACCGGAAGATGCCGGAAATCCACCGATATACAAAGCTCGGATCGTGGTGAAGGGGTTCCTGTAGAAGAAAGGAGTGGGTATCGATGAGATCTTTTCCCCGGTAGTAAAGATGACATCCATCCGGACGGTATTGGGCATAGCGGCAAGCATGGACCTCGAGGTAGAGCAACTGGACATCAAGATGACATTCCTACATGGCGACCTCGAAGAAGAGATCTACATGCATCAACCAGAAGGATTTGAGAAGAAAGGTAAGGAGCACCTGGTGTGCCGGTTGAGGAAGAGCCTATACGGACTGAAGCAAGCTCCCCGGCAATGGTACCGGAAGTTCGACTCCTTCATGACCGACCAAGGGTACCACAAGACATAGGCCGATCACTGCGTGTTTGTGACGAAATTTGATGGAGGAGGTATCTTGATACTCCTCCTATATGTGGATGATATGTTGATCGTCAGACGAGACCAAGGCATGATTTAGATGTTGAAGAAAGCTCTGAACCGGACCTTATCAATGAAAGACTTGGGGCCGGCAAGACAGATATTGGGAATGCACATCATCAGGGACCGGTCGAAGAAGCTGTTGTAGTTGTCACAGAAGAAGTACGTGACAAAGGTGCTTTAAAGGTTCAACATGTCGGAGGTAAAACTGCAAGCTGTCTAGAAAACAAAGCCCGAGGACAAAGACGGAGAAGACGGATATGATGAAGATTCCATATGCCTCCGCCGTTAGAAGCTTGATGTACGCGATGGTATGTACCCGACCGGATATCGGATATGCAGTCAGAGTGATGAGCCGGTTCATGAGCAATCCCGGAAGAGAGCATTGGAACGCGGTCAAGTGGATACTCCAGTATTTGAAAGGCCCCTCAAGTATGTGCCTCTGGTTCGGCTCCGGTAATCCCCAACTTGATGGATTCACGGATTCGGATATGTCGGCTGATGCGGATACCAGGCGGTCTACGTCCGGATATGTCATGACTTATGCAGGGGGAGCTGTTTCATGGCAGTCGAGGCTGCAGAAGATGGTTGCGTTGTCAACCACGGAGGCAAAGTACATGGCAGCTGTAGAAGCCGACAAGGAGATAATCTGGATGAAGGACTTCATCGAAGAGCTAGGGATCCAATAGGAGGAATACCGGCTCTACTGTGACAGTCAAAGTGCAATTTACCTTGCAAAGAATGTGGCCTACCATTCCCGGATGAAACATATCCAGCGGAGGTACCACTGGATCCCGGAGAGAGTAGAAAATCAAGAGTTAGTGGTGACGAAGATCCACACGGAGGAGAACGGGTTGGATATGCTAACCAAGATGTTGACAACCGACAAGTTGGACGCGTACGGAAAGCCGATCGAGCTAATGAGACATCCCATGCCAGAGTGAAGGGGGAGATTGTTGGGAAATCGGTCCCTCTGGATAGGATCCGGTGATGAATGAAGAGGACCCGGTGAGAACCGGAAGAGAGGACATATTTGTAAATATGTTTTGAGTAAGCCTATTGAGGCTATATCTATAAATAGCCCTAAGTTCATATAAGTATAAATATGACTTGGGGCAATCACTTAGTATTGTGCATAGTGTTGTTGTCATACAGTTGTAACTGTTGTACAGAGAGCGACAAAGAGAGAGAGTGTGTGAGATATAGAGCGATACTCTGTTGTAACTGCCAGTTGGCGAAGATACAGAGGTCAAGGTCGTTGCCTTTGAGGCTCTGAATGTATCTTTCTCATATAGTGATAGTTTGGAGTCTGTGGCCTCCCATGGTTTTTCCCTATTAGGGTTTTCCACATAAACATCCTGTGTATTTCCTTGTGTACTCTCCATTTCCCTTTTCGGTGTTTCATTCTCATAGAAGTGATTCAAGACTCGGTTGTGGCCAAGCAATATTCCTCTACCAACGCACGAGTAGGTGGAAACCTGGAAGATTTTGGTGGATTTCCAAGTCTCATTACCTTTGACAGGATTACTAAAGTTAGTACCCTGTTTTACAGAAAAGGTGGCAACTCTTATTGCACAAAAAGATGTACAGCAAGTATCAGTCAATTATAGTCATCCAAGCAATGGTCTAACAGTCATGGATGAACAAAGTCCTTCAATAAAAGTGATAATTCGGGGTCAAGAAGTAGCAGGGACTATCGTCGACGGTGGGTCAGGGGTCAATGTCATCAACGAGATCACCTGTGATAAGCTTGGAATTACCAAATGGGATGTGTGTCCTTTTTTATTACGGATGGTCGACATAAGCACAGTTTGGACACTCGGGTTAATCCGACAATTGGATGTCATTCTCGGGGGACATACTTTTCAAATATCAACAATAGTGCTTCATATGAATGCTCCTAGAGTATATCCATTACTGTTTGACCGACCATGGTTAAAAATGGCTAATATTAAGCAAAATTGAACAAGAATGTGCTAACATTCAGCAAGGGCAAAACTAAAATTCGGATATCAAATCAAGACAAAGTCAGTACGGCTCATCAATGTCTACCAGTCCATGCAGAATCAGTCAATATGATGGAAGGACTAGATGAAGCAGAGGAAGATGAATATTTTAATGACAACCCAAAGATCATTCCACTTGTTGAAATTGACATTTTGCAAACATGCACTACTTATATAGAAGACAAGGAAGATGAAATTCAAGTGGATGAGCGGACATTAAAGGAGATTCGACTACAGTAGGAGGCCATAGAAAAGGAAATGAAGGTGTCCCAAAGAGTACAAGAATCTTCTCTTTCTTGAATCCTTTTCCTTGTACTTCAACTATTTTCCCAAGCTGGGCCTCAATAGCCTCCATCTTCATTCTCCAATTCTATTTTTCTTTTTCAATCTCCTCCATTGTAGTCTTAGACAATTAGCCACATCATCCTAAGCGATGGATTGGACCTGTTCATTGGTGTATAAGAGTAGGAAATTCTCACATAGAAGGCTAAGAGACTTCCCCTTACGATTGTAGGAGTCGGTATTGGCTTGGAGAGGGTGACAAGAACTGCACGCTCCGTATACGCAACGCTTGTAGTCTTAGACAATTAGCCACATCATCCTAAGCGATGGATTGGACCTGTTCATTGGTGTATAAGAGTAGGAAATTCTCACACAGAAGGCTAAGAGACTTCCCCTTACGATTGTAGGAGTTGGTATTGGCTTGGAGAGGGTGACAAGAACTGCACGCTCCGTATACGCAACGCTTGTAGTCTTAGACAATTAGCCACATCATCCTAAGCGATGGATTGGACCTATTCATTGGTGTATAAGAGTAGGAAATTCTCACACAGAAGGCTAAGAGACTTCCCCTTACAATTGTAGGAGTCGGTATTGGCTTGGAGAGGGTGACAAGAACTGCACGCTCCGTATACGCAATGCTTGGCCACAACCGAGCTTAGAATCATACATAGAAAACGGGAAATAAATGCACGACACAAAGAAGAGAAGAGTACACAGGATGTTTACGTGGAAAACCCAAACTAGGGAAAAAACCACGGCAGCCCACAGGCTGCAAACTATCACTATGCTAGAATGTACAACAGTGAGTTCACGGAGGCAACGACCTCGTGCTTACGATCTTCGCCACAGGCGGCGGTTACAATAGAGGCAGTGACCTCTTCGTCTCTCTCTTTCTCTCTGTACACTGTTACGCGCTCTGTCTCTCCTTGCACCAACAAGAATGATAACCACTACTAAAAGTTTGCCCTAAGTCATATTTATACTAATATGACTTTTCAGCTATTTACAAATATAGCCACGATGGACTCTCAGAAACATATTTACGAATATGTCTCTTCATCCGGTGAGCACTCCTCACCGGGTCTGCACCATCCGGCTCTCCGTAGCCGGGTACTCCTCATCCGGTTCTCACTGGGTCTGCACCATCCGGCTCTTCGTAGCCGGGTACTCCTCGTCCGATCCTCACCGGGTCTGCACCATCCGGCTCTCCGTAGCCGGGTACTCGTCATACGGTTTCGGCACTGTTCTTCTCCCTTCCCATCCGGAGGGACCTGTCTCCCAACAAACTCCCCCTTCACTCCGGCATGGGGTGTCTTACTAGTCCGATCCTCTTCCGGCATTCATCCAGCTTGTCGGGTATCAGCACTTTGGTCAGCATATCTGACCCGTTCTCGGCCGTGTGGATCTTCGTCAGTGCGAACTCCTGGTCATCTACTCTTTCCCGGATCCAGTGATATCTTCGATGTATATGCTTCGTCCGGGAATGGTAGGCCGCATTCTTAGCAAGATGGATGGCACTTTGATTGTCGCAATAGAGTCGGTATTCATCTTGCCGGATACCGAGCTCTCCGATGAAGTCCTTCATCCATAATATTTCCTTGCCGGCTTCCACAACCGCCATGTACTCCACCTCCGTGGTTGACAATGCAACCGTCTTCTACAGCCTCGACTGCCACGAAACAGCTCCCCCTGCATATATCATTACATACCCGGATGTAGACCGGCTGGTATCCACATCAGCCGACATGTCCGAATCGGTGAAACCGTCAAGTTGAGGTTTTCCGGAGCCGAATCGGAGACACATATTTGAAGTGCCCTTCAAATACCGAAGTATCCATTTGACCGCATTCCAATGCTCCTTGCCGGGATTGCTCATGAACCGGCTCACCACTCCAACTGTGTATCCTATATCCGGTCAGGTACACACCATTGCGTACATTAAGCTCCCGACGGCAGAGGCATATGGAATCTTCATCATATCCGCCTTCTCTGCTTTCGTCTTCGGGCTTTGCTTACCGGATAACCTGCAGTTTGCCGGAAGTGTCGATCCGACCGGTTTCGCATCTGACATGTTGAACCGGTGAAGCACCTTTGTCACGTACTTCTTCTGTGACAGCCATAATTGCTTCACTCACCGGTTCCGGATAATATGCATCCCTAGCATCTGTCTTGCCGGACCCAAGTCTTTCATTGAGAAGGTCCGGTTGAAGGCCTTCTTCAACATCCGTATTTTGACTTGGTCCCGTCCAACGATCAACATGTCATCCACGTACAGAAGGAGTATCAAAAAGTCGCCTCCTTCAAACTTCTTCACAAACACGCAGTGATCGGCCTACGTCTTGTGGTACCCTTGATCGGCCATGAAGGATTCCAACATCCGGTACCATTGTCGGGGAGCCTGCTTCAGTCCGTACAAGCTCTTCGTCAACCGGCGTACCATGTGCTCCTTCCCTTTCTCCACGAATCCTTCCGATTGTTGCATGTAGATCTCCTCTTCGAGGTCGCCGTGAAGGAATGTCGTCTTCACGTCCAGCTGCTCTACCTCGAGGATCATGCTTGCCGCTATACTCAGCACCGTCCGGATGGAGGTCATCTTTACTACCGGGGCAAATATCTCGTCGAAGTCCACGCCCTTCTTCTGTTGGAACCCCTTCACCACGATCCTGGCTTTGTATCTCGGGGGGTTGCCGGTGTCTCCCAGTTTCAACTTGTACAACCACTTGTTTCGGAGTGCCCGCTTTCCTTTCGGCAACTCCACCAATTCGTACGTATGGTTTTCATGCAGGGAATCCATCTCATCCTGCATGGCACTTAACCATTTGCGGATGTGGGTGTGATCCTTCACTTCTTCGAAGCTTTCCGGCTCCCCCTCATCGGTCAGCAGCACATGCTCTGCATCCGGAAATCTCTGGGGCGTCCTTCTCTCTCTGAGAGGATATCTCTGTCTTCGGGCTTCGGTAACTGGCTCCTCCATTTGCTCTTCATCCGAATCCGATTCGGGGTCTTGGCCGGTTCCGGTTTCAGCTTCCTCTACTTCTTCTTGAGCCTGTTCGGTATCCTCACCGTAACCGGCTTGTCCCTCGAGTGTTAACCGGTCTCTTGCCGGTTGGGTCTGCTCATCGTAGAGTCGATCCTTACCGGTCGACTCGGAGTTCATTATCTTCTTCTCCGACTCCCAATCGGCGAGCGTCTTGTCCTCTATGAAGATAATATCTCGACTCCGAAATACCTTCTTGTCGACCAGGTCCCACACTCGGTAGCCGAACTCATCGTCACCATAACCGAGGAATATGCATGGCCTGGTCTTTGGATCAAACTTTCCTCTCCGGTCCTTAGCTACATGCACATACGTGAGACACCCGAACACCTTCAGATGCCAGTAGGATACTTCCTTACCGGTCCACACTCTCTGTGGCGTGTCTCCATCCAAGGGTACTGAGGGTGATCTATTTATCACATATGTCGCCGTCAACAATGCCTCAGCCCAAAACTTCTTGGGTAGTTTTGCATGCGTTAGCATACTGCGGACCCTCTCCATTATGGTCTGGTTCATCCTCTCGGCCAGTGCGTTTAGTTCTGGCGTCTTCGGCATGGTAAATTCGAGGCGGATTCCCTTCGAGCGGCAGTGCTCCTCGAACTGCCCCTGGTATTCTCCTCCGTTATCTGCTCGAACCACCTTCAGCTTCCGGCCGGTTTCTCTTTCCACTCTCACGTGGAGCTCTTTGAAGACGGATAGCACTTGATCCTTCTTCTTCAACGGTGTGGCCCATAGCTTCCGGCTGTGGTCATCTATGAACGTCACGAAGTACTGTGCTCCGGCATGTGACTTCGTGTCTACTTGACACACATCCATATGCACCAACTCCAGTGGTGCATTACGTCTCATCGGTGGCCTTGGTCGGAAGGAGGTCCGGTTTTGCTTACCGGCCAAACAATCAATGCATTTCTCCAAGTGCACGTTCTTCACTGGAATGAGGTTGTCGTCTGCAAGCCTCTTCATCCCCTTCTCGCTCATATGACACAGCCTCTTGTGCCACAGCTCACCGGCAGTGTCGGATGCCACGTTCACTTCTTCCGGACATAACCGGGCATTCATCAGGTACAATGTGTTGACCTTCCGGGCCCGAGCCACAATCAGGCTCCCTTTGCTGAACTTCATAGCACCGTTCTGGATGCTACCCGTGTAGCCTTCATCATCTAGCCGACCGGCAGATATCAGGTTCAGACGAACCTCCGGAACGTGTCGATCATGCTTCAGCAGCATCTTGCAACCGGTTGGTGTTGTCAACCACACGTCTCCTATGCCGACAATTCGGCATGTTCCTTCATTCCCCATCCGGACACAGCCGTGATCACCGGCTGAGTAGGATGAGAAGCATTTCCGGTCCGGGGTAAGGTGGAACGACGCTCCGGAGTCTACCACCCAGGTCATCTCGTCGCCGGCAAGGTTTATCTCACTCTCCTCGGTGATGAGCATCAACTCTTCTTCACTTTCCGCGATTGCCGTTGTTCCCTTCCGGTCCGGCCCCCTCCGGTCTTTACCGTTCCGGTCCGGGGTCCGCTTCGAATCGGTACCATCGGTTTCCTTGTCTTTTTGGAAATGCCAACAGTTCTTTTGGAAGTGTCCCGGCTTGCCGCAATAGAAGCAAGTAGGCCTCCCCCTTGACTTTGACCGTGTCCCCGACTTCTCCCGGTTCTGGGGACTACGGTTTCTATGTCTTCCGCGTTCTGATTCGGTAAGGAGCGCTTTGGAGTCGGAGCTCGTATCTTTATCTTTCCGACACGCCTCCTCATCTAGCAAGCTCGATTTTACTCTTGCTAGGGATAACTGTTTCCCTTCCGGCCCAGCGTTGCCCAAAGTGACAACCAACGTCTCCCAGCTATCCGGGAAGGAACCGAGCAGGAGTAGCGCTAGTACCTCGTCGACGAGAGGTACTTCCAATGATGTTGCCTGGTGTATCAGACCCTGGAAGGCATTCATGTGCTCCGCCATGCTGGAGCCATCTTGGTACCGGACTCTTACTAGCTTCCAGAATACCGAAACCTGATTAACAACATCTTTGTTTTGAAACATTATGCCGATCTTCTCCCAGAGCTCATGAGCCTTGCTCTCTTCATTGAAGTTGTTGTACAGGCTCATGTCGATGAAGCACCGTATGTACGCCGTTGTCTTCATGTGCATCACCTCCCATATCACGGCATCGATTTTGTCCGGTCTCTTGTCCCCGAACTGAACCGGCAGCCAGAGGTCTTTAACCACGAGCATATCCCTCATCGTCGACTTCCACACTGAATAGTTGGAGCCGGTGAGCTTGAACATGCCTCCCAACGAATCGTCTATTTTCTGTGTCATTTCGCTCTGATACCACTTGACGAGAACTGCACGCTCCGTATACGCAACGCTCGGCCACAACCGAGCTTAGAATCATACACAGAAAACGGGAAATAAATGCACGACACAAAGAAGAGAAGAGTACATAGGATGTTTACGTGGAAAACCCAAACTAGGGAAAAAACCACGGCAGCCCACAAGCTGCAAACTATCACTATGCTAGAATGTACAATAGTGAGTTCACGGAGGCAACGACCTCGTGCTTACGATCTTCGCCACAGGCGGCGGTTACAACAGAGGCAACGACCTCTTCGTCTCTCTCTTTCTCTCTGTACACTGTTACACGCTCTCTCTCTCCTTGCACCAACAAGAATGACAACCACTACTAAAAGTTTGCCCTAAGTCATATTTATACTAATATGACTTTTCGGCTATTTACAAATATAGCCACGATGGACTCTCAGAAACATATTTACGAATATGTCTCTTCATCCGGTGAGCACTCCTCACCGGGTCTGCACCATCCGGCTCTTCGTAGCCGGGTACTCCTCATCCGGTTCTCACCGGGTCTGCACCATCCAGCTCTCCGTAGTCGGGTACTCGTCATACTGTTTTGGCATTGTTCTTCTCCCTTCCCATCCGGAGGGACCTGTCTCCCAACAGTGGCTACGAAAACTCCCAAGTCTGTTACAAAGGTGGTTTTCTCCTGGTCGTCTAGGTGCATACGTATTTGGTTGTACCCACTAAACCCATCCAGGAAACTATACATTTCGTCGCCCGCGACGATATCAAGTACGCTATGCTAAACGACAATGGAAAGATGCATGTGATCGCAACTGCATATAGTCGATGCAAACGTGGATTTTGCCATTTCTCTTCAGTACGACCACGATCAGGCTAAGCCATGTGGCTTGTTTTACCGATCGAATAAACTCGATTTTTAAAAGTTTATCGATCTCTTCCTTTACGCGTGCCCCATAATTCGAGTTCATGCGGTAGTGTCATTGCTGAACTGGTTTCACATCCGTTGCCAGATTGATCTGATGTTGGTAAAACTTTGGAGATAGTCCCTTTATGTTGTTGTGTGACCATGCGAACACGTTTTTATATTCTCACAATAGGTCAATCATTTCTACCTTTTCGTCAAGTGTCGGGTCCTTCGCTATGGATAGCGGTCGTGGTGCCTCGATCGTCCCTACATCGATTTCCTCCATGGTTGACGTTGTGACCCGTCGAGAGATCTCCATTTCTCAATCAAACGCATCACACACTCTACTTAGTTCCAACACTAATTCTAGATCCGGTTCGTATTCCTCCCCATTTGGTGTAGCCGACGCGACGTAACCGTTATCCGTCTCGAGGACGTCTATCTTGAACAACGGTACGATTTCGTGGATTCTCGTCTAGGTATGCCTCGAGTTTCGTTTCATCCAGCCCTTCCAGCATGTTGAACTCTTCCGCATATAGTGGCATTATCGCTTTTACGGGTGATGCAGTCTCCTACATCGGCACCCAAACCTTGGTTTGGCCCCCTCGGAAGCTAATGCAATTGTACTGCCAGTTTTGCTTGATATTGGTTGAGCGTAACCATGGGTGTCCTAATACGATGGGGTACGTGCCTGGAGCGTCGAGAGCCAGAACCACGACTACAATTTCAAAGGCATGGTTGTCGATCACGACCTTTAATTTCCGGACCAACCCTAAGCGTCTGACGG
The DNA here is from genome assembly GCF_043228905.1 of Azolla caroliniana. Taxonomy (NCBI): domain Eukaryota; kingdom Viridiplantae; phylum Streptophyta; class Polypodiopsida; order Salviniales; family Salviniaceae; genus Azolla; species Azolla caroliniana. The sequence continues at coordinate 13,868,244 of NW_028230438.1, forward strand.
AATGAGTATCCGCCATATGGAGCTAGAATGGGCATGCTTCCCACTCCGTAATGCCGAGACGACTACACGTGGTCTTACTGATGACGTTCACCCCAGAACCTCCATCTATAATGCAACCAATGACTTCCTGTCCGTGTAGAACCACCTTGATGGCCGGATTGTGGTGATCAACCACGGTCGGCCCTGTGGCAGACTCCGTAAAATTAGCCGAGATTTCTATGCTACCCATGCCCCACATTCGGGTTTCCACAACCTGCCTGCTCCTCTTGCGATCTCTGGTAATTCCTGTTATTACGGGGTTTCCGTCGATAATCGTGACAATTATCCTGACGATGCTCCTCCTCCAAGCTCTCGTCGTGGATTTGTTGATTTCGCGATTGGTGGTTTCCTCCATATGAGCGTGGCTCACCTTGGCCACCACGATTGTTGGTGGAACTCCGGTTAACATAGTGTCGTCCTCCCCGACGATTATATCGGTCATGTCTTGGGTACTCCTCTTCCTCCCGATCCTCTTCGTCCGAATATGGATCGTTGTGGCGGTGAGGACGGTTGGGACGGTCTGAACGATTACTTCGCTCCAAATTCCAGTAGCGCTCTTCTTGTCGACTCTGGTCGTGTTGTCGGTGAGGGCGTTGTGGATCGATACAGCGTACTGGTGCGACGGGGTGATTTAACATATTATACTCACATTGGTTCACCGTATGCGACCAGGAGTGGCAGATTGGGCAGTGGGCCCCCGGGGACTCCACTATATATAAGACAGTTGTATCATGTGCGTTCATGACATCATTTATAAACCCCTTATACGTATGGTTTTTACTATTTTAGTGACCCTTTCGTAGAAAAAAGATTAATAAAAATACCCCTTACTACCAATATATTTTTTGATAACCACCCATTTTAAATACCCTTACATGTAAAATATACATGCACACATAGTTTCCAATCCTAGAAGGGATCAATGATTGCCTTTACAATTGATGACTCACAAAATTATGAATGAACATTAAACATCATACGCAATTCTTAGAAATGCTTCATCAAGTGCCACATAGATTGAAAACACAATGTGTAAAGTACAAAGTAATGCACACACACATTAGGAAACATTACCAAAAAACACTAGAGGTATAACATATATAAGCCACATATAAGTTTTTTTTTTAGTTTATTGAGACATATGAAGAATATAGAGTGATAAAAACTATGTAATTTACAATAAAACAATCTTGAACTTGACATATATATCTCAAAGAGCAGACATGGAACAATCCAACATGCATATCAATAATGAAATTACTAACAAATTAACATTATGTTTGGTTTCATGGATAGACTCATATGAAGCCATATGAGGCATTAAAAAACGCTTCATTCTAATGCTTCATCCTCATCATTATGCTACGGATGATTCTAACTCCACTCCTTCCCTTTCTTCCACCTTTTCCCACTTAGGCCGACTTAGGCGGACAACAACTCCGAATACAACCGGCTCTACCGGACAACAGGAAAGCAGAACCTAAGGAAACACATAGATAGGTTTACAGTATGTAGGAGTGGGAGAGATAGAGAGAGCAGAAGAGAAAAGTTCAATTCAAAATAATCAACACTTTGTACATACAATGTGCTCAGTGAGCACTTTTATACAAGCCCTGACAGCGGGTTGACACACGTACAATCAATACTTTAATGCTCACATAAGAGCATCTAACACTAACTCCTAAAGATATTCCTATCTACTAAAATAGGAGCATAGGCCTCTAACAGTCTGCCGACTCCTCGTCGATCCGGCTCACCACAAATCTAGTTCACCGCCAATCCAACTCCCGATTTCTTCAACCGATCTGGGCCTAGTTGATCGGTCTTCATCCGATCCGACTCTCGGCTTCTTCAGCCGATCCGGCCCATGTTGAGCTTGCTTCTCAACAATCCCACGATATTGTGGCCCCTTTGAAATCCATAAGTGAGTTGGATCATCAGCTTATCACCTTGTATTTCCCCATAATGTTGGTATTCATCTTATTTTTCATGTCAGTTATCCGTAAGAGAAATCCTCCAATGTTACAAGATGCTTCAATGTGATGGTTTAATCACAAGAGCCTAAATATGGTGTTTTAGAACACATTCTTGATTCTTGAACTAAACTTTTACGTTCTAAAGAGATAAAGAATTCAAGATCAAATGCATGGATAAACATATCGATGATGCCACATGGGAACACGAGCATACTCTTAAGGCACAATTTCCTCACTTTATATTGCAAGAGTGCAATCTTTTGAAGTATAGGAGTATGTTATGCACACATAACGTAGGTGAGGGTAGGTCACTAATATTTACACAAGTGAAGGGTATGTTCACTAATGTTCGGAGGGGACTATGTAATGTGATTGGATAAAGTGAATGATAAGTGCATGCAATATCATGATCTTAATAATCAATGAATGGAGAGTCTTTTAGAAGGGCACATCCATTCAAGGGGCCTAGGAAGAGGTATAAATAGAAGGCCTATCTACCCCCATAAAACACATTACGACGGAAGGTTGTCATCTTAAAACACCGGTGGTATGGATTAGGTTTTCTTCACTATAATGATCATGTTATCTCTTCCAAGGTATTAGTCATCCTAATATCTGTTGGTGGGGGGTTGGCTATGTCATGATCATAGCTCGAGGGTGGTAGGGTGGAGCGGGTTCTTCTATCCAATATATTTACCTTTATTTTACTTTAGTTGGTCTATCGTTCTTAACACATAGTTTTCATGCCGAGATCACGAAAAAGATGTACTAGAAAGAGATGTTGTATTGTCAATAGTGTGATTGATATGTATGTAAAATGTGGCTTGACCTATGTAGCATATATATTGCTCGATAAGCTTTAGTATCAAGATATATATTGCTTACCAAAACAATGTGAAAGCATTGCTTTTATATGTCATGTAAGTTCTCTTGTAGATTCATGAGCAACAAAAAAAAACAAAGGTTGTGCAAAGAGTGATAAGCAATGTGGGTGGGTATCACACCCCTTGAATCACCATTAACTTATTTTGGGTATCACAAATTAATCAATTTCCAATCCATCCAAATGACATGCTAGAAGGTTCCATCTTGTGAAGAGTTATATCATGTGTGAATTCATGATAAAACAAACAACTTAATGTTGAAACCGTAAAAATGAAAGTAGTTGAAGAAGAAGAAAACCTAGACAACCCCAAAATTGACCAAGAGATTTGAACTTTGCTCCTATTGAACCAAGGGAATGGCTCTTAGAAACTTTTCGCCTTACATATGTAAAACTCGAAGATTTTGATGTCAGATATTTTTTTACACTTCGAATTTTTTTGAACTTTTTGATGTCAAGCTTTGAATCGGGCTCTTGAGCTGAGTCGGCCAGGCTCCTAATTTGAGTTAGGCTCCTACTCCGACTCGGTGAAGCTCCTCCTATCATCTGGAGTCGGTCAGGCTCTTGGTGACATAAGCTATAAGAGAATGGGGCTCTTGGTGATAGAGGCAATCAGAGTCACGCTTTTTGAGATAATGATATAATGATGCAAATCGTGAGCGCCCTCGGCTACGCACCTTGCACCGTGAGTGGCAACAATTCCCTCGCGAAGCCTCATAATGATTTGGTACAGATGTTAGACACAAGCGGGTTGATGGATGGATGGGGATACATACATATATATATGTACATATCATCATCATCATCCAATGGATGGATGGATGGATGAAGATATGTGATGAGTGAAATGTTCAACAAGTGGGAGTGCGTTGTGAGTAGTTGTGTGTGTGGTTGTTGGGTGGTTGGTTGGTTGGTTGGTTATGGAGATCCTTCCTTTCCTTTCCTTTCATATGAAGATGAAGACTTGACTGACTTATTCTCAAATGTTATGAATGAATTATATATTACATACATATGTATATGTGGTGGTGCGGAGGAGGAGGAGGAGGAGGAGGAGGAGGTTTTAGTGTTCCAACTTCCAACCACCTGTGGTGGTCCTGGTCCTGGTCCTGGTCCTGGTCCTCTTCCTCGTCAGGACTCTCGGTTCACGGATCCATCCTTTCCTTGTCATGGACGAAGTCTTGGAATTGCTCCGGTCGAAGCCTACAAAACAAAGGATGGCTGGAGTGGAGCGACTGCAGGTCCTTCTGGGGGAGGAAGGGAGTCTTTCGGCTACTGAGGTAGCCAACATGGTGGATGCCTCTATCGTGCTCCTGAAAGATAACAACTTTAGGGTATGCCAAGGAACGCTTCAGGCACTAGCCTCTGCCGTAGCTTCGTCAGGTGAGCATCTGAAGCTATACTTGAATGCACTGCTCGCCCCCATTGTCGAGCGCTTGGGTGATGGCAAACAGCCTGTGAGAGATGCAGCACGACGACTACTTCTTGCGCTCATGCAGGTATTACCTTGCCTACCATCTCTTTGATGCATCCATGCATCTAGAATTTATCTCGTAAAAAAAAACTTTAACCATTAGATGGATCGTGTCGAAACCAATCCTACCAAGCAGGTGCAATGATGCAATACTTGAAGTATATGTGGGTGTTAATGGGGTTGCTGAAAACAGGACTAGAGGAGAGCATTGCATATGATCACTCTGGTTTCAAGAAAGGATACCCTAATGTATGAACATGTGAAGGAATCAATGAAATGAATGTATGAAATGGGAAAGGACATCTATGAATAACCAAGTTCTATGGTTTATGCCCGTTTTGATTTGTGATGGTTTGCAATGTTGGTTCAAGCCATGAGTAGAGGGCAAACGCCCTAGAGGCGATTAATTGAAAGGGATGTACGTGAACTGCTACCTACCTCTGTCTCATCAAATCGGTAGGAGATGGCAGTGCAAATGCTGCTGCACACTTTATTATGAGATTTGAGAACATGTCCACTCCGTGTTTAGTTTACTTAAGGATTTGACCAAATATTTTGGGGCGTTCTTACCGGACATTCACAAATTTTGAGCATCTCTCCAGAGGAGTAGATGGCCAGCAGGGTCTGCGCAAGGAAAAAGTCAGACTTCTTCAGAATTTAGAAGGCATACTGAGAGGCCCTAGAGCAAGCCCAACTAGTACCCCATAGAGAGATATTGCTTAGTTCCTTGATCACTATTGGGCTCCTGCATCTCAACATGGATTATAACAAGGGAAACTGATGCTTTGTTCCTTATCATATTGGCAATATTCAAGACTAAAGTTCTGTCCAAATCTCTCCAGTCTTGTAAATTATGAAGTGTTGCCAAGTTTCTAACCCTTAGATATGATTTCATGTGACAATTGTATCAAACCACCACAATTTTGTTTCTGGTTCTTGGAACTATATATGTGCATATTGGTACCAAGTGCCAAATACCCAGCAATCAAGTAGCTAGAAATATAATTTCAGATTTGAGCATTTCGAAAATATAAGCGAATGTTTATAAAAGATCCTATACTAAGAATGACACAACAATAGAATTAGAGAGCGAGAGCATTCCTACTTTTCTGATATCTGAAACATAGGACATTTTTTTATAAAATCTCATGTAATATAATATTTTAAGTGCTATGAATGCATCCTTCTCTTACCATTTTCTGGATTCTCTCATAAGTAAACCTTGGTGACTTTTAGGTTGTTCTTGCATGTGCTCATCTGGTCATCAGGGTTATGGCATAAGTGATCTGGTGAGCCAATATCTGAGATACTCCTTGGACATCAGCAAATGTCAAATAGTCACATGGCATGGCTATTTTTCATCCATTTCTGAGCTTTGCATTATTGCTCTCATCCTATTACTTTTGGTCAGCCTATCTAATTCCCTTGCTTTTGAGCTCCCTCAGATCATAAGAAGGAATACCATTTTGATTCTGCTTCCGTCTGCAAAATACATCCTATGTGATGTGAGCTTAACATGCCCATGAAAGTGAATCATCAAAAGGAACATGGTAGGTATCTAATTTCACTTATTTCCCCTTTGTAGACATTCTGTTCTCAATGCTACTTATATAAGGATAGGTTTTCATTATCTCTCTAGTGTTCAAGCTATGTTGTAAATGAGTAATCATGGTCTAGTCTGTCTAAGAAGCAACATGGATATGCTCTGACAATGCATAATTGTTGAGATATGTTCATGTGTTGAGAGTGAAGGTCTGGTCCAATTTCTCTAGATTTCTCATCTCTGTTGATCACAATTTAGAATCTATCCACAAATGGCCTCATGATGCACAAGTACTTTGCTCTCCACTACCCAAGATGGATAGTCGTAAGGAAGGTGTTTTGAGTCCCTGATTCACTGATAAATTTTTCTGCATACTTTTTCATTGATGTAGGGCTCATATTTGGAATGCCCTGCATCTTGGACTAACTATGCTCTGTTCATTGCATTGTGTCTTTTGAATCTCTAATATCAAACTGAAAGTAAAAGGGCTTGCCTCTTTACCCAGATTTCATCGCCTACTATTATTGTAGAGAAAGCTGGAAGCCATGCATGGGCACACAAAAATTGGAGGGTAAAAGAAGAATTTGCACGCACTGTGGCATCTGCCATCAATCTTTTCGCAGTGACAGAGCTTCCATTTCAGCGCTCACTGCTGGCATCGGTGAACTATAGTTTTGGATTCTAAGAATTCATAGCTTACGTATTATTTGTTCAAAAAAATCATATGCGGCATTGTTCTTACAGGTATTGCGTCTTTTAGAAGATCCAAATAGCAATGCTAGGGATGCAGCTATGGTCTGTTTAGAGGTAGAAATTTAATATAAAATTTCTGATCATGCATACAATGATCGTTGCAAGATCTCACATTTAAGCTTCATATTACTTGTGTAAGAGGAGTCTATCACAGATTCGTAATTTTCTATCAATGCTTTTGTAACAGATATGGATGTTTGTCGTGTAAAGTTTATGATCTTGCAGTCTATGGCTGCGAGTTTAAATTTTGGAATGCCAATATATAGTTTCTGATAACTTTGTTTTATGTTTGTTTAGAATATATTTTACCCTTATGATGAGCTTGATTGAATATCCCAAAGGTGACTAGTAGCATATAGGCTTGCAACATATTTTTTCTTGGATTTTCTTGTTTTGTATGGCATCTATTCAAAGTTGTCAACATGAAATTTTAATCAAAAACAAAACTTTTGGTGTTTCTATAAATACTACATGTTTAGATTTCATGGGGCTAAAGAAATTTGTGATTGTTCTATGTGAAAGATTACGTGCAGAAGCGTTATGTGTGAACACAGCCGGCTTGGCCGGATAATAGAAAACAGATAGTTAGGTAAACACAGAGTAGGAGATAGAAAGATAGATTATATTATTGTCTTCGGAGGTCAAATATGACCTATAAGACCAAAAATATTACATTTCACGTGATACGTGTGAAAGTGAGTAGTGACTCTCGATGTTCAAGAACTTTACCAATGAATGTTGCAATCAAGTGTGCACATTGTGGTTGTGAGAGGATTTCATGCAAGGATTGGGCTTGGTCAAAGAGATGTGGAAAGCATGGTCGAATATGATCAAAGGCAGAGCATTGTATCAAAGTGTGATACTCAGACTCGTGAACATGTTTAGGGCTAAGTGTGCATAGCCGACCACTCTCATCACTTGTGCCCCAACGCCTTGTCTCACATCGCAATGCATGTGAGCTAAGTCGCATGGAAGCAATGGTTCGAATGGTAGGTAACGGTATGGGCTCTAACATGTATCGATGTGTACGGTTTCCCCGTTCCACAAAGAATATGGTTTTGTTGTTAGGTGCGACATGTGTAGAATAATGTGTGAAGCGTGAGCCTATTGTCATGATACATTGACGTTGCAAAAAGGCCTCATTTACAAAGGAATCTAGTGATGCATCATGAAGCAAGTGTCTTGCATCCCATCTATCAAACCATTTTTCTATATCTTACATCCAACCGGAACACAAAATTTTGCTTTTATGCGTCTTTTGGATCTTTTTTGCTTCCTTCCCATGCAATTCTAGGAAGTCGATGTGAGGGACTTTTTTGAACCTTAAGCATGTATTCAACAACCCTTCCCATGGCCAATTGAGTAAGCAGATAACCAAAACTTCCTTATTACAGAATGACTCAGTGCTCTGTACATACAGTGCTCACAGAGCACTTTTTATACAAGCCCTCTGACAGGGCTGACATGAAGTATTGATAGGTACTTCAATGCTCATTAATTGAGCCTGACACTAATTTGCCTATAATAGGCCTATTTACTAAAATAGGCATGTAGGCTCCCTAACGGCTTGTCGGATTCCATCCGACTTGACCAGCTGATTCGGCTTTCGGCTTACTCAGCCGATTCGGGCCTAGCCGATCGACCCATGTCTGATCCAGCTCTCGGCTTATTCAGCGGATTCGGCCCATGTTGAGCTTGTCCACTCAACATTCTTTATTGATGTACAAGAATTATCTAGCCAAAATAGAGTCACAATTTAGACTAATGACTCCTAGAGTGGCTCTTTCTTGTAGATGTTACCTGCACCTACGTAGAATATGCGTTTTTTAGAATATTCTAAACATAGAGTATTCTAAAACATATTCTAAACAATGCTTAAAATCCAACTGAATAACAAGTATTCAGAGGCATAGTTCCAAATTCCTATGCAGGAAATGTATCGAGAAGGAGGTGTGCAACTACAAAGTGAATTACAACAGCATTCAGTACGACCTACACAGGTAGCTGCATCACCAATTTGAGACAGATTCATGGCAACTCGTTTGTTATTTAACTGTTCCTGATTTTTTTATGGAAAATCTTCTTGCTAAATGGGTACTTACTGATTGCAGCTGAAAGAAATTCTTAGCAGGTTTGAAAAGATAGAACCTAAACTTGTTCCCTTTTATGATAACGTTGAAAACCAATTCGGAGCTGATTCCAAAGTACATCCACATCTAGGAAACCGTCGAAGCACTCCAAAAACCAAAGCTTTTAGCTCCGACAGCAATTCACATGGAGGTCAGTTAATTTGCTGAATAAGTTTTTTCAAAGACTTGTTCACAATCTGTAATGTGTAACCTTGCACATTCCTACCTAAGGGATGAAATATCTATCCCCTCCCCTCAACCCCATCCATATAATCATTCAAAGTATGATATAATCTCAAATGTGAGCTATTGTGTCCAAGTCCCATGAATTTGCAGCTGCATCCATGCAAGCAAATCGCCCAAAGAACTTGCTGAAATTCTGTGGAGGGTAACATGTTTGTGAGTGATGCATGCAGGTAAATGCATGTTATTTAAAGTATTAAGGTTAAATGGCAAGAATACTGGAGGTATCCAATCGTCAATATACTAGGGACATCTTCTGCTACTTGAATGGAGGAACTTCCTTTTAAATTAATTTCTGCATTTTTCAATACTAATCTCAACATATTAAAGGCATATCACAGTAGTCATATTCTGTCTTTTTATCTTTTTTTTGTAGCGTCATCCTAATTCTGCTGCTCTAGCCATATTGATTTCATGTAGTTCCTATTTATTTTGGGTCTTCCATGGGATTGTTCAAGCTCTTTGGGAAGGAATTATGCCTCTATGTAGAGTGATGGAGTACAATAATCAAAGATATAGAGAGAGCCTCTTGAGGGAGAGGATGCACACACTAATCCACCTAAGCAGCGCCTTGACAGATTTTTTCTGTATTGGTACTACTAGGATGCTCCACATGGTGTGTACAAGCGAACGTCTTGGCCAAAGTGGAAGAATCAAGAGAATTAAAGTCATTTCTCTTTGTTGTGGACAGTGCCGTCACAGGGACTAACTGGGACCATGATTTCAATGTGCATATTCTTCAAAGCCACCATTATATGATTCCCTGCTTGTCTTACTGAACTTTCCATTTCGGATCACCCCATGATGGATATTGTCAGAGAGCCACAATTTCAGCATTAATGGTCAGGCAGCAAACGTGATTAATGATTACATTTGAAACTTTTTGGCTTTATAAAGCTAGAATAGAAATATGTTTTTCTTTCGTGACTTACATTGAATGGTTGGCATAAAGAATTGTAATCTTTAGTGACATAAAATATCTTTCTTTCTTTATATTCTCTGATACCATATGACACTATTCTTTCTTCAATCTTGATATATAATTTTATCATCTCAAAATTTGATTCAAATCTAGAAACCACTGCATAATCCAGCATTGATAATGTGTATCTTAGAAATGTATATAATTGTTGCATCAGTTTTGTAGGAAGAAGATAAATTTGAGCCTATTGGTGTAGAATGTTTTAATTGCTCCTTTACATCCTTAATTTTGTTTATATATATGGGATGTTGGTTAGCTAAAAGAACTGGAGTTTTTGTTTGAAGGTGAGGGCGACACATCAGACAAACCTGTGGAACCTGTTCGAGTTTGTTCTGAAAAGGAATTGACCAAAGAGATGGAAAACATTTCTGCTATGCTTTCATCAGAGCAAGAATGGCTAGTAAGGATGGCTGCTATGCAAAGAATAGAAGGCCTTACAGCTGGAGGTCAGTTTCTCATGTTGGAATTCCTATGGATTGTTGTGACGTCTTGTTCTTTATTGGTTTCTTTCATTGTGTATAGGTGCGCCTGAATATGCTTGCTTTCCTTCACTTCTCAAGCAATTAGTAGGTCCACTAAATCTTCAACTTGCTGACCGAAGATCAAGCATTGTGAAGCAGGTCTGTGCTGCATAGTGCTTCCTAAAGTTTTAATGGAGAGCTTAATTACATTGTCTATAATCTCAAGCTCCAAGAATAGTATGCCATATATAATTCATAATCTATTATAGATTATCTCATGGTCATAATATTACTAAAATAGGATAGTATGTAATCTATGATCATACGAACCCAAAAAAACGACAACACTGGTAGCTGATTCACATTTCAAGTGGAAGGCTAATCCTATGAAAGCATGCATTGAACTGTGACTAGTAAAGCTGTTTTCTTGTGTTTGCAATACTTCATACAACGAAGATTCTTGTATTTTTTTTAAAGCTCTGTAACAGAAGTTAAGCGACTTGATAGCCTAATTTGGATCTTGTCCTAAAATACCTGGACATATGAAGATCATTAAATATAGTTGCAGATGTATGCTTTTGTAGAGCCTATATTTGGTTATTTAGGTGACTATTCAACTTCTTAATACTTTCATAGATAAGTGACAGATTTGGCAGCTCTAAAAGCCAAAGTACTTATGACAGATTCAACTTGTTATGAATTGTTTTCATCTATTTGTAGGGCCAGCCTCCAAGTTATTTTACTTATTTGCTATAGACTTCCTCTTCCTCTTTCTCGACCTTCAAATGTTGTGTGATTCACGGGTATGGCCACTATAATGCTATATTTTTACATGTCACAGGATGTATTTATCATCAGACTCAAAAAAATTACGATTCTGCTTGGTAGGAGGATGACCTACTATAAGGTTCTATTTGTACACTTTCCACGGGATGGGTTTACTATTTATTCGATGAATACACATGACAGAGGATAGGTGATGCACCTTGGATATATGGATATTCATCTGTCTCTTGGATAGAGATGCACCATTGGATTCATCCTCACGTCCTTTGGAGATGGAGATAAGTAGGTATAAAGATGTACCTCCCAAGCAGAGGACATCTGTTATGCCATACAGAACTGGAGTCCGAGAAAGAAAGAAGAAAGATATATAAAGGTCTTTTAAGAAACCAAAATGGCCTATAAGACCAAACAAGAGGTTACATCTTTAGTGTTGTCTCATTGTTGAGAACAAATCAAAATAAAATAAATGTTACTAAGTAAACATAAAAGTAAATAAAGAATCTTGTTATCGGCACATGTAAGATTCTCAAGTCATATATATTAAGGTCTTTTAAAGGCCAAAATGGCCTATAAGACCAAACACGGAATTTCATCTGAAGTGTTGTCTTTGAAAGACCGTTAACATAGGTTGATCTAGAATGGAGAGGTCTCTGAAGCAAGGGGAGCACTTGCGATGGCGGGAGATAATGACCTTTATTTGTCAATGACAAGGGTGGTGAGATCGTGGTCCATGGGGCCGGGGCATATGTGCACGACAAATTGCTATTGCCCGACCTATTGTAATCCCTTTGTTATGTGCTGGTTGGGAGCCCATTTGTGTAGCCCTTGATTGACTTCTAGCATTTGTGTGATGGGGAAAAAGAAAGTTGTGATTGTTCTTTGTGGATGAGCTTGTGCGGCTGTACTGTTGTCCTTCAACAACTTTTTCCTATGTCTCTTGAGTTCCAGCAAGAAAAGTCATAGGCACTGTTGGTCCTCATATTCCATTACCTTGCATAGTGGGCCAAGACCTTGTTTAAAGAGGCAATGGTGTCTCCTTATTTCATAAGACCTCCCTCTTATTTCATAAGACACTACAGTGGCAAACATAGTGTTCGTTGGATTCCACTCCTTGATGGCACAATTGGCAAATTATTTCTTCTAGAGGTATTCATGCATATCTACCTACCTCAATCTCTAACTGATGTGATGAAGTTTGCAGCTTCTCTATCACACTGCGCAACACATAGGATAGATGTATGTCAAGATGACTTGATTCGAGTATGCTGCCACATTGCTTATTGAGAGATCTGAGTATGTTTTCACTACCTTTTTTGTGAGGGATTTGAACCATTTTGCTAAGTCATGGGCTTCTTTGATCAAAGTCCTTTGGACCGTTTCTACTAGAGATACGTAGTGAGTCTCTCCTAAAGAGTAGCCTCTTGACAGGACCTTAGAAGATGTGGTTTATCACATTGAAGATGAAGCTTGCATTGGATGATTACTGTTAGAGATTATTTCTAATGTAAGCTTAAGACAAGGAATAGATGATAGATAGTAAAGAAAGAAAGAAAGAAAGAAAGAAAGAAAGATATATTAACGTCTTTTAAGAGGCCAAAATGGCCTATAAGACCAAATAAGAGATTACATCTTAAGTGTTGTCTCGTCTTTGAGAACAAATCAAAATAAAATAAATATTACACAGTAAATATAAAAGTAAATAAGATGAAAAGAAAAGAAACGAGGGAATCTGGTTTTTGGCACATGTGAGATTCTCAAGTTAGGTATATTGTAGCTTTTGTCTTCGAAAGAAAGAAAGATGTATTAACGTCTTTTAAGAGGCCAAAATGGCCTATAAGACCAAATAAGAGATTACATCTTAAGTGTTGTCTCGTCTTTGAGAACAAATCAAAATAAAATAAATATTACACAGTAAATATAAAAGTAAATAACATGAAAAGAAAAGAAATAAGCGAACCTGGTTTTTGGCACATGTGAGATCCTCAAGTTAGGTATATTGTAGCTTTTGTCTTCGAAAGATCTCTAGCATAGGTCTATCCAGAATGGAAATGTCTCCAAAGTGAGGGAAGCACCTACGATGGTGGGAGATAATGGCTTTTATCTATCGATGACAAGGGTATCGAGGTCGTGGTCCATGGGTACGAGGCCTACGTGCACAGCAAATTGCCATTGCCTGATCAAATGTAACCCCTTTGTTATGTCCTGGTCTGAAGCCCATTTGTGTATCCCGGGGTTGACTTCTAGCATTAGGAGTGATGGGGCTAAAGAAAGTTGTGATTGTTCTTTGTGGATGAGCTTGTGTGGCTGTATTCTTCAACAACTTTTCCCTATGTCTCTTGAGCTCTAGCAAGAAAAGTCCTAGGCATCGTTGGTCCTCGTATTCCATTACCTTGCGTAGTGGGCCAAAGCCTTGTTTAAAGAGGCAATGGTATCTCCCTCTGATTTCATAAAAGACACTACAATGACAAACATAGTGTTCTTCAGATTCCACTCCTTGATGACACAATTGGCAAATTCTCTCTTCTAGAGGTAGTCGTGTATATCTGCCTACCTCAATTTGTAGCTGATGTGATGAAGTTCGTGGTTGCTCTATCACACTACGCAATGCATAGGATAGATGTATGTCCATATAAGGTGGCATGATGACAAATCCATCCTCCGATGTATGTAAGAAGTGTGTCTTATAGTGGGCCATCCTTGTACCAAGTGGTATTTTGGGGCTGATCCATATTATCTTGTTTTCTAAGTTAATAATATCAGTTCAGATCACTCTATTCTTTTCCACTTTGGTCATATTTAGATGGGGACAGTCCAAGCTATATTGGAACGGGGGTAGTGCATTTATATTCGTGCCATGTGACTCGAACCATTGCTGCATTTCAGCATACCAACAATGAGTGTCTCCATTTTCAGCTAGTTGTTTTGATGGCATAAGTGCCAACCTTGGGTACCTTCGTTTAGTGAGCTCCCAAAGACGTTGGATAAATGTCACTGATCGGAACAACGCCTTGGTTATTATAGGTGCCGCTCCCATCTCTGCCCGGATTATATCGTGGGGCACCGATGCTTTGCTCCTTATCATGCGAGCAATCATTGACACTAAAGGTCTCTCTAAATCTTTCCAATGATTTGCCTTGTTAAGATTTGGTCCCCATGTCTCTACTCCATAGAGAAGAGTTGGCGTGACAAGTGTATCAAATAACCATAGCTTAGTCCGTGGCTCTTGGAACTGTAAATATGCACATTGTCTCTCGAGAGCACCAAGGGCTGCATATGCACAAGAAAGTAGGGCACAAGCGGCCTCCTATAAGGAGAACCTAGGTCCTGTAAATGTTACTCCTAGGTATATATGTAGGAGCGTGTGTATTCCACCTTTTCCTCTCCCAAGAAGAATTCTAGTTCTGATCTTGTTACCCATGCTTGGGTGGTGTTAAACACCATCGCTTTAGTTTTATTCATGTTGATTGACAAACCTTTGTCCGTACAAAATAGTTTTAAGGCATTTAGATGTCTTTGTAGTCCCTCCGGAGAGTCAGAAATCAACACAATATCATCAGCATATAGTAATATTTGTATAGCTATACCTGCTAGGTATGCTCTGGAACCCCCAAATCTCTCTATGTACTGTGATACCTCATCTATATAGAGACCGAAGAGTGTGGGGGATAGTGGGCATCCTTGCTTCACGCCAATTGTGCTAGCCACCGCCTTTGACAAGCCCTTAGAAGACCGCACTTTTCCTAACACAGATTCATAGAGTGCATAGATTTCCCATTGCATATCTATAGGAACACCAAGGGCCTCTAGCCGCTGCATAAGCTGAGCACGTGGCACTATGTCAAAGGCTTTTTGGAAATCCACAAAGCAACAATAAATCCTCTTATCGTCGGCTCTGCCCTCCTCAATAAGGGCCCGGAGGGTGAATATGTGATCCAAAGTTGTGAACCCCTTCCGAAAGCCTGCTTGTCCAATTGAACTCCCAAAGTTCTTCAAGGGGTGCGAAAGGATCCAAATCTAGCATGCCATTGTATACACCACAACAATACACATCAATTGTCTCGCGAGTGAATAGATACTTAGCCAACCCACTCTCCTTAGCATATACATCCTTTGTGCATCCATCCTTTACCTCAAAGCGTAGATATGCATGATTAGTTGCCAAGCTAATAGGTCTTCCCGATATAGTGAACACTTTTATTTCAGGTATAAGAGATGGAGATCCCATTAGATAATCGATTGTGCTTGCACCCCCTTTTGGGTTCCAACATGTCAAAGCATCTGATCCAGGCCATTGTGACAAGCCATTATATATCACAAATCCATGCGCGCTTCCCAAGGCTAGAAAGTGTTTTCCATATTCAGTTATAGCACTCATATCTTAAACTTGTCGCATAGAAGATGAAGCTTGCATTGGAGGATTACTATTATAGATTATTTCTAATGTAAGCATAAGATGAGGAAATAGATGATAGATAGTAAAGAGAATGAGAGAGAAAGAAGGGTGCCAATGCACCCGACCACCCCAAACGAAGGGATTGAGACAGACCCGACCCTTGAACGGTATGCCATACCACCACAATGCTATCAAGTCATACCTAGTACTGGTGTGCACTCGCCACAATAGTTTGTTCACCACACAATCAAAGTCTCTATGTCGTTGAATAATGTGTCTAATGAGGATAGCTAGGCCTCATATTTATAGCTAGACCTAAGGCCCACATGCATATTCACACCTGGCCTCTTTATGGGTTATCTCAATTCCTAGGATTAAAAGGTGTCCTCTCTTCTTTACACTCTCGATTAACCTTCACACTTTTATCCTTGTGTGTAGAATATTATTGTACAAACTACCACTGGATAAATTATGGTTATGCACGTAACATACTGCTCTCTTGAAAACATTGCACTCTTGCAATGAAAAGTTAGGGAAGTTAGTTTTAATGGTGTTTTCTCATTCCCATGGAACATCTTTAATGGTTTCATCAAGTAGTTCTTGTTCAAAGTAAGATAAATAATTTGTGAGACTATTGATATAATAAATGTGAATTTCCGAATCAACTAGACAATAAAATAAAGTAGAACAAGACAAGTCGGATACCAATGGAGAGGAAACAATTGAAGGAGATTGTTTTTTAACACATTGAATAAAATGGGTATAATTGTTTAGTGTAAACATTATTGAATGGTGAACCCAATCAATAGATAAAGAACAATTTTTCTTAAGGAACTAGGGATAACCCCGTATCCATCGGTGATATGAAGATTCATTACATGGAAATCTACTTTTTCTACAAAAGTATTATTTTGCTCTTCCATCACCCAAGTGCACCTTCTAGGTGTAATCACTTTTGGAGGGTTGGATTCACAATATTTGAACCGAATGATCATTCATGAAATTATGTGAGATCTATTTATATACCCGTTTGCACATAGTAAACCATTGGGTCCCAATATATGGTGAGGGAAAGAGCATTTACATTTACTTAAATGATGTGCATAGACCTCAAGGACTTTAAGAAATTGAGCTTTATGGTTAGCTACTTTGTTTTTATTGTCGTGCTCTTTGCGTTGGAGCTTTCGACATTGCTCTTTTGTGTGACCCTTCTTTTTGCAAAACTCACAAAAAGGATTTTGTCACTTGAAATCACAATCCAGAAATTCCTTGGGTGTCATGCGTTTCCTAGCGAATTGCGACTGCTGTGATGGCCACCATGAGATGGCTAGGCTTGAACTTGTGACCTGTGTACATACGTCAAGGACTTAACCATTAAGCTATCTTATATACATATTTATTACATTGTAACATAATATCATAATTGGTAGAACCCTAGAACATTCTAGAACTTCACGGAACATTCTAGAAAACCCTAGAATGAAGCCACCTATAAAATGAAGCCACCTCACTCTTGTCGAACCATTCCAGTTGAAATTGTTAGAACTAAAACAAGTTAGCAATAGAAAGAGCAAAAGAAAGAGTGATTGATGAACGGATAGATGAGATAGCGGTGGATAGAGTGAGCAAGAGAGAATGAGAGTAACTATGAAAGGAAATATGTATTCAGATAAAGAGATACAAGAGAGAGCTTACTTGGAGAACTCGGGAACCTGCTGAGAATTTAGCCAATGCTTCAGATGTGGTCAAAGAAATTCATCGTCAATACCCCAACAAACATAGTTCTAACCATGACGACTTTTACGAGTCGTCATTTTAGGAGGGGGAAGTGTGATGGCTATGCTTGAACATGTGACCAATGTGTACATATGTCAAGGACTTAACCATTAAGTACTCATATAGATATTTCTTACACTGTAACATAATATCATATTTGTAAAACCCTAGAACATTCTAGAACTAGAACTTTCGAGAACATTTTAGATACCATAGAATGCTCCATGATCCACTATATAATGAAGCTCACTCACTCTTGTCAAACCATTCTGGTTCAACACCAATCCCAAGTCCTCCAAGTAAGCTCTCCCTTGTATCTCTTTATCTTAATACATATTTCCTGTCATAGCTACTCTCTCTCATTCTCTTGCTCACTCTATCCACTGCTATCTTGTCTCTTCGTTCATCCATCACTCTTTTTTGCACTCTTTCTACTTTTATATTGTCTCAATTCTGACAACTGCTTATTTCCAGGTGCTTCAAGTTTATTATGGTACTTCTTTGAGTGCGTTGATATGGAGAACAATTTCAACGGCCTCTTCGAAAAATTTTGGATCCTTATCATGCACTATCCAATGATAGTCCAAATTCGGGATGTCATTGACAAAACAAGCAATTAACCAATTGTCCCCTTCAAGACCCGAGTTTTGAATTTGGGTTCTAGCATGGTGAACATAATCCCCGAGTTTTGAATTTCCAGCTAGAGAGGTTTTAGTGCTTGTGCCGCCTCAGTATGGTGGAGGTTGTAGAAATTGACCCTCGAAAACTGTGACAAAATATGTCCAAACCCTTGATATCAAAGATATACTATGTTTGATATTAAGTTCAATCAAGAGGAAGAAACCTACAGCATTATAGTTGCTCATAGTTATTTCAGCCGTGTGATCTTCCAATATGCTAGATTCAACAATTCTCATTCTATACACTTCTTTTTAGCTGATTGGCCCATAGTAGGCATCTGGTTCACCCCTCTGGATATCAGCACCATGACATTCAACTTGAATGGTTTTAACTTCAAGCAATCTGTGTTGATTGCCAAGGTTGTGTGTTTGTGGGGTGGGAAGAGACGTTCATACTCAGCTACCAAATTTGTTCTATATACAGTTGGTGCTTCCATTTTCCTTTTATTAGCTGCATTATCTACAGATTTCTATGGAATGGAGACACCCTCCTTCGACATTCAGGCCTCGTCTCGTAAGGAAAGTGGAGATAACGAAAGTTTGTTACTATTTTAAACCCCTCCACTTAAAATTTTATCTTACTGAATGAACCTCTTTTATTTATAAGGTTATTGTGAATAAAAGTATCCATAGTATCTATGTCAGTTTAACCTTGTGTTTTCAAGAATACAAACTTCTTAGATGATCCTGCTGGTTTGGTCTATATTTTTTAAGATATAATCTCTTGTTCAGTCTTATATGCCATTTGCTTCCTAAAGACGTTGGTACATTGTTAAACCAAATTGGAACTAGCACAGAATGCATAGACTAAGTATTCTATATTATAGACATGCAAAAGATGAATTCATTTATTTAGTTTTGATTTGTTGTTCTCAAAGATGAGACAACACTGAAGATGTAATCTCTTGTTTGGTCTTATAGGCCATTTTGGCCTCGTAAAAGACATTAATATATCTTTCTTCCTTTCTTTACTGTGTGGAACCTTAATTCTGAGGTGGTCTGAACCTTTAAATAGTCATTGAAATTATGAGGGGATCTGAACCTTTACATGGCATCTTGTCTATTAATTTGATAACTTGAACCTTTTATATGAATATGTATCCTTGTGGTTGTATTGAAATTATGTTTATCTGCAGAGTTGCCATTTACTGAATCTATTATCCGAGGAGCTGTTGGGTGATTTTGAACAATGTGCTAAAGCTTTTATTCCTGTCAGTAACAAATCGTTGATGTCAAAAAAAAGCTTTTACTTCATCTTTTTGGGTCAATGCATGGTGTGAGTTTTGTTTTCTTTGTCTCCAGGCACTATTGAAACTTGTGGTCATCACAGTATCAGTTATTGCAGAGTCGTCAGACAACTGCATCAAAACTGTAAGTATTATGTTGCTTATTTTTATCAGTATGCCTGTTGAATGTACACAGCACTTAAAACTTCTCTAATATCATTCTATTATCTACAGTTGCTGAGAAATTGTCGTGTTGCTTGTATTGTGCCTCGCATCATAACCATGGCAAAAAGTGACAGGAGTTGTGTTTTACGGGCAAAGTACCGAACTTCTAGTTAATCTTACTTATGTACTTGTTGGTATGGCTTTTGAAACATGTTGGCTTGTGTGGCAGATGTTGTGACTATGCAGTCCTAGTTTTGGAACAGTGGTCGGATTCACCAGAAATACAGAAACTGGCAGATATCTATGAAGACCTTATCAAGTGCTGTGTAGCAGATGCTATTAGTGAGGTATGAGGAAAAAGATTTTGAAATAACCCTTAACTCTGCTCATTGCTAATGTTTCTGACGATGTGAAGGTTTTTCTACATATGACATGATCAGAGTCTACTATTGTACTGATGTACACTTTCATGCTTCTGAAGGTTCGTTCTTCAGCACGGGTATGTTACCGGGTATTTTCCAAATGTTGGCCTGATCGTGCACGCAGATTATTTGCAAGTTTTGATTCTGTAATCCAGAAGGTATGTGAATCTCAAAAAATCTTTTATGGCGCCTGTGTCAAGTCAAGTAATTTTGTTCATCATAATGAGTAACATGCATAATATTGTTATTCAATGCAATATGAATGTTCTATCTTTAAGTATGATTCAACATCCATGAAATATGTCCTTTTATGTAACCGGTGTGTAATATGCTACCACGATCCACAATAACAATGTAGATTGATTGATTGCAGCTCCTCAATGAGGAGGATGGGGGTATCCACAAAAGATATACATCACCTTCCTTGCGTGACAGGGGTGTTCAACAGCAACACCATTCAACATCAGCTACAGCTGGTGCTCAATCTGCATCTGCTGGAAGTCAGTTAGTATCATTGAGATCTGCTCCTATTGTTCCAATAGAAAAACCTGGTAGCATTTTGACCACTCAGAAAGAACCTTCAGGGAGAATCTTGGAGAGTGTACTACAGGCTAGTCAACAGCAGGTGAATGCAATTGAGACGATTCTTGAGGGAATGGATATGTTGGAGAAGAATGATTTATTAAGTGGTCGATCTAATGGAAAAGAACAAGGTAAATATTTTCAAAGAGTTTTGTGAGTTGCTAAATTTTATAACAGTTATTTTGATGATTTCGCAACCGCTTTACAGAAATTGAAACAAGTTTAGTGGATTACATAATTTCTCCCTAAAATTCATGGTGTGGGTACAGCCAGTAGAAGTTACACAAGAATACATGCTTCAACCACTGCATCACAGGTTAGTGTTGATCCTCCTTCAGCACGAGATCCACCTTTTCCAGCATCCACTCCAATGATTCAACAGGTTGATATCCGCAATTCTTTCACTGCTAATCCAACAAGTTACCTGAGAGGCATTCAAGCTGGCAACCCTGTACCACCTAGTGCTAATAATATAGGAGCCATACAAACCAGCACTGCTGATATTGTTAGGAGTACATTCTCAAACGGAAACACTACAGCATCAATTCTCCCGTTGCATTCTTCCAAATGGGTGCCCATCAATTCAGACGCCTATTACAATGAAAATTGTCATAATTCAATGCCAGGTTTTCAAAGATCTTCATTAAGGAACACAACATCAACACGATCTTCTAGCAGGAACAGTTTGGAAGAGGCACAGCTTCCATTTAGTGATGCATATAACTACATGGATAGTTTATTGTCTATGAATGATGCTTTGTCAGAAGGTTCCAGTCCAAATGCAGACTGGTCCGCAAGAGTTTCCACATTCAGTTATTTGAAGCAACTTCTACAGCAAGGTCCAAGAGGTGTTCAGGACATACTGCAAAACTTTGAGAAGATTATGAAACATTTTTCAATGTATTTAGATGATCCACATCATAAAGTTGCACAAGCAGCACTAACTACTCTAGCTGAACTTATGCCTGCTTGCTGCAAGCGTTTTGAGTGTTACTTAGAAAGGATAGCCCCTCACATTTTCTCACGTTTGGTAGACCCTAAAGAGTCCATTCGGAAATTGGCTACTGTTGCACTAGAAACTGTGGGCAATCTCTATAGCATTGACTCTTTGTTGCCTGCTCTATTGAGATCAATTGATGAACAAAGGTCACCCAAAGCAAAGATTGCTGTTATTGAATTTGCAGTAGCTACTTTTGCTAAGCTCGCGATTAACGGTGAAGCTGCAGCTGGAAATAACTTATTAAAGATGTGGCTTGCTAAACTTTCCCCCCTTGCGAATGATAAGAATGCTAAACTCAAAGAAACAGCTGTTAATGGCATTATATCTGTCTATACACACTTTGACTCTTCCACAGTTCTGAATTTTATCCTTGGTCTTACTATTGAAGAGCAAAGTAGCCTTCGGCGAGCTTTAAAGCAATACACTCCAAGGATAGAAGTGGAGCTGATGAACTTTTTGCAAACTAGAAGCCAGAGATCTAGGTCAAAGATGAACCACGATCAATTTGATGCTTCTCCTACTTCAGATGATAACTATGGATTATCATTGGCAAGCAAAAATCCTTCTGCCATTCAAAATCAACCGCGAGGAAGTTACTCGTCTTCTATTGGTAATGAGGGGATGAGGAAGTGGAGTAGTGTGAATCTTGGAGAATCTGCACAATATGGAGTAGTTACTGATTCACATGAATCAATGATGCCTGCCAGGTCTAAGAATGATAGAAATGTTCTTGATTTAAGTCCAGAGGGTAGGCTTGGTCAACCATCAACTATGGTGCATAACAGTATCGAGGCAAAACAAGAGTATGGTAATGCCACGTTGACACAGGTAATTGCACAACATCATCCAAATAATATCTGTCCTGGTGCAGCTGCACAACAAGGGAAAAAGATGAATGAACAAACTCTTGACAATGGTTTTCAGCAAAAATCCAGTAAAAACCTCTCTCCAGAAGGTATAGCTGCAAGCATACCAGCGTGGTTAGACCAGGTATATTGCTTTATTCATTGCTAATGGAAGCATTAGTTTATGCACTAACCTTCTCTGTACCCTGTGCAGTTATCATCTGGATCTGATGAGAAGGCAGTTGGAAAAAAATGGTCTGCCTTGCAGGAATTTCTTCGACTATCCAAGGCCAATGCAGCTTCCATATGGACACAGGTTGACCCATTTATAATATTCTCTATTTCTACCATCGATGAACTATCATAAACAGTTGAAATTTTGGTCTTTTAGAGGTTACGTGTACGTGTATGTGCATGTGTATATGCATGTGCATACAATCTGGTATATACAAGCTACAGTCTGTAGTAGGGTGGTAGCTCTATAAGTAGGGCGATAAGGTATGCAATGAACCATTGAGGTGTGACCGTATATAGAAGTACATGTGTCATACTCAAGGACTCTATGGAAGTATCTGACCAGCTCCATGGAGTATGGATCAACACGGTTTAGATGACAGATTTCATTATGTGAAAAGTGGGTGGTTGTCAGGTATATGTGTAGTGAGCCTTCCAAATGCTATGTTTTAAGTAAAACACTCTGCCAACCAAACTCTGTTTGTAGGAGGCACCAATTTTACTAGCTGAACATCGTAGGGAAATTTCAACTCGGCTTAATCATAGGTTTCCCATGCCTTCATCTCAATCCCGTAAGCCGAGTAAATGTGTGATGGTTCTTTGTGCACATAGTTGTATATCAAACCCGTTGAACTTTTGAAAAGTGTACTAATTATATGCAGGAAGTTCATTGGAAAGGCTGACTTTAAGATAATGTTCGCAGTTTCTTAATCAAATTTTAACAGGCCTGATTGAGGCTATTGATGATGTGGATCCATCAGTTAGGGAGCTTGCCCTACTGACTGTATTGGAGATGTTAGGAAATCAGGTTGCTACATATTGTTATTTTTCTCCCCATTTTTTATATACTGTTCTTCTTATTTTTTAATTGCATTTCTTCAGAAGGAGATGCTGGAGGATTCTGTAGAGGTGATGCTTGAGAAGCTGCTTCATAGTACTCGAGATCTAGTAACCAAGGTATGTCTTTATTTTGCAAACCTTGACACTGTTTTGTAATCATTGTTGGGATGTCACCTAACTAGTAGTGGACACTGGATACATGCTGGAGCAGGTTGCTGCAACTGCTGAACGTTGCCTTTCATTGGTTCTATCTCAGTATGATCCATATCGTTGTCTTTCGGTTAGCTTTCTTACCTGTGTTCACTCATTGGGAATGTGACGTGTACTGCAATTGAAAGCTAACCAGGGTTTATGCTGCATCAGGTGGTGACTCCACTTTTGAATAGTGAAGATGAGAAGACACTTGTAACATGCATCAGATGTATCACAAAGGTTGTATTCTCATATATTTACATTTCCCTAAAACAGCATTAGTCTTGATTGATTGTGTAAGATTACATTGAAGAAGGGAATAGAAAGCTTCATTCCACATCAAAGTGAATGAGATAGATAAAAAATTAGGTGTTGCATTATGAATCAAGATAAATAATGAATTTCTGGATTGAACTTTTTTCCATTTCTCTCTATTCTCAGCTTGCAGGCAGACTTCCATCCAAGGATTTAATGGAACAATTGCCATCTTTTCTACCTGCACTGTTTGATGCTTTCGGCAACCAAAATGCAGATGTGAGGAAGGTAAGTCTTTCAAAATCTAGCCATCTTACTTCCGTTCCTCTATAGCTTAAGATCAATTCTAGTCTTTGCATATGCAGACCGTTGTATTCTGTCTAGTAGACATATATATTGTCCTCGGAAAAGCTTTCTTACCCTACTTGGGGCGGTTGAGCAGTACACAATTGCGGCTTGTTACTATATATGCTAACCGCATTTCAAAGGTATTAGGTTATTTCGGTTACAGAATTGATTTTGAATATCTATCTGATTGTATTTCGTTTGTGTTGATAAATGTGAACATGAAAGCAGGCCCGATCTGGAGCACCTCTGGATGCGTAGCATGGTCATAGAAAGCCAGCACGTCATTTCTATTTCTGCACTGATTCTCTAAAATCCCTTAGCATTGTCATTCGATGATTTTGCGCATTAGATAGAATGGCTCATAATCCCTGCATGACTTTGGACATTTGTATACTATTTTTGCATACATAATTGTACTCGTAAGGCATGTAATTGAAGCGGTTTGAAAGTAAAGTGTATATACAAATGAGGTCAACAATATTCCTGAGAATCTCAATTCTAAATGTACAGCAAACAATGATATTTTTGAAGTTTGTTTGTTAAAGGGGGTATGTGGGTTCGTTTATTTTCTGACACATTGATGTCCCAAAGGTAAAATCTGCACCAAAGTTTTTATTGTGTTAAAACAAGTTTTAGTCCATATTGCATTTTTTGGATGGTTACTCCATGCAATTCAGGTGTACAGATGCTTTAAATTTGTTGTGAATGTTGCAAATAGTGCTTGTGTATTGTTGAGTAATGTTGTAACTGTTCACCACCTACCAACTTAAATTTCTTCCCTTTATTTTTGTTTTTATTTCATCTTGTTTTTGTTCTTGATTATTTTAATTGGATTACCATTAGTGAATCTTACTTGCTCATATTTAACCTTTTATTTTTCTATTTCTCAATTAATCACACTAATGACCATTCCATGTGATGCTAATTATCCATTATTGCTAATCGATCATTATACATCTTAAATTTATTCTCTTCCCAATATAATCCAGATATAATCCAGTCATTCGAAGAGAATATAAATACCATTTAAGAGCTTCAAGTGCATCTCGAAGAATCTCATAAAAACTCTTCAAAGTTTGCATAAACCACATTTAATGTCAACTAATTGATAATTGATTCTCTTAGAACCTTTTAAGAGACACTTTTTGGTTTATTCATTCATCAACCGGAAGAAGTGGTAAATAGGGTTGCAAGAGAAGGATTAGATGTGGCAAAACTCATGTAACATGTTATCACATTGATTTTATATGCAAATGATTTGGTTGATAATATACAATGTTTACTTAGAGCATCATAAGCACTTTGCCAAACATTGGGCAACTCTAGATTTTGATAGCCCAAAATTGATACCAATTTGGATGATCTAAGTATCTTGGTGTTGATGTACTATCCACAAAGTTATCATCTATTGGAGAATCAATGCAACCAAAGTAATACTCATGGATGGTAAGTGAAACTATTGTTATTTGATGTCTGCCATTCCGAAATGGTGATTTGATATCTATATGATAAATCAACCAAAGGTTTCTTGTACATCGAACCCTTCAACTTCATAGGATCTCTTGCATTACTAGCCTACCCTTGAACTTCTCTGAAGAATTGTAGGATTTATATTTTACTTCACACCCAATTCCCATGTGCCATTCTTCATGATGTTGTATTCTAAAAGCATCGCCTCTTTCCACTTTAGGTCGGAGATGGCTTTCTCCACCAAGTTTGGTTCGCTCACAAAGCCTATGATGTTGACCATCAAAGCCATGTTGACGATGTGTGGTAGGTTCTTCATTGCACCTCGATTCTTCCTTATCTTTGAAATCCATCATTCAAAGTTTTAGGAAACTTGATTCGAGGATTAAGATCATCAAAAAGTTGTTTAGCACACTTAGATAGTTTCTTTGTTTGTGGAACTACAATACCCGTTACAGCAGTGAACCTGATGTTGAGGCTCACACACGATCTTTTCTTAATGTCTGGAATGCGAACCATGTGTCACAGCGGCTCCCGGAGGCCAACGTCAATGCCTCTAAGATTGTGGAGTTTGGGCATACTCTCGACGGACAAGCAACGTGGTGGCATTCACAGCTCGATCTCTCGACTTTCACGACTTTCGACCAGCTCCGCACGACGTTCCTTCGACTGTTTCACCGGAGTGTTCCACAACGCGAAATGATTGGTCAATTCTACTCTAGCCAGTTGTTCAATCAGGAATCTATCACCGATTTCGTCATCCGGTTCCAGAACTTTAAACCCTAAACCCTAAACTTAGACTGAACTATTAATGAAACCCTAATCGGTTACTAATCGACAAGATCATTAGTCACAATACACGTGTAAGATGAATTACACTTAGCATAGAACGGTAATTAACACTGATTAAGATACAGAACAACAACACTCTATTAATTATCCGCTATTTCATTATAAATAGACCCGGTCCTTTTATAGGTCACCGGCTCTAGGTACAAACCAGTGCCAACCGGCAACCGGCGACGAACCGGTCCAGATCCGGATCGTCATACCGATTCCGGGTCCATCCGTTCGCTTCTCAAAATAATAATTATAGATTAATTATCCCTTTCCCATTCTGGACTTTATCCGGCTTTCAAGTCTTTGCCGGCCAACACATGGCACGCTTGTGGGACAGTACCTTGTACGTCGAATCCCAAGGTTCGCCCTTCACTCTTCCTCCAAAATGTCCAGAATGCTCTTGTCCAAGGGTTCTAAAGGCTCATTGGGTAGCCGCTCCGACGTCTGTTGCTGCTCCTGCTCCCGCTCCTACTGTTGCTGCTTTTGCTCCTGCTCCTCTGGTCTCTCCGGTTCCACTTGTTTCTCTGGTTCCACTGGTCTCTCCGGTTCCGCTAGTGTCTCCGGTTCCACCAGTGTCTCCGGTTCCACCAGTCCCGAGGCTTCCGATTCTAGTTCTATTGGTTTGGGCTCCTCCTGTTGATGGTTTCCTATGTGTAGGTTTCCATTTTTCGGCTGCTCCTCCGGAGTTATGTTCGGTTGGCTTCCCCGAACTTCGGCTTCATTTGGCGCCTGCTCCGAAGACTGCTCCTCATCACTTATATTGATCGCCGCAATTCTTCTGACCACTTCTTTCCGTCGCCGTTCTCGTTCATACCGCTCGAGCTGGAGTTGGGTATCCAACTGGTCGTCGTCCAATTGTTCAACCAATCGCCTCACTGCCGCCAATTGGTCCCCGGCTAATGATAGGAAGTCGTCCGACAATTCCTCCCTTATGGCTACAATGTTTTCTTCGTCCAGTTTATAGAAATCGTCGTCCTCCTTCTACCGGTTCTCCGCATCCGCTTGCAACAATTGTAACTCCGCTGCCTGCTTAGCCCATTGAGACCACCATTGAGCCGAACTTTCTTCCACCAGTCGCTTCGTCCGGTCTCTCCATGTTTGCACCAGATCACGTATTCGCCCTAGCCCCATCTTTGATTTGATCTCTGCGACTTGTTTTTCATCCTTCAATTGTTTGATCAGGCTCGCGGTTGCCACTTCTTGGCTTCTGTAGTGCATGAGATGGGTCTGATAGGTCGTGTGAACTTTGTTCAGAGCCATTGTAGTGCGCTCTGTTGCCTCTGAGTGCTACCGGGTCTGCTCTACCCATTCTTTCACCGCTTTCGTAGTTGCTTCGCTGCTTCAACCCCCTTTGACTCTTCTTCTACCAAGGCTACCACGATCCGGTTAACCTCATCCCGAAGTTCCCGTAACTTCTCCTGCTTCCGGTCACTTTCAGTGATCAATTTCTTGTGTTCTGCATCCAAGTGTTTGTGATCCCGGTGTAGCCGATCAAAGTTCTCCATTTTCTATTTCAGTCGTTGGTTGATCAGACGGTGAGCACGTTCTTCCTGGTCCTTTTGTTGCCAGAGTTCTTCCTTGAGTCGCTCGATCTCTACTTCCGCCGAGCGCCGAAGTTTGTCCTTTTCCTGTAGGAGTCTTTCTTTTTCTTCCTTCAGCCAGTCATATGCTTGATGACCTTTTCTCAAGCTTTCCTCTGCTTGGCGGAGGCTGTGGGCCATCTTCCTTTGTTCCTCCTCCGCCGCTTTTTTCAATTCTCGCTCCCTAGCTCGTAAGGCTTCTTGTGCTGCCAAGTCTTCCAGTAATGTGGCGAGCTCTTGTGCTGGCGTTTTATTAGTATCCGGGCTTGATTTAGTCACCGGGGTCTTATTGTTCTGTAAAGATACCGGAGCCACCGGTTCCGATTGCTATGGTCCTTCTATGACGAACTTGGCAATTTCTGTTCTGGCCTTCTCTATGTCTTGCTCCATGCTCCGGATTTTTGACCGGGCCGTCTCTAATTCCTCGGTTGTGGCTAGCAACAAGTCTTCATGCGCTCTCTCTTCCGCTTCTAACTGGCAGACGACCCCGACCACTTGTTTTGCTATCCATCGTAGCCATTGACTGCCGGTGCCTTGTTGTCGTGCCGGTTCTGGTCGTGGGATGGTTTCTTCACTGGCCATGAGCCTATTATGGATGGTTACGTCAAGCGGCCACTTCGGTTCTGGCTGTTGCTGCTGCAGAGGCGACACCGACAATTCAATGTCCGATTCTTGATCCATCGGTATTGCCGTGTCCTGGACCGCTGATTTTGCTATGTCCTACCGCACCAATTGCTCTATCACCGATTCTTGTTGAACCAGTTTTGACGTCTTCCTTGGTTGCGACTCCTTAGGGAGGGGTTCCAGTATAATGTCCTCCATCAGACTTGATTTGTACCCTTTGTGGTCCTTGTCACTTGTCTGTCGACGATGTATCAAAGTCTCGGTAGGCTCGTCTTCCTGCTCTTCTTCCTCCAGGGTCTTGCTATTGATTAACGCCGCCAAGGGGTCCTGCCCCTGTGGTTTGTCCGGTTGCTGTTCTGCTTGTTGTTCCGTCTGGCGCAACTTGATTTTCACAGGTCTCACCAGGGTGTCCACCAATGCCTCCTTTGCAGACCGCTTCCGGTTAGGCCACTTCTTCGCCTTTTGTGAAGTGTCGGCCTCCTTCCAGCCTATTGCCTGGGTAGCTAGGAGTTGCTGCCGTTTTGAAGCTGTTTTGGGGGTCGATTCTATCCGTCTTCCTCGCTTCCTTTGTTTCATGGGCTCCACCGGCGGTGCTAACAGAGTGAGCCATTGTGCCACCGTTGTCCACATCTTTTTGCCATCTTTTACTAAGATGATGGTAGTGCTCAGGCCGTCGACGATGATTACCGGCCAATCCACCTGTACTCCCTTGTAGGTGGCTATGATCAAACCGTCTCTATTCCTGGGCATAACCGGTGGTCGGGGGTATACATGACCATACTCGTGGAGTACCCGAGCAATTTCTTGAAACAATAGGTCTTCACGTGCGGTACGCCTTGCTGCCTAAGGAGTATTCTCTGAAATACTTCGTCAGTAGCTCTTGTGAAGGGTTGTCGATTGAGTATATTCCCCCTTCTGGTAAGCTGGTCAGGGCTCGAATGGCTTCTTCGGTGATGACCTCTGTGTCGATGTCTTTGACGACATTTTCCACATCTCCGTGCGGCGGTGCTTCAACTATCCTCAAGAATCCCTCCAGGTCGTGTTGCTTAAGCCATTTCTTGGCCGCTTTTGAGAGTACCATGCATTCCATGTTGTCGTTGGAGTCGGTAGGTTGTGGTAGGATTAGTGCACCTGTGTGTTCTGCTTGCTGTCGCCTGATCACTCGTAATCGCCTGTGTGCGTTGAGAACTCTGTGTTCGCGAAATGAAAGGGACTCTGTGCGGTGGAGGTTTTCTTTCTCCATGCGTGGCGTCTTTTCTCAATTCCCACGCATGCACGTCTTGTACTATAATAGCAGTCGGTTGACACCTGGTGGGCTTTTAAAGAGGCTTTAATTAGCCACCTACCACACCTTTTCAAAGTGCCTGTTCGCTCCTCGCCTATGCATGATGACTTTTTTTTTTTGCAAGTTGAGTTTTAGTTAACTGGAAGCATTGGTCCGTATCCCGGTTTTTTCCCATATTCACGTTTGCTGGCCACCTCTTTGTCGCTATTCGGTAACGCCGGCTCCGCTTGATTGTCGGGTACTTGTTTACCGCTTCCTAATGTTGCATCATCCTCCGTCTGCTCGAACGGATTCTGTGGCATGGGTCCACAATTGATACCAGATTGAAAGGAATACGGTTTCCTAAGCTATGCTCGGCCACAACCGAGACGTCGGATCAAGCACAAAAAAATAGGGATGTGGTGAGATGTATTAATGCACGGAACAGTAAAGAAGAGAGTGCACTGGATGTTAACGTGGAAACCCAAATTTGGGAAAAAACCACGACAACTCTTAGACTGCAAAATATCACTATATCAAGATTACAACAATGGGGCACAGAGGCAACGACCTCTTCCTCTCTCTCTCTCTCTTCTCTGTACGCAGTTACACTCTAAATTATCGCAACAACGATAATAATACAACCAGCTCTACATCATCATCATTAAGTTTTCCCTAGGTCATATTTATACTAATATGACTTTCGGCTATTTACAAAATATAGCCCCAGTGGGCTCTCTGGAACATATTTACATATATGTCCCTTCATCCGATGAGAGGTTCTCACCGGGCCTGCAACATCCGGTTCTCACCGGGTCTTCCTTGTCGGGTACTTGTCATTCGGTTCTCATCGGGTCTTCCGTTGCCGGGTACTTGTCATCCGGTTCTCACCGGGTCTTCCGTTGTCGGGTACTTGTCATCCCATCCGGAGGGACCGAGATCCTAACAAACTCCCCCTTCACTCCGGCATGGGATGCCAAGTCAATCCGATCCGCTTCCGACATGCATCCAGCTTGTCGGGTATCAATACTTTGGTCAGCATATCTAACCCGTTCTCGGCCGTGTGGATCTTCGTCAGCGCAAACTCTCGATCTTCTACTCGCTCCCGGATCCAGTGATACCTACACTAGATGTGCTTCGTCCTGGAATAGTACGCTGTGTTCTTAGCAAGGTGGATGTCACTTTGATTGTCGCAATAGAGCTGATATTCATCTTGCTGGATACCGAGCTCTCCGATGAAGTCCTTCATCCATAGTATTTCCTTGCCGGCTTCCATAACCGCCATGTAATCCGCCTCCGTGGTTGACAACGCAACCGTCTTCTTCAGCCTCGACTGCCATGAAACAGCTCCCCCTGCATATGTCATTACATACCTGGATGTAGACCGCCTAGTATCCACATCAGCCGACATGTCCGAATCGGTAAAACCGTCAAGTTGAGGTTTACCGGAGCTGAATCAGAGACACATACTTGAGATGCCTTTCAAGTATCGGAGTATCCATTTTACTGCATTCCAATGCTCCTTGCCGGGATTGCTAATAAACCGGCTCACCACTCCGACTGCATATCCGATATCCAGTCGGGTACACACCATTGCATACATTAGGCTCCCGACGGCAGACACATATGGTATCTTCATCATATCCGCCTTCTCTGCCTTCTTCTTCGGGCTTTGCTTACCGAATAACTTGCAATTTTCCGGAAGTGTTTATCCGACCGGTTTTGCATCTAACATGTTGAACCGTTGAAGCACCTTTGTCACGTATTTTGCATGTGACAACCACAATTGCTTCTTTGACCAGTCCCGGATGATGTGCATCCCAGTATCTGCATAGCCGGGCCCAAGTCTTTCATTGAGAAGGTTTGGTTGAGAGCCTTCTTCACCATCCGTATTTTGGCTTGGTCCCGTCCAACGATCAACATGTTGTCCACGTACAGAAGGAGTATCAGGAAGTCGCCTCCTACAAACTTCTTCACAAACACGCAATGATCGGTTTGCGTTTTGTGATACCCTTGGTCGGTCATGAAGGAGTCAAACTTCCGGTACCATTGTCAGGGAGCCTGCTTCAATTGGTACAGGCTCTTCTTCAACCAGCAAACCAGGTGCTCCTTCCCTTTCTCCACGAATCCTTCCAGTTGCTGCATGTAGATCTCTTCTTCGAGGTCACCGTGAAGGAATGCCGTCTTCACGTCCACCTACTCTACCTCGAGGTCCATGCTTGCCGCTATGCTCAGCACCGTTCAGATGGAAGTCATCTGTACTACCGGGGCAAATATCTCGTCGAAGTCCACACCCTTCTTCTGCTAGAACCCCTTCACCACGATCTTGGCTTTGTATCTCGGGGGTTTGCCGGCATCTCCCGGTTTCAACTTGTACACCCACTTATTTCGGAGTGCCCGCTTTTCTTTCGGCAACTCCACCAATTCATACGTATGGTTCTCATGCAGGGAATCCATCTCATCCTGCATGGCACTTAACCATTTGCGGTTGTGGGTGTCATCCTTCGCTTCTTCGAAGCTTTCCGGCTCTCCCTCATCGGTCAGCAACACATGCTCTACATCCGAAAATCTTCGGGGGGCCCTTCTCTCTCTGAGAGGATATCTCTGTCTTTGGCCTTCGGCAACCAACTCCACTATTTGTTCTTCATCTGAATCCGATTCGGGGTCTTGGCCGGTTCCGATTCCAGCTTCCTCTACTTCTTCTTCTACCGGTTCGGTATCCTCACCGTAACTGGTTGGTTCCTCGATTGTCAACCGGCTCTTAGCCGGGTGGGTCAATTGTTGGAATTTCGGTCCCTCCGGATGGGATGTCCGGAGATGAATGACGGCAAGCCCGGAGGCTGTTACGGAACCGTAGGATGATGAAGACCCCGGTTACGGAGCCGGATGCTGAAGACCCCGGTTACGGAGCCGGATGCTGAAGACCCCGGCTACGGAGCCGGATGCTGAAGACCCCGGTTTCGGAGCCGGATGCTGAAGACCCCGGCTACGGAGCCGGATGCTGAAGACCCCGGTTTCGGAGCCGGATGCTGAAGACCCCGGCTACGGAGCCGGATGCTGAAGACCCCGGCTACGGAGCCGGATGACGAATGTACCCGGTGAGAGAGATCCGGATGCGGGGACATATTTGTGAATATGTTTGCCAAGAGCCCTTGTGGTTATATTTGTAAATAGCCCGAAAGTCATATGCGTATAAATATGACTTAGGGCAAACAGTTTTACTGTTGTTGCTCATTTTCTGTTTTTCCACTTAGAGGGAGCGAAGTGAGAGCAGCCGAGAGAGAGAGAGAGAGAGAGAGAAACGAAGAGGTCGACGCCTCTGTGTAATACCGTCGCCTGTGGCGAGGACAGCGAGCTCAAGGTCGTCGCCTTGCAGCTCGCCATTGTATGTTCCAGTGTATAGTGGTAGTTGGAGTCGTGCACTCCCGTGGTTTTTCCCGTTTAGGGTTTTCCACGTTATACCCTGTGTATTCATCTCTCTGTGTCTTTGTTTTTATTTTTCCTGCTGCATTGATCCGTGTTGTCTCGGTTGTGGCCGAGAGGCGAAAGATTTGATAGCGTCAATTCTTTACAAAGTGGTATCAGAGCGACGATAACACAGAAGATGGAAGGCGGCGGTAGCGGGCAGCCGGGAATGATGGTGCTGAATGCGCAGAATTACGCCGACTGGAAGATCAAGATGGAGGATCTTCTGATTGTTCGGGACCTGTACGAACCGATTGACAGGTCGGAAATACCGAAGGGAGTACTTGAGTCGGAGTGGAAGCTCCTGAACCGGAAAGCAGTAGCGACGATCCGGCAATATGTCGATGTAAGTGTCCTGCAACATGTGGCGAACGATACGAACGCCTATGAGATGTGGAAGAAGCTGTCGGGCCTCTATGAGAGGAAGAATGCGTTGAACCGGACCTCCCTGATGAGAAAGATAGTGAACCTCAAGTACCGGGACGGCGAGAGTATGGTGGAACACGTAAGCACGTTCATGGGATTCGTGAACCAGCTTGCGGCGATCAAGTTCCCGTTGGAGGATGCAATGCAAGCCATCATCCTGATGTGTACATTGCCGGACAGCTGGGAGAATTTGGTGGTGACTCTCAGCACCTCCTCCACGGAAGACAACTTGTCCCTACAAACGGTAAAGACAAGTATTCTAAATGAAGAAGCGCGTCGGAGAGATAAAGAACCGGCCTCCGACTCGAAGGCGCTGCTTACCGAATCGGAACGGGGAAGACACTGGAACCGGAGTCCGCAAAGACGGGAGAAGTCGGGGACCCGGTCGCAGTCAAGAGGAAGACCCATTTGCTTCCACTGTGGGAAGCCGGGGCACTTCCGGAAGAATTGTCGGCATTACCGAAAGGACAACGGAGCCGACGACGCCGATTCGAAGAAGTCACCGGAGAGAAACGGTGCATACCGGGGAGCCACGGACCGGAGAGGTCCGGATCGGCGAGGGCAGGACCGGAAAGGAACGACGGCACTCGCGGCAAGTGAAGAAGAGATAATGCTCATTACCGAAGAGAGGGAGCTGAACCTTGCCGGCGTAGAGATGACCTGGGTGGTCGATTCCGGAGCGTCGTTCCACCTGACCCCGGAGAAGAAATACTTCTCATCCTACACAGCCGGTGAACATGGCTGTGTCCGGATGGGAAATGAAGGCACATGCCGGATTGCCGGCATAGGAGACGTGTGGCTGATGACATCAACCGGATGCAAGATGCTGCTGAAGGATGTGCGACACGTTCCGGAGGTCCGATTGAACCTGATCTCGGCCGGGAGGCTAGATGATGAAGGCTACACGGGTAGCATCCGGAACGGTGTCATGAAGTTCAGCAAGGGGAGCCTGATAGTGGCTCGGGCCCGGAAGGTCAACACACTGTACCTGATGAATTCCCGGCTATGTCCGGAGGAGCTGAACGTGGCAGCCGACACTGCCGGTGAGCTGTGGCACAAGAGACTGTGCCACATGAGTGAGAAGGGGATGAAGAGGCTTGTAGAAGACAACCTCATTCCAGTGAAGCATGTGCACCTGGAGAAGTGCACCGATTGCCTGGCCGGTAAGCAGAACCGAACCTCCTTCCACTCAAGGCCACCGACGAGACGTAGCGCACCCTTGGAGCTGGTGCACACTGATGTGTGTCAGGTAGAAACGAAGTCACATGGCGGAGCCCAGTACTTCGTGACATTCATTGATGATCACAGCCGGAAGCTGTGGACGGCACCGTTGAAGACAAAGGACCAAGTGTTGTCCGTCTTCAGAGAACTCCACGCGAGAGTGGAAAGAGAATCCGGCAAGAAGCTGAAAGCGATACGAGCGGATAACGGAGGGGAATACCGGGGGCAGTTCCAGGAGTACTGTCGCTCGAAGGGAATCCGGCTCGAGTTTACTGTGCCGAAGACGCCGGAACTGAACGGGCTGGCCGAGAGGATGAACCGGACCATAATGGAGAGGGTCCGGAGTATGCTAGCGCATGCGAAACTACCCAAGGGATTTTGGGCTGAGGCAATGTCGACGGCGACGTATGTGATAAATAGATCACCCTCAGTACCTTTGGACGGAGACACGCCGCAGAAAGTGTGGACCGGTAAGGAAGTGTCCTACCGGCATCTGAAGGTGTTCGGGTGTCTCACATACGTGCATGTGGCAAAGGACCGGAGAGGAAAGTTAGATCCAAAGACCCGGCCATGCATATTCCTCGGTTACGGCGACGACGAGTTCGGCTACCGAGTATGGGACCCGGTCGACAAGAAGATATTCAGGAGTCGAGACATCATCTTCATGGAGGACAAGACACTCGCCGACTGGGAGTCGGAGAAGAAGATGAAGAGCTCCAAGTCGACCGGTGAGGATCAACTCTACGAGGAGCAGTCCCGACCGGCAAGGGACCGGTTAGCACTCGAGGATCCGGCCGAAGACGGTGAAGAAACAGAACCGGCCGAAGAAGATGAAAACGATACCGGAACCGGCCCCGATCCCGAAATAGATTCGGATGAAGAAGAATCGGAAGAACCGGTTACCGAAGTTCCGGAACGGAGATATCCTCTAAGAGAGAGAAGGGCCCCCCGGAGATTTCCGGAACCAGAGCACGTGCTGCTAACCGACGAAGGGGAGCCGGAGAGCTTTGAAGAAGCAAAGCATGACACCCAGAGCCGCAGGTGGTTGAGTGCCATGCAGGACGAGATGGATTCCCTGCATGAGAACCACACATATGAACTTGTGGAGTTGCCGAAAGGAAAACGGGCACTCCGTAACAAGTGGGTGTTCAAGCTGAAACCGGGAGATGCCGGAAACCCCCCGAGATACAAAGCCAGGATCGTGGTGAAGGGGTTTCAGCAGAAGAAGGGCGTCGACTTCGACGAGATATTTGCCCCGGTAGTGAAGATGACCTCCATCCGGACGGTGCTGAGCATAGCGGCAAGCATGGACCTCGAGGTAGAACAGATGGACGTGAAGACGGCATTCCTTCACGGTGACCTCGAAGAAGAGATCTACATGCAGCAACCGGAAGGATTCGAGAAGAAAGGGAAGGAGCACCTGGTATGCCGGTTGAAGAAGAGCCTTTACGGACTGAAGCAGGCTCCCCGGCAATGGTACCGGAAGTTCGACTCCTTCATGACCGACGAAGGGTACCTCAAAACGCAGTCTGACCACTGCGTGTTTGTGAAGAAGTTCGAAGGAGGAGACTTTCTAATACTCCTCCTGTACGTGGACGACATGTTGATCGTCGGACGGGACCAGGTAAAGATACGGATGCTGAAGAAGGCTCTTCACCGAACCTTCTCAATGAAGGACCTGGGTCCGGCGAGGCAAATACTAGGGATGCACATCATCCGGGACCGGAAGAAGAAGCAGTTGTGGCTGTCACAGGAGAAGTACGTGACGAAGATGCTTCACCGGTTCAACATGTCGGAAGCAAGACCGGTCGGATCGACCCTCCCGGCAAACTGCAAGCTGTCCAGCAAGCAATGTCCCAAGACAAAAGCTGAAAAGGAGGATATGATGAAAGTACCGTATGCCTCAGCCGTCGGGAGCTTGATGTACGCCATGGTGTGTACGAGACCGGATATAGGATATGCAGTCGGAGTGGTGAGCCGGTACATGAGCAATCCCGGCAAAGAGCATTGGAACGCGGTCAAGTGGATACTCCGATACCTGAAGGGCACAGCGAATGTGTGCCTCCGATTCGGCTCCGGTAAGCCCGAACTCGACGGCTTCACCGATTCGGATATGTCGGCTGATGCAGATACCAGCCGGTCCACATCAGGGTATGTGATGACGTATGCAGGGGGAGCCGTTTCGTGGCAGTCGAGGCTGCAGAAGACGGTTGCGTTGTCAACCACGGAGGCGGAGTACATGGCAGCTGTTGAAGCCGGCAAGGAAGTAATATGGATGAAGGACTTCATTAGAGAGCTCGGTATCCGGCAGGAGGAGTACCGACTCTACTGCGACAGTCAGAGTGCAATCCACCTTGCGAAGAACGCGGCCTATCACTCCCGGACGAAGCACATCCAGCGAAGATATCACTGGATCCGGGAAAGGATAGAAGACAAGGAGTTCGTGCTGACGAAGGTCCACACGGACGAGAACGGGTCGGATATGCTGACCAAGGTGCTCACACCCGACAAGCTGGAAGCATGCCGGAAGAGGATCGGGTTGGAGAGACATCCCATGCCGAAGTGAAGGGGGAGTTTGTTGGAATTTCGGTCCCTCCGGATGGGATGTCCGGAGATGAATGACGGCAAGCCCGGAGGCTGTTACGGAACCGTAGGATGATGAAGACCCCGGTTACGGAGCCGGATGCTGAAGACCCCGGTTACGGAGCCGGATGCTGAAGACCCCGGCTACGGAGCCGGATGCTGAAGACCCCGGTTTCGGAGCCGGATGCTGAAGACCCCGGCTACGGAGCCGGATGCTGAAGACCCCGGCTACGGAGCCGGATGACGAATGTACCCGGTGAGAGAGATCCGGATGCGGGGACATATTTGTGAATATGTTTGCCAAGAGCCCTTGTGGTTATATTTGTAAATAGCCCGAAAGTCATATGCGTATAAATATGACTTAGGGCAAACAGTTTTACTGTTGTTGCTCATTTTCTGTTTTTCCACTTAGAGGGAGCGAAGTGAGAGCAGCCGAGAGAGAGAGAGAGAGAGAGAGAAACGAAGAGGTCGACGCCTCTGTGTAATACCGTCGCCTGTGGCGAGGACAGCGAGCTCAAGGTCGTCGCCTTGCAGCTCGCCATTGTATGTTCCAGTGTATAGTGGTAGTTGGAGTCGTGCACTCCCGTGGTTTTTCCCGTTTAGGGTTTTCCACGTTATACCCTGTGTATTCATCTCTCTGTGTCTTTGTTTTTATTTTTCCTGCTGCATTGATCCGTGTTGTCTCGGTTGTGGCCGAGAGGCGAAAGATTTGATAGCGTCAATTCTTTACATCAATTTCATTAGAGTTCATTATCTTCTTCTCCGACTCCCAGTCGACAAGAGTCTGGTCCTCCATGAAGATAATATCTTAGCTCCGGAAAACCTTCTTGTCAACCGGATCCCACACTCGGTAGCCAAACTCATCATCGTCGTATCCGAGGAATATGCATGGCCGGGTCTTTGGATCCAACTTTCCTCTCCGTTCCTTAGCAACATGCACGTATGCGAGACACCCAAACACCTTTAGATGTTGGTAGGACACTTCCTTACCAGTCTACACCTTCTGCGGTGTGTCTCCATCCAAGGGCACTGAGGGTGATATGTTTATCACATACGTCGTTGTCGACAGTGCCTCAGCCCAAAACTTCTTGGGTAATTTTGCATGCACCAGCATACTCCGGACCCTCTCCATGATGGTCCGGTTTAGCCTCTTGGCCCGCCCATTTAGTTTCGGCGTCTTCGGCACGGTAAATTCGAGCCGGATTCTCTTCGAGCGACAATACTCCTCGAACTGCCCTCGGTATTCACCTCCGTTATCTGCTCGAACCGCCTTCAGCTTCCGGCCGGTTTCTCTTTCCACTCTCGTGTGGAGCTCTTTGAAGACAGATAACACTTGATCCTTCGTCTTCAACGGTGTGGCCCACAGCTTCTGGCTGTTGTCATCTATGAACGTCACGAAGTATTGCGATCCAGCATGTGACTTCGTGTCCACTTGACACACATGGGTATGCACCAACTCTAGTGGTGCATTACGTCTCATCGGTGGCCTCGATTAGAAGGAGGTCCGGTTTTGTTTACTGGTCAGACAATCAGTGCACTTCTCCAAGTGCCCGTTCTTCAGTGGAATGAGGTTGTCGTCTGCAAGCCTCTTCATCCCCTTCTCGCTCATGTGACACAACCTCTTGTGCCACAGCTCACCGGTAGTGTCGGAAGCCACATTCACTTCTTCCGGGCATAACCGGGCATTCATCAGGTACATCGTGTGGACCTTCCGGGCCCGAGCCACAATCAGGTCCCTTTGCTGAACTTCATAACATTGTTCCGGATGCTACCTGTGTAGCCTTCATCATCTAGCCGACCGGTTGATATCAGGTTCAGACAAACCTCCGGAACGTGTCAGACATCATTCAACAATAGCTTGCATCTGGTTGGTGTTGTCAACCACACGTCTCCTATGCCGAGAATTCGGCATGTACCTTCATTCCCCATCCGGACACAGCCGTGATCATCGGTTGAGTAGGATGAGAAGCATTTCCGGTCCGGGGTAAGGTGGAATGACGCTGCAGAGTCGACCACCCAGGTCATCTCGTCGCCGGCAAGGTTTAGCTCACCCTCCTCAGTGATGAGCATAAACTCTTCTTCACTTGCTGCAATTGCCGTCATTCCCTTCTGGTCCGTTCCCCTCCGGTCTTTACCGTTCCGATCCGGTGTCCGCTTCGAATCGGTATCATCGGTTTCCTTGTCTTTTCGGAAGTGCCGACAATTCTTTTGGAAGTGTCCTGGCTTGCCGCAATAGAAGCAGGTAGGCCTCTCCCTTGACTTTGACCGTGTCCCCAACTCTACAACGATAATAATACAACCAACTCTACATCATCATTATTAAGTTTGCCCTAGGTCATATTTATAATAATATGACTTTCGGCTATTTACAAAATATAGCCCTAGTGGGCTCTCTGGAACATATTTACATATATTTCCCTTCATCCGGTGAGAAGTTCTCACCGGGCCTGCAACATCCGGTTCTCACCGGGTCTTCCTTGCCGGGTACTTGTCATCCGGTTCTCACCGGGTCTTCCGTTGCCGGGTACTTGTCATCCGGTTCTCACTGGGTCTTCCGTTGTCGGGTACTTGTCATCCCATCCGGAGGGACCGAGATCCTAACACCTTCGTCGCTGCTCCAGTTCCAACTACATGAGATTCGCTATCCGATGCTCTTCTTGTTCGCATAATGCGGCTAACCGGATTTTTTCCGATTCCTTTTCACTTACTCGTTCTCTAACCTGTATCCGCAAACTCAGAACCTGAAATTCGATCGGCATTACTACTTCCAGCCCAAATGCTAACCGGAATGGTGTTGACCGGATACTCGTTTTGTATGTCGTCTGGTATGCCCATAGTGCACTATGCAGCTTCGTGTCCCAATCGATCTAATTTTCATTGACGATCTTTCGCTGGATGTTCTGGAGCGTTTTGTTTGTGGATTCTACCAGTCCATTGGCCTGTGGATAATAAGGGGTACTGCGCTTGTGTACCACTGCATAGAATGTTGTTAAGCTCTCCACTACTTGACTGAGAAAATGTCCGCCTTGGTCACTAATTAACTCGATCGGGCATCCATACCGGCACGAGATGTACTCATATAAGAACTTTGTCGTTGATGCCGCAATGTTGTCCCGCAAAGCCTTGACTTCTACCCACTTGGTACAATAATTTGTGGCGACTATAACATATCTGTTGCCGGTTCTCATTGCCGGAGGTTTAAATGGCCCAACAAAATCCAACCCCCATTCCTGAAATGGCTCTAAGGATAGCACCGGTTGGTGAGGCATCTTGCCTGTTCTGTTGTTTGGCCGATCCGTTGACATAAATCACAGTCTTTTGCGTACCGGACCAGGTCCTTCAATGTCGTCGTCCACCATAGCCCGTCGTGCCATATCTTTCTTGCCGTAGCATCCCCGACATAGTGCCCTCGTAATATTGTGTCCTTTTCGTCGCTTCGCACTGCTCACCGCCATATGCCGTCCGCACCTTTGTGGTACAGGGTATCCTGTAGTAGACAAAAATGTCGGATTTGTACCGCTAACCGCTTCCGCTCATCCCGGTTCATCTCCTCCGGTGGTAGTCCCGTGCTTAGGAATTGATGCATGTTGGTTAGCCACTTGTCTTCGTCGACTACCGTGCTATTTGTTGCCGTTTTTGCTGTTACTTTAAACAACTCAGCATCCGGAAACTCATCTGGGACTCCATCGACGGTCTCGCCGGGTCAGATAATCAGCAACCGCATGTTGTATTCTCGACCAATGATGTATTTCGAACTCAAACTCTTGTAGCAACAATGTCCATTGGGCCAGCTTACCGGTGAGCGATGCCTTTGAGAACAAATATAATAGCGCTGAGTGGTCGACATGAAATGAAAATTTCCTTCCCAATAATAGTGCTTGAACTTGGTAACATTGTAAATCATCCCTAAGGCTTCTCTTTCCGTTGTTGAATAATTTCGTTCCGCCTAGGATAGCTTCCGACTGGCATAATAAACCGGTCGGTACCATTTCGGTTCAGTCAGTTGCATTAGTGCGCTGCCGATTGCTATGTTGAACGCATCGACGAACACGTGGAACTCTTTTGACCAGTTCAGTGGTTGCACCACCGCTGCTTGTGATAGCAGTACTTTTAGTGCCCAGTAAGCCTTATCCTCCGTATTTGTCCATTGAAACAGTGTCCGGTGAACTGCGGCATGCAACGGTGTAGCAAGATTGGCCAAATACCAGAGCATCCGGCTATGCCACCGGATTTGCCCTAGAAACCGACTCAAAGCTTTGGCGGTGGATGGTGCCAGTGCTTCTAAGATTGCTTTGACCTTATCGGGATCTACTGCGATCCCATCCTTGCTAAAGATATGGCCCAACAATGCACCGCTTGTTACTCCGAACACACACTTTGCTGGATTCAGACTTAACCTATAACTCCTGCATTTCTCAAGACATAGTCGGAGGTGTTGGAGATGTTCTCTTTCTCGGCTATACACAACAATGTTATCCAGGAATACCTGCATAAATGCCGGGATGAACTCACCAAATATTTCCATGATTATGACGAGAAATATGCAGAATAATCTCCGGCCACAACTGAAGCGTAGATCACTTGATGACAATCAAACACAGAAGAAATGGGAATGAAGGTAAGTACACAAAACAAAAAGAGAGTACATAGGATA
Organism: Azolla caroliniana; assembly: GCF_043228905.1. Classification (NCBI taxonomy): domain Eukaryota; kingdom Viridiplantae; phylum Streptophyta; class Polypodiopsida; order Salviniales; family Salviniaceae; genus Azolla; species Azolla caroliniana. The sequence continues at coordinate 13,910,595 of NW_028230438.1, forward strand.
TTAACATGGAAAACCCTAAGAGGGAAAAACCACAGGAGTCCACAGACTCCAAACTATCACTATGTCAAGTAATACAACAAGGAGCACAGAGGCAACGACCTCTTGCTAACAATCTTCGCCTAGTGACAGTTACAACAGAGACACAATCTTTGTATTTCGCTCTCTCTCTCTCTGTCTTACACATTGTACAGGAGTTACACCAATAACTCTATCATCCCCTACATTGAGTTTGCCCTAGGTCATATTTATACTAATATGACTTTAGGGCTATTTACAAATATAGCCCCAATGGGCTCTTTGGAACATATTTACATATATGTCCCTTCATCCGGTGAGAGTTTCTCACCGGGCCTGCAACATCCCGTTCTCTGTGGGTCTTCCTTGCCTGGTCTGCGTCATCTGGTTCTCACCGGGTCTTCCTTGCCGAGTACTTGTCATCCGGTTCTCACCGGGTCTTCCGATGTTGGGCCTTCGTATCCCATCCGGAGGGACCGAGATCCTAACAAACTCCCCCTTCACTCCGGCATGGGATGCCGCGTCAATCTGATCCACTTCCGGCATGCATCTAGCTTGTGGATGTCAACACCTTGGTCAGCATATCCGACCCGTTCTCCTCCGTGTGGATCTTTGTCAACACGAACTCTCGGTCTTCTACTCCCTCCCGAACCCAGTGGTACCTCCGTTGGATGTGCTTCGTCCTGGAATGATACGCTACGTTCTTCGCAAGGTGGATGGCACTTTGACTGTCGCAATAGAGCCGTTATTCCTCTTGCCGGATCCCTAGCTCTTCGATGAAGTCGTTCATCCATAGCATTTCCTTGCCGGCTTCCACAGGTGCCATGTACTCCGCTTCTGTGGTTGACAACGCAACCGTCTTCTGCAGCCTCAATTGCCACGAAACAACTCACCCCCCATATGTCATGACATATCCGGATGTTGACCGGCTGGTATCCGCATCAGCCGACATATCCAAATCAGTGAAACTATCAAGTTGAGCTTTACCGGAGCCATATCGGAGACACATACTTGAGGTGCCTTTCAAGTATCAGAGTATCCATTTTACCGCATTCCAGTGCTACTTGCTGGGATTGCTCATAAACCGGCTCACCACTCCGACTGCATATCCGATATCCGGTTGGGTACACACCATTGCGTACATTAGGCTCCCGTCGGTAGAGGCATATGGTATCTTCATCATATGCGCCTTCTCTGCCTTCATCTTCGGGCTTTGCTTACCGGATAACTTGCAGTTTGCCGGAAGTGTTGATCTGACCGGTGTCGCATTTGACACGTTGAACCGTTGAAGCACCTTTGTCACGTACTTCTCTTGTGACAGCCACAATTGCTTGGTTGGCCGGTCCCGGATGATATGCATCCCCATCATCTGTCTTGCCGGACCCAAGTCTTTTATTGAGAAGGTCCGGTTCAGGGCTTTCTTCAGCATTCGTATCTTGACTTGGTCTCGTCCGACGATCAATATGTCATCCACGTACAAGAGGAGTATCAGGAAGTCTCCACCTTTGAACTTCTTCACAAATACTCAGTGATCGGCTTGCGTCTTGTTGTACCCTTGATCGGTCATGAAGGAGTTGAACTTCCGGTACCATTGCCGGGGAGCCTGCTTCAACCCGTAGAGGCTCTTTTTTAACCAGCAAACCAAGTGCTCCTTCCCTTTCTTCACAAATCCCTCCGGTTGCTCCATGTAGATCTCCTCTTCGAGGTCGCCGTGGAGGAACGCCGTCTTCACGTATAACTGTTCTACCTCGAGGTCCATGCTTGTCGCTATGCTCATCACCGCCTGGATGGAAGTCATCTTTACTACCGGGGCAAATATCTCGTCGAAGTCCACGCCCTTCTTCTGCTGGAACCCCTTCACCACGATCCTGGCTTTGTACCTTAGAGGGTTGCCGGCATCTCCTAGTTTCAACTTGTACACCCACTTGTTTCGGAGTGCCCTCTTTCCTTTCGGCAACTCCACCAACTCATATGTGTGGTTCTCATGCAGGGCATCCATCTTGTCCTACATGGCACTCAACCACTTGCGGCTATCGGTGTCATCCTTCGCTTCTTCGAACCTTTCTGACTCTCCCTCATTGTCTGCAACACATGCTCTGCATCCGGAAATCTCTAGGGGGGCCCTTCTCTCTTTGAGAGGATATCTCCATCTAGGCCTTTCGGCAATCGACTCCTCTATTTGTTCTTCATTCGAATCCGATTCGGGGTCTTGGCCAGTTCCGATTTCAGCTTCCTCTACTTCTTCTTCTGCCGGTTCGGTATCCTCACCGTAACCGGTTGGTTCCTCAAGTGTCAACCGGCTCTTAGCCGGGTTGGTCCGAATCTCATCGGAGTTCATTATCCTCTTCTCCAACTCCTAGTCGGCAAAGGTCTTGTCCTCCATGAAGATAATATCTCGGCTCCGGAAAACCTTCTTGTCAACCAGATCCTTGAGATGATGCCCAACATATAAGATTCGTGATACACCATCCAAATTTATTAGGTGTTTGGATATCTACATATAGGTGCAAATCCAACCAATCTCACAATCTCTTGATCCAAAATGCCAATATCATAATTACTCGATTCCAAAATGCTAATCTCACAATTTCTTGATCCAAAATGCCAATCTCACAAATTCTCCATCCCAAATGCCAAGCTCACAATATGTGGATACAAAATGGAAACCTTAAAAAGCACAAGCATTAGAACAATCCTTGTCTTGAGTGACGGGTTAAAATAAATATGTCCATATAATTTTTTTCCACCAAATTTCTAGGCAAGAGAGAACAATCCAATGTTGTTATAAAAATAGTACAGAAATAGGCATTCGTACATTGTATATAGAATGGGAGGATGTGAATTGTGGAAGGAACTATAACAAATGTTTGAAAGAATATAGAATTAAGAAACACATTGAAAGGGGATGTAGAGAAAAGAAGGGATACTAGATCCCACACTCGGTAGCCGAACTCATCATCGCCGTATCCGAGGAATATGCATGGCCGGGTCTTTGGATCCAACTTTCCTCTTTGGTCCTTAGCAACATGCACGTACGCAACACACCCGAACACCTTCAGATGCCGGTAGGACACTTACTTACCGGTCCACACCTTTTGCGGCGTGTCTCCATCCAAGGGCACTGAGGGTGATCTATTTATCACATACGTCGTTGTTGACAGCGCCTCAACCCAAAACGTCTTGGGTAGTTTAGCATGTGCTAGCATACTTCAGATACTCTCCATTATGGTCCGGTTCATCCTCTCGGCTAGCCTGTTTAGTCCAGCGTCTTCGACACGGTAAATTCGAGCTGGATTCCCTTTGAGCGACAATACTCCTCAAACTACCCCCGGTATTCCCCTCCATTATCTGCTCGAACCGCCTTCAGCTTCCGTCCGGTTTCTCTTTCCACTCTTGCGTGGAGCTCCTTGAAGACGGATAACACCTGATTCTTCGTCTTCAACGGTGTGGTCCACAACCTCCTGCTGTGGTCATCTATGAATGTCACGAAGTATTGCGCTCCGGCATGGGACTTCGTGTCCACTTGAGACACATCGGTATGCACCAACTCCAATGGTGCAGTACGTCTCATCGGTGGCCTTGATCAGAAGGAGGTTCGGTTTTGCTTACCGGCTAGGCCGTCGGTGCACCTCTCAAGATGCACGTTCTTCACCAGAATGAGGTTGTCATCGGCTAGCCTCTTCATCCCCTTCACGCTCATGTGACACAGTCTCTTGTGCCACAACTCACCGGCAGTGTCAGAAGCCACATTCACTTCTTCCGGGCATAACCGGGCATTCATCAGGCACAACATGTTGACCTTCCGGACCTTGTCTCGTCGCCGACAAGGTTCAACTCACTCTCCTCAGTGATGAGCATCAACTCTTCTTCACTTGTCACGATTGCCGTCATTCCCTTCTGGTCCGGTCCCCTCCGGTCTTTACCGTTTCGGTCTGGTGTCCGCTTCGAATCAGTACCATCGGTTTCCTTGTCTTTTCGGAAGTTCCGACAGGTCCTCTGGAAGTGTCCCCAGCTTGCCGCAATAAAAGCAAGTAGGCCTCCCCCTTGACTTTGACCGTGTCCCTGACTTTTCCTGGTTTTGGGGGACTACGGTTCCTTTGTCTTCCACGTTTCGATTCGGTAAGAAGCGCTTTCGAGTCGGAGCTCATATCCTTGTCTTTCCGACGCGCCTCCTCATCTAGCAAGCTCGACTTGACTCTTGCTAGGGGTAATCGTTTCCCTTCCGGCCCAGTGTTGCCCAAAGTGACAACCAACGTCTCCCAACTATCGGGGAGGGAACCGAGCAGGAGTAGTGCTAGTACCTCATCGGCGAGAGGTACTTCCAATGATGTTGCCTGGTGGATTAGCTCCTGGAAGGCATTCTTGTGCTCCGCCATGCTGGAGCCATCTTGGTACCGTAGACTTACTAGCTTCCGAAATACCGAAACCTGATTAACAACATTTTTTGTTCTGAAACATAATGTCGATCTTCTCCCAGAGCTCATGAGCTTTGCTCTCTTCATTGAAGTTGTTGTATAGGCTCATGTCGATGAAGCACCGTATGTACGCCGTTGTCTTCATGTGCATCACCTCCCATATCAAGGCATCGATCTTGTCCGGTTTCTTGTCCCCGAACTGAACCGTCAACCAAAGATCTTAACCACGAGCATATCCCTCATCTTCGACTTCCACACGGAGTAGTTGGAGCCGGTGAGCTTGAACATGCCCTCCCAACAAATTGTCCATTTTTCTGTGTCGTTTCGCTCTGATACCAATTTGATGAGAAATATGCGGAATAATCTCCGGCCACAACCGAAGCGTAGATCACTTGATGACAATCAAACACAGAAGAAATGGGAATGGAGGTAAGTACACAAAAACAGAAAGAGAGTACACAAGATATTACTGTGGGAAACCCTGAGAGGGAAAAACCACGGGAGTCCACAGACTCCAAACTATCACTATGTCAAGTAATACAACAGGGAGCACAGAGGCAACGACCTCTTGCTAACAATCTTCGCCTAGTGGCAGTTACAACAGAGACACAATCTTTGTATTTCGCTCTCTCTCTCTGTCTTACGCACTGTACATGAGTTACACCAATAACTCTATCATCCCCCTACATTGAGTTTGCCCTAGGTCATATTTATACTAATATGACTTTCGGCTATTTACAAATATAGCCCCAGTGGGCTCTCTGGAACATATTTACATATATGTCCCTTCATCCGGTGAGAGGTTCTCCCCGGGCCTGCAACATCCGGTTCTCACCGGGTCTTCCTTGCCGGGTAGTCGTCATCCGGTTCTCACCGGGTCTGCATCATCTGGTTCTCATCGGGTCTTCCTTATCGGGTACTTGTCATCCGGTTCTCACCGGGTCTTCCTTGCCGGGTACTCGTCATCCGGTTCTCACCGGGTCTGCATCATCTGGTTCTCATCGGTTCTTCCTTATCGGGTACTTGTCATCCGGTTCTCACCGGGTCTACATCATCCGGTTCTGGGTACTCCACATTCGGTTCTCACCGGGGCTTCCGTTGTCGGGTACTCCACATCCGATTCTCACCGGGTCTTCCGATGTCGGGCCTTCATATCCCATCGGAGGGACGAGATCCTAACAAATTATTCGTTGGAAGGTCACCGGTGCGGTCTTGAGTCCGAACATCATTAGCACTGCGACGAAAACTCCCCATTCGGTGATGAACGTCATCTTGTCTTGGTTGTCGGGGTGCATCCTTATTTGATTGTAGCCACTGAACCCGTCTAGGAAGCTATACACTTCATGATCGGCTACCGCGTCCAACACTCCATCCATAAATGGAAGTGGAAAGGCGTCAGTCACTGTTGCCGCATTGAGTTTCCGGTAGTTGATGCACACCCGGATCTTACCGTTCTTTTTCTGCACGACGACTATGGGACTTAACCATGTAGCTTTTTTCATTGGTCGGATAAAACCGACCTATAGCAACTGGTCAATTTCCTGTTTGACCTTTGCCGCATGGTTAGGGTTCATCCGGTAACGCCGTTGTGCTACGA